>NC_141697.1:193021006-194221006 GCF_964263255.1 Lissotriton vulgaris
ACCATCCCAGTTTCAGAACCTGGCTGTATGCAAATTAGTCTGTTCCTGTCCCAGTGCATGATGGGAACAGGGCAAACCAAACTACAAAAGCCAATTCTTACACTGGGAAGGAAACAAGCTCCCGGGGACCGGTTTCTGGCATTACAGCCGTCTTCGGCCCGGTTTGCTTGAATCCTGATGGTGCAATGAGCAAGGGTCTCACATCTGAGAATACCCTTCCACGCTTAGGGTGGACAAAAATATTTACAACAAGGGGTGGTGAGGGACAGAGTCTCTGAATTAAGCAGAAAGCTCTCACCCAGTCAAGAGATCAGGGCTAGATCCAACACCGTTTTTTAGCTCACTGCACCATCCCAGTTTCAGAACCTGGCTGTATGCAAATTAGTCTGTTCCTGTCCCAGTGCATGATGGGAACAGGGCAAACCAAACTACAAAAGCCAATTCTTACACTGGGAAGGAAACAAGCTCCCGGGGACCGGTTTCTGGCATTACAGCCGTCTTCGGCCCGGTTTGCTTGAATCCTGATGGTGCAATGAGCAAGGGTCTCACATCTGAGAATACCCTTCCACGCTTAGGGTGGACAAAAATATTTACAACAAGGGGTGGTGAGGGACAGAGTCTCTGAATTAAGCAGAAAGCTCTCACCCAGTCAAGAGATCAGGGCTAGATCCAACACCGTTTTTTAGCTCACTGCACCATCCCAGTTTCAGAACCTGGCTGTATGCAAATTAGTCTGTTCCTGTCCCAGTGCATGATGGGAACAGGGCAAACCAAACTACAAAAGCCAATTCTTACACTGGGAAGGAAACAAGCTCCCGGGGACCGGTTTCTGGCATTACAGCCGTCTTCGGCCCGGTTTGCTTGAATCCTGATGGTGCAATGAGCAAGGGTCTCACATCTGAGAATACCCTTCCACGCTTAGGGTGGACAAAAATATTTACAACAAGGGGTGGTGAGGGACAGAGTCTCTGAATTAAGCAGAAAGCTCTCACCCAGTCAAGAGATCAGGGCTAGATCCAACACCGTTTTTTAGCTCACTGCACCATCCCAGTTTCAGAACCTGGCTGTATGCAAATTAGTCTGTTCCTGTCCCAGTGCATGATGGGAACAGGGCAAACCAAACTACAAAAGCCAATTCTTACACTGGGAAGGAAACAAGCTCCCGGGGACCGGTTTCTGGCATTACAGCCGTCTTCGGCCCGGTTTGCTTGAATCCTGATGGTGCAATGAGCAAGGGTCTCACATCTGAGAATACCCTTCCACGCTTAGGGTGGACAAAAATATTTACAACAAGGGGTGGTGAGGGACAGAGTCTCTGAATTAAGCAGAAAGCTCTCACCCAGTCAAGAGATCAGGGCTAGATCCAACACCGTTTTTTAGCTCACTGCACCATCCCAGTTTCAGAACCTGGCTGTATGCAAATTAGTCTGTTCCTGTCCCAGTGCATGATGGGAACAGGGCAAACCAAACTACAAAAGCCAATTCTTACACTGGGAAGGAAACAAGCTCCCGGGGACCGGTTTCTGGCATTACAGCCGTCTTCGGCCCGGTTTGCTTGAATCCTGATGGTGCAATGAGCAAGGGTCTCACATCTGAGAATACCCTTCCACGCTTAGGGTGGACAAAAATATTTACAACAAGGGGTGGTGAGGGACAGAGTCTCTGAATTAAGCAGAAAGCTCTCACCCAGTCAAGAGATCAGGGCTAGATCCAACACCGTTTTTTAGCTCACTGCACCATCCCAGTTTCAGAACCTGGCTGTATGCAAATTAGTCTGTTCCTGTCCCAGTGCATGATGGGAACAGGGCAAACCAAACTACAAAAGCCAATTCTTACACTGGGAAGGAAACAAGCTCCCGGGGACCGGTTTCTGGCATTACAGCCGTCTTCGGCCCGGTTTGCTTGAATCCTGATGGTGCAATGAGCAAGGGTCTCACATCTGAGAATACCCTTCCACGCTTAGGGTGGACAAAAATATTTACAACAAGGGGTGGTGAGGGACAGAGTCTCTGAATTAAGCAGACAGCTCTCACCCAGTCAAGAGATCAGGGCTAGATCCAACACCGTTTTTTAGCTCACTGCACCATCCCAGTTTCAGAACCTGGCTGTATGCAAATTAGTCTGTTCCTGTCCCAGTGCATGATGGGAACAGGGCAAACCAAACTACAAAAGCCAATTCTTACACTGGGAAGGAAACAAGCTCCCGGGGACCGGTTTCTGGCATTACAGCCGTCTTCGGCCCGGTTTGCTTGAATCCTGATGGTGCAATGAGCAAGGGTCTCACATCTGAGAATACCCTTCCACGCTTAGGGTGGACAAAAATATTTACAACAAGGGGTGGTGAGGGACAGAGTCTCTGAATTAAGCAGAAAGCTCTCACCCAGTCAAGAGATCAGGGCTAGATCCAACACCGTTTTTTAGCTCACTGCACCATCCCAGTTTCAGAACCTGGCTGTATGCAAATTAGTCTGTTCCTGTCCCAGTGCATGATGGGAACAGGGCAAACCAAACTACAAAAGCCAATTCTTACACTGGGAAGGAAACAAGCTCCCGGGGACCGGTTTCTGGCATTACAGCCGTCTTCGGCCCGGTTTGCTTGAATCCTGATGGTGCAATGAGCAAGGGTCTCACATCTGAGAATACCCTTCCACGCTTAGGGTGGACAAAAATATTTACAACAAGGGGTGGTGAGGGACAGAGTCTCTGAATTAAGCAGAAAGCTCTCACCCAGTCAAGAGATCAGGGCTAGATCCAACACCGTTTTTTAGCTCACTGCACCATCCCAGTTTCAGAACCTGGCTGTATGCAAATTAGTCTGTTCCTGTCCCAGTGCATGATGGGAACAGGGCAAACCAAACTACAAAAGCCAATTCTTACACTGGGAAGGAAACAAGCTCCCGGGGACCGGTTTCTGGCATTACAGCCGTCTTCGGCCCGGTTTGCTTGAATCCTGATGGTGCAATGAGCAAGGGTCTCACATCTGAGAATACCCTTCCACGCTTAGGGTGGACAAAAATATTTACAACAAGGGGTGGTGAGGGACAGAGTCTCTGAATTAAGCAGAAAGCTCTCACCCAGTCAAGAGATCAGGGCTAGATCCAACACCGTTTTTTAGCTCACTGCACCATCCCAGTTTCAGAACCTGGCTGTATGCAAATTAGTCTGTTCCTGTCCCAGTGCATGATGGGAACAGGGCAAACCAAACTACAAAAGCCAATTCTTACACTGGGAAGGAAACAAGCTCCCGGGGACCGGTTTCTGGCATTACAGCCGTCTTCGGCCCGGTTTGCTTGAATCCTGATGGTGCAATGAGCAAGGGTCTCACATCTGAGAATACCCTTCCACGCTTAGGGTGGACAAAAATATTTACAACAAGGGGTGGTGAGGGACAGAGTCTCTGAATTAAGCAGAAAGCTCTCACCCAGTCAAGAGATCAGGGCTAGATCCAACACCGTTTTTTAGCTCACTGCACCAGTCCCAGTTTCAGAACCTGGCTGTATGCAAATTAGTCTGTTCCTGTCCCAGTGCATGATGGGAACAGGGCAAACCAAACTACAAAAGCCAATTCTTACACTGGGAAGGAAACAAGCTCCCGGGGACCGTTTCTGGCATTACAGCCGTCTTCGGCCCGGTTTGCTTGAATCCTGATGGTGCAATGAGCAAGGGTCTCACATCTGAGAATACCCTTCCACGCTTAGGGTGGACAAAAATATTTACAACAAGAGGTGGTGAGGGACAGAGTCTCTGAATTAAGTAGAAAGCTCTCACCCAGTCAAGAGATCAGGGCTAGATCCAACACCGTTTTTTAGCTCACTGCACCATCCCAGTTTCAGAACCTGGCTGTATGCAAATTAGTCTGTTCCTGTCCCAGTGCATGATGGGAACAGGGCAAACCAAACTACAAAAGCCAATTCTTACACTGGGAAGGAAACAAGCTCCCGGGGACCGGTTTCTGGCATTACAGCCGTCTTCGGCCCGGTTTGCTTGAATCCTGATGGTGCAATGAGCAAGGGTCTCACATCTGAGAATACCCTTCCACGCTTAGGGTGGACAAAAATATTTACAACAAGGGGTGGTGAGGGACAGAGTCTCTGAATTAAGCAGAAAGCTCTCACCCAGTCAAGAGATCAGGGCTAGATCCAACACCGTTTTTTAGCTCACTGCACCATCCCAGTTTCAGAACCTGGCTGTATGCAAATTAGTCTGTTCCTGTCCCAGTGCATGATGGGAACAGGGCAAACCAAACTACAAAAGCCAATTCTTACACTGGGAAGGAAACAAGCTCCCGGGGACCGGTTTCTGGCATTACAGCCGTCTTCGGCCCGGTTTGCTTGAATCCTGATGGTGCAATGAGCAAGGGTCTCACATCTGAGAATACCCTTCCACGCTTAGGGTGGACAAAATATTTACAACAAGGGGTGGTGAGGGACAGAGTCTCTGAATTAAGCAGAAAGCTCTCACCCAGTCAAGAGATCAGGGCTAGATCCAACACCGTTTTTTAGCTCACTGCACCATCCCAGTTTCAGAACCTGGCTGTATGCAAATTAGTCTGTTCCTGTCCCAGTGCATGATGGGAACAGGGCAAACCAAACTACAAAAGCCAATTCTTACACTGGGAAGGAAACAAGCTCCCGGGGACCGGTTTCTGGCATTACAGCCGTCTTCGGCCCGGTTTGCTTGAATCCTGATGGTGCAATGAGCAAGGGTCTCACATCTGAGAATACCCTTCCACGCTTAGGGTGGACAAAAATATTTACAACAAGAGGTGGTGAGGGACAGAGTCTCTGAATTAAGCAGAAAGCTCTCACCCAGTCAAGAGATCAGGGCTAGATCCAACACCGTTTTTTAGCTCACTGCACCATCCCAGTTTCAGAACCTGGCTGTATGCAAATTAGTCTGTTCCTGTCCCAGTGCATGATGGGAACAGGGCAAACCAAACTACAAAAGCCAATTCTTACACTGGGAAGGAAACAAGCTCCCGGGGACCGCTTTCTGGCATTACAGCCATCTTCGGCCCGGTTTGCTTGAATCCTGATGGTGCAATGAGCAAGGGTCTCACATCTGAGAATACCCTTCCACGCTTAGGGTGGACAAAAATATTTACAACAAGGGGTGGTGAGGGACAGAGTCTCTGAATTAAGCAGAAAGCTCTCACCCAGTCAAGAGATCAGGGCTAGATCCAACACCGTTTTTTAGCTCACTGCACCATCCCAGTTTCAGAACCTGGCTGTATGCAAATTAGTCTGTTCCTGTCCCAGTGCATGATGGGAACAGGGCAAACCAAACTACAAAAGCCAATTCTTACACTGGGAAGGAAACAAGCTCCCGGGGACCGGTTTCTGGCATTACAGCCGTCTTCGGCCCGGTTTGCTTGAATCCTGATGGTGCAATGAGCAAGGGTCTCACATCTGAGAATACCCTTCCACGCTTAGGGTGGACAAAAATATTTACAACAAGGGGTGGATGAGGGACAGAGTCTCTGAATTAAGCAGAAAGCTCTCACCCAGTCAAGAGATCAGGGCTAGATCCAACACCGTTTTTTAGCTCACTGCACCATCCCAGTTTCAGAACCTGGCTGTATGCAAATTAGTCTGTTCCTGTCCCAGTGCATGATGGGAACAGGGCAAACCAAACTACAAAAGCCAATTCTTACACTGGGAAGGAAACAAGCTCCCGGGGACCGGTTTCTGGCATTACAGCCGTCTTCGGCCCGGTTTGCTTGAATCCTGATGGTGCAATGAGCAAGGGTCTCAATCTGAGAATACCCTTCCACGCTTAGGGTGGACAAAAATATTTACAACAAGGGGTGGTGAGGGACAGAGTCTCTGAATTAAGCAGAAAGCTCTCACCCAGTCAAGAGATCAGGGCTAGATCCAACACCGTTTTTTAGCTCACTGCACCATCCCAGTTTCAGAACCTGGCTGTATGCAAATTAGTCTGTTCCTGTCCCAGTGCATGATGGGAACAGGGCAAACCAAACTACAAAAGCCAATTCTTACACTGGGAAGGAAACAAGCTCCCGGGGACCGGTTTCTGGCATTACAGCCGTCTTCGGCCTGGTTTGCTTGAATCCTGATGGTGCAATGAGCAAGGGTCTCACATCTGAGAATACCCTTCCACGCTTAGGGTGGACAAAAATATTTACAACAAGGGGTGGTGAGGGACAGAGTCTCTGAATTAAGCAGAAAGCTCTCACCCAGTCAAGAGATCAGGGCTAGATCCAACACCGTTTTTTAGCTCACTGCACCATCCCAGTTTCAGAACCTGGCTGTATGCAAATTAGTCTGTTCCTGTCCCAGTGCATGATGGGAACAGGGCAAACCAAACTACAAAAGCCAATTCTTACACTGGGAAGGAAACAAGCTCCCGGGGACCGGTTTCTGGCATTACAGCCGTCTTCGGCCCGGTTTGCTTGAATCCTGATGGTGCAATGAGCAAGGGTCTCACATCTGAGAATACCCTTCCACGCTTAGGGTGGACAAAAATATTTACAACAAGGGGTGGTGAGGGACAGAGTCTCTGAATTAAGCAGAAAGCTCTCACCCAGTCAAGAGATCAGGGCTAGATCCAACACCGTTTTTTAGCTCACTGCACCATCCCAGTTTCAGAACCTGGCTGTATGCAAATTAGTCTGTTTCTGTCCCAGTGCATGATGGGAACAGGGCAAACCAAACTACAAAAGCCAATTCTTACACTGGGAAGGAAACAAGCTCCCGGGGACCGGTTTCTGGCATTACAGCCGTCTTCGGCCCGGTTTGCTTGAATCCTGATGGTGCAATGAGCAAGGGTCTCACATCTGAGAATACCCTTCCACGCTTAGGGTGGACAAAAATATTTACAACAAGGGGTGATGAGGGACAGAGTCTCTGAATTAAGCAGAAAGCTCTCACCCAGTCAAGAGATCAGGGCTAGATCCAACACCGTTTTTTAGCTCACTGCACCATCCCAGTTTCAGAACCTGGCTGTATGCAAATTAGTCTGTTCCTGTCCCAGTGCATGATGGGAACAGGGCAAACCAAACTACAAAAGCCAATTCTTACACTGGGAAGGAAACAAGCTCCCGGGGACCGGTTTCTGGCATTACAGCCGTCTTCGGCCCGGTTTGCTTGAATCCTGATGGTGCAATGAGCAAGGGTCTCACATCTGAGAATACCCTTCCACGCTTAGGGTGGACAAAAATATTTACAACAAGAGGTGGTGAGGGACAGAGTCTCTGAATTAAGCAGAAAGCTCTCACCCAGTCAAGAGATCAGGGCTAGATCCAACACCGTTTTTTAGCTCACTGCACCATCCCAGTTTCAGAACCTGGCTGTATGCAAATTAGTCTGCTCCTGTCCCAGTGCATGATGGGAACAGGGCAAACCAAACTACAAAAGCCAATTCTTACACTGGGAAGGAAACAAGCTCCCGGGGACCGGTTTCTGGCATTACAGCCGTCTTCGGCCCGGTTTGCTTGAATCCTGATGGTGCAATGAGCAAGGGTCTCACATCTGAGAATACCCTTCCACGCTTAGGGTGGACAAAAATATTTACAACAAGGGGTGGTGAGGGACAGAGTCTCTGAATTAAGCAGAAAGCTCTCACCCAGTCAAGAGATCAGGGCTAGATCCAACACCGTTTTTTAGCTCACTGCACCATCCCAGTTTCAGAACCTGGCTGTATGCAAATTAGTCTGTTCCTGTCCCAGTGCATGATGGGAACAGGGCAAACCAAACTACAAAAGCCAATTCTTACACTGGGAAGGAAACAAGCTCCCGGGGACCGGTTTCTGGCATTACAGCCGTCTTCGGCCCGGTTTGCTTGAATCCTGATGGTGCAATGAGCAAGGGTCTCACATCTGAGAATACCCTTCCACGCTTAGGGTGGACAAAAATATTTACAACAAGGGGTGGTGAGGGACAGAGTCTCTGAATTAAGCAGAAAGCTCTCACCCAGTCAAGAGATCAGGGCTAGATCCAACACCGTTTTTTAGCTCACTGCACCATCCCAGTTTCAGAACCTGGCTGTATGCAAATTAGTCTGTTCCTGTCCCAGTGCATGATGGGAACAGGGCAAACCAAACTACAAAAGCCAATTCTTACACTGGGAAGGAAACAAGCTCCCGGGGACCGGTTTCTGGCATTACAGCCGTCTTCGGCCCGGTTTGCTTGAATCCTGATGGTGCAATGAGCAAGGGTCTCACATCTGAGAATACCCTTCCACGCTTAGGGTGGACAAAAATATTTACAACAAGGGGTGGTGAGGGACAGAGTCTCTGAATTAAGCAGAAAGCTCTCACCCAGTCAAGAGATCAGGGCTAGATCCAACACCGTTTTTTAGCTCACTGCACCATCCCAGTTTCAGAACCTGGCTGTATGCAAATTAGTCTGTTCCTGTCCCAGTGCATGATGGGAACAGGGCAAACCAAACTACAAAAGCCAATTCTTACACTGGGAAGGAAACAAGCTCCCGGGGACCGGTTTCTGGCATTACAGCCGTCTTCGGCCCGGTTTGCTTGAATCCTGATGGTGCAATGAGCAAGGGTCTCACATCTGAGAATACCCTTCCACGCTTAGGGTGGACAAAAATATTTACAACAAGGGGTGGTGAGGGACAGAGTCTCTGAATTAAGCAGAAAGCTCTCACCCAGTCAAGAGATCAGGGCTAGATCCAACACCGTTTTTTAGCTCACTGCACCATCCCAGTTTCAGAACCTGGCTGTATGCAAATTAGTCTGTTCCTGTCCCAGTGCATGATGGGAACAGGGCAAACCAAACTACAAAAGCCAATTCTTACACTGGGAAGGAAACAAGCTCCCGGGGACCGGTTTCTGGCATTACAGCCGTCTTCGGCCCGGTTTGCTTGAATCCTGATGGTGCAATGAGCAAGGGTCTCACATCTGAGAATACCCTTCCACGCTTAGGGTGGACAAAAATATTCAAAACAAGGGGTGGTGAGGGACAGAGTCTCTGAATTAAGCAGAAAGCTCTCACCCAGTCAAGAGATCAGGGCTAGATCCAACACCGTTTTTTAGCTCACTGCACCATCCCAGTTTCAGAACCTGGCTGTATGCAAATTAGTCTGTTCCTGTCCCAGTGCATGATGGGAACAGGGCAAACCAAACTACAAAAGCCAATTCTTACACTGGGAAGGAAACAAGCTCCCGGGGACCGGTTTCTGGCATTACAGCCGTCTTCGGCCCGGTTTGCTTGAATCCTGATGGTGCAATGAGCAAGGGTCTCACATCTGAGAATACCCTTCCACGCTTAGGGTGGACAAAAATATTTACAACAAGGGGTGGTGAGGGACAGAGTCTCTGAATTAAGCAGAAAGCTCTCACCCAGTCAAGAGATCAGGGCTAGATCCAACACCGTTTTTTAGCTCACTGCACCATCCCAGTTTCAGAACCTGGCTGTATGCAAATTAGTCTGTTCCTGTCCCAGTGCATGATGGGAACAGGGCAAACCAAACTACAAAAGCCAATTCTTACACTGGGAAGGAAACAAGCTCCCGGGGACCGGTTTCTGGCATTACAGCCGTCTTCGGCCCGGTTTGCTTGAATCCTGATGGTGCAATGAGCAAGGGTCTCACATCTGAGAATACCCTTCCACGCTTAGGGTGGACAAAAATATTTACAACAAGGGGTGGTGAGGGACAGAGTCTCTGAATTAAGCAGAAAGCTCTCACCCAGTCAAGAGATCAGGGCTAGATCCAACACCGTTTTTTAGCTCACTGCACCATCCCAGTTTCAGAACCTGGCTGTATGCAAATTAGTCTGTTCCTGTCCCAGTGCATGATGGGAACAGGGCAAACCAAACTACAAAAGCCAATTCTTACACTGGGAAGGAAACAAGCTCCCGGGGACCAGTTTCTGGCATTACAGCCGTCTTCGGCCCGGTTTGCTTGAATCCTGATGGTGCAATGAGCAAGGGTCTCACATCTGAGAATACCCTTCCACGCTTAGGGTGGACAAAAATATTTACAAGGGGTGGTGAGGGACAGAGTCTCTGAATTAAGCAGAAAGCTCTCACCCAGTCAAGAGATCAGGGCTAGATCCAACACCGTTTTTTAGCTCACTGCACCATCCCAGTTTCAGAACCTGGCTGTATGCAAATTAGTCTGTTCCTGTCCCAGTGCATGATGGGAACAGGGCAAACCAAACTACAAAAGCCAATTCTTACACTGGGATGGAAACAAGCTCCCGGGGACCGGTTTCTGGCATTACAGCCGTCTTCGGCCCGGTTTGCTTGAATCCTGATGGTCCAATGAGCAAGGGTCTCACATCTGAGAATACCCTTCCACGCTTAGGGTGGACAAAAATATTTACAACAAGAGGTGGTGAGGGACAGAGTCTCTGAATTAAGCAGAAAGCTCTCACCCAGTCAAGAGATCAGGGCTAGATCCAACACCGTTTTTTAGCTCACTGCACCATCCCAGTTTCAGAACCTGGCTGTATGCAAATTAGTCTGTTCCTGTCCCAGTGCATGATGGGAACAGGGCAAACCAAACTACAAAAGCCAATTCTTACACTGGGAAGGAAACAAGCTCCTGGGGACCGGTTTCTGGCATTACAGCCGTCTTCGGCCCGGTTTGCTTGAATCCTGATGGTGCAATGAGCAAGGGTCTCACATCTGAGAATACCCTTCCACGCTTAGGGTGGACAAAAATATTTACAACAAGGGGTGGTGAGGGACAGAGTCTCTGAATTAAGCAGAAAGCTCTCACCCAGTCAAGAGATCAGGGCTAGATCCAACACCGTTTTTTAGCTCACTGCACCATCCCAGTTTCAGAACCTGGCTGTATGCAAATTAGTCTGTTCCTGTCCCAGTGCATGATGGGAACAGGGCAAACCAAACTACAAAAGCCAATTCTTACACTGGGAAGGAAACAAGCTCCCGGGGACCGGTTTCTGGCATTACAGCCGTCTTCGGCCCGGTTTGCTTGAATCCTGATGGTGCAATGAGCAAGGGTCTCACATCTGAGAATACCCTTCCACGCTTAGGGTGGACAAAAATATTTACAACAAGGGGTGGTGAGGGACAGAGTCTCTGAATTAAGCAGAAAGCTCTCACCCAGTCAAGAGATCAGGGCTAAATCCAACACCGTTTTTTAGCTCACTGCACCATCCCAGTTTCAGAACCTGGCTGTATGCAAACTAGTCTGTTCCTGTCCCAGTGCATGATGGGAACAGGGCAAACCAAACTACAAAAGCCAATTCTTACACTGGGAAGGAAACAAGCTCCCGGGGACCGGTTTCTGGCATTACAGCCGTCTTCGGCCCGGTTTGCTTGAATCCTGATGGTGCAATGAGCAAGGGTCTCACATCTGAGAATACCCTTCCACGCTTAGGGTGGACAAAAATATTTACAACAAGGGGTGGTGAGGGACAGAGTCTCTGAATTAAGCAGAAAGCTCTCACCCAGTCAAGAGATCAGGGCTAGATCCAACACCGTTTTTTAGCTCACTGCACCATCCCAGTTTCAGAACCTGGCTGTATGCAAATTAGTCTGTTCCTGTCCCAGTGCATGATGGGAACAGGGCAAACCAAACTACAAAAGCCAATTCTTACACTGGGAAGGAAACAAGCTCCCGGGGACCGGTTTCTGGCATTACAGCCGTCTTCGGCCCGGTTTGCTTGAATCCTGATGGTGCAATGAGCAAGGGTCTCACATCTGAGAATACCCTTCCACGCTTAGGGTGGACAAAAATATTTACAACAAGGGGTGGTGAGGGACAGAGTCTCTGAATTAAGCAGAAAGCTCTCACCCAGTCAAGAGATCAGGGCTAGATCCAACACCGTTATTTAGCTCACTGCACCATCCCAGTTTCAGAACCTGGCTGTATGCAAATTAGTCTGTTCCTGTCCCAGTGCATGATGGGAACAGGGCAAACCAAACTACAAAAGCCAATTCTTACACTGGGAAGGAAACAAGCTCCCGGGGACCGGTTTCTGGCATTACAGCCGTCTTCGGCCCGGTTTGCTTGAATCCTGATGGTGCAATGAGCAAGGGTCTCACATCTGAGAATACCCTTCCACGCTTAGGGTGGACAAAAATATTTACAACAAGGGGTGGTGAGGGACAGAGTCTCTGAATTAAGCAGAAAGCTCTCACCCAGTCAAGAGATCAGGGCTAGATCCAACACCGTTTTTTAGCTCACTGCACCATCCCAGTTTCAGAACCTGGCTGTATGCAAATTAGTCTGTTCCTGTCCCAGTGCATGATGGGAACAGGGCAAACCAAACTACAAAAGCCAATTCTTACACTGGGAAGGAAACAAGCTCCCGGGGACCGGTTTCTGGCATTACAGCCGTCTTCGGCCCGGTTTGCTTGAATCCTGATGGTGCAATGAGCAAGGGTCTCACATCTGAGAATACCCTTCCACGCTTAGGGTGGACAAAAATATTTACAACAAGGGGTGGTGAGGGACAGAGTCTCTGAATTAAGCAGAAAGCTCTCACCCAGTCAAGAGATCAGGGCTAGATCCAACACCGTTTTTTAGCTCACTGCACCATCCCAGTTTCAGAACCTGGCTGTATGCAAATTAGTCTGTTCCTGTCCCAGTGCATGATGGGAACAGGGCAAACCAAACTACAAAAGCCAATTCTTACACTGGGAAGGAAACAAGCTCCCGGGGACCGGTTTCTGGCATTACAGCCGTCTTCGGCCCGGTTTGCTTGAATCCTGATGGTGCAATGAGCAAGGGTCTCACATCTGAGAATACCCTTCCACGCTTAGGGTGGACAAAAATATTTACCACAAGGGGTGGTGAGGGACAGAGTCTCTGAATTAAGCAGAAAGCTCTCACCCAGTCAAGAGATCAGGGCTAGATCCAACACCGTTTTTTAGCTCACTGCACCATCCCAGTTTCAGAACCTGGCTGTATGCAAATTAGTCTGTTCCTGTCCCAGTGCATGATGGGAACAGGGCAAACCAAACTACAAAAGCCAATTCTTACACTGGGAAGGAAACAAGCTCCCGGGGACCGGTTTCTGGCATTACAGCCGTCTTCGGCCCGGTTTGCTTGAATCCTGATGGTGCAATGAGCAAGGGTCTCACATCTGAGAATACCCTTCCACACTTAGGGTGGACAAAAATATTTACAACAAGGGGTGGTGAGGGACAGAGTCTCTGAATTAAGCAGAAAGCTCTCATCCAGTCAAGAGATCAGGGCTAGATCCAACACCGTTTTTTAGCTCACTGCACCATCCCAGTTTCAGAACCTGGCTGTATGCAAATTAGTCTGTTCCTGTCCCAGTGCATGATGGGAACAGGGCAAACCAAACTACAAAAGCCAATTCTTACACTGGGAAGGAAACAAGCTCCCGGGAACCGGTTTCTGGCATTACAGCCGTCTTCGGCCCGGTTTGCTTGAATCCTGATGGTGCAATGAGCAAGGGTCTCACATCTGAGAATACCCTTCCACGCTTAGGGTGGACAAAAATATTTACAACAAGGGGTGGTGAGGGACAGAGTCTCTGAATTAAGCAGAAAGCTCTCACCCAGTCAAGAGATCAGGGCTAGATCCAACACCGTTTTTTAGCTCACTGCACCATCCCAGTTTCAGAACCTGGCTGTATGCAAATTAGTCTGTTCCTGTCCCAGTGCATGATGGGAACAGGGCAAACCAAACTACAAAAGCCAATTCTTACACTGGGAAGGAAACAAGCTCCCGGGGACCGGTTTCTGGCATTACAGCCGTCTTCGGCCCGGTTTGCTTGAATCCTGATGGTGCAATGAGCAAGGGTCTCACATCTGAGAATACCCTTCCACGCTTAGGGTGGACAAAAATATTTACAACAAGAGGTGGTGAGGGACAGAGTCTCTGAATTAAGCAGAAAGCTCTCACCCAGTCAAGAGATCAGGGCTAGGTCCAACACCGTTTTTTAGCTCACTGCACCATCCCAGTTTCAGAACCTGGCTGTATGCAAATTAGTCTGTTCCTGTCCCAGTGCATGATGGGAACAGGGCAAACCAAACTACAAAAGCCAATTCTTACACTGGGAAGGAAACAAGCTCCCGGGGACCGGTTTCTGGCATTACAGCCGTCTTCGGCCCGGTTTGCTTGAATCCTGATGGTGCAATGAGCAAGGGTCTCACATCTGAGAATACCCTTCCACGCTTAGGGTGGACAAAAATATTTACAACAAGGGGTGGTGAGGGACAGAGTCTCTGAATAAAGCAGAAAGCTCTCACCCAGTCAAGAGATCAGGGCTAGATCCAACACCGTTTTTTAGCTCACTGCACCATCCCAGTTTCAGAACCTGGCTGTATGCAAATTAGTCTGTTCCTGTCCCAGTGCATGATGGGAACAGGGCAAACCAAACTACAAAAGCCAATTCTTACACTGGGAAGGAAACAAGCTCCCGGGGACCGGTTTCTGGCATTACAGCCGTCTTCGGCCCGGTTTGCTTGAATCCTGATGGTGCAATGAGCAAGGGTCTCACATCTGAGAATACCCTTCCACGCTTAGGGTGGACAAATATATTTACAACAAGGGGTGGTGAGGGACAGAGTCTCTGAATTAAGCAGAAAGCTCTCACCCAGTCAAGAGATCAGGGCTAGATCCAACACCGTTTTTTAGCTCACTGCACCATCCCAGTTTCAGAACCTGGCTGTATGCAAATTAGTCTGTTCCTGTCCCAGTGCATGATGGGAACAGAGCAAACCAAACTACAAAAGCCAATTCTTACACTGGGAAGGAAACAAGCTCCCGGGGACCGGTTTCTGGCATTACAGCCGTCTTCGGCCCGGTTTGCTTGAATCCTGATGGTGCAATGAGCAAGGGTCTCACATCTGAGAATACCCTTCCACGCTTAGGGTGGACAAAAATATTTACAACAAGGGGTGGTGAGGGACAGAGTCTCTGAATTAAGCAGAAAGCTCTCACCCAGTCAAGAGATCAGGGCTAGATCCAACACCGTTTTTTAGCTCACTGCACCATCCCAGTTTCAGAACCTGGCTGTATGCATATTAGTCTGTTCCTGTCCCAGTGCATGATGGGAACAGGGCAAACCAAACTACAAAAGCCAATTCTTACACTGGGAAGGAAACAAGCTCCCGGGGACCGGTTTCTGGCATTACAGCCGTCTTCGGCCCGGTTTGCTTGAATCCTGATGGTGTAATGAGCAAGGGTCTCACATCTGAGAATACCCTTCCACGCTTAGGGTGGACAAAAATATTTACAACAAGGGGTGGTGAGGGACAGAGTCTCTGAATTAAGCAGAAAGCTCTCACCCAGTCAAGAGATCAGGGCTAGATCCAACACCGTTTTTTAGCTCACTGCACCATCCCAGTTTCAGAACCTGGCTGTATGCAAATTAGTCTGTTCCTGTCCCAGTGCATGATGGGAACAGGGCAAACCAAACTACAAAAGCCAATTCTTACACTGGGAAGGAAACAAGCTCCCGGGGACCGGTTTCTGGCATTACAGCCGTCTTCAGCCCGGTTTGCTTGAATCCTGATGGAGCAATGAGCAAGGGTCTCACATCTGAGAATACCCTTCCACGCTTAGGGTGGACAAAAATATTTACAACAAGGGGTGGTGAGGGACAGAGTCTCTGAATTAAGCAGAAAGCTCTCACCCAGTCAAGAGATCAGGGCTAGATCCAACACCGTTTTTTAGCTCACTGCACCATCCCAGTTTCAGAACCTGGCTGTATGCAAATTAGTCTGTTCCTGTCCCAGTGCATGATGGGAACAGGGCAAACCAAACTACAAAAGCCAATTCTTACACTGGGAAGGAAACAAGCTCCCGGGGACCGGTTTCTGGCATTACAGCCGTCTTCGGCCCGCTTTGCTTGAATCCTGATGGTGCAATGAGCAAGGGTCTCACATCTGAGAATACCCTTCCACGCTTAGGGTGGACAAAAATATTTACAACAAGGGGTGGTGAGGGACAGAGTCTCTGAATTAAGCAGAAAGCTCTCACCCAGTCAAGAGATCAGGGCTAGATCCAACACCGTTTTTTAGCTCACTGCACCATCCCAGTTTCAGAACCTGGCTGTATGCAAATTAGTCTGTTCCTGTCCCAGTGCATGATGGGAACAGGGCAAACCAAACTACAAAAGCCAATTCTTACACTGGGAAGGAAACAAGCTCCCGGGGACCGGTTTCTGGCATTACAGCCGTCTTCGGCCCGGTTTGCTTGAATCCTGATGGTGCAATGAGCAAGGGTCTCACATCTGAGAATACCCTTCCACGCTTAGGGTGGACAAAAATATTTACAACAAGGGGTGGTGAGGGACAGAGTCTCTGAATTAAGCAGAAAGCTCTCACCCAGTCAAGAGATCAGGGCTAGATCCAACACCGTTTTTTAGCTCACTGCACCATCCCAGTTTCAGAACCTGGCTGTATGCAAATTAGTCTGTTCCTGTCCCAGTGCATGATGGGAACAGGGCAAACCAAACTACAAAAGCCAATTCTTACACTGGGAAGGAAACAAGCTCCCGGGGACCGGTTTCTGGCATTACAGCCGTCTTCGGCCCGGTTTGCTTGAATCCTGATGGTGCAATGAGCAAGGGTCTCACATCTGAGAATACCCTTCCACACTTAGGGTGGACAAAAATATTTACAACAAGGGGTGGTGAGGGACAGAGTCTCTGAATTAAGCAGAAAGCTCTCATCCAGTCAAGAGATCAGGGCTAGATCCAACACCGTTTTTTAGCTCACTGCACCATCCCAGTTTCAGAACCTGGCTGTATGCAAATTAGTCTGTTCCTGTCCCAGTGCATGATGGGAACAGGGCAAACCAAACTACAAAAGCCAATTCTTACACTGGGAAGGAAACAAGCTCCCGGGAACCGGTTTCTGGCATTACAGCCGTCTTCGGCCCGGTTTGCTTGAATCCTGATGGTGCAATGAGCAAGGGTCTCACATCTGAGAATACCCTTCCACGCTTAGGGTGGACAAAAATATTTACAACAAGGGGTGGTGAGGGACAGAGTCTCTGAATTAAGCAGAAAGCTCTCACCCAGTCAAGAGATCAGGGCTAGATCCAACACCGTTTTTTAGCTCACTGCACCATCCCAGTTTCAGAACCTGGCTGTATGCAAATTAGTCTGTTCCTGTCCCAGTGCATGATGGGAACAGGGCAAACCAAACTACAAAAGCCAATTCTTACACTGGGAAGGAAACAAGCTCCCGGGGACCGGTTTCTGGCATTACAGCCGTCTTCGGCCCGGTTTGCTTGAATCCTGATGGTGCAATGAGCAAGGGTCTCACATCTGAGAATACCCTTCCACGCTTAGGGTGGACAAAAATATTTACAACAAGAGGTGGTGAGGGACAGAGTCTCTGAATTAAGCAGAAAGCTCTCACCCAGTCAAGAGATCAGGGCTAGGTCCAACACCGTTTTTTAGCTCACTGCACCATCCCAGTTTCAGAACCTGGCTGTATGCAAATTAGTCTGTTCCTGTCCCAGTGCATGATGGGAACAGGGCAAACCAAACTACAAAAGCCAATTCTTACACTGGTAAGGAAACAAGCTCCCGGGGACCGGTTTCTGGCATTACAGCCGTCTTCGGCCCGGTTTGCTTGAATCCTGATGGTGCAATGAGCAAGGGTCTCACATCTGAGAATACCCTTCCACGCTTAGGGTGGACAAAAATATTTACAACAAGGGGTGGTGAGGGACAGAGTCTCTGAATAAAGCAGAAAGCTCTCACCCAGTCAAGAGATCAGGGCTAGATCCAACACCGTTTTTTAGCTCACTGCACCATCCCAGTTTCAGAACCTGGCTGTATGCAAATTAGTCTGTTCCTGTCCCAGTGCATGATGGGAACAGGGCAAACCAAACTACAAAAGCCAATTCTTACACTGGGAAGGAAACAAGCTCCCGGGGACCGGTTTCTGGCATTACAGCCGTCTTCGGCCCGGTTTGCTTGAATCCTGATGGTGCAATGAGCAAGGGTCTCACATCTGAGAATACCCTTCCACGCTTAGGGTGGACAAATATATTTACAACAAGGGGTGGTGAGGGACAGAGTCTCTGAATTAAGCAGAAAGCTCTCACCCAGTCAAGAGATCAGGGCTAGATCCAACACCGTTTTTTAGCTCACTGCACCATCCCAGTTTCAGAACCTGGCTGTATGCAAATTAGTCTGTTCCTGTCCCAGTGCATGATGGGAACAGAGCAAACCAAACTACAAAAGCCAATTCTTACACTGGGAAGGAAACAAGCTCCCGGGGACCGGTTTCTGGCATTACAGCCGTCTTCGGCCCGGTTTGCTTGAATCCTGATGGTGCAATGAGCAAGGGTCTCACATCTGAGAATACCCTTCCACGCTTAGGGTGGACAAAAATATTTACAACAAGGGGTGGTGAGGGACAGAGTCTCTGAATTAAGCAGAAAGCTCTCACCCAGTCAAGAGATCAGGGCTAGATCCAACACCGTTTTTTAGCTCACTGCACCATCCCAGTTTCAGAACCTGGCTGTATGCAAATTAGTCTGTTCCTGTCCCAGTGCATGATGGGAACAGGGCAAACCAAACTACAAAAGCCAATTCTTACACTGGGAAGGAAACAAGCTCCCGGGGACCGGTTTCTGGCATTACAGCCGTCTTCGGCCCGGTTTGCTTGAATCCTGATGGTGTAATGAGCAAGGGTCTCACATCTGAGAATACCCTTCCACGCTTAGGGTGGACAAAAATATTTACAACAAGGGGTGGTGAGGGACAGAGTCTCTGAATTAAGCAGAAAGCTCTCACCCAGTCAAGAGATCAGGGCTAGATCCAACACCGTTTTTTAGCTCACTGCACCATCCCAGTTTCAGAACCTGGCTGTATGCAAATTAGTCTGTTCCTGTCCCAGTGCATGATGGGAACAGGGCAAACCAAACTACAAAAGCCAATTCTTACACTGGGAAGGAAACAAGCTCCCGGGGACCGGTTTCTGGCATTACAGCCGTCTTCAGCCCGGTTTGCTTGAATCCTGATGGAGCAATGAGCAAGGGTCTCACATCTGAGAATACCCTTCCACGCTTAGGGTGGACAAAAATATTTACAACAAGGGGTGGTGAGGGACAGAGTCTCTGAATTAAGCAGAAAGCTCTCACCCAGTCAAGAGATCAGGGCTAGATCCAACACCGTTTTTTTAGCTCACTGCACCATCCCAGTTTCAGAACCTGGCTGTATGCAAATTAGTCTGTTCCTGTCCCAGTGCATGATGGGAACAGGGCAAACCAAACTACAAAAGCCAATTCTTACACTGGGAAGGAAACAAGCTCCCGGGGACCGGTTTCTGGCATTACAGCCGTCTTCGGCCTGGTTTGCTTGAATCCTGATGGTGCAATGAGCAAGGGTCTCACATCTGAGAATACCCTTCCACGCTTAGGGTGGACAAAAATATTTACAACAAGAGGTGGTGAGGGACAGAGTCTCTGAATTAAGCAGAAAGCTCTCACCCAGTCAAGAGATCAGGGCTAGATCCAACACCGTTTTTTAGCTCACTGCACCATCCCAGTTTCAGAACCTGGCTGTATGCAAATTAGTCTGTTCCTGTCCCAGTGCATGATGGGAACAGGGCAAACCAAACTACAAAAGCCAATTCTTACACTGGGAAGGAAACAAGCTCCCGGGGACCGGTTTCTGGCATTACAGCCGTCTTCGGCCCGGTTTGCTTGAATCCTGATGGTGCAATGAGCAAGGGTCTCACATCTGAGAATACCCTTCCACGCTTAGGGTGGACAAAAATATTTACAACAAGGGGTGGTGAGGGACAGAGTCTCTGAATTAAGCAGAAAGCTCTCACCCAGTCAAGAGATCAGGGCTAGATCCAACACCGTTTTTTAGCTCACTGCACCATCCCAGTTTCAGAACCTGGCTGTATGCAAATTAGTCTGTTCCTGTCCCAGTGCATGATGGGAACAGGGCAAACCAAACTACAAAAGCCAATTCTTACACTGGGAAGGAAACAAGCTCCCGGGGACCGGTTTCTGGCATTACAGCCGTCTTCGGCCCGGTTTGCTTGAATCCTGATGGTGCAATGAGCAAGGGTCTCACATCTGAGAATACCCTTCCACGCTTAGGGTGGACAAAAATATTTACAACAAGGGGTGGTGAGGGACAGAGTCTCTGAATTAAGCAGAAAGCTCTCACCCAGTCAAGAGATCAGGGCTAGATCCAACACCGTTTTTTAGCTCACTGCACCATCCCAGTTTCAGAACCTGGCTGTATGCAAATTAGTCTGTTCCTGTCCCAGTGCATGATGGGAACAGGGCAAACCAAACTACAAAAGCCAATTCTTACACTGGGAAGGAAACAAGCTCCCGGGGACCGGTTTCTGGCATTACAGCCGTCTTCGGCCCGGTTTGCTTGAATCCTGATGGTGCAATGAGCAAGGTTCTCACATCTGAGAATACCCTTCCACGCTTAGGGTGGACAAAAATATTTACAACAAGGGGTGGTGAGGGACAGAGTCTCTGAATTAAGCAGAAAGCTCTCACCCAGTCAAGAGATCAGGGCTAGATCCAACACCGTTTTTTAGCTCACTGCACCATCCCAGTTTCAGAACCTGGCTGTATGCAAATTAGTCTGTTCCTGTCCCAGTGCATGATGGGAACAGGGCAAACCAAACTACAAAAGCCAATTCTTACACTGGGAAGGAAACAAGCTCCCGGGGACCGGTTTCTGGCATTACAGCCGTCTTCGGCCCGGTTTGCTTGAATCCTGATGGTGCAATGAGCAAGGGTCTCACATCTGAGAATACCCTTCCACGCTTAGGGTGGACAAAAATATTTACAACAAGGGGTGGTGAGGGACAGAGTCTCTGAATTAAGCAGAAAGCTCTCACCCAGTCAAGAGATCAGGGCTAGATCCAACACCGTTTTTTTAGCTCACTGCACCATCCCAGTTTCAGAACCTGGCTGTATGCAAATTAGTCTGTTCCTGTCCCAGTGCATGATGGGAACAGGGCAAACCAAACTACAAAAGCCAATTCTTACACTGGGAAGGAAACAAGCTCCCGGGGACCGGTTTCTGGCATTACAGCCGTCTTCGGCCTGGTTTGCTTGAATCCTGATGGTGCAATGAGCAAGGGTCTCACATCTGAGAATACCCTTCCACGCTTAGGGTGGACAAAAATATTTACAACAAGGGGTGGTGAGGGACAGAGTCTCTGAATTAAGCAGAAAGCTCTCACCCAGTCAAGAGATCAGGGCTAGATCCAACACCGTTTTTTAGCTCACTGCACCATCCCAGTTTCAGAACCTGGCTGTATGCAAATTAGTCTGTTCCTGTCCCAGTGCATGATGGGAACAGGGCAAACCAAACTACAAAAGCCAATTCTTACACTGGGAAGGAAACAAGCTCCCGGGGACCGGTTTCTGGCATTACAGCCGTCTTCGGCCCGGTTTGCTTGAATCCTGATGGTGCAATGAGCAAGGGTCTCACATCTGAGAATACCCTTCCACGCTTAGGGTGGACAAAAATATTTACAACAAGGGGTGGTGAGGGACAGAGTCTCTGAATTAAGCAGAAAGCTCTCACCCAGTCAAGAGATCAGGGCTAGATCCAACACCGTTTTTTAGCTCACTGCACCATCCCAGTTTCAGAACCTGGCTGTATGCAAATTAGTCTGTTCCTGTCCCAGTGCATGATGGGAACAGGGCAAACCAAACTACAAAAGCCAATTCTTACACTGGGAAGGAAACAAGCTCCCGGGGACCGGTTTCTGGCATTACAGCCGTCTTCGGCCCGGTTTGCTTGAATCCTGATGGTGTAATGAGCAAGGGTCTCACATCTGAGAATACCCTTCCACGCTTAGGGTGGACAAAAATATTTACAACAAGGGGTGGTGAGGGACAGAGTCTCTGAATTAAGCAGAAAGCTCTCACCCAGTCAAGAGATCAGGGCTAGATCCAACACCGTTTTTTAGCTCACTGCACCATCCCAGTTTCAGAACCTGGCTGTATGCAAATTAGTCTGTTCCTGTCCCAGTGCATGATGGGAACAGGGCAAACCAAACTACAAAAGCCAATTCTTACACTGGGAAGGAAACAAGCTCCCGGGGACCGGTTTCTGGCATTACAGCCGTCTTCAGCCCGGTTTGCTTGAATCCTGATGGAGCAATGAGCAAGGGTCTCACATCTGAGAATACCCTTCTGTGAGAAGTTGGCCTGGTATATAATGCTCACTAATTCTAGTGATCACTTTGTACCATGCCAAGCAACCCTTATGATGATGGTTGTAATTCAACCTTGTAGACCAGTTATCCTAGTGGTAACGTGGACAAAGCAGTCTTAGGCTAAACTCTGAAAGGCATGTGAAGCCAGCTGTTATACCATACACAACCCCCTTGAATACCAAATGAAAGGGACACCACACAGATATATATTGAAAATATATATTGATTTATTAACTATTAAAATCCCCTGGACTCTTTTTGAGCACAGAAGCACAAGCGTTAAATCACAAGACAGTTTAAAATACACAAAAGTTGCACAATATGGATGAGCCCTAGGGGCCACCTAAACCATATACTAAATAAGTGGTATAAGAGATACCTAAAGGAAAGTGAAGAGGCCTAGGGCCTTGGGAATCGCTGGAGCTATTCGAGACTGGAGTTAACTAAGTCGGGAAAGGCCCACGGGACTCGGGTGCAGTGTTCAAAGTGCACGCACTTCTCAATACAAAGTCTATGGTGCGTAAAAAGCACAAAGTTAGAAAGTTAGGAACCTTCCGAGTGACCTACGGAGCTGAAACTTAAAACACAGGCCCTTGGGATGTGTACCAGTGCAGGAGCACCGGCGGAGCTGAGTTACCTCACCCACAGGAAGCGGGTGCACAGGGTCGAAGATGTGTCGGGTTTCGTCACGCTGGTCGATGGTGCTTGGAGCTGAAGATGCTGCAGGCGGCTCGATGAGAAGAGTTCCGGTGGATCCAAGGGTGGATCGGAAGAGTTGAAGACCTGAAAGCAGAGGGGACAGTGTTCAAAGTCACTAGCCAGTGACTGCCCTGGAACCAGAGTGGAACCAGGCGATGTCGGGTGCAAACAGGCGTTGTCGGGTAACTTCTTTCTGCAGCCACGTGGATACCCGGGGTCGAGGACGTCCAGGAGTCGGTCACGAGCTGTCCCACGTAGGCTTCTCGCTGTTGGCGGTGTCGGCGACCTGATCGGAGCAAACAGGCCTTGGCAAATGCAAGCCACGCAGAAGTTGAAAGATGCTGTTCACTCGGACCAGCAAGGTCAGAGCGGGTGCTCCTTTTCACAGGAGCTTGGGTAGGTCTGGAGCAACCAGACCTGCTGTTTAAATCTTCGGGTTCGTCGCCAAGATGGCCGCTGACCACGTGGCTAGTGGCCGGGATGGCGCGTCGAGTGGCACGGTGCAAAAGGGCCCCACGCAGATCGTGGAGATGCTGGGGGGCTGATCTTCGGTGCAAGGGCTGCTCGGTGGTGGGGGTTCTCAATCCCCAAAGCACAACGTCGAGGATGCCTCAGAAGCTGCGCAGTCAGCTTTTCGAGTGTCTTTCAAGAGGTCCGGTCCCACGTCACTCGGTGCCTCCACGGGTCCCTTCTTCGCAGGGACTGTGGATCGGGCTCTGAGAGGTCTGGGAGTCTGGTTCTTGTCGGGCTCTGGGCTCGGTCTCCGGCGGGAGGCGGCGGCAAAGCAGACGTCGAGTTGCTGGTTGGTACCTGTGTTCACAGGGTGGTCACTCCTTGGCCACAAGGGAGATTCTTCTTCAGTCTTCTGTGCAGCAGAATGTCGAAGTCCAGTCTTCTTCTTAGTTTTAAGTTGATTTCGGGATGATCTGCTGTGCAATGGCACTGCTCCCCCTCTTATTCCCAAACTGGGGGTGGATCACCTACTAGGTCCCTCCTCTGGGAGGAACCAGGAAGGGGGGCGGTTACACCCCCTTTCCTTTGTCCAGCTCCGCGCCAGGACTGGGGCTGGAAGGCCCCAGAACCGGTTTGGGCTGGCCTATGCACGGGGACACCTTGTGTGCCGCGGGCATGTCTGATTCTTTTCAGCCCTGTCCTACCTAATACACAAAATCCTGTCTGGGGTGGTGCTCGCACCTCCCAAGGCAGGAAACCCTTTGTCCAGGCCACCATCTGCCGAGTTTCGGTCAGCAGCAGGAGGCCAGACTTGTGTCTGTGGTGGCAGCGTCCATTTTGTGAAGCTGAGGCTCTGTTTAACTTTAACCGGGGTTAAGGCTACGCACATGTCGTGTCCCTCTAGAAGGGTGGAATGCTATCCCCGTCGCCAGAATTGGCGAGGGGATAGTATTCCAATTCGTATGACACCTTACTCGACATGTTTTGATAAAGCCAAACCAAAGATAGCATTTAACCGCGAGGATTATAATGCACTTAAGAGTATATGGTATGGCAATATCCCGGAACGGCTTAGGGAGTTGTTCCCGACAGCTGCAGACAGGCTCAGCTCATGCCAGAGCACCATCTCACATATTTCCAAGCACTCTGCCTCCAGGATTGATGAGGCCTTCCATAGGAGTGGCTGATAGGAACATATGTGTCCAGTTTAGGGTTAGGCACAGGCATACTGTACCTAAGTAAGAGGTGGTTACACCGACTTACCCCAGCTGAGTGTTCAGCCAGTTGTGTCAAAGATGGAGGCCAGGCCAGGGGTGGCACAATACGTGCTGCAGCCCCTGGTAGGCCTTGGATACACCTATGCCCTGGGCACCTAGGGTGCACTCTTACAGGGGCTCATAAGGTGAACCAGTTCCAATTCGTAATGCACCTAAAGTGCATTGGCATCAATTTAGAGAGAGAACAGCAGGCTGTGGGTCTGATTAGCAGGCCCACAGCCACATTAAGTCAGAAACCAGTGAAGCAAAAAGCAAAAATTTGGGGAGACCATAGGATAGCAGACCCTACTCTCCTACATAACCCCCCCCCCAAACGCAGGGACATTAGACTAACCTTGACCAGTTGTGTCTTCATGTTCTAAGTGGAAGTACCTGGAGAGACCATCTGCGTTGCCATGGTCAGTCCCTGGGCGGTGCTCCACTGTAAAGTCCATCCCCTGTAGGGAAATGGACCACCTGAGTAGTTTGGGGTTTTCACCCTTCATCTGATTAAGCCATAGGAGGGGCTTATGGTCGGTCTGAATCTTGAAGTGAGTGCCAAATAAGTATGGTCTCAGCTTCTTCAGGGCCCACACCACAGCAAAGGCCTCCCTCTCTATAGCTGACCAACGTTTCTCTCTGGGGGTCAGCCTTCTGCTAATGAAAGCAATGGGCTGGTCCTGGCCATCTACATTAAGCTGTGAAAGCACTGCTCCCACTCCCAACTCAGAAGCATCTGTTTGGACAATGAACTCTCTTGAGTAGTCAGGACTCTTCAGGATAGGTGCAGAGCACATGGCCTTCTTCAGGTCATCAAATGCCTTTTGACAGATTTCTGTCCACTGAACCTTTTTGGGCATCTTCTTGGATGTCAGATCATTAAGAGGAGTCACAATGGACCCATAGTTCTTAACAAACTTCCTGTAGTACCCAGTCAGGCCCAAGAAAGCTCTGACCTGAGTCTGGATAGTTGGAGGGGACCAGTCCTTGATGGTCTGGATCTTACTCTCCAGTGGTTGAACTTGGCCTCCACCTACAAGGTGGCCCAGGTATACAACCTTGCTCTGCCCTATCTGGCACTTTGTTGCCTTGATAGTGAGGCCTGCCTTCTGCAGAGCCTCAAGCACTTCCTTCAGGTGGATCAGGTGATCCTCCCAGGTGGAGCTAAAGACAGCAATATCGTCCAGATAAGCTGCACAAAAGTCATCCAACCCAGTGAGGACTTGGTTCACCAACCTTTGGAAGGTGGCAGGTGCATTTTTCAAACCAAAGGGCATCACCACAAACTGATAATGCCCACTAGGGGTAGAAAATGCTGTCTTGGCTTTAGACTCCTCAGCTAACCTGATTTGCCAGTAGCCAGCTGTCAAGTCAAATGTGCTCAAATATTTGGCAGAAGCCAACTTGTCAATGAGCTCATCTGCCCTTGGAATAGGGTGTGCATCTGTCCTGGTGACAGCATTGAGTCCTCTGTAATCCACACAGAACCTCATCTCTCTCTTGCCATCTTTGGTGTGAGGTTTGGGGACCAGAACCACTGGGCTAGCCCAGGGGCTCTCTGAAGGCTCAATGACACCTAATTCCAGCATCTTTTGCACCTCAGTCTTTATACAGTCCCTGACGTGGTCAGGTTGCCTGTAAATTTTGCTCTTTACAGGAAGACTGTCACCAGTGTCCACCACATGTGTACACCAGTTAGTCTGACTGGGTGTCAAGGAGAACATATGCCCGTATGCCTGTAGAACTTGTCTGCAGTCATGTTGCTGATGTTCAGTGAGGCTGCCACCTAAGGCCACACCATCAACTGAACCATCCTCAGGGTTCTGAGTGAGCAGGTCTGGGAGAGGGTCACTCTCTTCCTCCTGTCCCTCATCTGTAGCCATGAGCAAGCCCATGTCTGCCCTGCTGACATATGCCTTCAATCTGTTCACATGGAGCACCCTGTGGGGGCTCCTGGGAGTTCCTAGGTCCACCAAGTAGGTAACCTCTCCCTTCTTTTCCAGAATTGTATGGGGTCCAGACCATTTGTCTTGGAGTGCTGCTGGGGCCACTGGCTCCAACACCCATACCTTCTGTCCAGGCTGAAACTCAACGAGGACAGCCTTTTGGTCATGCCAAGCTTTTTGTAATTCTTGGCTAGCCTCAAGGTTTTTGGATGCCTTTTCCATGTACTCTGCCATCCTGGAGCGGAGACCAAGCACATAGTCCACTATGTCCTGTTTAGGCTTTTTGAGAGGTAACTCCCATCCTTCCTTCACAAGACACAGGGGTCCTCTTACAGGGTGCCCAAACAACAATTCAAAGGGGCTGAAGCCAACCCCCTTTTGAGGGACCTCTCTGTAAGCGAACAAAAGGCAGGGCAGAAGGATGTCCCATCTTCGCCTGAGCTTTTCAGGTAATCCTTTAATCATGCCCTTTAGGGTCTTGTTAAACCTTTCAACAAGCCCATTGCATTGTGGGTGATAAGGAGTGGTGAACTTGTAGTTTACACCACATTCCTTCCACATAGCTGTCAAATATCCAGACATGAAGTTGGTACCTCTATCTGATATTACCTCCTTAGGAAACCCCACTCTGGAGAAAACTCCAAGTAAGGCCCTGGCCACAACAGGAGCTGTTGTGGTCCTAAGGGGAATTGCCTCTGGGTACCTGGTGGCATGATCCACTACCACCAGTATGAATCTGTGCCCAGATGCTGTAGGGGGATCCATTGGACCAACAATATCAATCCCCACTCTCTCAAAGGGAACCCCCACCACAGGTAGTGGTATCAGGGGGGCCTTTGTTGTTCCACCTGCTTTACCACTGGCTTGGCAGGTTTCACAGGAGCGACAAAACTCCTTGGTGTCTTCAGACATGTGAGGCCAGTGAAAGTGAGGGACAAGCCTGTCCCAAGTCTTGTTCTGGCCTAGGTGTCCTGCTAAAGGAATATCATGGGCCAAGGTGAGTAGGAAGCCCCTAAATTGCAGAGGTATAACCAACCTCCTGGTAGCACCAGGCTTGGGGTCTCTAGCCTCTGAATAAAGGAGTCCATCGTCCCAATATACTTTATGGGCACCTTGTGCATTCCCAGCAGCCTCAGCAGCAGCCTGCTGTCTGAGGGGTTCAAGAGAAGGACAGGTTAACTGAGCCTGCCCCAAGTCTGCCCTAGAAGGTCCCCCTGTCCCCAGAAACTCAACCTGATCAGGTTCAAGCTCTTCAGGGACAGTTCCTTCAGGGGTCTCAAGATCAGTTTCCTGTGAAGCCTGATCCTCACTTGTAGGCAGTTGGGAAGGCGCAGCCTTAACCCTCCTGTTCTTCTTCTTGGGAGGTACTTGGTCCATTGTTCCAGGATCCAAGACCTGAGGTTCAGAGAGGCACTTTTTGGCCTGTGACCTGGTCACAGCAAGGACATGTGATGATATCCCTAACATCTCTGCATGAGTCCTGTACTCAACTTCTGACCATAGAGAGTTCTCCAGGTCATTGCCCAACAAACATTCTACTGGGAGATTAGCACTAACCACAACTTTCTTTAGGCCAGTTACCCCTCCCCAGGAAAAGTTAACAAGTGCCACACTATGTGTAGTAGTGACATTGCTGGCATTGGTCACCAGGTAATCATCGCCTGGCATGTATTGGCCAGGGTCCACAAAGTTAGGTGTCACCATAGTGACACTGGCACATGTGTCCCTGTAAGCTTGAGCCACTTTGTGGTTAATCAAAGGTGTCTGTCTGTATTTGCCCAGGTTACTGGGACTTATGTCAGGGGTCAAATCTATGTCCCCTTCACAAACCAGAACAGCCTGTGTAAGGGTTCTGACTAGGTCAGAATCTCCTTCAGTTCCCAAAGTGATTCCCACTAAACCCTTGGCTTGAGGACCAACACTGCTAACTGTACTAGTGGGTGCAGGTGCCTTAGGGGCTGCAGTGCTGGGGGCTCCACCCTTTTTACACTCACTTGTCCAGTGAGAGGTGTTCTTACAAGTTTTACACCAGGGTTTCTTCTGACCTTCTTTCTTCTTCTTCTTGGAAGTTTGGGACCCACCCTCTGTCTCAGTTTGGGGCCCTGTTGAAGACTTCTGGTCTTTAGCTTTCTGCTCCCCACCCTTCTGGTCTGTTTTCTTCTGGTCACCACCCTGGTTCTGGTTCTGGTTCTTTTGCTTAACTCTGGTTCTTACCCACTTATCTGCCCTCTTTCCCAATTCTTGGGGAGAGGTCAAATCTGAGTCAACCAAATGTTGATGCAACTGCTGGTTCTGACAATTATTTAAAATTTGTTCTCTCATCAGCAAATTATACAATCCTTCATAGTCTGTAACCTTGCTTCCCAGCAACCATCCCTCCAGAGCCTTAGTGGCACACTCGACAAATTCAGACCAGTCCTGAGTCTGTGTCTTCTGGGTATCTCTGAACATTAACCTGTACTGTTCAGTGGTTAAGCCTAACCCATCAATCAGAGCACTCTTCAGGACCAGGTAGTTTCTAGAATCCCCATCACTAACTGTGAGGAGTCTGTCTCGGCCTCTACCTTCAAAGGAGAGCCACAAGATTGCTGCCCACTGCTCCTGAGGGATCTGCTGTACTCTGCAGGCTCTCTCCATTGCAGTAATCCATTTATGGATATCATCCCCAGCTTTGTAGGGGGGCACAATCTTACTCAGGTTTCTATTATCAAAAGACCTGTCTTTATCCTTGTGGATATTGCTGCCACCAGTGGGTTCTATTACCCCACTCTCTCTAGGCTGTCTTGCTCTAGCAAGTTTCTCCTTAGCCAGGGCAACCTCTAACTCTTGCCTCTGGATCCTAAGCTCAGCCTCTCTCATCTTGGCCTCATGTTCCCTTTTCTGAGGGCTAGTCATCTCCTTTCTGGAGTGACCATGAGAGCCTCTAGAGACATGGGAGGTATTGGATTCACCTGAGTGATGCCTTCTCCTCCTATGGCCCTGGTTAAGTCCACCTGGGGGTCTGAATGGGTTGTTACCTGATTCATTCCCAAGTTGACTTAAGTTAGCCTGGTTCAGTCTACTGACCAGCACCTGACTATCTCTGTCATCATCTGACTCACTGCTTTCCACCTCCTCCTCCTCTTCTTCTTCCTCTTCCTCTACATCTACTTGAGGAGCTCCAGTGGTGGAGGCTTCCTCATCTACTAGGATGATAGGGGTAGGGGTGTCTACAGTGTCATCCTCTGAAGGATGGCCTCCTTCAGCATTCCCTGTGGGGTTTGCTTTAGAGGTCTTTAGAGCCTCAGACTGATCCAAGAGCTCTCTTAGGTGGTCTGTAGTAGGGGAAGGCCCTGTCTTCAGACCCCTTAAGACACAAAGCTGTCTTAATTCCTTGAAGGGAAAAATAGCAAACTGGGATGGTGCCCTTGGAGGGTCACTCTCAACAGGAGTAAGTCCACTGGACCCCTCTGTTCCAGACATTGCTCTAGTGTGGGTGGATGTGTTGCAATCTACCTACACTGGTGTTTACCTACTAAACCTATCTAGTAGTTGTAGCTAGGGTGTGCTACTCCCTTTGCTCTACAACAACTAAGTTCAGTAGAACTTATGTATACTAGTCTTGTTTTATATGTACCTAGCAGGTACCTGTATGATCTTTCAAATGATAATCTCAAAGATTGTAATGGTAAAACAACAGCAAGCTCAGATCCCACCGCTGCCACCAATGTGAGAAGTTGGCCTGGTATATAATGCTCACTAATTCTAGTGATCACTTTGTACCATGCCAAGCAACCCTTATGATGATGGTTGTAATTCAACCTTGTAGACCAGTTATCCTAGTGGTAACGTGGACAAAGCAGTCTTAGGCTAAACTCTGAAAGGCATGTGAAGCCAGCTGTTATACCATACACAACCCCCTTGAATACCAAATGAAAGGGACACCACACAGATATATATTGAAAATATATATTGATTTATTAACTATTAAAATCCCCTGGACTCTTTATGAGCACAGAAGCACAAGCGTTAAATCACAAGACAGTTTAAAATACACAAAAGTTGCACAATATGGATGAGCCCTAGGGGCCACCTAAACCATATACTAAATAAGTGGTATAAGAGATACCTAAAGGAAAGTGAAGAGGCCTAGGGCCTTGGGAATCGCTGGAGCTATTCGAGACTGGAGTTAACTAAGTCGGGAAAGGCCCACGGGACTCGGGTGCAGTGTTCAAAGTGCACGCACTTCTCAATACAAAGTCTATGGTGCGTAAAAAGCACAAAGTTAGAAAGTTAGGAACCTTCCGAGTGACCTACGGAGCTGAAACTTAAAACACAGGCCCTTGGGATGTGTACCAGTGCAGGAGCACCGGCGGAGCTGAGTTACCTCACCCACAGGAAGCGGGTGCACAGGGTCGAAGATGTGTCGGGTTTCGTCACGCTGGTCGATGGTGCTTGGAGCTGAAGATGCTGCAGGCGGCTCGATGAGAAGAGTTCCGGTGGATCCAAGGGTGGATCGGAAGAGTTGAAGACCTGAAAGCAGAGGGGACAGTGTTCAAAGTCACTAGCCAGTGACTGCCCTGGAACCAGAGTGGAACCAGGCGATGTCGGGTGCAAACAGGCGTTGTTGGGTAACTTCTTTCTGCAGCCACGTGGATACCCGGGGTCGAGGACGTCCAGGAGTCGGTCACGAGCTGTCCCACGTAGGCTTCTCGCTGTTGGCGGTGTCGGCGACCTGATCGGAGCAAACAGGCCTTGGCAAATGCAAGCCACGCAGAAGTTGAAAGATGCTGTTCACTCGGACCAGCAAGGTCAGAGCGGGTGCTCCTTTTCACAGGAGCTTGGGTAGGTCTGGAGCAACCAGACCTGCTGTTTAAATCTTCGGGTTCGTCGCCAAGATGGCCGCTGACCACGTGGCTAGTGGCCGGGATGGCGCGTCGAGTGGCACGGTGCAAAAGGGCCCCACGCAGATCGTGGAGATGCTGGGGGGCTGATCTTCGGTGCAAGGGCTGCTCGGTGGTGGGGGTTCTCAATCCCCAAAGCACAACGTCGAGGATGCCTCAGAAGCTGCGCAGTCAGCTTTTCGAGTGTCTTTCAAGAGGTCCGGTCCCACGTCACTCGGTGCCTCCACGGGTCCCTTCTTCGCAGGGACTGTGGATCGGGCTCTGAGAGGTCTGGGAGTCTGGTTCTTGTCGGGCTCTGGGCTCGGTCTCCGGCGGGAGGCGGCGGCAAAGCAGACGTCGAGTTGCTGGTTGGTACCTGTGTTCACAGGGTGGTCACTCCTTGGCCACAAGGGAGATTCTTCTTCAGTCTTCTGTGCAGCAGAATGTCGAAGTCCAGTCTTCTTCTTAGTTTTAAGTTGATTTCGGGATGATCTGCTGTGCAATGGCACTGCTCCCCCTCTTATTCCCAAACTGGGGGTGGATCACCTACTAGGTCCCTCCTCTGGGAGGAACCAGGAAGGGGGGCGGTTACACCCCCTTTCCTTTGTCCAGCTCCGCGCCAGGACTGGGGCTGGAAGGCCCCAGAACCGGTTTGGGCTGGCCTATGCACGGGGACACCTTGTGTGCCCCGGGCATGTCTGATTCTTTTCAGCCCTGTCCTACCTAATACACAAAATCCTGTCTGGGGTGGTGCTCGCACCTCCCAAGGCAGGAAACCCTTTGTCCAGGCCACCATCTGCCGAGTTTCGGTCAGCAGCAGGAGGCCAGACTTGTGTCTGTGGTGGCAGCGTCCATTTTGTGAAGCTGAGGCTCTGTTTAACTTTAACCGGGGTTAAGGCTACGCACATGTCGTGTCCCTCTAGAAGGGTGGAATGCTATCCCCGTCGCCAGAATTGGCGAGGGGATAGTATTCCAATTCGTATGACACCTTACTCGACATGTTTTGATAAAGCCAAACCAAAGATAGCATTTAACCGCGAGGATTATAATGCACTTAAGAGTATATGGTATGGCAATATCCCGGAACGGCTTAGGGAGTTGTTCCCGACAGCTGCAGACAGGCTCAGCTCATGCCAGAGCACCATCTCACATATTTCCAAGCACTCTGCCTCCAGGATTGATGAGGCCTTCCATAGGAGTGGCTGATAGGAACATATGTGTCCAGTTTAGGGTTAGGCACAGGCATACTGTACCTAAGTAAGAGGTGGTTACACCGACTTACCCCAGCTGAGTGTTCAGCCAGTTGTGTCAAAGATGGAGGCCAGGCCAGGGGTGGCACAATACGTGCTGCAGCCCCTGGTAGGCCTTGGATACACCTATGCCCTGGGCACCTAGGGTGCACTCTTACAGGGGCTCATAAGGTGAACCAGTTCCAATTCGTAATGCACCTAAAGTGCATTGGCATCAATTTAGAGAGAGAACAGCAGGCTGTGGGTCTGATTAGCAGGCCCACAGCCACATTAAGTCAGAAACCAGTGAAGCAAAAAGCAAAAATTTGGGGTGACCATAGGATAGCAGACCCTACTCTCCTACACCTTCCACGCTTAGGGTGGACAAAAATATTTACAACAAGGGGTGGTGAGGGACAGAGTCTCTGAATTAAGCAGAAAGCTCTCACCCAGTCAAGAGATCAGGGCTAGATCCAACACCGTTTTTTTAGCTCACTGCACCATCCCAGTTTCAGAACCTGGCTGTATGCAAATTAGTCTGTTCCTGTCCCAGTGCATGATGGGAACAGGGCAAACCAAACTACAAAAGCCAATTCTTACACTGGGAAGGAAACAAGCTCCCGGGGACCGGTTTCTGGCATTACAGCCGTCTTCGGCCTGGTTTGCTTGAATCCTGATGGTGCAATGAGCAAGGGTCTCACATCTGAGAATACCCTTCCACGCTTAGGGTGGACAAAAATATTTACAACAAGAGGTGGTGAGGGACAGAGTCTCTGAATTAAGCAGAAAGCTCTCACCCAGTCAAGAGATCAGGGCTAGATCCAACACCGTTTTTTAGCTCACTGCACCATCCCAGTTTCAGAACCTGGCTGTATGCAAATTAGTCTGTTCCTGTCCCAGTGCATGATGGGAACAGGGCAAACCAAACTACAAAAGCCAATTCTTACACTGGGAAGGAAACAAGCTCCCGGGGACCGGTTTCTGGCATTACAGCCGTCTTCGGCCCGGTTTGCTTGAATCCTGATGGTGCAATGAGCAAGGGTCTCACATCTGAGAATACCCTTCCACGCTTAGGGTGGACAAAAATATTTACAACAAGGGGTGGTGAGGGACAGAGTCTCTGAATTAAGCAGAAAGCTCTCACCCAGTCAAGAGATCAGGGCTAGATCCAACACCGTTTTTTAGCTCACTGCACCATCCCAGTTTCAGAACCTGGCTGTATGCAAATTAGTCTGTTCCTGTCCCAGTGCATGATGGGAACAGGGCAAACCAAACTACAAAAGCCAATTCTTACACTGGGAAGGAAACAAGCTCCCGGGGACCGGTTTCTGGCATTACAGCCGTCTTCGGCCCGGTTTGCTTGAATCCTGATGGTGCAATGAGCAAGGGTCTCACATCTGAGAATACCCTTCCACGCTTAGGGTGGACAAAAATATTTACAACAAGGGGTGGTGAGGGACAGAGTCTCTGAATTAAGCAGAAAGCTCTCACCCAGTCAAGAGATCAGGGCTAGATCCAACACCGTTTTTTAGCTCACTGCACCATCCCAGTTTCAGAACCTGGCTGTATGCAAATTAGTCTGTTCCTGTCCCAGTGCATGATGGGAACAGGGCAAACCAAACTACAAAAGCCAATTCTTACACTGGGAAGGAAACAAGCTCCCGGGGACCGGTTTCTGGCATTACAGCCGTCTTCGGCCCGGTTTGCTTGAATCCTGATGGTGCAATGAGCAAGGTTCTCACATCTGAGAATACCCTTCCACGCTTAGGGTGGACAAAAATATTTACAACAAGGGGTGGTGAGGGACAGAGTCTCTGAATTAAGCAGAAAGCTCTCACCCAGTCAAGAGATCAGGGCTAGATCCAACACCGTTTTTTAGCTCACTGCACCATCCCAGTTTCAGAACCTGGCTGTATGCAAATTAGTCTGTTCCTGTCCCAGTGCATGATGGGAACAGGGCAAACCAAACTACAAAAGCCAATTCTTACACTGGGAAGGAAACAAGCTCCCGGGGACCGGTTTCTGGCATTACAGCCGTCTTCGGCCCGGTTTGCTTGAATCCTGATGGTGCAATGAGCAAGGGTCTCACATCTGAGAATACCCTTCCACGCTTAGGGTGGACAAAAATATTTACAACAAGGGGTGGTGAGGGACAGAGTCTCTGAATTAAGCAGAAAGCTCTCACCCAGTCAAGAGATCAGGGCTAGATCCAACACCGTTTTTTAGCTCACTGCACCATCCCAGTTTCAGAACCTGGCTGTATGCAAATTAGTCTGTTCCTGTCCCAGTGCATGATGGGAACAGGGCAAACCAAACTACAAAAGCCAATTCTTACACTGGGAAGGAAACAAGCTCCCGGGGACCGGTTTCTGGCATTACAGCCGTCTTCGGCCCGGTTTGCTTGAATCCTGATGGTGCAATGAGCAAGGGTCTCACATCTGAGAATACCCTTCCACGCTTAGGGTGGACAAAAATATTTACAACAAGGGGTGGTGAGGGACAGAGTCTCTGAATTAAGCAGAAAGCTCTCACCCAGTCAAGAGATCAGGGCTAGATCCAACACCGTTTTTTAGCTCACTGCACCATCCCAGTTTCAGAACCTGGCTGTATGCAAATTAGTCTGTTCCTGTCCCAGTGCATGATGGGAACAGGGCAAACCAAACTACAAAAGCCAATTCTTACACTGGGAAGGAAACAAGCTCCCGGGGACCGGTTTCTGGCATTACAGCCGTCTTCGGCCCGGTTTGCTTGAATCCTGATGGTGCAATGAGCAAGGGTCTCACATCTGAGAATACCCTTCCACGCTTAGGGTGGACAAAAATATTTACAACAAGGGGTGGTGAGGGACAGAGTCTCTGAATTAAGCAGAAAGCTCTCACCCAGTCAAGAGATCAGGGCTAGATCCAACACCGTTTTTTAGCTCACTGCACCATCCCAGTTTCAGAACCTGGCTGTATGCAAATTAGTCTGTTCCTGTCCCAGTGCATGATGGGAACAGGGCAAACCAAACTACAAAAGCCAATTCTTACACTGGGAAGGAAACAAGCTCCCGGGGACCGGTTTCTGGCATTACAGCCGTCTTCGGCCTGGTTTTTGGCCACTATAGGTGTGGCAGGGTATACTCAGACATGAGTCCCTTTCTCACTGCTCCATCAGGATTCAAGCAAGCCGGGCCGAAGAAGGCTGAAATGCCAGAAACCGGTCCCCGGTAGCTTGTCTCCTTTCTGGTGAAGAATTGGCTTGGTAGTTTAGTCTGCCCTGTTCCCATGATGCACTGGGCCAGGGACAGACTGATTTGCATATAGCCAGGTTCTGAGCTGGGATGGGGCAGTGAGATAAATAACGGTGATGGATCAAGCCCTGATCTTTGGACTGGGTAAGAGTGGTCTGTTTAACTCAGACACTCTGTTCATCACCACCCCCTTTTCTAAATCGTTTTTGGCCACTATAGGTGTGGCAGGGTATACTCAGACATGAGTCCCTTTCTCACTGCTCCATCAGGATTCAAGCAAGCCGGGCCGAAGAAGGCTGAAATGCCATAAAACCGGTCCCCGGTAGCTTGTCTCCTTTCTGGTGAAGAATTGGCTTGGTAGTTTAGTCTGCCCTGTTCCCATGATGCACTGGGCCAGGGACAGACTGATTTGCATATAGCCAGGTTCTGAGCTGGGATGGGGCAGTGAGATAAATAACGGTGATGGATCAAGCCCTGATCTTTGGACTGGGTAAGAGTGGTCTGTTTAACTCAGACACTCTGTTCATCACCACCCCCTTTTCTAAATCGTTTAGTGGAATGTTATCAGCCTAGGCCGAACATGAACAAAGAGGGCACAGAGGGATGAGCTACCACCTGCCAGATGAGTAAATTCTATCTGCAACTCAAGGTTACTGTGCTGATCATCAGCGTCTCCTAACGTGGGAGCAGAACTACACACTCGGATAGGTAAGCGAGGGCTGAATGGCCTATTCACTAGTAAGTCGAGAAACAGCCTTGAACAGAAGAGAAATACAGTGTTCTGCTGAGCCAAGCAATACGAGTAATGAGGCCTAGTTCAGGCACAGTCTAAGCAGCCTAATAGAAATTAGGAAAAACAAAATGGAGTCACACTCGCTAACTGAAGCCTGCACATTACGGGGATAACTCAGAGGGTTGCATAAAGTGAATACAAATGGTGTCTATTTAGCCACACACTGCTAACCTAATATAGCATGAAACGAGTGCATTGCAGAAATGGGATTTTCAAACATAACACCACTTCTCCAATAACTTGGTCTACATTTCTAGGTACCATCCTCTTTCGCTCTAGGAGTGCCATTCTTTATTTCATAACATTGTCCTCTGTAATCAATAGCATGAACTAATCTATTAACCTGGAAATAACTTTCTACATTAAAGAAAGTCTCTGAACTAGAAGTATATCCATTCTCCACTAAAAATTGTACAAAAGATACTTCTATTCACTAATCTTTTTTCTGGCTTTGTCTCCTCATGCACAACACAATTTTGTCAAGAGTCTTCATTCTATTTAAAGTCGTGGCCGGCATTAATCGCGGGTGGGGGGTTAGGGGGTTGCGCTGGGAGTGTTGCGCGAGAGGGGGGTAAATTTAATAATAAATCCAAAAACATACCTGTCCTCTGGCCAGGGCCTGCGTTTTCTCAACTCCTGCTCTCCTGCCTCTGGCAGGAACAGGAAGCAGGCTGCGCCCTCCCCTCCCCTAAGCCAATCACAACAGTGCAATGGCAGCGTTGTGACTGGTGGGGACGCCGCCACAGCCAGGAGATTACGGGGAGGCCATTTTCTCCATGTAAACTGCATTGCAGTCTGCAGGTAGAAACGGCAGAGTCTGCATCACTGGTTTGAGTGGCCCCAGAGGGCCCACCAAACAGTCATTGTGCCCTCAGGAGTGGGCACTCCACTCCTCCCCTGCTCGCAGATCAGTCCCGCCCTCCTGCCCTCAACCAAACCCTTCTGCTTTCTCACAGTACAAGAAGCAGAAACATAAAATGGTAGTTATTACCATTTTATGTTTCTACTTCTCGCACTGCGAGAAAGCAGTGGGGCGACTCTCCTCCGCCCTAGTAGAGGAGCTGCCCCTGTCTATTTATAATCAAAATGAAAGGCTTCCTCTTCAAAGTGAAGGCCTTATCAACAACTCTCCCAACTCGTTCTTCCTATTTCATGCCTCTCTCCTTCTTCTATACTTTTTTACATTTCTCATTAAACTACTCTACTATGAAACATCCTGGCTCTGATTCCCTTAAACTGCTTCTGTTTCCTGGTTAAGGTCTGTCTCTCATCTTTGTCATATGCATTCCTGTTCTTGTTATATAGATTTTGTCCACTGTTATTCTTTCTCATTGTTTGAATTTTATTTGAATTATTTTGTCATCTTTGGAAATGTCAACAGTAGCTCATTTTTCTTTCACCTCTTTTTCTTCTTTTTGCTCCTTTTGTATCTTAGTTCTGCACAGATACTGTAATTGCTTCTGTTCCTTTTTCCTCCTAGCTTATGTAGGCATTCTGTATGTAGGTATGCAGATATTGTTCTGAAAAACAAAAGAAGTATATTTAAATTTTAATTCTAGCCAATGTCTCAAATACTTTACTACTGGCTTGCACATAATACAAAAACTGTTTTTATGGTATGTGGCAGTTTTAAATATTCAGATTAAGCTAGCTACATCACTACAAGCAATTACTTCAATGTACCAAACCTAAACCAAAACACCAAAATTAATTTATTAGTTACCTTTTAAAATTACTGTACCCTCTCCTACAACACAGCTGCACCATAGCTCAGTTCTCACTTATATATATGCTAAAAGACCACATTATCCCTTTTGTAGTTAATTTTAAAAAAACATCAACCAAAGTGTAAAAGTACATAAAGTGTCTTTTTTGTAAATCCGTAAACATAAGAGCTATTACTGTGCCTTTCTCCCACTGTGTCACTGGTAGATTTCGTGTTTCAGTACTTTTCTACTTAGATGTGTCCGATTTAAATTTTAAGAAACACTGCATATAGAAATCTGTACATTAATCTGTATCACAGCAAAAAGCTCACTAATATTTCAGAGTAAATGCAAACAGTGTTTGAAAGGTTACATATATAATTCACCAGATGGTTCTAAAAGAGTACATGTGTTTGTGGTTGAGTACAATAATACTCCTTGAATGATTGGATGCGTGCATAGAAAATGCCTAATTGTTTCCTTCAGAATATAGGTAGATCCTGTATGATTCCTTGAGTATGTAGGAACTAAATCGGTGGTTCCTTATCTGCATAGCTGGTGCTTGTGTATTTCCATGACTATATTGCTACTATCTGGATGTTTGGACGAGTACCTGAGTACTGCCTGAATGATTAGATAAGTGCATAACTAATGCCTCAATGATTCAATATATGTATAAATAGTGGTTTGATGATTAAATGAGTGCTACTCTATTTCCTGGGTGATAACAGGCCTACATGAATAGTATATACATGATTTACTCAGGACATGCACACTGCATACGTCATTGTTTAAGTGTATACATAGCACCCGGCAGATTGCATGAGTAGTGTTTCAGTGATTGAATGAGTACATGACTGATGCCCAGTTGTTTTTGGTTAATTGAAGAGGTAGTACCTAGGTGATTGCAAAACTACATGTGTATTTCCTGGATAACTGAATGACTGCATGAGAAGCGCCTAGCTGATTACATGAGTGCATGATTAATGTCTGAGTAATTGTATACGTCCATTGTTAAAGCTTGAGTGTTGGGATAAAAGCAAGTGTGCTACTGTGGTGATTATATTAGTGCAAGAGTATTGCCTTACTAAGTGGATGAGAGCATAGATACTGGAGGGGTGATAGGTTCACTGCAAGGGTATTTCCTGCCTTATTGGATGAGTACATTACTAGTACCTGAGTGTTTAAATGAGTGCATGTATTGTGCCTCAGTATTTGGATGATTGCACGGGTAATAAGTGAGTGTTTGGATGAGTACATGGGTTGTGTATGGGTTTTTGAATAACTGCATAGGTACAGCTTTGGTGACTGTATATGTGAATGATTAGTGCCTAGGGGGCATATTTATGAAAAGCCCTGTTTGCGATTCTCAAATAGCGATTTTTTGAGAATCGCTATTTGAGAATTGCAAAAAGGGATGTATGTAAAAAATCGCAATTTTTTAGCGATTTCGTAGTATTCCTTAATTGCGATCAGCAAATTGCGAAATCGCAATTAAGGAATACTTTCCCATTTATTCCTATGGGCCAGGAGGCCCATAGGAATGAATGTAAAGTCATTCTCAATTTGCGATTCGCAATTTGAGAATCGCAAATTGAGAATAATTTCAAGGGTGTAAGGGTGTCATAAGGACACCCTGATGCACCCCTGAAATGAACATGTGTGCGTATATGGCACACATACATGCCCTATGGGAATATATGTGCGCCATATGGCACCTTCACAAATGCCAAAAAGTGCATTTGTGAAAGAAATCGCAAATTACCACCAACTTGTAGTTGGTGGTATTTTGCGATTTCTTAAGGAGAAATCGCAAAAATTGTATTCTTGTTGCATAGCATTTAAGGAATCTCAATTTGCGATTCCTTAAATGCTTACGCAAAATTAAGGAATCTCAAAGTTTGCGATTCCTTAATTTTGTGATGCGTTTTCCTTCTACATACCGTTTTGCAAATTTTTTGTCACAAACACTGCTCTTTTGTGATTTGCAGCGTTTGTGACTAAAAATTCAGTTGATACATCTGCCCCTAGGGGATTGGATGAATGCATGGGTGTTGCCTGCGTAGTTCAATGTGTACATAATTAGGGCCTCCATGATTGGAAGTGTGCATGTGTAGTGCCTGGGTGATGGAATAAGAGCATACATAGTACATGAGTGTTCGATAACTGCCTGAGTAATGAAGAGGGATGGGAGCACACTGCTTCACCTGCCAGCACAGTTCACCCCTTAGCATCATGGTAAATGCAGTTCACTTTAAATGCTTACTTGCATTTTTGCTGAAGTGTTTCACCAAAGTTGGTGCAGGTTAGTGCTGCGAATCTCTAGACACATGTGTTTCTGGATTTTATCCGTCATCATTAGAGATAAAAAACTAATTTCATCAGGGGTTGCTGAGAAAGCTGCCACAATCCTCTCAGGTCTCAGTACCTCTGTCTGGCGCACAGGTGCATCTCCAAAAGCTCATCAGCCCAATGACTGAAGGGAGCCTTTTCAAAATGATGGGGTATGGGAGCACACTGATTCACCTCCCAGCACAGTTTCCCCCTTAGCATTATGGTAAATGCAGTTCACTTTATGGTTTAAATCTTTTTATTGATTTGAAAACAGACAGATAGAGAAAGACAAGGCTCTCGGCTCCAAAAAGTCTGTGCATGTGAGACCACTGGGTCCCAATAAGTATTGTTACCAAAGGTAATAAGCATGGAGCGGGCCCTCAAACTGAATAAGAAGCAAGAACATTCACAAAAAAAACCCACCCCATCCCAGTCCCCCCTCCACCCCCATCGACCTTGAACAATAAAAGGAAAGAGAAAAGGGGAAAAAATAAGGGTGAAACGGGAGGCAGGGAGTGTAGGCTAATGCTTATCGTCTGGGTTTACGTGTCCCTTTAGGAGCGGCGTCTGAAATTTGTGTATCTGGAAGGCGAAGGAGTTGTAGGTATCGAGGACATGTTAGTTCTCGGAATTCCGACACCAGCAAAGTGAGGAAAGGTCGCCACAACTCAGGGAATTCAGTCCCCCTGCCAGCTAACATTAAAGTAACTTTCTCTATGCCCAGCACTGACCATAATCCCTGGAGCCAACCGGCATGTGTCGGGAGCTGGGTAGAGCGCCAATGAATCAGGATGTTTTGTATCGCTGCTCCTAAAGCAATAGCAATCAATCGGCCCTTCTGCGACTTAGGAGTATATGTGAGCGGATGTGAGCGGATTGGGCAGGAACAGGAGAATGTATGAGGGAAAACGCGGGAGCTGTGAGTCTAGGTGTAGGTCTACTTCATCGAGGACTTGGGTCCAGTATGGTTGTATAGCTGGACAGCTCCAGAGGATGTGTTCCAGGGTACCCACCTCCCCGCACTCCCTCCAACACCAGTCGCTCCAGTGCCGGTCAAAGTGGTGGATGAGCTCAGGTGTGTAATACCAGTAAGTGGCTACCTTGAATAGGGTCTCCGTGGGGCCCATATGGTATGCTGAGTGCCTCGCCCTGTGGTAAATGCTCTCCCATTCTTTATGGCTCAGCGTTCTCCCCAGGTCCCTTTCCTACCTGGAGCGGCCTGCATTGTATGTGTGTGGTAGTGGCCAGCAGCATTTTATAGATGTAAGAGACAATTTTCTTATCAGAGGTTCGCGTTACTAGCCAATTTTCGTATGGTATCAATAGACGCTGTGCTTGCGACCTAACTGTTGGATGCAGTGCCCAGTGCCTGACTTGTAAATAGGGTAACCGCTCCAGCTCCGAGAGTCCATAATCCTCCCTGAGCTGTGAGAAGGGGATGATGCCATCCATGTCAAAGAGATGACCGAGTGATCTACAGGGAGAGGAGCGCCATGCCCCAGCGGCAGAAGCAACTGTGCCAGGGTAAAAGTCAGGATTATCAAATAGCGGTGTGAGGGGTGACGTTCGTATGGTCCCAGGAGTCCATTATTGTTCTTGTGATATATGTGGCGTATCAGTTTGGAGGTCTGTGGGTTCTATTAAGAAAGGGCACACCCTGTAATGGCCTGCCTGCTACCGCCTGGTCCTGGAACAGCCAGTGCTTTTCTGGTTCCAGGCGGTGCCACTCTACCAAGTATCTGAGTTGGGCAGCGTGGAAATAAAGCTGAATGTCGGGGACTCCCACCCCCCTTTCTCTGGTGGTAGAGCTGCAATTTAATGTCAGAAACGCAGTTTACCCCCATGCCTTGTAAAGCGTGACAGGTCGGTCTGTGTTTGTTAGATCCAGCCGCGAGGGGGCCGAAGAGGAAGGGTCTGAAAGAGGTACAGGATTTGAGGGAGGACTGTCATCTTGACAGCCGCAATCCATACTAGCCAGGACATCGTGCAGTGTTTCCATCTACTGAGTGTTGTACGGATACGTGCACGAAGGTTGAAGTAGTTGATATCCGCGGTAGCCGGTATAGTGGGAGCCAGATGGATTCCCAGGTAGGGAACCGCGGTTGAGGCCCATACCACTGAGTGTTCCTCTTGCAGGTGGGTGAGAGTGTGGGGGGGAAAGGGAGATATTGAGGGCTATTGATTTGTGCATATTGATCTTAAGACCTGACCCTTGAGCAAAGCAGCCTCGTTCAACAAAGAGCCATTATCAAAAATGGGGTGACCCAAAATGGTACTGCACCTGGGTATAGTTCGGTAACCAGACGGACTAAACAGGAACAGAGCAGACATCTGCTGCCCTAGTTGTGACCTCACCAGCACACGAAGGAATTGCGTCTACTATGGATGAGGCCACCACCCTTCCGTATGGCATTTGATCATTGAAATCCCTTGAGATACCTACACACTTATTGTGACTAGGAACAGACTGGACTTATTAGGATTCAACTATGGTTCTCCACGACTTGAGAACACTGGGGATTCCATATGGAGTTTTACAATCAATGCTGATCACCCTGACTACCCTGATCTCCCTTTGGGAGTCTGACACCACACTGGTACTGAGGTTGCCCACACGTCCTGAAGAAGACCCGCAGGCTGAGGCACTCACTAACCCCTAGGCGTGTAAGTCGGGTCGAAACATCAACACCCCCATTAACTTTCTTGGATCGCTTATAGCCATAAACATTGAAAGCGTGCTACAGATGAAACCAAACTGTGATAACATTAATGTACAAAATACTATGTGTAAATATTGAAGGCGACCAAGAAATCACTGACTGGAAACAGTGAATGAGTTATATTCCTTTGTTTTTAAAAAAAAGTCACTAATCTTTGCTCTTTTCACTCACCTTTTCAACTCTTGAGCACTTTTCCCTTTGCACGTTTGTAGGAGCATCCTCTTGATGTACCAAGTGTCATAAATCAATCTGAACTTTCAAATGGTTGTTTTGAAATACGGTGAATTAAAATGTGATTATTCACCTGCATAACTCTCTGGGTTGTTGCATTTTTAGTACAAATGTCTATATTAAATATTGTAAGCAAGTAAAGGAAGCTCAAAAATAGAAACTAGTAATTATAAGCTTGATTTCCTTGACTAAGAAATTAAGGTCTAGGACCTAGTTCAATAAAGAGGGCGCTCATAGCCGTGACTGGGATAGAGAGAGAAAGGAGGATATTGTCTGCATAGAGGCTAACGGTATGGACATCTCCCACAAATTTGATCCCAGTTATGAGAGGGTGCTGTCGGAGTCTAAGGGCCATAGAATCCATGTAGAGTGCAAAAAGGAGGGGTGACAAAGGGCACCCCTGCCTAGTGCCTCTCCCACTGGGGAACCGGGAAGATGTATGACCATTAAGGCGGATCGTCGCCCAGGGGAGCGATAGCAGTTTAAAATTCGGGTCCGTAGCTTCTCACCAAAGCCTGCAGCCAGTAGGACCATCTCTAAATAGGACCAGTGTACCCTATCGTAGGCCTTCTCTGCATCTATAGCTAAAAGCACATATTCCCCTTTGTGCGAGACGCCCGTTCAATCAAGTGTAGAATGCGCTTAGTATTGTCGCTGGTCTGCCTCTGCGGGATAAAGCCTGCCTGGTCTGGCTTGACCACTTGGATCATATACGGAGCCAGGCGGGCCGCTATGATGCTGGTATATAGCTTGATGTCAATATTTAAAAGAGAGATAGGCCTATATGCGCTGCAGACCGTCTTATCCTTGCCTGGTTTGGGGATAACCACTATCGCTGCCTCTAGCATCTCCCCAGGTATGGCTCCAGTCTTTTCAAAGGTTTTAAACAGAGCCATCAAGACCGGGGCCAGCTGGCTGCAAAATGCATTATAAAAGGCTGCCGTGTAGCCATCCGGGCCTGGAGACTTGCCCAGCTTAAGGCGTAAAATTGCGAAGACAACCTCCTCCATCTGTATCGGCCTATCAAGGTGATCGGCTTGAGCTCGCGTCAAATACGGGCTTTGGCTATATAGTCAGCACTGAGTTGGGTATCTAGGAGATCCCCGGTGTAGAGATCAGCCTAAAAATCTCTGAATGTTTCGGATATTGCCGCGTTGTCAGAAACCGACTTACCCTTCGGTGTGAGGATTGCATGGTCCCCCTGTCTCGGCCTGGCCTCCCGCAGTTTGCTGGCCAATAAACGGCCGCATCTGTCCCCCCGTGTAGTAGGAGTGGTGAAGCCTGAGGGCCACGTACTTGGCTTTGTCTTGGTCCAAGGCAGCAAGGTACTTGCGATCTATGCATAGTTGCCGCCCGGCACGGGAAGCGCCCGTGCGTTTGTGCATCTGTTCTCATTCTGAGATTTTCTGGGTGAGTTCCGCCCACTTGCGAGCCCTTACTTTGTTTTCAGCAGCTGATATGGCTATGAGTTCCCCTCGAATTACAGCTTTCAGCGCCCCCCCCCCCACCCCCATTGTGTGGCTAATGAGGTATCGGGATTAGCGTTTAGGGCAATAAAACCTGAGATGGCCCTCTGGACCTGTGAAGGACTGGGTTTTTCTAAGACCCAGCGGTGCCAGGGATAACACCTGAAACCTTCGTGGATTACCTGTTCCGGCGTACGAATGACAGAGACACGGGACACTTCCTTCGGCGTCAAAGATTCAAGGTTTATTTACTGCAGGGAACACAGAAGTCACAAGAAGTACATAACATGTAGGTTCACGGAGACTGCTTCGAATTGTATCTGTGGATCGCTCCTTTTATACAGTTTTTGTAATAAGATAACATGGCGAACAAAAAGGTTACAACCCGGTTCCCACAGTAAATTTCATAGGGGGCCGCTTTCATGTATTCAGGGCCCGGAACATAATTACAGTAGCATTTAGCGGTTCCAAACTGTAAAAGTACATCTTCCCACCTTAAGTACATTCCGTTCGGCTATAAACGAATCAAGGAAGAGTCAGAAACAGGTGCAGAGGAAGACGAGGATAGCGAACAGATCGAAGAGAGTGTAAAAGGGGTGGTATCAGGAAACACGATTGCAGGGATCAAAGGAGACGTGCCTAATGAATGCGCAACTGAGACAATAGACCGGCACGGCAAGATGAGCCTCAAGCGGGGCCATATGCCTTACAGTGTCATCCCCCAAATCATAAAGACACCCTCAAAGGAACACGTGTCTTCCGCAAGAGTTTGGGAATCCCAGGGTCACGAAGCGGACAGTGTCCGTTCGCTGGCTACTTGAGGGCAAGAAACAAAATGGATGCCACATCTAAAATGGAACCCGTGGGTTCAGATGAAGAAACCCACGAAACAAACGAACGGTTTAGGCTAGCACAGCGAAAACGCGTACACCCACTAAACTCGTCATTTGTGGTTCATAGATACCAGACTCGACCATATTCGGGCGAGTCGAAAACACCACTTACAATTGTCACGGAACCGCACCTGTTCTACCACAGATGTGCGGTGTAGCAGTGTATCACGCAAGTTGCCAGTGTCTAAAGGGTCGCTCCGAAGCCGGCAAGAGGAAAGAGGTCAGGAAGGGGGACTGGTCAGAAAGGGAAGCTGTCAGGATGTCGGTGCTTCACGCATGGGCCCGAAGGGGGGAGGAGCATAGAAAGTAGTATAATCGTGCATACGTGTTGTGTGCTCCAGAATAGAACATATAGCTACGGGTGCACTGATGAAAGTGACGCCAGAGATCAAGTAGCCCCAAATCCTGAAGGCAGGCCCACCCCGGGGATGTGAGTATCCCTGCTTGGTGCGTTCTTTGGGAGGAACGGTCAAGGTCATTGTCAAAAACAATGTTGATGTCTCCCTCTAGCAATAAGTGGGGATCCGCCATAGCAGCGGCTTCTTGAAGGGCTTGGAGGAGGCATTTGATCTGCACATGGGCGCATATATAGAACCCACTACAAACGTCACCCCTCCCAAAGAGAATTGATATGTGAGTAGGCGCTCCTTAATTTCCGCCTCCTTCTGGAGGACCCTACCCTGAAAGAGCCTGGAAACTAGTATGGCCACCCCTGCTGATTTGGACGGTTTAGAGGAAAACAGCTGTATGGGGAAAGCCCGGTATTTTAACCTAAAGTGGTCCTTAGAGAGAAGGTGTGTCTCCTGTAATAGGCATATGTCTGCCTTTTATTGTTCAAGATAGTTAAGGATCGCTCTGCGTTTAATAGGGTTATTCAAGCCCCCTACGTTAAGCTAAAGAATTTTAATTGGATCTTGTGGCATCAGGAGGCCGTGTGTGGACTAAAGTGTGATGTACATTGCGGCTGAGGAGGACTAATGAGTGTTTACAAGGTAATCAAGCGGCTCCTAAGCTGAAGGGAAGCAAACAGGCAACAGAAAGAGGTGGACGAGGGAACCCATAACCAAAACAAATCCCCCAAAAAGGGCATATTCCCACATAAAATCCCAAATGCAACAAGGGGAGGGGAAACAAGGAGAAAGAGTAAGTTCCAAAGGTAATGTCCGCCTTCCCAGATAGACCAGGAGGTCATCATAGCGGGGCTCACAGTGTGACCAAGTGAAGAGATCCTGCTCCCCCCACCGTCCACCACTCGTCAGGGAACCATGTCCGGGCGTACACAGCGGCCGTCGGTCAGTCAGCTGTCTGGCTCGCCCCAGCCTGAGCTTCTGTTGCAGAAGCTAGGGCATCTTGCTGGCTCTTTGCTATGTCCGCTTTGTTTGGCTTCCGAATCCGTCAGCGTCGACCCTGGCGCTGCAACCCCGAGGGTGTGATCCTGGGCCCCGAGTTGGTGCTCTGGTTGTCATCGTCCCTGCTAGGGACTGTCAGGCCCAGAAGGCGGCAGGAGTCAATATTTGAGCGCATCTGGTGGAGCTTACCATTGAAGCGGAATATGAGGCGGAATGGGTGTCCCCACAAATACGTAATACCCTGCTGTCTTAGGTGCTCCGTCACTGGGTGGAACCTGCAGGGCGTTGCAGGGTAATCAAGGCCAGGTCTTGGTAAAGCACTGGGGGGTGTCCATTGTAGGAAATAGGATGGAGAGATCTTGCCTTGAAAGGATGGCTTCTTTAGTCTTGAAGTCTTGTAGACATACTAAGATGTCTGCCGGGGGTGCGTTGGGCGCACTTGGGGGGCCCACTTGGTGCGCTCTGTCGAGAACAATTTCCGTGCTGTTGGGGACTGCCAAAATATATCGGAACAGGCCTGCCGTGAAAGCTAAGAGATCCTTAGTATCATCTGTGGTGTTGACTCCTCGGATCCTGATGCTGTGCCTACGCGATCTATTTTCCAAGTCTTCAAGGTGCACTTGGGTATCCAAATGTTGGTTCTGGAGGCGGAGGATTTCCTGTTGTAACATGCTCATCTCTGTCATTGTAGTATCGCTTTTGTCTTCCAGCGTGGCCACTCTTTCTCCCACCTCATCAACATCCTTGCGGATCTCCTTTATTTCGGCGGTCAGGTCTGTTTTAACAGTCTGGATGTCAACCTAGAGGGTGTTAAAGAGGTACTCCAGGAAAGCCTTAGTGATGGGTTTGTCACTCGCTCCAGGAGATTGGTGCTGGGACGCCATCTTAGGTGCATCAGTCGCCACGCTGTGGACGGAGGGAGCTCTACAAAAGATGTCTGTCAGGGCCTTCTGCTTACATGTTCTGGATGAGGGCATACTCGTGTGTGCTGCAAAGTGTGGCCACTTCTGGGAGCGTCCGATGCTCCACGAGGGTAGCTAGCCCCCCTTCAGCCACGTGGGGTCTGATCGTCCCTGTTCGAATTACCTGATCAAGGAGGGTCTCCTGCTTCCCCGGCCGGGGATCCACCACTGCTCACAGGCGCTGATGCGGGGGACCACTTGGTTCGAGTATGTAGCCTTGTCCACACGGTCCCCGTCCTGTTGTCGCCACTAGGGACAGCCACTACCGCAAAGGCCCACGACCGGGTTCAGGAGGGGCTCGCTGCAGATTGATTCAGGCCTTCCGTGTCACTCCAGAGCTGCACTCAGGCACCCCCCTGTCGGCCTGGACAGGAGATGTCCGCCGCTCCCAACTCCTGGTGTAGGCCCAGTGCCAGGTGGCTCGCATAGTCAGGATAGGGCAAAAGTTACCTCGCTGAGGGCAGGTGCAAGGCAAGAGAGCCTCGGCCTGGGGACCCACTGGTAGGGTGACCACGCACCACAGGAAAGCCGGGCTGGATCACATCTTCACCGCCTCAGTCCACGTGTTTCACCCACCGAAGATTCAAGGTAATAATGCGTGTGTGAGCTCGAGCCTCGAGGGGGTTAGGAGGTCACATTGAGGAGCTATGCACAGCGGCTGCAGCTCCCACTGTCCCCACAACCACCGCTTTCAGCAGGCGCCTCCGTTACAGTCTGCGTCGACTCTACCACTTCCCAGCCCACGGGAGGAAGTGCCGCCGATTGCACAGTTCAAAAAAGAGGCTGGAGGTATGTTACAACAGCGGGGGAGGACATATGGGGGTACCGCGCCCCACCGACCTCGTATCCGCTTCGAGGCCTCCCCTTAAGCTCAGTCCTCTGACGTGTGATCCCTGCTCTCCGCTGTATATGGGTGCATGGGCTCTGGTGCTGCGCAGTGTTTCGAGCAGCCCTCCACCTCTGCAGGCCGCCCCAGGGTTGCCCCGTCACCGCTAGGCTATCGGGGGATCCACCGGCTCTGTATCTCAGAGAGCTCAGACGCTGATAACAGCCACCATCTGTTGATCGACGTCCCAGTCTGCAGCCCAAAAGGGGGGGAGCTCACCTCTGTCCATGCCGATTGCAGTGGACCTGCCCCTCCACGCCACAGGCTCTTGGTCGACCTCCACTCTCAGCGTCGATGAGGCTGTGCCGCCCCAGACAGTCGCACCCCGAAGATCCCGGGGTAGGCAACAATTGGCAGCAGGGGCGACGGAGTGCGACCCGCGTGTCCTCCGGGTCGCGCGGTGCAGGCCTCTATGTCAGGAACCGGCCTCGACAACCCCCAGCAGGGGCCAACTCTCAAGTGAGGCAGCTGCTGCAACGTGATCCCCGTCAGGTAGGCCGGTCTCCTCACCGGCCATTAACGCTGGGGTTCCGCAGCCGCCCAGCACCGGAGTTAGAGCGAGGTGGGCACAGGGGAGCACCAGGGCGGTGAACTGTCTGCAGGACTCCCAAAGTAGCTAGAAGAAGCTAAGTTCGGTGGATGGCGATAAGGAGCTACGATAGACACGTCCTACCTCGCCACCATCTTAGCCACGCCCCCCTGCAGTTCACATTAAATTCTTACTTGAATTTTGCTGAAGTGTTTCACCAACGTTGGTGCTGAGAATCTCAAGACACATGTGTTTCTGGATATTATCCGTATAATTTGTAAACAATGACACCTTCTTGAATCAATTGTATCCCCAACTAATCAAATATTGCACATAAATCAAATCATAACATAAAATGTATTCAAAAAATTTTATTTAAAAAAGTTTCTTCAGTGGACTTCATACATATATTTTCATGAGTCACAAAAAATGATTCTTAGCACATAAATATACAATCATCTGTTGAAAACAATTTTGTCGACGCGTTTCGGTGCTTCGATGTTTAGGACACCTTCCTCAGGACTTTTATTAAAAACATCTTCTTTCTAAAAAAAAGTGCATAACATTCATTAGTATACATTGTGTGGGGATATAAGTCAAAAAACTCATACGGTGTCAAGAACAAAATTATCTTACATTTATAGCAATTTTTATTTTGCGGTACCAGTATTGATTCCGGAGTTCAGGTGACAATAGATAATCGCCTGCAATTTTGCTTTATCGTCAATGGATCTGTATATGGAATGACATTATATTTAGAATCTTCACAGACCATAGTTGGAGCAAGAGTCTAGACAACAGAACAAGAAACATTTGTTGCTCACTTTGTATTTTTTACAAGGCCATGCGAGTCAATAGATGGACTCCACAGTGATATGTGTTTCTTTGTTCCGTTTGGACAATCCCAATCCTTTATTCCTAAGGGATTGGTATGATGATCTTCCCCCTTCTTTTTAATTTGAGGTACTTTATAACATCTGAATCAACAGAAGGAAAAGTTTCAATGAAAGTACTGTGTGTATGTTGCATACATATATACAACTGACCATTCAATTTTTGGCCTAAAGTTACATGTGGCACAGGTACTTTTATTTCTTAATTAAAGTGGGGACACCTCTATTTCCTCCCATTTTGTTTTTACAAATTATTATATTCAGATACATTCTTTATCTGTACTGAATCGTGCGTTTTTTAAATAAAGCACATGCTGGTTCATTACCCCCGTGTTGAAGAGCCATACTATTTTATACACGAACCCAATTGAAGTATAGTACTGTAGTTGCAACAGGGATAAAAGTAAGCAGGATCTTAGTATTACTAATACCCATTTAAATGTATGAGCGTTTTAGGCAACACCTCTTTCAGGCAAACTATGTTTCATTTAACGAGCCCGCTTTCGTGGATTAGACACAAGCTATTCTTGCCTCAAATACCTCACATACTGTTTTATACAAGAACCCCATTGAGGTATAATACTGCGTTTACAACAGGAATAGAAGTAAGCTGGATCTCAGTATTACTATTAGCTCACTAGTTCCCCATTTAGATTTGTGAGCGTATTAGAAAACACTTCGTTCGAGCAAAGCTACGTTTCATTTAACCAGCCCGCTATCATAGTTTAAACACACGCTATTCTTACCTCAAAGGAAGACGAACGCCTGCCCGGTCTCCCTGGTATCCGGTATCTGAATGAATACTACACCGGGCTGTCTTTATTTATATACATGACAATTGTAATTGATTGAACAATTGTTTTCACCTTTGTTAAATTAAGGCATACTTGCCGGTGATTAATGTTATTCACGTCCACAATAGAGGACGGACTAGCCCAAAATCACTTCAATAGTCACCGTGATTGTCTGGGGGGCTATGTTAATAGCTTATGTACATACATATTTCTTGTTTCTATGGCCATACTCGAAAACGGGATAACTCAAGAAATAAAACATCAGCTTTGTATTTATTGAGAACACTATAGGTGGATGGTAATTATTTCAAAAACGGACTCACCCGTAATGGGTTCTAGGCACATCTATTTGTTGATTCAAGAAGGTGTCATTGTTTACAAATTATACTGATGTTTTAAGTTGTAATACACAGAAAGGAAGTTCCTTTTCTTGTTACGATATTTCCCGGTCCTTTCTGGGTTAAGTAGGGAAAACTCTCTCTTTTTTTCTGTCTGGATATTATCCGTCATCTATTAGATATAAAAAACGAATTTCATCAGGGGTTGCTGAGAAAGCTGCCACAATCCTCCCAGGTCTCAGTACCACTCTCTGGCACACAGGTGCATCTCCAAAATCTTGTCAGCTCAATGACTCAAGCGAGCCTTTTTAAAATGAATGGGGATGGTAGCACACTGCTTTAATTTTCTATTTTATTTTATTCAGTGTTTTCTATAACGCAAACAAGACCCACCATTTGGTTGTCAGAGCACTTTACATTACAACCACCTTCAAAATCATATCCAATTCTTTAACGTCAAGTACATGAATACGTATTCCAATTATATTGGACTTTGCTTACCCTAACCACACAAACTGAAGAATACAAGAAATAACTAGGTTACAGTAAAACATGCCAAATCCTAATTACATTTGAAGATAAGACCACTTCTGATATCCTAGCAATCTACACTGGCTATAATATTTCTAGTCTAATCAAATATACATGTGGATTGATCAAAGTACTTCTCCATAGACAACTTCCCTGTTGACAGTTGAAGGGTCTAACTGTATCTAACCTAGCTGAGCATAGCCATTAGAGTTCAATAAAAGAAGGTAAACTGGTTCGTGCAATGACCAGTTTCTTTGTTCTGCGAGTAGCAGGACTTAATCCTGCTTACATTTGAACAGCTGAATGTAGCGGATCGATGTGTTGTCTTCAGATCTCTTAGTGTTGCCTGATGATTGTTATGAGAGGAATTTACTAGGGGTGGGCGGAATTTGCGGAATCGCGTTACGCAAATCTCCGCGAAACGGTAAAAAATCTCTGCGAACACGCAGAAATTCCACAAACACGCATTTGAGAACGCAAGTACGCAAAGAATTTCACAAAGTCGCGGAATGCAGCATTTTGGGCAATTTCGCGTTCTCCGCAGAACGCAAAATTACCCAAATTCTGCAAATTCCACGAGCGGATGGAATTTACCGCCCAGGCCTAGAATTTACCCATCAGAAAGGACTTAGGGCCAGATGTAGGAAGCCTAATATCGGTCGGTAACGGCCGAAATTACCGAATTTGGCCGTTACCGACGGTATTAGGCATTTGAGATGTAGGGGCCTAATTTAAGGATTCGGTAATTTACCAAAGTGGTAATTTAGGCAATCGGTAAATTACCGAATTCTTAAATACCGATTCGGTAAATTACCGAATCCTTAATGTAGGAAGCCCTCAAGTGAGTGCTTTTCACTTACAAGGATTCGTTATTTACCACCAACTACAAGTTGGTGGTAAATAACGAAAACCATTAAAAAAGCATTTTTGTGCTTTTTTAACAGTGCCATGTGGCAGTCATACATGCCCTAAGGGCATGTATGTGTGCCACATGTGCACCCATGCCCTATTCAGGGGTGCAACAGGGCGTCAATGTGACACCCTGCCACCCTTGTAGGTCTTCACCCTCTTACCGATTCAGTATTAACCGATTCGGTAATTCCCATTCATTCCTATGGGCCTCCAGGCCATAGGAATGAATGGGGAATACCGAATCGGTAAATATCGATTCGGCATTTACCGAATTTTACCGATTCGGTAAAAATTACCGAATGAAACATACAATTTACCCATTCTAAAATGCCGAATCAGTAAAATTCGTTATTTTAGAATCGGTAAATGGTATTTACCTACATCTGGCCCTTAGTCTCCTTTTTGAATCGCAAAGCATGGGTGGTTCTTCTAATATTCGATTGGAGCAAATTCCAAATCTTTGGTGCAGCTTCCGTGAACGCTCTATCGTATGTTCTCTTCTTACGGAAGATGCTGCCTTCAGTCAAAAATCTTCGGAACCCCTGGATTGTCTACTGCCTCTCCACAACGGAATTTTCTGGGCCGGGTAACATGGAGTTTTGTGGTGTATTGCCTTGTGTGTAATACATACCATCCTTACCTGTATTCTTGCATCGTACGGTAACCAATTGAGAGCTTTCGGATGTGGAGTGATGTGGTCAAATTATTTTAATCCCATTATAAGTCTAGCTGCTGCATTGAGACAAGCTTTTATGGGACCTGTAGAAATCCTAGGAAGCCCTGATAGAGTTGCACATCCATACTCAATTCTTGATATGACCAGTGCCTGGACTGCCAATTGGAGATCACCTGAGTCAATGAACGGATTCCATTTTCTGAGGTAACTCAGATGAAACAGGCATTTTTTGCCAATGTGATGATGTGGGTTTGCATGTTCTTTACCCAGTGTGATTCCAAGAGACCTAGTTGAGTCTATTAGAATCGGGGTACCATTTAGCGCAGTGATCATCTTGGTCCATTCCTTAATCCGGACTGAACTTTTAGGACAGGAGATCAGAAGGAATTTGTTTGTTTGTGAGTGAAGCTTAAGATGATTGTCACCTAGCCAGTCAGCGGTTCTCTGTAGTGCTAGGTTCATATGTTGATCTCTTCTGGTGATGAAATCTTCATACACAGCTGGGTGTCATCTCCATACATGTGGAAGGAAATGTTAGCCTGTTGTAATACTTCTGTTAATGTATGTATGTAGGTGTACTTATAGAGCGCGATCCTGTCACCCGAAGGGCATCCTGGCGCTTGAACTTCGGACGATCACACTTTCCACTGCTCAGACATTTCTAGGAAAGAGATGCGTTTTTAAGGCTTTCCTGAACGGGAAATAATCCCTATGGCTTCTCAAGGAGAGTGGCAGGGAGTTCCAAAGTTTGGCCGCTGCAACACTAAATGAGCGGCATCCCATCCTGACTCTCTGAAACCTCGGGACCACAAGCAGTTGTGCCGAAGAAGAGCGGAGGGGCCGCGAAGCAGAGTACCAGGCGAGCATATTCTGCAAGGGCACTGGACCCTGTTGATGTACCGCCTTAAACACCAGGCACGCCGCTTTATACAGTACACGCAGGTGCACCGGTAGCCAGTGTAGGTCTCTTAGAGCTAGAGTAGAAGAGCTAAAATTAGGGCGAGAAAGAGCCAACTTGACGGCCATATTCTGCACCCGTTGTAACTTCCCCAGCAGGTTTTTTGGGGCCTCCAGAAGTAGCGCATTACAATAGTCTAAACGACTTAGTATGGTCCCGCGGACTACCTCCGGCCTGGCCTGAGCGGGGAGGAGGGGCAGAACTTTACGCAGCATGCGTAACAGCATCATGCACGTGGAAATGGTTTTATTGACGTGCATGTCAAGCTGTAAATTTGGGCCGAAGATCACCCCCAAATTACGAGCTGATTCCGCAGCCGACACTGGCTCGGGGAAAGTGGCAGGCCAAAAGTTTTCTGGAAGTACCCGCGGGATCCGGTCCATGGAGCAGTAGAGCACCTCCATCCTTGTGCTGTTAAATTGTAAGGAATTGGCCCGCAGCCAATCCGCTGTGGCTGCCATACAGCAATGAAATGTCTCCAACGGGACCGCGTTGTTTCCTTCCAAAGAAAAGACCAGCTGGGTGTCATCAGCGTAGTTAAAAGCCGAGACACCAAAAGATTTTATAAGCTGGACCAGAGTGCGGAGGTACAGATTAAAAAGTATAGGGCTGATGGCCGAGCCCTGTGGGACCCCCTGCCCTACTTTCCGTGGCTCAGATCGAAATGGAGGAAGCGAGACCAACTGCTGCCGGCTACTAAGATAGGATACCAGCCAGTCTCTTGCTCCCTCTGTGACCCCACACTCCTCAAGTCTCCTGATGAGGGTCCGATGGCAAACCGTGTCGAACGCGGCCGACATGTCGAGCAGCACTAAAAAGGCTGCCCGACCACTGTCGACACGCGAACGGAGATTGTCCAGTACGGTTACCAGTGCGGATTCCATCCCGTGCCCAGGACGGAAGCCAAACTGTGTCTCATCGAACCATCCGATTTCCTCCAGGAAGCCTGAAAGTGAGCGGGTCACCCATTTTTCCATGATCTTAATAGGAAAAGGGAGCAAAGAGATTGGCCTATAGTTGGAAAGACAGGCAGGGTCCAACGTTGGTTTCTTGAGCAGAGGTGACACTACTGGTAGCTTCCAACACTCGGGAACAGATGCCAGATCCAAGGACTGGAGGCAGATGGAATACAAAGGCTGGAAAAGTTCCGCCTGAAATGCCTTCCAGAATTTGGGAGGCAATGGGTCGAGCGGAGAACCCGAGGACACCGTATGTGCCATGCTGCAAAATTCCTCAAAGGAGGGACAGGGAAAAAGTCTTAGTTGGGGTCGACTGGAAGAAGTGTCCGGAGCTCCCAGACTAAGAACTGGGTCACTCGGCTGGGGTCGACTGGGTGATCCGTCCGGAGCTCCCAGACTAGGGCCAGGGACAGCCGGCTGGGGTCGACTGGACGGGCCCACCGGAGCTCCCAAGCCGAGAGCTCCCAAGATGAGAGCTGAATCAATTGGCTGGGGTCGACTGGGTGACCCGTTCGGAGCTCCCAAGCCAGGGCCAGAGACAACCGGCCGGGGTCGACTGGACGGGCTAACCGGAGCTCCCAAGCCGAGAGCAGGAGGCAAAGAATTTTTTAAGCCATCTAAGATCTTAGCAGTCTTCTCCTCAAAAGCACCCGCCAGGGAGTCACACAGGGCCTGCGACGCAAAGACCGTGTTGGCCACACACACGGGATGGGACAAGTCCCTGACAATTTTGAACAGGGCTTGAGACTTATTAGGCCCCTGGTTCAAAGTGGTTTCCAGAAAAGCCGCCTTAGCCAACTTAATCTGCGCCTTATAGCCCTGCAGTGCCAGCCTAAACGAAGATTAGGCTGGCTGTTAATGGTTCGATGTACAGGTTGAACAGTGAAGGGGATAGAGTTGATCCTTGTAGAACCACAATTTGAATCAGAGATGGAGGGGATAGCTTATTGTTCACCAGGAATCTTTGCGATCTGTTCTCTAGGAAGGAATAAAACCATTTCATGACTGTTCCAGATAAGCCCATCCTATTCTCTAGGCGTGAGGTACTGGGTTTTCCGAACCGGTACTAATCCGGTAACCCAGCGGTGTCAGGGCAACACCCAAAGACCCCGGATTCCCCTGTCTTGGCAAACAGAGACACGGGATACTTCTTGATGACGTCAAAGACCAAAGTTTATTGGTTGCAACCAGGGACAGAGGTCTACGAAGTACACATGGGTAGTTCGACAGAGACTGCACCGCTTCAATGAACGAAACTCGGTCTTTTATGCCAAAAATTACGCCTCTGGCAGCATTACAATTTACATTTGGTGCATACAAACTGACCAATGACCAAGTAGCATTTCAAAAAGTAGCGAATGACAACAGTCAAAGATAATCCCACTTTCCGTTGTCCAGCCCACCAAAACGATCGCACACATGCTTGGTTTCCTGTTCGATCAGGCCGGACAAACCCATCATAAAACCTTCAACCCAGATCGATGAACATGTCGTAAAGGAAAGGCAGAAACAGATGGAAAGGAGATAGAGGAGTGGGAACGGTGTGCCATAAAATCGGACACGTCCTGCCCTTTGATCTTTATCAGGCCAGCTGCTGAACAAGGAACTGGCTCAGCGGGATTCGCCCCAGGAGAAGAGTCAGTTCGGCCAGGTCAACCAGAAGTCAGCTAAGGCGTACGTGTCAAGGACTCGTTCGGCCACAGTCATCGGGCCTATGTTAGGGCAACCACACAAAATGGCTGCCACATACAAAATGGAACCCGAAGGTTCGGACTAAATCCTCAAATGCAGAGTGTTCTCCTATATCGATTCATACGAAAACACTCAGACACGTTACACTCGCCATTTGCGGTCTGTAGAGACCAAAATCATCCATTTCCGACGATCTTTATAAATCGGGTTTCAGAACTATCGAACCCAATTCGGGACCACGGAACCACAGACCCTCCTTTTGCCCTATCATAGGCAATAAACCCAGACCCATTTTAATCTGAATCCGGATCTATGTTCATCAGGTCATCGATATGCTGCTGTAGCATCATCCTATTACTATGCATCTCTCTCCGGACAAGTTTCCGTACGCACAAAGTAGCATAAAGGCCACAAATAGCCGGAGCACACTGTACACAGAGACAGAACATGAGCAGAATTGCTAAGACCATCCCAATGACCATCAGAATCTTCCAACCCCAAGTGGATATCAATCCCCATAACCATCCCATCAAAGACCAATCTCCTTTGTCCAGATGGACAGAATCTGAGATTTTGTGCATTTTTGGAAATGGCCTGGAAGACTGACGGAGCGTTGTCTGGAATAAAAACGCAGCAGCTCGATTGAATCAGTCTACAAACTCCACCTCGATCTGCTAGAATAACGTTTAGGGCACCTCTATTCTGAAGTGTCATAAGTCTATCTGACTGGAGCTCAGCAGTCATGTTACCAAGGGCACCGGCAGTCTCCACTATGGTGGACTCGACCACTCTCGTAAGCTGACGAATATTCCTACTGTTAGCCATAGGTCCCCAGAACGGCAGAAAACCCTTGAAGAAATCACCCAATTCTTGTCCTGCAGTGTCTTCTTGGCTAAAGACACCTCTCGCAATTCTCGTCTTGTGGTAATCTGCTGCAGCTGTAAAAGTGGGGGGTAACAGAAAGGAAACAAAACATGTGCCCGAGAAGTCGGAAGGCAACCATGTATACGCTTTGTCATAGCAAACAAAATAGGTACCCTTAGCAGCTAAGAAGACTGGGGAGACGGAAACACATAGGTCTCAGCGCAAACGCTCTTCCCTAACTGAGCCTTCGGATTCTTACCGTTGCCCTGCAGACAATAGTAGCCTTTATGGGGCACTATCCAGATCGGTAGAGGACTTTTCGCTCGCTGGTTAATACTCAGACTAACTCCATATCCAGTAACGTTCCAACCACTATATGGTTGCCTCTCATCTTTCGGAATAGTCTCTACTGCATTAGTCCCTTTAATCATATCGACTATGCCTCTAGCTATAGGACTATTCTTCGGATTATCTCTCGGTGAACGTAAGGGGTCAGCACTGTGGGCATATATAAACATGGTTCTGTAAGCTCGGATCGAACCATTCAGACTAAAGGGCAAGACCAGATAAGGAATACCTTTATCAGTTGTGTGAGGCATCAAACCACAAATCCAGCAGTTCGTTGTATTGATCACTAACTGATGCTGGTGCAAAAGCTGTATGAAAGAATTATTAGAGAATTCCTTACGTCTGACTACCTCATATTCGGGCAAAGGGTGGAAAGAATGAGAAGAAATAGTAGGTGAAGGTGTAGTTGCACAGTGGAATTAGACGTCATTTTAAAAACAAATGCTACATAACCAACTATGAAAATTACGAAACTCAATAGCAAAAATATGCATGGTATCAAAAAGCATTTCTTCGACATTATTTTGCACATACGTTTTCTAAAAGTCAGTGTCTGCACAGGTCTCTCCAACTCAAAGAAATCCATCCTAAACTAAGGGTGCTGCCCGCAGTGGTTGGTTGATTCTGCTTGAGAGTGCCTCTGCTGCACCCAGGAAGGCTGCCTCGGGCCAACAGAACCCTCGACCTAGTGTCTCAGGCTTACACTCCCAAGACTGGTAGCAACCGCGACCCTAGCAGCAAGAACCGGATGGCAGTTCAGAAAATCAAAAATAAGTAGATCCTTGGTGGAGAGTTAACCTGCAAACAGTAAAAAATCAACTTTATTAATCTTTATTTGTCCTTAATTCTCGATCTCAGATTGTATCGATTTCTTCCAGGTAGCTCTTGATCGGCGAACAAAAGATGAGGCTCGGTAGTGTCCAATCGCTCTGCAGGAGGTATTGATGCTTGCAAAAGTCGATCACTCTCCTGTTCTGAGTTAGTTTCAATCAAGCGAGCATCACTGAACGGTGCAAACTTCGGAATTGTCTCAGTTTCAGAATCTGCGAGACCATCCTGGACCCACTTGTCATAAGGCAAAGGCAAGGGTGCTTTCTTGGTGTGGGAGCCGTGTATCCAATGGCGCTTCCCTCGCACTCGCACCGCAGATCTTGTAGATAGTAGGACCTGGTAGGGTCCCGTCCAGCGGGGTTGCTCGTTCTTCGTACGCTGGAAATTTCTGATAAAAACCCAGGCACCAGGTTCAATCGCGTGGCCTGGATCTTCTGTAGCTTGTGGAAGAGTGTCGTATACCTGTTGGCGTAAAACACTCATTTTAGTTGTCAATTCACGCAAATAGTCAAGCAGAACAGGGTATTCGAGGTCACTAAACCTCGTCGGTCTTGGTACGCCCCAAATATTCGCCGGGCGACCAAACACAACTTCGTATGGACTCAAACCCATTCTCGAGTGCACAGTCATTCGGGTGGACAAAAGTGCTAATGGTAGAGTATCTGGCCATTGTAAATCAGTGCTTGCTTGAATTTTGGCCAGCTTTAACTGAAGAGTGCCATTATAGCACTCGACTAAACCAGCTGATTCGGGATGATTTGCAGCGTGGAATTTCTGCCTAATCCCGAGACCATCACACACTCTCTTCATCACTTGACCCACAAACTCACTTCCGTTATCACTCCAAATGATTCTCGGCAAACCAAATCTCGGGAAAAACTCTTTTATCAAAACTTTCGCAGTGGACAAGGCAGTGTTGTCCTTAAGGGGGTAAGCTTCTACCCATCTAGAAAAAGAGCAAACAACCACTAACACATACTTTAAGTTGTTGCATCTTTCCATATGGATAAAATCTAGCTGCAAAGCCTCGAACGGATACGTAGGAGGAGCAAAATGACCAGCTGGTGTTGGAGTTCCCTTACCAGGATTATGCATCAAACACACCATACAGTTCTTGACAAAATTCTCTGCACATCTGGGAATCCCTACATTCTGCCAAACCGGAGCCAACAACTTGCAAATCCCTTTCACACTAATGTGTGCCAATCCATGTGCCATTGTAACAACTGGAAGCACATACGTGTTAGGCAACAACCATCTCTGAGGTTCGGACAAATCAGTCCAACAACCATTCGAATCCAACCTACCCTTACTCTCTCTCCATTCATCCAACTCTTTCTCTGTAGCCTCACTCTGAATGACTTTCACGCTCTCAATGGTGTCTTCGCACATACTCTTCTCTGGAACCCATCTCGCTGGACCCGCAACATACATTTGACTCATCACATTCCTAGCAGTTTCTTTCGCAACTTCATCCGCAAACGCATTACCACGACCAACATCATGTGTAACCTTTTTATGGGCACTGCATTTCACAATCGCTATTTGCAAAGGTAACGTAAGAGATTCAAGGAGTTCATTCACCAGTTGTCCATGCTGGATTTTTGTCCCATGCGATGTCAAAAATCCACGTTCATGTCACAATCGTCCAAAGCTATGAGCCACACCAAACGCATACTGACTATCTGTATACACATTGAACTTTAAGAGAGGAAGTTATTAACAGTAGGAAAAAATAGGGTGCACCTGCTCAAAGTTTAGCTAAAAAGAACCCTCAGGCCCCAGTGGAACACTGGTAGCCAGTTGTCTTCATTGGGCTCTCTTTGTTAGCTAAGAGAAGTGACAGTGAGTTAAAAAGAGTGTGGGCTACTCCTCGACATTATTTTAATAGGAGGGTAGCTCTAACTCTATTAAAAACAGTGTTATGGAAAATGTGATAATTTTCCTGGACTAATGAAAGGTTGTGCAAATTGGAACCAATCAGTCCCTCAACAAGGTGAAAAAAGGAAAACTAAAAAGAGGTCAACATGTTTCTGCTTTTCGAGCGCTAATCTGCTCAGCATTCGTCAGGACCAAAGGATTGATATCACTCACTGATCAGAGCACGCTAAAGCGCTCGGAACCAGTGGTGGTTGTATGAAACAATACGACCTGCAAGTGTCGGTGCTCTATGAGGACAGTCTTCCTCAGTTTGAAATTCACTCCTTATTGTAGGAGCAACTGTAGTAATTTCGAGTTCTTAAGTAAAATGCCCCATGGGCATGGCGGCAGGAGGAAAATCTTCACGTTCGGAATACTGTATGTCCCCAAACGTCTCTCCGCCTGTTTACCTACAGACGGCCACTTCCGCCGCCCGCAATGACATTTAGAGCTACCCTCCTATTAAAATAATGTCGAGGAGTAGCCCACACTCTTTTTAACTCACTGTCACTTCTCTTAGCTAACAAAGAGAGCCCAATGAAGACAACTGGCTACCAGTGTTCCACTGGGGCCTGAGGGTTCTTTTTAGCTAAACTTTGAGCACGTGCACCCTATTTTTTCCTACTGTTAATAACTTCCTCTCTTAAAGTTCAGTAGAGCCTGTTTAATTCATCACTTGCCTACTGTGTTGTATGTTTGCATTAACACTCTCTTGTTGTTGGTAATATTCATTTGATGAGGGGCATGGGAGTGTTTATTCCGACCCTTACTCTCTTGTTGATCGAATTATTTATCTGTATACACATTCACTCTTTTCCCTTTCGCTAACACACATGCTCTCGTAAGTGCAATCAGTTCAGCCGCTTGCGCGGAATTGTGTGGGATACGTGCAGCTTCGACAACTGTATGTAAAGTCGTCACAGCATATGCTGCAGTGGTATCGCCATTCGGTAATTTAAAACATGAACCATCAACCCACAAAGCATCATTACAGTCAGGAAGAGGAGTATCCCTCAAATCTATTCTCCCTTTCGTCTCTTCTTCAGTTCTCAGAAAACAATTGTGTTGCTCTTCGCTATCATCGTCTGTCTCAAGCGAAATCGGCAACAATGTAGCCGGGTTTAGAGTATTGCACCTCTTGATGTGCACATGGCTCGCTAACAACGTAAGTTCATACCATGACAACCGAGCACTAGTTAAGTGCTGTGTCTTCGTACGATTCAACAAGGTATCCACTGCATGTGGAACCATGACCACTAGCGTATTGTCCATAACTAAACCAGCAGACTGTTGAATCGAAACAGCCGCTGCTGCTGTGGCTCTCAAGCAACTCGGCAACGCTCTGGCTACAGGATCTAAAGTCGACGTAAAGTACGCACATGGGCGTTGCTTCCCGCCAAACTGTTGAGTCAAAACCGATAATGCACATCCCTCTCTCTCATGGACATACAATGTGAAAGGCTTGCTGTAGTCGGGAGTACCCAACACAGGAGCCGAACACAATGCATTTCGTAATTCAGAGAAACTCTTTTGGCATTCATCAATCCAAGGAATCAGATTTGGAGTATCCTTAACTGTAAGAGCTATCAAGGGTTTCGCTAGAAGAGAAAAATTTGGGATCCACTGTCTGCAGTACGACGTAATGCCCAAAAACGCACGTACTTCTCTCTGTGTCGTAGGGACACTCATTCTCGCAATAGTCTGAATTCTTTCTGGGGTCAGTTTCCTTCCCTCCTTCGATAAGAGGTGACCTAAATAGGTTACTTCTTGGCGACAGAATTGTAATTTCGAGAGAGAAACTTTATGATGGCATTCAGACAAATGAGACAACAAGGACACAGTGGCATCCTTACATATGTCTTTGGTATCGGCAGCAACCAGCAAATCGTCAACATATTGGATAAGGGCTGCACCTTCAGGTAAAGCTAACAAGTCAAGTTGCGTCTTCAGAGCTTGACTGTAAATCGATGGACTCTCGCAATAGCCTTGAGGAGCGCGCTTAAAGAGGAAACTTCGTCCTCCTAAAGAGAATCCAAAGATATCTCTACTCTCTATGGCAATCGGGATGCTGAAGAAAGCATTCTTCAAATCGATCACCGAAAACCAAGTGGCAGAAGCTGGAATCAATGTCAACAATGCAGTAATGTCGGGTACAACAGGGATTTGCGGAACAACAATTTTGTTCACCTCACGAAGGTCGATAACAAACCTATATACAGGAGGCTGTGAAGAATCAGTTCTCTTCAAGACAGGCAAAACCGGACTATTACACACATTACCTCGAGTCTCTTCAATAACGCCCTTGTCAATCAGATCATAAATGATCGCCAAAAGAGCTCGTTCACCATCACTTGAAATACGATATTGCGGAATGCGCGGTAACTGAGCATTCGCCTTCAACGTCGCAACATATGGGGGAATGTCTAACAGGCCCACATCATTTGGACCCGTAGCCCATAGCGAATCTGGTAACAAAGACAATTCAGGTGGGAGGCAATCTTTCGAAACATATATCGGAGAAATCACATTCTCACCCAAAGTAAGATGTACTCCTGACGGAGAACAGTACAAAGTCGCATATAATCTCTTCAACAAGTCAAGGCCTAGTAAGTTCTCATTACAACCTGTAGTCAAAAGAAGGGGTGCTTCAAACCTACGAGGACCAACAGAAAGAGGCAATGGAACGGAAATCAGATTCATAACGGGGGCGCCAGAAAACCTATAGAAACATTATTAAAGCCAGACAAAGGTGCGCCAGGGAGTTTTGAATGCATCATAGAACTCTTCGTAGCACCAGTGTCTAGCAGAAAAGGCTCTGACACACCTGATGCAATCACTTCCAAGTAAGGTCCACTCTGATCTACCGGAACTGAAACAACTCCCTCTCTTTGTCTATGGCTGTCCTAACAATCATTACCTTGCTCTCCATCGCCTTCAGCATAGTAATCATCTACGTAGTACTGTGTAGACCTACCAGACGAATTCTGCTGTTGGTCAAAACTGTTCATTGAATTCTGCGGAGGCAAAGGGCGCGCGTTCTGTCTGTGACCTCTACCTCTAGGCGCTTGTTGAGCACCTCTACCTCTAACACCAGGAGCACTATTTGCACATTGGAAAAGAACCGGACATCTGTTCTTATAATGGCCGTTTTCTCTACAATATGCACACTGATTAGGCCCATACTGAATACGCTGTTGAGGAGTCTCGTCTCTCTGTGAGTTCCTCGAATACTGTTGAGGCTGCTGATAATCGCGCTGATTATTAACACGGGGTGGATAAGCTTGTTGTAAAAGAACTTTAGTCTTCAATTCCTTAGTCTTCTTATCCGCTTTCTCTAACTCATCCTTACGCCTATTCTCGTAGTACTGAGCCGTAGCAAGAATTTGCGCCGAAGTAGAAACAGGCCAAGCACTCTCGGAATCCTTCAACTTGGTACACAACTCAGGAAGAAGATTGTGCACGAATTTATCAACGAATAATCTCTGGCCACCCTCGGTAGCCATATCCTGACCACTATGATCAACAAAGGTTTCCTCGAAATGCGAGAAAAAGTCAGAAACAGACTCATCTTTCTTCTGCTTACAAGCAGACAATTTATCCCAATTAACACGGACCTCAGGCATCAAAGTCTTCATGAAAGTGATAATTCTACCAGGAAGTTCAGCAATAACATCTTCAGGCTTAGCACCTCCAACTTGTCTATCATTTGCTGCAACAAGATTCACCCGCGATTCACCCAATTCATTATCATGATCTGTATGTCGAATGAAATTCCAGATGGGCTGTGGAACAATATTTCCAAACAGCATGTCTATATCCGCCAAATTCATAACGCACTAACTCACAGTTTGCGTAAGTTCTTTATAATATCCTGCCGGATTCTTCCGCGGATCTGGTAAAGTCTGCTTAAGCGCTAGAACTTCTGCACGCTTCAATGGAACATGAACCCACACACGCTGAAAGTGTGCTTGAACAGCTCCATCTTGAGGCCTCCAAACCGGAGGAACTTCTCGCATCGGATACTGACGTGCATGTCTCCTAACTGACGAATCTGGCTCAAACAGCCGTTCAGTAGGGACATTGCTTCGGAGCGACAGTAACGTCGACACCGCTTTCTCGACGTCATGTAGACTCACAATCGTTCCTTTAGCAAACTCGGAACGCAATCGGATTAATTCGGCAGGAACTCTACCCAATTCGTCCATCCATTGTTCATGGAGGAACGCACACATAAGCTCAAAAACATAACGTTGCTTTGGTGCTTCCCATTGTCGGAAAACATCCATAATACCTTCTAGATCATACTGGGACTTATACGTCACCCATCTACGTGCCATATGATCCAAAACCACTCGCTCATCTGTATCGGGCAATTGGCTACGCAACTGTCTACGCTCACTCACAGGAGACATACCCATTTGTCCCAACAGAAGGGTTAGAAAATTAGAAAAGGCAGCGGTCATCCGCTGTCTAGGAGAAGGAGCAGTCGGAAGGACAAGAGGAGACGAAGCAGTAGTAGTAGGATCCATAGTCGGAACGGGCATAGAGACAGTAGTAGCAGGAAGAGGCAAAGTTGGCAATCCTTGAGAAGGCTGCGCATAAGGAACAACAGCCAACGAAGGAGCTGGCTGTGGAGGAATAACAGGAGGCAAAGCAATAGGTGCTTGCGCGGCCACAACCGGTGGTGGTGGTGCCGTAGCATTCTGCACATAAGGTGGCGGTGAATTTAGCAAATGCGACATTAAAGGGTCTTTCATAAGATCCTTCTCGTCTTTCTGCTCTTTAGCCGGCAAGACTGGGTAGCATCTGTCTACCGCTAATTTCCTCACTCTAAGCATCTGCTCACTTTCTTTCTCTTCTTCATCATCTCTGTATGCAACGGCAGCTTGTACCATTGACATACCCTTCCTATTTTTCTTCGCTAACTTAATTTCTTTCTGTTTGGCTTCTTTGCGCCATATGCGGAAAGAGTCAAACATCGGGCTTTCTTCTTGAACAACTTCACTTCAAGGTTATCTAAGACTTCTGTCTCGAAAGTACCATAACGGGGCCACTGTAGGACACCGTCATTCTTCGTATATCTAACCCAAATCTCATTATAGCTAATAGGACCCACACCATGTTTCACATATAGGTCGTAGGTAGGAGTTCCAATTGGAGGCACCGGACACGAATCCTCCAACCGGGAATCCCTCAAAGTACCACAACTAAACAAATTCCTAAGACTGCTAAAACCAGGCATCTTGCTCACTAGTCTAGCTTCAAACAACAAGGGAATCTAAATCGATAATCTCGTGAATACACGAATCCCTTGGCTTTGGGGCCTGCAGGTACCAAATCAAAGCTATCCACTAAAGGATACAAAACAAACTAAGAACTAGGAGACGCTCTGTTTATACTTAACTGAGTTGTCGATGGCGTCACCAGAAGACCCGTCAATCGTCTCGCTCTACAAACGTCTAAGGCTCCAAAACAGGGCGGCAGTCAGGGCAGCAGTCCTTCGTAGCCGTCGGGACGCGGGAAACCTCGCAGCAAAGACCTTCGGAACCACGTCGGCATACAGGGATCGCTGAAGTGGTTGGCCGTCCTCTGGAATTTTCACACGAAGCTCCTCACGAACCTCTGGCTTGGACCGGTACCGCTCAAGTCGCCCCACGTTAGGCGCCAATTGAGGTACTGGGTTTTCCGAACCGGTACTAATCCGGTAACCCAGCGGTGTCAGGGCAACACCCAAAGACCCCGGATTCCCCTGTTTTGGCAAACAGAGACACAGGATACTTCTTGATGACGTCAAAGACCAAAGTTTATTAGTTGCAACCAGGGATAGAGGTCTACGAAGTACACACGGGTAGTTCGACAGAGACTGCACCGCTTCAATGAACGAAACTCGGTCTTTTATGCCGAAAATTACGCCTCTGGCAGCATTACAATTTACATTTGGTGCATACAAACTAACCAATGACCAAGTAGCATTTCAAAGAGTAGCGAATGACAACAGTCAAAGATAATCCCACTTTCCGTTGTCCAGCCCACCAAAACGATCGCACACATGCTTGGTTTCCTGTTCGATCAGGCCGGAAAAACCCATCATAAAACCTTCAACCCAGATCGATGAACATGTCGTAAAGGAAAGGCAGAAACAGATGGAAAGGAGATAGAGGAGTGGGAACGGTGTGCCATAAAATCGGACACGTCCTGCCCTTTGATCTTTATCAGGCCAGCTGATGAACAAGGAACTGGCTCAGCTGGATTCGCCCCAGGCGAAGAGTCAAGTCGGCCAGGTCAACCAGAAGTCAGCTAAGGCGTACGTGTCAAGGACTCGTTCGGCCACAGTCATCGGGCCTATGTTAGGGCAAACACACAAAATGGCTGCCACATACAAAATGGAACCCGAAGGTTCGGACTAAATCCTCAAATGCAGAGTGTTCTCCTATATCGATTCATACGAAAACACTCAGACACGTTACACTCGCCATTTGCGGTCTGTAGAGACCAAAATCGTCCATTTCCGACGATCTTTATAAATCGGGTTTCAGAACTATCAAACCCAATTCGGGACCACGGAACCACAGGCGGTCTAATAATTTGGGATGGTTTACGGTGTCAAATACGGACGATAGGTCAAGAAGGACCAGGAGACAGGTTTCATTGCGGTCGAGAGCAAGCAGAGCGTCATCTACTATGTGCAGAATTGCTGTTTCAATACTGTGATCTGATCTGAACTCTGAGTGGCAGTCGTTTAGTAGTTTCAATTCTTTAATGTTTTGATTCAGTTGTTGTTGAGCACATTTTTCTAGTACTTTGGCTAGTAAGGAAATGGTTGTTACCGCCTGAATGTTGTTTGGGTCTGAGGGGTTCTCCTTAGGTTTTTTTTAAGAGAGGGATGACCTGTCCAGTTTTTAGACAGTCGGGAAAAGATGCTTGGGTTAACAATTCATTAATTATCTTAGTCCAATTTTTGATGACCATGTGGATGAATGTGGGCCAGTATTTAGCAGGAAGAGGGTCATTGTAATGGTCATTCTCTTTCAAAGTTAGTAAGACTTTGGCAATGTCATGCTGATCATATAGTTTGAGTTTTGACCAATGAGTACTGTTTCTGCTGCCATTCATAGCTCCTACTACCTGATCCCCGTTGCGGTGGCACAGCAGCTGACTGACTTCCCTGGGGCTGTGTGTAGGGTGTATTCGGGTTCCCCTGGATTTGGTTTTGTGAATGGGGTTTTTCAGGGACTGTCCCAGATTTATCGGACCTTAGTTTGTGATATGCTTTTAGCCAGAATTGGTCAGCCATGTGGCCCATTCTGTGGCAATAGTAACATTCTCTAAAGTCTGGCTGCTGCCAAACTCCCTGACTTCTGCCGTTATAGAAGGGGGATGGGAGCACACTGCCTCACCTCTCAGCACAGTTCGCCCTTCAGCATCCTGGTAAATGCAGTTCAGTTTAAATGCTTAATTGAATTTTTTAGAAGTGTTTCACCAAAGTTGGTGCAGGTTAGTGCTGTTAATCTCTAGAGACATGTTTCTGGATATTATCCTTCATCAGTAGAGATAAAAACGAAATTCATATGGGGTTGTTGAGAAAGCTGCCACAATCCCCTCAGGTCTCTGAACTTCTCTCTGGTGCACAGGTGCATCTCCAAGAGCTCGTCAGCTCAGTGGTTCAAGGGAGCCTTTTTAAACAAAAGGCTTGTATTGCAAAGTTGTAGTAATCACATATCACCCATACCTGTAGACATGACATTTTAAGAGTAAATGGCAGGAGAAACTTAGTTAAGGTATAAAATGTAATGCAGTGATTGTGGTTATCTGTACTAAGGCTCCAAAACAGGGCGGCAGTCAGGGCAGCAGTCCTTCGTAGCCGTCGGGACGCGGGAAACCTCGCAGCAAAGACCTTCGGAACCACGTCGGCATACAGGGATCGCTGAAGTGGTTGGCCGTCCTCTGGAATTTTCACACGAAGCTCCTCACGAACCTCTGGCTTGGACCGGTACCGCTCAAGTCGCCCCACGTTAGGCGCCAATTGAGGTACTGGGTTTTCCGAACCGGTACTAATCCGGTAACCCAGCGGTGTCAGGGCAACACCCAAAGACCCCGGATTCCCCTGTTTTGGCAAACAGAGACACAGGATACTTCTTGATGACGTCAAAGACCAAAGTTTATTAGTTGCAACCAGGGATAGAGGTCTACGAAGTACACACGGGTAGTTCGACAGAGACTGCACCGCTTCAATGAACGAAACTCGGTCTTTTATGCCGAAAATTACGCCTCTGGCAGCATTACAATTTACATTTGGTGCATACAAACTAACCAATGACCAAGTAGCATTTCAAAGAGTAGCGAATGACAACAGTCAAAGATAATCCCACTTTCCGTTGTCCAGCCCACCAAAACGATCGCACACATGCTTGGTTTCCTGTTCGATCAGGCCGGAAAAACCCATCATAAAACCTTCAACCCAGATCGATGAACATGTCGTAAAGGAAAGGCAGAAACAGATGGAAAGGAGATAGAGGAGTGGGAACGGTGTGCCATAAAATCGGACACGTCCTGCCCTTTGATCTTTATCAGGCCAGCTGATGAACAAGGAACTGGCTCAGCTGGATTCGCCCCAGGCGAAGAGTCAAGTCGGCCAGGTCAACCAGAAGTCAGCTAAGGCGTACGTGTCAAGGACTCGTTCGGCCACAGTCATCGGGCCTATGTTAGGGCAAACACACAAAATGGCTGCCACATACAAAATGGAACCCGAAGGTTCGGACTAAATCCTCAAATGCAGAGTGTTCTCCTATATCGATTCATACGAAAACACTCAGACACGTTACACTCGCCATTTGCGGTCTGTAGAGACCAAAATCGTCCATTTCCGACGATCTTTATAAATCGGGTTTCAGAACTATCAAACCCAATTCGGGACCACTGAACCACAGGCGGTCTAATAATTTGGGATGGTTTACGGTGTCAAATACGGACGATAGGTCAAGAAGGACCAGGAGACAGGTTTCATTGCGGTCGAGAGCAAGCAGAGCGTCATCTACTATGTGCAGAATTGCTGTTTCAATACTGTGATCTGATCTGAACTCTGAGTGGCAGTCGTTTAGTAGTTTCAATTCTTTAATGTTTTGATTCAGTTGTTGTTGAGCACATTTTTCTAGTACTTTGGCTAGTAAGGAAATGGTTGTTACCGCCTGAATGTTGTTTGTGTCTGAGGGGTTCTCCTTAGGTTTTTTTTAAGAGAGGGATGACCTGTCCAGTTTTTAGACAGTCGGGAAAAGATGCTTGGGTTAACAATTCATTAATTATCTTAGTCCAATTTTTGATGACCATGTGGATGAATGTGGGCCAGTATTTAGCAGGAAGAGGGTCATTGTAATGGTCATTCTCTTTCAAAGTTAGTAAGACTTTGGCAATGTCATGCTGATCATATAGTTTGAGTTTTGACCAATGAGTACTGTTTCTGCTGCCATTCATAGCTCCTACTACCTGATCCCCGTTGCGGTGGCACAGCAGCTGACTGACTTCCCTGGGGCTGTGTGTAGGGTGTATTCGGGTTCCCCTGGATTTGGTTTTGTGAATGGGGTTTTTCAGTGACTGTCCCAGATTTATCGGACCTTAGTTTGTGATATGCTTTTAGCCAGCATTGGTCAGCCATGTGGCCCATTCTGTGGCAATAGTAACATTCTCTAAAGTCTGGCTGCTGCCAAACTCCCTGACTTCTGCCGTTATAGAAGGGGGATGGGATCACACTGCCTCACCTCTCAGTACAGTTCGCCCCTCAGCATCCTGGTAAATGCAGTTCAGTTTAAATGCTGAATTGAATTTTTTAGAAGTGTTTCACCAAAGTTGGTGCAGGTTAGTGTTGTTAATCTCTAGAGACATGTTTCTGGATATTATCCTTCATCAGTAGAGATAAAAACGAAATTCATATGGGGTTGTTGAGAAAGCTGCCACAATCCCCTCAGGTCTCTGAACTTCTCTCTGGTGCACAGGTGCATCTCCAAGAGCTCGTCAGCTCAGTGGTTCAAGGGAGCCTTTTTAAACAGAAGGCTTGTATTGTAAGTTGTAGTAATCACATATCACCCATACCTGTAGACATGACATTTTAAGAGTAAATGGCAGGAGAAATACAGTTAAGGTATAAAATGTAATGCAGTGATTGTGGTTATCTGTACTAACAAGACTACGATGCAATTATTTTTTGCAATCTTAGAATAACATAGAGAAAAAAACAATAAAGATCTAAGCCTATGACTTACAGTTTGCATGCAGCTCCTCGATGCTGGTAAATAGATACTGCTCTATATTAGAAGGCTTGCAATTTATAAATTGGAGGCAACAAAATCATATCAGGGTCAAAAGCAGTAGCCTACATCACATTTTCAAGTTTATTTTTTATTAATGATACGGAATTCCGAAGAGGTCCACATAAAACTTTAGCCAAAATACATAACAAGCATAAACAGAGGAACACATATACAATTCGAACCTTTAATTACATAAAAGCCAATACAGCATAAGACTCAAATACTAAAGATAACATTATTATAGGTTTAAAAAGTGTTTAGAAAAGTTAAAAACTCTATCACAAAGTGTTTCATTAGAAGGTTCTTAAGTGACTTTAGTGCATCTGGGCAGAGAATATAGACAACAACAGTCAAATAAATAGATCTCAGCATATTTCAGCAGCAGAATGGAAGTGCACAGCAGACAAGAACAGAGTTCAACATTTGGAAACCATTTCAACTTAGGAGTCATTAAGCCAAGGTACCTTTGATACAACATTAAAAAGCACTTACATAGTTAAACGCTCCACAAAACAATATTTCATTAGGTCAGGAGGTGTGTAAAGTGACTGTAGTGGGTCTGAGGCAGAAAGAAACGACAGCTATAAACAGATAATTCTCAGCCATTTAAGGTGACATAATAAAAATGCACGACCCATAAAAGGAGCATGGTTTACATCTTGGAGACCATTTTGGCATGTTACATTCAGTCGGAGTATCATACCATTTAACCAAGAGAGAATTAAGTGAGAGCATTCCCTGCCTTAAAATAAACAAAATCGTCACAGCATATGGGGCAAATTCCAAATAACATAAGTCTGTGCTTTATTTACTAAAAGGAAGTCTATTTTATTTTGAAACCCTCTTTTTTTGAGCCATTCTTCCCTGTCCAGATGAAAGCTTAAGGACCATGCAGCTTGATTTAAACTGGCTTTTAATTGCTGCGTTGTTAAAGCAAGAGTTAGACTGGGATCAAGCTGAAGCATACCAACAGCATGAGCAAAACTTCTCCAGATTAAAGACTTATCCTTAAAGTCCTCCACAATTTCTTTCTTTTTACCGACTTCTAGTGAGTCGCATCAAATCAAGTTTATTTGCATAGTAAATTAAAACCACTGCATAATATTAAAGCTCAATCAAGAACATTCAAAAAATGTATAAGCTGCTTACAAACAGTTTTTAAGAACCGTTTACACTTTTAACATTAAACAGTGCATTCTAGGTTTCTGAAAAATATCTTACAATGAAAATAAAGTCACATAAAAAAAGAAAATCATTTCAGAGGTAATATTTATTTTGGCTTGACAGAGGGGACAAGGTGTTCATGTTACATATGGCCACAAGCATCAAGCATTTTTGTCCTCGCAAATGGGCCGATTCACAGATTCGGCCTATTTGCAAGGGCAAAAAGGCCTTTTCTAATGCATCAAAGGCTTTACATTCGCAAATTAGGTTGTCGCAATTTTTTGCAATTAGCTAAATTGCGAAAGCATTCAGGAAATACCAATTTGCAGGGAGGGGGGTGCATCAGGGGGGCCTTAGGCCCCCCGGCACCCTTAGAATTGCATTCTCAATTTGCGAATACCAATTTGGTAATCGCAATCTGTGAATGCATTCCCATTCATTACTATGGGCCTATAGGCCATAGGAATGAATGGTGGTCATTACCTAATAGCGATTCTCAATTTACAAATTGCTGTTAGGTCATGTTTAGGAATCGCAAAATTCAATGCGATTCCTACATGCATTGGAATTGCGATTACTAAATAGCGATTCCTTGAAAATCGCTATTTAGGAATTGCAATTCTTTATGTTGATGCCTGTGTCAGATAATTATTTTGCAGTGCGTTGTGCAACTAAAAGGTGTAGTTCTAATTCGGTCCGTGCTCATTCTTTTTAGTCATTTCTTTAAATAGCGGCATTAAAAACGTCACCTCCTTGCAAGGTAGGGGTACAGATGTGTCACTTAGCCAGGTAATTTTTCTTTTTACCAAGGGTAATGGAAAATGCAGAAGATGTGGGCTAGTGTCTCTTGTTTGTATCCTCAAAGACTGCAAGTTAGGTTCTGCGACTGGTGTTTCCAGTAGGGAATAGGATCTTTTGTCTCCATGTTGCCAAACAAAATAACATACATTGGTGCTTTTATACCGTTGAACAATGCGCTGCCTGATACTCCTGGGGGCGTAAGTTGTTGTTGGAGTTTATCGCTGTCCAGGCGTATCGCCTTCGTGCAAGTACATTCTTGTCTATTAGATTAAAAAAGAACCGCATTGAGGCATTTAGAGCTTGATTAAATAGGGATTTTCCCAAATGTGCTGCCCAGGCTTCTTACATACCTAAATCCTTAATTGCCTGGTTTAAATGATTTCCCCAAGAGCCTTTCAAGTTGCTACATTACTGTTCATCAATTTCCAGACTGCATAGATTATTGATGGATCGATCCCCTTTCAGAAGCTCACAATCTCCAGCACAGTTTGATAAACGCACTTTTGAAGTCACATTCTTGATTTTTTAGGCCAAACTCTGAGCCTACTTGGGCTGGCGAAGCTGACTTTGGGATATTACATTCCAATTTATAGACTTCTGTTTGGATCTTGTTAAGACTGGCTATTTCCCTACCCTGCATAATTTGTATACCAAAGTTGGCAATAGCCGAGCTGACATAACCTTGAGCAAATGGGTAAATGACGAAGAACTCAGTTCTGTTTAGCTATTGTGCTTTTGCCTGGATCGCAGCTAGATTATATTTACAAGTCATTTGATGACCAATAATGAATCCCAGATATTTGTATGAGAGAGCTACCTCCACCTTTTTCGCCCTTTCTAAACCAGGAGTGAGTTTTAAATTTAAAGTCAACCATCCGAACCACCGTGGTTTTGTACAGATTTAACTCTAGCACTTGATCGTCCATATCGTTTTTTAGAGCATTCATGCTCCGTTGCAGACCTATCAGTGTTTGGCCCAATAGGACAATGTCGTCCAAGTATTGGAGATAACCCAGCTTCTCTGAGGCAAGGATTGGTAGATGGCTGCCATCCAAGTCCAGAGCATCAGTTAAGTCTGCAAGATATAAATTGAACAGACTTCTTTGGGGCAATTTTGCTTGTTACTTGACCACCATCTCTGTTCTTCACTTGCACCCAGGTTTCTGTATATAGTTCAGTAATTGCCCTAAAATGATCTTGTTGCAGACCCCATTCTTCATATTTTTTCCATATTTGACCTCGGGACACTCGATCGAAAGCAGACTTGAGTCCTATAAAACACACAAATAAACATGATTTGTTGTACTTGGTCTTCTCTACTAGGAGGGTTGGTGCTGTTAAGTTTGTTAAAGTCCCCGTACCTGCTCTGACTCATGTCTGAATTTGTGGTTTTCGTTGCTTATCTTCTGCTCAAGTTTTTAAGTATAGAAGTAGACAGGATGAGTAGAGCTTCGCCTCTGCTATGAGCCTATCATTGAGAGGTGACGCAGGATTTCCATTTTTGAAAATGGGATGAAAGTGGGGTCCGATAGTATGGCCAATAAACTACATCTCCTTTGAGTGATGCATTCAGGATTCCGTTTGGTAATCTCTTTAAAATGCCCATGAGTTATTTGTTCTATGTCCCCCAACAAAGTGTTCTGATCCTTCTTTGTAGGAAGCTTGTGTGTATCTGGGCTTACGTGGATACAGTGGGTTGCTGAGACTGGGCTTGTCTTGCATTTGGCTTGAGACCCCAGCATCTCCCCCCAGGCCCTCTGTTTTAGGTGCTGAGTTCATAGCAAAAACGTGAGCTTCCCATGTAGCTGCTTCGATCCCTACATTATACTGCCTTTCTCTCTCAGCTGTCAACCCATTCACCAGCTGCCAGGATTTTTTTGCTGTTCTGTTGTTTACTGGACACAAGGAGCTTGTTCCACAGATCTTCTTGATATCTATCTATCTATCTATCTATCTATCTATCTATCTATCTATCTATCTATCTATCTATCTATCTATCTATCTATCTATCTATCTATCTAACTAACTATCTATCTATCTATCTATCTATCTATCTATCTATCTATCTATCTATATATATATATATATATATATATAGATATATAGATGTATATATATAGATATATATATGTGTTTTTTTTGTTTTTTGTTTTATTAGCGCAAACTAGACCTGAAGATATCGGGTATCAGAGCGCTTTACATAGCACCAGTTTTGTTACAGAAGGACACATTCATTTTTGTTAGACACGGGGAGATTGGGAGGCAAATGTATCAAGATTCCGTTTTGCGAATCTCAAATTGCGAAAATTTGCGATTCGCAGTTTTAGATTCGCAAAATGGGATGTATGTAAATAATTGCTAAATTTCTGCGATTTCTTAAATGTCGCAAAAAAATCGCAGAATCCTGTTTTGCGTATCCTTAATAGCGAAATTTGCAATTTAAGAAATCGCAAATCCGGGAATCTGCTATGCAGGTACAGCTTGATAACATCAAAACCAATAAGTGGGAGTGATTAGCTGCATCTGATTGCCTGAGCCACACCCAGTGGCAGTTAGGAGTGTGTTTGGAGACTGCACAGCACTGCTAGCTCTGCAATGGAGTCACAGAGGCCACAGGAAAAAAGAAAAAGGAAGCACAAGTTTTCTGAAAAAGAGCAGGAGGTCCTAATAAAAGAAATGGTTTGCAGCCATGAACTGCTGTTCGGAAAAAAAGCCTTGAAGGTACCAGAGTCAAGGAAAAGAAAGATCTTGCTTGAAATACAACGAAAGGTAAATGCAGTGGGAGTCACCACACGTCCCATAGATGAACTGCGAAAAAGATGGTACGACATGCGCCAGAGGTCAAAAGAGAGGGTGGCAGCCAGGTTGAAGGAGGCACAGAAGACTGGTGGAGGAACTTCAACTGCTGAACAACCAACACCACATGAGGAGCTTGTGGAGGCCACTCTCCTGCCTGAGAGTGTTTGTGGAGTGGCTGAGATTGACAGCTCCGACCCTGCTTCCAGTACTCAAGGTAAGATGCATGGCAAAAAGATTGAATCGTATTGCATGCACACAGTGTAGATTGAGGGACATTAAGTAAACATATTTGACTCTGGTCACCTCCTTACAACACACATACAAATGCATCATGGGAGTTGTAGTATGATGAGGGATATTTTGTTAATGAGAGCAATGACACACACGCTTAGATTGTGGGTTGCATTGAAGGCAAAATGAGAGTGTCAGGATTAATAGAACTCCAAATTTGAAAACTTTATTTGGTCTAAAATGCATGACAAACACAAACCTATATGTCCCCCTTTACATCCACAGCACAATCAAGGGCACCAGGGGACATTGCTGAGGGAGAGGACTCCCAAATTAATGTGGATTACGCCAATGAAGGGGAAAGCAGCGAAGAATGTATTACAACACCAACAATGCGCAGGAAGCATAGACATGTGCCCCCTCTGTCTCCTTTGGAGGATGACATGGACAACACTGGGGATGCCAGAGACAATAGTCAGGACACTCAGGAACCAGGTGAGAGCAGAGGGGAACAGGAACCACAGCAAAGATCTTGCATATATGGAGCACAAAGGTCCTTGTCCAGGAGTAGTAGTGTCAATGTGGAGGAGAGCACTGTATTCGCAGGACTGGAGCAGGACATGCTTCAAGTGCAGCGCCTGCAACACTTAAACAATAAACAGGCAGCTGAGCTCTTTGAATAAAAATCAGCGTAACATGGGTGTTGGCATGATGGTCCTGACAGGTGCAATTGAAAAATTACGTGCTACACTTGAGCGCACCGAAAGTGCCAGAAACAGGGCTGCACAACGTGTCCATGCACATATGCACAGTTATACGAAGGCTGTGAACCGCCTGTGCACAGCAACAAGCAACCTCACACAGCGCAGCATTACCATGCAAATGCAGATGACCCACTGCAGCCAAGACATTGCTAGAGGGCTAGAGCAAGTCAATAATGCTGTGGAACTGTTGCAAACAGCCAATTCTGGTGGCAGCACCCTATTGGTCTCAGGAGAAAGTGAAGAGACCTCCAGCAGGAGCAGTACACTCCTACATTACCACTAACGCAACGCCGCAGGGCCAGACATGGTGCTGCTAGTAGCCACGAAATGGAGAGCACACAGTCAGAACACTGCCCTGCACCCAGACACCACTGTAGGAAGTCAAGTGGTTTAGGACACTAATGTTTAAAATGGTGAAGCAAACAACCTAACGTGTTTTCTTTACATTACTTAACAGTGCCATGACTGTGTTGCAACATGTTATGGGATCTGATAACAAAAATCTGTGTGAAGTGTCAATAAACACAGTACCTGTAACACAGATATTTTGGTACAATACATTAATTTCTTACCTAAAAGTAGTACCGTGTGATCTCAGACCGTCTCTGGCGTCCAGCCGCTGCCCCTACTCCTGCTGCTGCCCTGCCAGGGGGAGGTGTGCAATCATCATCCGATGTGTCTGAGTCGCTCACTTCAATTTCAGTCCCTTTCCTCATTGCCATGTTGTGGAGCATTGCGCAGCTTGTTACTATTTTACAACATGTCTCAGGGCTGTACTGCAGTGCCCCTCCACTTTTATGTATGCATCTGAAATGGCTTTTCAAAATGCCAAATGTGCGTTCTATGACGCTGCGCGTTGACCGATGTGCCCTATTGTACCTCCTCTTACTTGCATTAGCTGGATTCAGATATGGCGTTAGGGTGAAGTCTCGCACTGCGTAGGCACTGTCACCTGCATGGATGGAAAGGAAAAGTAAGTCAATGTTCCTATGCAAAATGAGTAATGGATGGATGTGTGATATGTATTTACCTAGCAGGTATCCGTCTCCAAACTGTCCAGCACTCAGACGTCCATGTATCCCACTATGTCGGAAAATTAAAGAGTCATGTGTGCTGCCAGGGTATTTTGCCGCAATGTCATTGATGATGTATTTGGCATTGCACACAATCTGGATATTCAGGGAATGGTAGCATTTGTGGTTCCTGAAGACATATTCTGTAGCTGCTGGCGGTGTGATGGCGATATGGGTCCCGTCAATGCAGCCAATAACATGGGGGAAACGTGCAATTTGATAGAAGTCAAATTTGGTTTCTTGTAATGCCTGTTGGGTGCTTGGAAAGGAAATGTGATGTCCTAGTCTGTTCAGCATTGCATCCAAAAAGGCATGAAAAAAGCACGAAAGAGTACTCTGTAACACCCCACCAACCTCTGCTATGACTCCTTGGAAACTTCCTAAGGCCAGAAGGTGCAGTGAGAACAATACCTGTACATGGCTGGGAATTGATTGTGTCCTGCCTGTTGGGTGCTCCAAATAGGGTTTCAGCTCATCTGTGAGGTCCAAGATGGTGTGTGGGTGCAGCCTGTACTTATCAGGGATTTCCTCTTCAGTCTGCTAGAACAGCGTGATGCGCAGTCTGAATATTCGCTCCTGTCTCAGTCTCCTCTGTGCAAGGGCACGGATACACAGCCTCCTTGCTATCACATATAGTCCTGCCATTGTGGAAGTTTCAGTTGCATTGTGGTTTGCTTTTTATACCTTCCACCTGGTTACCACCTGCATGCACTTGGTGGCAATTGCGATTCCTTTAATTGCGATTTTCAAGATTTCGCAATTTGCAAACTTTTCATACATGTCATTGCGATTTATAAATTTGCGATATCAAGTTTGCGATTTTCGCTAACTTGGAACATCGCAAATTAAGAAATCGCAATATAATTTGCAGAATTCATGTTCTCGCAACATTGGAAATAGCAATTCTTGCGATTTCTTATTTTGCGATGCGATTTCTGTCATACATACCTTTTTCCTATTTTTTAGTTGCAAACACTGTTTTTTTGCGATTCGCAGCGTTTGCGACTAAAAAATTGGTTGATACATCTGCCCCTAAGTGATTTGCCCAGAATCACAGGCTGTTGAGTGTCGTTGCCGAGACTCGAACCAGGTTCCCCAGCTCCGAAGTCGACCTCTCTAGCCGTAAGGCTACATCCTCACCCTAGAAGATATCTTCTTTGTTCTCACCGCAATTTTCTTGTATTGTATTTTCACATTTCCAGCACAGTTTTATCTGGCTTCTTGCCTTGTCTTAGCTTCTTTGCCACGAATCGTATTTCTTGTGTTATTTGAGATTTTTGTCTTCATAGCACCTTGTTTGCTCCATTTACGCACTTCAGCGGTTGAGTTTTGGTTAGAAATTTTGTTAAGAATAAGTCTCTTAGTTGTATCATTCATCAACATACTCATTTATTTCCATTCTTACAATCTCCTAAATTTCTATCTTACTTTTTAGGCTCGATTGTTCCGGCACAATGGTAGACTTTTACCATCAGCTTCTCAATCCCCTGACCCCGCCATTTCAAGCTTTTTAGATTGTAAATTATTGGCACAGAGATTAAATGGTTTGTCGGGCACAGCTGAGTGGTCTTGCACAACATCCTAATGGATTGGGTAAAGTGATAACTCTCTGAAAGAGGGTACATTTGAAAGTGGCACACTTGGGCCAGAGCTGCTTAACTGATTGCCATGTAGTCAATTATTGAGTTTTTTCTGCTGCTTACAAAAGGAAAATGCCGTTCAGGATCCCAAATCTAAGTTTCTTCAGCTGCTTTCTAAAACTGGTTCCACTCTGATGGATGCCCCTTTTTATGCTGACTTTGCTTAAATCTGTATTGAAGTTACCATATATAACTATTATGCATGCTTGTTTTGCTTCTGTAAGAATGCTGGGGCATATTATCAATGCTGGCGATATGCTATTTTCGCCGCTTTAGCGGCCGTTTTCGGCCGCTAAGCGGCAATAATACTATTGCCCAATTAGCAAGCTGTCGCTAACTGATGTTAGCAACAGCTTTGAGGCGATAGCGAGTGGTTTGGGGCCCGCTTTGCATGTTAGCGATAATCATCGCTAATGACATGCAAAGTGGGCGTTCCCATCCCGTTAGCGACTGAAAGCAGTCGCTAACGTCGCTAACGCCTATTAGCAAGGCAGGCTTCGCGATTGCAATATTCACGCTAAGCGCAAATATCGCCAAAAACTAACACCTGCGCAGGCCAGTTCTTAGCCATGTTATCCAATGGGAGGTGGATAACATGGCTAAGAGCATTTAGTCGCTAATGCGTGAATATCGCTGTATTCTCAGCGATATTCACGCTATCGCCGGAAAAATTATCGCTTTGGAGATAAACGTAGCTAGTAGCACGTTATCTCAGCGATAATTTCCGGCGATGCTTAGAGATTAAAAAATTGTTGCTAAGCCTAGTAAGCGATAAATATCGCTAATCGTTGGTAATATGCCCCGCTATTTTTTAACAACGCATCCATGTGAATCCCCTTCTTTGCTTTATTTGGATGTTTGTATATATACGTGTATAAGAAGAACTGCCATTCGAGTCGGGCTTGCGTTCTTGAGTTCCAGCTTGATAGCTTGCATCCAGTTTACACCAAGGTCTAGTTTTTCTATGGCCCGGTTGAATTTGGCAGAACCGAACGTGGCAAGTCCCCCTTTGGCCTATCCATATTTCAAGAATTTTACAGCTGGGCTGTAATACCCTACATAGCCTACTATATGCGTTGTTTCAAAACACCAGGTCTCCTGCATCAAAATGATGTCAGAATTTTGCAGAAATTACCTTTCGTCCTCTTCTTTGAGTAGGTTAGACAACCCGTGAGTGTTCCAATAGCAGATGTTTAGACAGGCTGTCTCTGTTGTAGGGTTTTGGATCTTCTTGTCAGGACCGATTAGTGGCTGCATCTGAATGTGGCCGAGACCTATATGCACTTGGTGGACCTGACCCAGATGCAACATACTTAAAGGCTTCACAGTTTAGGTTTTCAAGTGATATCATGTTCATGCCTGCTCCTGACGCTCCCCTTAGACTGAGCTTCCTCTTGGTTTACAAGCTAGCTGTGGGTCTGGGTATCCCGGGGTTCCATTTTTTGTAGCTCTATCCCCCATGAGTTGAAGGTGGCCTGATTGTCCATTATTCACTCTAATGGACCCATCATGGCCCAAGTTGTTAATGGTGTCTCTCTGTCGCATCTGTATGGGTGTGGTCTAAATTCCACTGATATCAAGTCTGAAGACATAATATGTACCAAGACCTTTATTTCATTTGTGAGTTTTATAAAGGTTCCTCTACTTTGGGTGTTGAAGGCTCCCATCAAGTTGTAGTTGGGAATTAACAGTAATTTATTTACCTGTTGTCCCTCTATTACTTGCTCCTCTTTTGTAAATGGCAATTTCTCCTAATTCACTGGACCTTCCTGTATTTTATCAGCATGCTTTCTCTGGGGAATGTCGGCCTCTGTTTTCTCCTGCATTCTTCCATTTATGTTTTCCTGTGGTGTTTCCATTGTTTCAGTTTCCATCTTTTTTGTTCCCTCAGCATCCAAGGTTCTAAATTTCAAGACCAGCTGCCGCATGCCGTTTTGTTGAGCGACTTTTCCTTTGGCTTTTCTTTTCCCTTTTTGTGATGACCTGCTCCATCTCTGCTGTTCTGTGGGTCACAACGGCAGGATTCTCTTCTTCTGATACCTGTACAACTTGTTTTAAGGAGCTGATCTCTCTATTGTTCAATCACTGTTCCTTTACCAGGCCCTTTACCTGGGCCAGTTTATGCATCAGTGTTAGAGTATGATTTTTTTCTGCAGTTTCTTTGATTGTATATTCAAGAACACGTTGCCTCTCAAATGGCCTAGCTGCTTGAGACCTTACTTCTGTTAAAATATCAGTGAGAATTGATTACAGAACTTGGGGCTTATCCCCTAAGATTGCACACTGACATATAATTTGTTGTGCATAATTATGATTTTGTGCCCTCAGTAACAGATCGTTGAGGGTTTGCAGTTTTTTATCTATACCTACTATGTGGACTGCCAAGATGTTTAGAAGGTCCATCTGAAGTTCCTGTTTATCCGCTTGATGGAGATTGCTGTTGACATGGCGGCAATAGTAAACAGAAGGGCAATCCATGTGCCCACTGGAAAGCCAAAAGCTGTTTGTTTTGGTACTTCTAAACCTGCTGATTTAAGGTTATAATTTTCGAAGGTAAATTCGACATGAGTCGGAGAACTGCTACTTCAAGCTGAGAAAGAACTTAGACTGACTGTTGTAGTATCCAAGTGTCTTTCATTACATTGCAAAGGGACAAGGAGTGGCACCAATGGGTGTTTGATCTGCAATACGCTGGCTTCATGTGTGAAGGAAACGATTTCCTAAAGTTTGATTGGAGGTTGATCCTGTGACCCAAGGTCTTCTGTTTGCCCCTGTTTATTGACCGTTATAGACCTTGGACTGAGATTATCCAAGTCACTGAGATTTTGTGCTGAAAAGGACTCTGTTGAGTTAATTTTGTGCTCATCTACTTGTATTGTACATGATGTTACTGGCTTAGTTGTTTTCTTGACACCCTCCATTCCTACTTGAGGGCTCAACCCTCACATTTGCTGATTTACTTACTAAGACTTGGTTTGATTGGGGGCTACTAGCTTCAGGCCTGGAAATTCCTATTTTTTTTCAAGATTTTCAAGATTAAAAAGTCAGTGATTTTATATTCCTCTTTCTTGTTACAAACAAAGTTTTTACTTGTTTGGCAGGTGCAGATGTGGTGGGGGTATTCAGATCTATAACTTCATCCAGACATATTACTGAGTCCTCATTTGGAGTTCTTTGCCTGGATCTCTTAGATAACGTGGTCCTCCCCTGTACCAGGACCGTTCTTGCTTTCCCAGACCATACTGATGCTTACTTTACCTTTGTGGTTTCAAAGTGTCTGCTGCCTGTAAACCGCCCCAGAAAGGACGTTCCCTCACAGGCTAAAGGACTTTTCACATAGCCCTCTTTTCCTTTCTGGGTCGTTGCTTTGCCTCACCAATACTGTTGCTGTTGCTTACACAAGAAAGTACGGATATCATTAGACTTGCTTTGGTGACGCCTTCTACCTGAAGATCACCTTTTCGCTCATTTCAACTTTAATGACAGTGTGACCAAGTCAGATCGGTGATGTCCTCCACTCTAGTTGATGCCCTGCTTCTTCTTGGCCTCTGATTCTTGTAACCCATTGCCCTGGAGTGAACACAGGACCGCCTTCTAGGAGGAGTCTCTGGATGCTTCCCCACAGCTCCCAGGTGGAGAAGACTTGATAGGGCTTGATAAGCCTTGAAGAGTCCTGAGAACCCTACTGGTTGCAGGATTTTCCGAGGCCTGGGTACGGTTGCCGGGATGCAAGTTGGAAAGCAGAACTCCATAACGCACAACAACACCAACCTAACGCCAACCGCTTCTGTGCTGTGCTGGCAGTCTGCGGCCTATTGCCAATGTATCACACACAGGCCAGCTCCCAATGACTCCTCATGGCTCCTCTCTTTACTTGGCCCACTAGGTTGTTTTTCCCATTGCACTCCTTCTGTCCCCCCAGCCCCCTACCACTCCTCCATCTGTTACGGCAGGTTCTGGTCACCTTGTCTGGCTCCAGATACTGGAATTGGGTTAAAAGAAAAAGGTCCAATGGTTCTAGGGCTAGGAGTGCAGGATGGTGTCTGCCCATGGGACCAGGGGAAGAAGCAGTGGGCAGTCCCAGTCACAGAGGCGCTCTGTGCTCTATCAATACAGCACCCATGTGCCTTGACACTCACATGCAGCACGCGGTATCCCCGCTCACCTCTCCGGTTTGCCAATTCACCTACCTAGTCACTAATTCAATGGGCAGGCCGGGACCAGCCGGGACAGGCCAGGAAGCAAAACTCAATGGACCAGGGGTCCAGCGTCGTGACTTGCATGGCTGGCCTTTGGCGTTTCTCTCTGTGTTCTGCCACTGTGTTATACAGCCCCAGTCCCCCGACCCCAGCTCGAATGGAAGTCCGGGAACCAAAGGTATTGCTGCTGCTGTGGCCCCTGTACATCGGCTCCGTGCTCCTAGCTCTGGCTCCTAGCTCTGACATCCACCGTCCTATATCCTGCCTCCTTTCCCCCTCACTCACTCATGACTTAGTGAGTCATAGGCTCGCCCCATGACGTGCTCCTGACACTACACGGGCCTCCGGCGCACATCATGGTACGGAAAGGCTTGAAGACCACAGAGAGCAAGGATGGGACGCTCACGGGGCCCACTCTGGATGCGGACCCAAGAGGCCCTATACCACTGACATCGACCTCCACCCTCTCAGATACCCAGCAAGATGACAAAGTAGATCTCATACTCAAAAAAATCAGAGACTCCAGGGCTGTAATGGAGACACAGATGGGCACCCTCACCACTAACCTCTCCTTACTTAAAGCTGATCATGAGAAGCTGGCGGATAAAGTCAAAGACCAGGGACTGACACTGACGGACCTTGCCCCGGCGGTGGCGGAACACACGGACTCCATCCAACAAATCCAACACCAGGTAAAATCCCTGATGGAACGCGTAGAGGATGCTGAAGGGCGTAATCGACGCAATAACATCCGCGTCATTGGCCTTCCGGAACGCAGTGAGGGATCCCACGCGACGGAATTCATGGAACAGTGGTTCCGAGATAATGTCGCCTCCGAGGGACTGTCGCCGTTCTTCTGCGTAGAAAGAGCTCATAGGATCCCTACTGGCCGACCAAGACCGGGACAGCCACCGAGACCACTGATCGTTAAGATTCTGAATTACCGAGATAGGGACATACTACTAAGCCAAGCCCGAATAAAATCGATCATAGATTACGAGAACAAACGTATATCACTATATCCGGACTATACCAACCAGGTGCAGAAACAGCGGTCCTCCTACTACGAGGTTAAAAAGAGGCTCCAGAAGGCCAAACTCCGCTACGCCTTGTTATTCCCTGCACGCCTGTAGGTGATCCATGACAGCAAAACTCACTTTTTTGAAAGCCCCACGGACGTGGAAGAGTGGATGGAAGTGATGGATATTGATGAGCATCTGGACTCGGCGCAAGAATCACCGGCCAATGGATCTAAAGAAGGCTCAGTTCGTGAGGAGGACAGGTCCGGCGCCCGACGTAAAGACTTGAAACAGCGTAAACCTACTGCCCACCAACAGAAGCAAGGACAGGACGATGCTGTTGCAACGGTGGGTTCCTTCAGAGAGGAGCGAGAGACAATCAATACGGACACTGAAGACAGCACAATACACTCGGACTCGGACAATAGTATGATGTTATTCCCGACTGTAACGCCCAGAACGGCAGAAGAACTTATAGACAATGCTCAAGAATAACTCCTTCTATGAACAGGACCTGAAGCCTCAGGTCAAACTGGTATCCTTTTATGTATAACCTGTTGGTACAACGGGGTAGTGGGAGGAGAGGGGACATACAAACAGGGTACATGTATGTGTTTTCTTTAATGCTCCGGTAAGCCATAAGGTGCTTGACGCCTTTGAAAAAATCATCCACAAAGAAATTGAAAAAGTTTACAAACAACCCAAATCCGAGATTAATAACTTAGCGAAAACCGAGCAAAACATCCTCAAGAATTTGGCTAACAATTCTGAAATTACTATCCGCCAAGCGGACAAGGGAGGAGCCCTTGTGATCATGGATGTTGAATTTTACAACGAGCGAATTAATGAACATGTAAATGACAGTAATACCTACTACAAAGTGGATCAAAATCCTACCAAACAATTTATGGAAATACTGGCAAATCTCATTGATAAAACTGTAGAACGGGGGGTTATTGGACAGAAAGAGAAACAATATCTCATCAAAATCAATCCATCCATACCATACATATATATGCTACCCAAGGTGCATAAACACCCAACGTACCCACCATGCAGGCCCATTGTTTCAACAATAAACTCTATTCATTAACCCATTGGACGTTATATTGACAAACACTTTCAACCATTAGTACAATCTATGACAACTTACATAAAGGACACCACGCACTTTCTTACCATCTTGGAGAACCACAAGTCAGAGTTCACTAAAGACATGCTTTTATGCACAATTGATGTACAAGCTCTATACACGTCAATCCCCCATAATCTGGGACTGAATGCTACTGCGTCATTCTTAATGATATCAGATATGGAAGAAGGATTGAAAGTATTCATTATGGAACTACTGAACTTTATACTATACCACAGTTATTTTACGTGGCAAGACCAATATTTTATTCAAAGCTCTGGAACATCTATGGGCAATTGTGCCGCACCGGCATATGCAAATGTGTTTATGTACCGGTTTGAGCTGGATAACATCTTGAACAAGGAATGCTGGATAGAGAACCTTGTACTTTACAGGAGATTTATTGACTATATATTTATCCTTTGGAAAGGCACACAACCTGAACTGTTGCAAGCAATAGAAGGTCTAAATCAGGTGAATGATCGAATAAAATTTACACACAACATACAAAACAGACAAATATCATTTTTGGATGTACAAATTACAAAAAACGATGGAAAATTGGATACCAGTGTTTTTACAAAAGCCACAGATCGCAACAATTTGTTGCACTTCCACAGCTTTCACTAACCTTCACTCAAGAGACACTTGCCGTATTCTTAACTATTAAGAATAAAACGGATTTCTTCCACTGATGAATCTTTAAATTTGAGTATTAAAACATGTATTGACAAATTCAGTGAGCGAGGGTACCCTCGAGACATTCTAGAGGAAGCAACATTAAAAATGAATAAAACAGACCGACGGGTCCTATTACAATCACAACCGAAATCAACTACCCAAGACAGAATGGTGTTTGTCTCGAAATATTCAACCGAAAGTTCCAAAATCAAGCGAATAATATTGAGAAACTGGTCTCTATTATCAATGGAGAATGACTTCAATAACACCAAAGATCACGAAACATAAAAGAAATTCTGAATAGAAAAACACCAGAAAGACAAGATTCGTTCAAAGGGACAATTCCCTGTCTAAATTGTGGAAATTGTAATGCCATAATCAAGGGAAAGGAAATGAAACATCCGAGTAAAGGCACCACCATCCCTTTACGTGTAACTGCAACATGCGACAGTCGGAATGTTATATATCTCATTAAATGCCCTTGTGGCCTGGCATATGTTGGAAAAACTGAGCGAAAAATTAAGACACGCATAATTGAACACAAGAGCAGCATTCGAACTAAAAACCTCAAATCACCACTGGCAAGCCACTTTAACAACAATAATCACACTCCTAGCCAGCTACGTTTTTAGGTCTCGTAGCGATACAGCGCGTCAGCGCTGTACTCGCCGAGATCTTTTGTCACGGACTGTGCTTCCCAGGAGACAGCCTCGGCCACACGCATTGCCTCTTCAAGGAGGCGATTTCCGCTGTCCACGCGCTCGCGAACGCGCTCAGCTGCTGTCTCCTGGGAAGCAGCAACACCACACACGCATGCGCATACACACACACAAGCGCCCATGCACGCACGCACGCACATACATACATACAGAGACACCCCCCTCACACATACACACACGCGCGCACACACACACAAGTGCACCGAGGCCCCCCCTCCCCCGCCGTCATCGTCGCACACATACATACACACACACACGAGCATACGCACACACAAGTGCACCAAGCCCCCCCAGCCTTTTGGAACTTACCTGGCCAATGTCGGGGACTCTGCTCTCAGCACGCGGCGCCCAACCTCCTGCTGGCGCGGCCCCGGGGCTCTACACCGCTCACAGGAGCCCCGGGCCACGAGACGCATCGACTCCGCCTGCCTCCTCTTCCGGTCTGGACGTGGCCCCACCCCCCGTCACAGGCGACCGTGCCTGACTTCCGGGGCGGCCGCGGCGGGCTTCCGGGGGCATTTAGGATGCTGCTGCTTTAAATTTGCCCTGCACCAAGCTTGTTCTAGTTGCTGTGGATATTTCCATTTGAATCGATGCGGTGGATATTAGTTGTGCTTGCAATGTGCATTTCAGGGTCTGTATTGGTCCTGACCTTTTGGCTAGCTGTTCGAGATGACAACCGACGAATTGCGATTGCAACTGTAGTGACGATAGTTCTTCTTCATGCCCTACTTGCAGTTGGCTGCAAGGTATGACTCTTACTTTACTGTTTGTAAATATGCACATGTAATTTTTAGAACTGATTATTATTGAGAAACATGGCATATTTCAAAACTATGTACGGTTCGTAGTATTTAGTATTTACTCCTTAAAGAGTTTAACTGACCGGTACCTTAAAGATACAGAACTATGCGTGGTCCCAAACAGCACGTCGGCTTGCTGAGGAATGTTTTGTATGTGCACAATATGGTGTCCAATCAACAAGTTGAATTTATTAAGTTAAACACTTAAAATGTTTGGTAAATAGTTTTGCAGCAAGGTAATGTAAGAGACTCACTTTAAATAGTACCGTTGAAGTTTTTGTTGACTAACTGAACCCTTGAAAGTGTCTCGCTGAAGCACCATATATTATTCACATTTGCTATGGGGGACTTGAAGTAGTTCAATTTGCAATTCATTTTGTAAGGTTCACTGTCTACCATACTGCATATCTTCCATCCTCTTTCATTAACAATGACTGCCCCTGTTTTTATAGCTCTGCAGGAGTTTATTGTTCAACTGTTTCGTTGATGGGCAGAAGTTGTATTAAACAGATGTCTCATATTTGCATTATGACCCCTGTATGATGCAATGTCATGGGCCTGAATGACTTGCTCATGGATCCCACACTCCAAGTGTCTTTAATCCAATTAAGGAAATCTTCCCTATTGATGCTGCAGGCTAAACCACCATTCTGACACAATCCTCAAAGCAAGTAGTTTCAAAGTTTGAAAAGCCAGGTTTATAAAACATATCAAAAGCTTTATTATTGAATAAAGCTATCAAAAAGGCCAGAGGACTAATAAAAACAGCCCCAACATATTTCACCCTGCGTGGAACTTGATCATTGCAGATCATTTTCCATTGACAGATTGCATTGTAAAGCAACAACCAGACTCTCATATACATTGTTCCTAATTTCACTATAGGTGGCAGTTAAACTTAATTGACATTTAGAAAAAAATGTTGGGTACATAATTATTGCTTCCAGAAATGACATGTAAAAAAAGTAGTCTGTGGTCAGCACCTGTGTTGCAGACTGGGTTATGACTATGAATTTCCATTATTTTGTGGGGCTGGTATTCTGCTAGGACCTATGAACAACATGTCTTTAGTAGTCATGATGGGTCTCAGCAGTATTCAACTTGGCTTCCACAAGGTACTGCTACTGCCCCTACGAACCTTGAGGGGGAGAAAGTATGGTGGGCAAAACTAGCTTTAAGTAGACAGATACAGTACCACGAGTGACCATGGGTTCCTGGATGTTACAAATGTGTCCTGTCTCCTTTGGGATTCCTTACTCTTATTTGTTCCTCCTTAATGTAAGTCATTTGTTTGGAATGTTATAATAGTATGGTCAATTGGTGCAGTATTTATGTTGTAAATATCCAGACTTGCAAGCTGATGCGATATGTTCCAGCGGAAGCAGTCACTCCCCCTGGGGGCAGGGGAGTTCCACTGCCGCCTTGCCTCTCTGGTCCTCGTTGGTTGGATTGGGGGCACCCGGGTTCCCCTCCCGCGGCGGGCCATCCCCTGTCTTGGGTTGTCCCCATGTGCTCAATCTCTCTCTCTCCTTCCCTCTGTGTGTGCCCCCGTCGAAGTCCCTCTGTCTGCCCCAATCTGCCCCATCCCTCGTGTTGCACCACTCAGCCTTGCTTGTGTGCATTCCTCTCTCCCTCTGCCGTGTGACCTCTGTGCCTCCCTATGCCCTCCTGTGTCCTCCTCTACACCCCCTGTCTCCATCCCTCTGTGTACACCAATCTGCCCCCTCCTTCGTGTTGACCCTCTCAGCCTCTCTCGTGTGCAGTTGTCTCTGCCTCCCGCTGCCATTCACAAACAATATTTATATACCAATTGCAAATTTTAAAAAAATTAATGCAAAGCATTGTCATTTACAATGCCAATAACTCAAACTTTAATGCTGCGAGACCTATTGCATTGCAAATGCTTGTTTGATTTTGGAAACAGTTCCAGTACTACCAGGTCGAGACAATTCACAACACCTCTTGCGGAGAGAAGTGTTTTGGATATCTTATTTGAACACATGTCAACCGAAAGGTCTTAATGATCGTATGGATTTAAATTGCTTCATTTAAGAATGATGAAATATGTTAGCATTAATGTACATATTTACTTTTTGTACTTTGAGGTTGTGCTTCCAAAAAAATTCTGACAGTTCTTACACACTTTTTTACTTTTTTGACGTATTGACTATTATCTTTGGGGGTAGATATTTGCTCTAATATACTCTTCCAGTACAATTTATCCGACTTAGATCGACCCGTGCCATTAATCCTTTTATTAACCACAATATAGTTTTGATATACATGTGGCTCCTTATTTTCGCCACACTTTGCCCGCATTGAGTTCCGCCATTTTGGATGGTATACTCTCTCCCACGAAACTGTCCGTTGTTTATGTTTATGACGCACAAGCCTTTGCTTGCTGACAGGAACTTCCGGGTTAAATACGGCAGTTCCGCTTGTTTTTTTTTACCTGCGTCTTCAAACGTCGTTCGGAATCTTTTCGGACACCGGTATCTTCACTTTGAAATCCGTTATCTTTACGGTAAGATTTTCTAAGACAAGCAACACGCTAGGTGTGTGCCATATTTGTTTTGACATGCTATGTGTGTACCATAGCTGTTCATATACCGCAACCCAACTCTCCGCCTTACTTTGTGTTTTAGGAAAACGACTTGACCAATTTCTAAAAAATACTCTACAAGCTGGTTATTGATACCAGTACGTAAGTTTCTTAACCGGAATTTAAGATTTTGTTATGTTTTAACCATTGTAGCTCTAATCGGTGGTTACGTATGTATTGCAGGTTATTCACATGTTGTTTTTCCGACTACTATTGAAACTTCATTAATTGATGCGGCAATCCAGGTATTAAAATTAACATACCGCTTGTTTTACATAATAACACACAACAATGGACTTAAGGTGGACCGTGCCACACAACTGGTTTATTCACTAACATGCCCTTCTCCCTAACTCTTATGTTTAAAAATACCTTTTTTCATGGGTCCACAAAGATTGTGTTTGAATTGTACATATTGCATCAGGATGGGATATAAGGTACTCTAAGTGAGAGACTCGATTTAAAATGATTTAAAAACAGTTTGTTTTGTATACACTTGCTTTAATGATCGTATTACAGTTGTGCTTTGTCCTCAACAGAATACTATGCCCCTGAAGAAGGGCACATTGCCCGAAATGCATTGGGCGTTCGATCTTGATTTGCAAAGATGACTATAACATTGAAGATTGTATGATTTACTGACAAACGAAACTTTTGAATAAAACTTTATTGAAAGGAATTGAACATAAAGGAATATCATTTTTGAGTGATCAACGAGGACGTCGTTCCCTGCAGGAATAGCGCTACCGTAAAGTGTTACAGTGAGTACAGTTTTAAACATCTTGGAATACCTCTATGCTCAACTTTTTCTTGGCTTTTTATGTCAAGCATTCAAGACCTCTTATATATATTTAGTATATACTTATATGTGTATGTACTTTGTGGGCTCTGAAGATCAGCCCTAGGACTTGTCTGCTTCCACTTAGTGACTTTTTTTTCTGTTCAACTGCCTCTATTTAACTGTCTTGATAGAAAATGACCAGTAGAGGTCAGTAAAATACCAGAATTGCTTTCTGCTGAGGGACTTTATTTTTATGTCTCGCCTACGCAGTGTGCATGCGCTGCATAGGAAAAGACCTTTAGCTATCGATTCAGTTTTGCTGCCAAAAACGTGCATGAGTTGCATTGCTTTGAATGGCAACGCATGCACGTTTGGCGATTCCCTTGCAGGAGCGAGGTTTCAAACCATCTGTTTGTGATTAACTTGCAAACAGATGGATCCTGCTCGCTCCCGCAAGGGAAACAGGCGCAGGCCTCCTTCTCTCTCCCCTCCCCCTACTGCCTCCTCCTCTCCTCGCAGCTCATACTCGGGCATGTGCATGTGCACGCTGATAGCTTTGGAGCCTGGGCCCTCTGCTCAGGGAACATGAGGTTCATGATTGAGCCATAACTGTTTCAGTATTCTTGCTTCCTGCGCTGGCTTTAATTTCTATGCGCTATGCAGTCGAGCTGCCCTGCACCTTAACAAAAAGGGGGGCACAGTGGTAGGGGGACAGAGTATTTGCAGACAGAGGCTTAACTGCTTCCGGCCTCGTCGGAAATAAAGGTAACGTCAATGCTGATTTCAACTCCTAACACTTAGGACACCATACCCCAAGGCCCGCTTCCTGCTTTGAACAAGGAAGGCCCCCTCATATTCGCGCTCTCATTAGTGATCTAACACATTGCCCGAACCTCTGCCACCAAATTTCCTGGACGATTTGCAGGTTGTGTTGTGAAGCCTCCTGCACCCGCTCATACCGGGTGTGGCGTTAGCTGGGGAGAGGGTTCCAGCAAGGCTAACTTATAAGTCCCTGCCCCCAGGACAACTATGCCTAACACCGCTCCCCCAAATCCCACCTCTTTGTGTTCTCGAAGTGGCCTATAGCTGCGCTCTTCTTGCGTTTATGTTAGCGCAACACCAACCTATTTCCCCACGATGTCGACCTTTAAGACATCCGCACTTCAGGTGCTAGTGACCTAGGTGTCTCTTGCGGTCCAAAGCCAAGAAGCCTCCACCATCCTGGCTGCAGGTGCCGGTATAGCGGTGGGCCACACGTTGCTCATCACCACCCTGCCAACGAAGGTCCTCTCCTGGGCACCCCGTCCTCACAGGGACGCACCTCCACAAACAGCTGGCTGCACATCACCAGCTCCCTGCTCAGCAGCATTTCGTATGCTGGCAACATCAATTTTCTCTGGTGAAAAGCTGGGAACTGCTTGGCCTAGTCTCCTTTTAGGCCATGCTTATGACTATGCCCCTCCTACCTGATTGGACTCTGTGAACCCAAACTTGCCGGGTCACTCGCTGCCCTTTTCCTTGGCGAGCTGTTGCTCCCTGCTGCTGCCATGCTCTTTGTCTGTCGCATGCAAAGGGGTGGGGGTTAGCCGCCCTCCCTATAGGGTCGGCTGTGTCTCCCTGTCGGCGGTAAGACTGAGAGGCAACCTGAATCATTAGTGCCTCTTTCCAACCAGGATCAGTTCCTGGTGCCGTAAAACACACCATAATTGCACACAATCTACCAAAGACTATGGCCAGCTCACTGAATTAAAATACTTTATTTCACCTTAAGTTACTGTTAACATATGGTACAATGGAACGCAGAAAGTATAGTGAAGCCATTTGATAACAAGCATTGGCATAGCCAATAGGTCTCTCCTTTGGGACCTTATAAGTGTTTAGTTATCCAGCACAATATCCTTTGTGCAACAACATCAAGTGTTGCATGGCTAAACACTTATAAGGTCCCAAAGGCCAAACCTATTGGCTATGACAATACTTCTTTTATTTTTCTGGCAACTGCCTCTATTTTACTTTCTTGATAACAAACGATCAGCAGAGGTCAGTAAAATACCAGAATCACTTTAGCATTCTCTAGATTCCAGTCCATAGAAATTGTCTGCCACGAGCACCCGTAGACAATAATATTTTTTTCAAATCTTGTATTTTCAGTGATATGACCACCGATATGACCACCGAAGACCCTATTTTAGATTAAAAACAGAGTTTTGGATTATAACATTTCCCGCTGAAAGCCAATATTTCATCCCACGTGTTCCGATACCTGGCGTGTCATGCAGTTTGGTGCTTACTTTCCCTCCATGTTAAAGAACAGTAGATGTTTCAGCACCCAGACTAATGTGCTGCATAGTTAAATGCATGTAAGGTCCCAAAGGCGAGACTAATTGCATTGCAAATGCTTGTTGTACTTGGAAGCAATTCTTTCAGATTTCTTGACCGTTTGTAAGCAAACATGGGTTTTTTGTTGGAATAAATCCATTAAGTCTGGTTCAGTTTGGATGATTTCCCAATGTTTGTTGACGATTGATTTGATTGAGTGTGTTTTGGTGAAGTATTTTAAGACACACACCATTGCATTGGTTTTTAATGTTTGAGTTTTTGTCAACAATTGTCTGTCTAGGTTAGATACCTGATGATAGATTCTTCAATGAGTTTTGGTGGACATTCACGTTGTACGAATCTTGTCACGAATTTATCAATAATGTTAGATAAATCCGATGGATTTGAAACAGTTCTTTTAAGCCTGTTGAATAGTGAGTAGGGTAAATGACTTTTCAGTACAGGTTGATTAAGGCTTTAAAAATGTAAACTGTTATTCCTGTCTGTTCTCTTGGTATATACATTAGTTGTGATTCCTGTTTGAGTGATTTGTATAAAAACATCCAAGAATGCAATACTGTGTTTGTCAATTTGATGAGTGAATTTTATGTGATCATGATGTTGATTGAGCCTGCATATATTCTCCTCCAGAGAGCTTCGATCAACTTTCCAATTTAAAAAACGTATCACATATGTATCTTTTGTACAGGATTAACTGTTGTTGCCATGCCTCTTTGTGGAGTATAAAATCATGCTCAAATTTTGACATAAAGATGTTTGCGTATGATGGAGCTCGAGGAAAGCCCATCGCTGTGCCATTGCATTCTACTTAAAAAATATTGTTCCATTGAAAATAGTTATAAAACAATGAAAAATGTAGCAGTTCCCGCAGGCATATCTTGTTTTCCCCTATAGGTCCTCGGTTCAAAAGTGTGCATCCATACCTTCATTGTGTGGAATTGAAGTGTACAATGAATTTACGTCTATGGTGCATAGCCACCACTCCTTGATGTTATCTGTGCGTAATTGAGTGAGAATGTTGAGAAACGCTGTGGTATCTTTTATGCATGTTTGCCATGCCTATACAATAGGCTGAAGAAAAAAGTATAAATATCTTCCTATGGGTTCGGAGATGGAACCCGAGGCTGATACAATTGGTCGAAAAGGTGGATTCGTAAGATTTTTATGTGCCTTAGGTAACATGTACAAATGTGTCCTGTGTGGATATTCTGTCTATAAATAGTTGTGGGTATGGCTATTTATCCATTCCATTTCAGTTGCGTTGGTTAAAATTAGTTTCAATGTGGTTTGAAAATCCTTAGTGGGATCCTGCTCCATTGTATGTTTTTGAATCTTGGACATGTGTATTTACACTGAACTCATAAAACTCAGTATCCCTAACTACTAGTGCCCCACCTTTATCCGCTGGTTGAAATGTCAAATGTTTGTTGTTAGCTGAAGTACTTAACGAACTCCATTCTTGTGATGTCAAATTGGCAGGTTTCTTTTCTTGAAATCTAATTAAATGTATGTCCTTTTGCACTAACCTTTCAAATGCATCAATTGCTTTATGCAAAATAGGAGAAATGAATGAGCTTTTAGCCTCAAATTACTTGTATTCTGGTGATTGTGATATTGCTATTGCATGTTCCATGGAGCTAAAAATTAACTTCAAGTGGATTGAACTCATGAATATTAAAAACAAAATTTTGCTTTCTATGGCATTGCTGTTGTGTGATGGAACAAAAGATAAGCCTTTGTTTAAAGTGGCTTTTTGAGCTTCAGATAACTCAACTTGTGACATATTGATTTGTCCTGCTGTGTAAGGTTTTCCTCTCCATGTCTTGATCGCTTTCTTTGGCTCCTCCTTAGTTTTCTGTGTGTTTGTTTGGTTGTTGGCTGCTGGGCTTTTGGCTAAAAAAGCTGCCTAAGATGTCTTCTGACCTCCACCACTGGTTGATGGTTAAGTTTAGACATCGGTGGTCTATTTGAAACAACATCCGAGACTACACTTTCTTCCGAAGATTCTGCATTTGGATGTTTTGCCACCTTTTCTGTGTGTGTACCTTGACCCAAGTAAAGAACTCATCCAACTTGTAATCAATTGTATCTCTACAAAAATGTTTGATGTTATGTTCATGAGTTTCTTTCGCATAGTTGTCAATCTCTTATTAAGATCCTCCAAGACAATGTTCCATTCATCCTCTGTGTGTTGTTTGGATAATTCTTCTTTCACGTTATGAATTTCTTCCTCTAGTGCTTTCAAAATGTTAGAGAGTTCCTCTATGATGAGTAAAATAAGGTCCAGTGAGCATTTATTAAGCATTAGATACCACTTTTCCATGAATGTTTTATTTGTCTTACACAGCATAGGTTTTAAAGCTAAGTGCAGGCCCCTTGAAATTCTTTTAACCTTATGATACTGAATTAATGTTGTGGCATGTAGCCTTTGATTCACTTCTTTTCTGGTTAAGAATTCCAACTGGTTCAGTAACTGTGTGGTTGTACTTATTTGAGGACTGAATTGTCTGACATCCTGAATTAAATCATACATTTCGGTAGCTGCTTCAGATTACATTAATGTTTCTGCTCTGTTTGTGGTTAATTGAGAGATTTCTTTGTAGGGCATTTTGTGGGTGCATGTGGGTGTGGTTTAAGACTCAAAATACTCTGAACTATGTTCCCACTGTGCACTCCTGCTTGTTGGTAGGAGATTTACCGCATTGTATACATTTTCTACTGTGTGCGTCCCGGTGGTAAGTGCAATGTCTTGTATTGCACTGAAGTGGCACAGCTTAGATTTCAAAGCAGATCTATAAGTGAGCCCAGGTGACCAGATGTTAATGCTTAAAATGTCAAGATGGGCTATAAGTCTTTATCAGACTATGGTTCCTCCCAATTGTGCGTTCACCTAACTGTAGCTGGCCTTACTCCAAACGTTTACCAGGCTTTAGCCTATAATCTTGAGAGGATAAAGGAGTATAGAAGGGGCCAGAGGGGTTTCTCACACCTGGATGTACTCCTATGTGGCACAGCCACAGTTTTCAGACCTATACAATGGGGTGCACCGGGCCCCTCGCTGTGGCGCAAGGCACACCTACCTAATGCTGGCACTTCCACACATCTGTCAGGAGGGACCAAAGCCTAGGGCCTGCGCTCTGCGTGAGGAGAAGTCCAGTAAAGTCCTTAATATAGTCCATATGTTCTTGGTTAAAACACAAAACTCTCCCTGAACTTGTTATATGTATATTTATTGCGCGCACAACTACTCAAGAGTATCCTGGCGCGAAGCATAACCACAAAGAAGTCGAGAGCTGAACAGCCAAACAAACGCTGAACTGCATTAATCACTAGAGTTATCTTACCACTATTATAATTTATTCACAGTTGATGAGCACATAGAGTTCTCCACAGCAAGTGTCTTAACCCTGTAAGATATTTTAAAAAGCAGGCTCTTTGTGGCCAATTAAATGAGCTAGAAGAGATTTAGTGTAATATATGTCTTCGTTGCCAATTCCTTTGAAGCAGATTTTTTAAATAAATGTATAGGTGGACTGTCAGACTCTGCTTTTAAAGCTCTGCCTCTCATGACTCCACCCCCTTGCTTTCTGTTACACCTTGACCCCCAATTTATGGGTTTCGGGAGTCATTTTTTCGAATTCTAGTACTGAACCTCGGAAATCTTTGTCTTTCGAAAAATTCCTCTCTGCTGTGACTATTCTTTTCATCCACTTACACTGGGACAGGCAACACTCTCCTTATCCAACCCACAGTCCTTTGCTGACAGACCTCCTCTTGTGCATGTAGGACTGGAGCTGGTGCAACAATGTCATTATTCTTAGCTCAAATATTATCGATGGCACTCCCGCCATTTAGGGGGTGGGGTATTTTTGCTAGAAATGCGTCGACTAAATGTATTTATGCAGAAATGTTATAAAGTGCTACAAATCTCCTTTAAATCCTTCAGGAACGCTGGACAGAGGTGTGCAGCTGTGAAACCTTAAGGCTGAAAATTAGAAGCCTAGAACAATTAGTGAGTAAACATGTCTGAACTTCTGACGGCTCGAGTTGTATTCAGTGTCGTGTTCAGTTGAAGACAGTCTAAATAGTAATTTCTTCAAAAGTGTCCTGAACATAGCTCTTCCAATAAATCACCAATGAAGCAGTTGAAAAGAAAAGAGTGAGGCTTGTCCATGATGTGTGGCCGACAAAAACCCAAAACAGTACAAATGATGCATCAATGTTGCATTACTTAAAATCAGGATCCTTCATTTTCTAAGCCTGGAAAAATGGAAGCTGAAATTGCCTTGCTAAAACTCGCTTTGTGATCTGTAGAAAACAGCAAATGTCAGTGATGAGCATTTGCCTCGGTTACTCCTTTATAGGTAAAGCCTACTAGACAGCACATTCGCTGTATGTTGCAAGATACATTTTAACTGACCAAGAACATAGAGGGGTTTGGAGCCCACCCATTGTTTACCATTGGCAGTCTTTCTTGTCACTCTCATTCCCCTGCTTCTTATTTGTGTCCCAGCTATTCATTCTTGTGTTTGTCCCTCCTAGGCGCATTACCTCTTTAGCATCTTTGTTTGATTGGCATCTCTGCTTCCACTGCTTACTTTTCAAGCATATTTTTTTCTTTTGTGTTAAGCACTCAGTGATTGATCATGTGTTAATTAGTATTCTCCCTCTTGTACTTCTTTCCAATTGCACTCTGTGTTGCTCTTTGACACCCTAATACTTCTCCTGCCCCCCCTTTTAAAACCTATGTGCTTCTCCTCATTACTTCCCCGCACCCTATATATTGCTTTCTCCTTCTGCACCCTTCTTCTGACTCCCTATTGTTGTTATTTGCCCCACCTGCACTCTCTGTATTACTTTCCCCCAATCCCCATATTGCTTCCCCTTCCCGAACGCATCCTCTATTGCTTCCGCACATTCATCCCTCCTCCATGTGGCTTCTGTGTTTCCCCATCCCCATCGCCTCACTTCTCTCCCCCTCACCCAACTGCTTCTCCCTTCTGTCCGTTTTATTTTCCATTTAGTTAGTAATCCATGCAGGATGCATGCATGGTTCGCGCTCCTATAACACGAAGCACGTGGGCGCTTCAGAGTTTTTTTATTAGGTCAAGCCTGGGCAGCGCATGAGCTGCTCTACGAGGCATGCTGTATTTGGGTAAAGACTTGAAGCTCCGCCCACCCTCCTCCCATATTTTTCATTGGATGGTGACATTGCCCTTTGTAAATGCTGGCTTCTGGTTTGTTAGTTCCTCCTTAGTACCACATTCTCGTCATTTGTAACCTCCCATTAGGACTGGCCCTTTTACTTCTGTTGTTACACAGTATGTCTTATTTCGTTTATAAGCACTAATTTCTTTAATAAGTTTCTCCTACTGCAGCCACGACATGTTTTCCAGCAACATTCAGCGCATTGTGTGCTCTTTCACTTTCAAAGCAGCCCGGTACAATGGTGGCTGCTCCTCGTTCAACACCCTCTGCATGCTTCGCAAGATCTACAGATGGATCCCCACCAGAACCAGAAAGATGGTCACCCACGTCCTCGTCAGCAGCAGACTGGACTATGGCAACGCCCTCTTCGCTGGAACCACGGCCAAACTCCAGAAAAAATGTCAATGTATACAGAACGCCTTTGCACGCCTCGTCCTCGGCATCTCCCGCCACTCCCACATCACTGCCCACCTGAAGGACCTGCACTGGCTCCCTGTCAACAAGAGGATCACCTTCAAGCTCCTCGCCCACGCTCACAAAGCACTCCACAACCCCGGACCAGCATACCTCAACAAGCGTCTCACCTACACCCCAAATCGCCAGCTTCGCTCTGCCAACCTCGCCCTCGCCACCGTGCCACGCATACACAGAACCACCACCGGCGGCAGATCCTTCTCCTACCCCGCTGCCAAGACGTGGAACACCCTCCCCACCCGTCTGTGTCAGACCCTGGACCGGCTGACCTTCAGGAGACTTCTCAAGACCTGTCTGTTAGACCAGTAGCTGTTGCCCCCCCTCGTCCCCCCCCCCCCCCAGCGCCTTGAGACCCTCACGGTTGAGTAGTGTGCTGGATTGATTGATTGATTTGAAATTAATTAGGTCTCGCATTTACATGAGTTTGAGCTATTGGCTCCGTAAATGACAATGCCTTTTATTTATGTGTTAATTATCAAAACAGATCAATAAAAGGCATTGTCATTTAAACGATGCAAATAGCTTAAACTCTCGCAAATGCGAGACCTATTGCATTGCAAAAGCTTGTTATCTTTAGCCACACTGACGAGCATCGGGGACTCTATGCAACGTGTTTTGAATCCATTGGCAAAGTCAATAGGTCACAAATGCAAGACCCATTGACTTAGCCAATGTTTGTTAAGGGACGCCTTTAGTAACATCTCCTTCTGTTACGGCCTTGTAGCTTGTAAGGTATCTGATGAAGGCCACAATAAATTGTCTGTGTTAAAGAATTCGTGCAACAAACACTCGTTGTCTGCGCATTCGCCTTTCCTGAGCAGCCTTCTCACGCTAAATCCGGTGGCATCGCCTACACGTCGTTAACGCACATGCTGGAAATTACTTTTACGTTTTATTAAAACCTTGTGTTATTCTGCAATTAATGGAATTGCTGAAAATGATGCTCCCAGGAGAGAGTGCGCCTGGAAATGGTTTGTGTTTTATTTGCAGATGTGCCCAGTAGAAGTGCTCTGGGGCAGCCGGGCCGAGCAGTGGGCGCTGAATGGAGGCTCTGTCCAGGCTGGGCCTGAGCCCTGCCACCGAGGGGAGGCCTATTAGCATACCAGATGTTGGGCTGGGGGAGGGGTGCATTTAGGGAAGAGGGGTGAACAGTCCACTCGCCGGTGATGGGATTTCTGGGGTATATGAATCATTTTCAGAATATTAACCCCTTGCGCGCTGCGCAGTTCTAGGGGCTCCGTAACAGCTAGTCCGGCTCTAAGTGCACATGCCAAAGAATGGAGGGGGTGGGAGCGCAGGGGCAGAGGCGTGAAGGCTAGCAGGCAAGGAATTGGAGGGGGACAAGAGAGAGGAGAAAGGTGGAATGGAGGGGGGGTGGAAGAGGGGACCGCTGAGAAGGTAAAAAGGAATGGAGGAGAAAACACTCAAGGAAAGAGAAAGATTAAGGAAATTTGAAGGAGACACGCAAAAGAAAGGGGGAGATAGCAGAGAAGAGAAAGATGGAATGGAGGAAGAGAGAGACAAGGAATGAAGAGGGAGAGCCAGGAGAGAAGAAAATGAATAGGGGAATGAGGAAAGGCACGAGGAAATGGAAAGGAGAAGAGAGAATGGAGGGAGAAGGAAAAACGCAAAGAATGAAAAGGAAGAAACAGAAGAGAAAAAAATGAAGGGAGAAGGAAAGACGTCTGGAAGAGAAAGGAAGCGACAGAAAAGAAATAAAGGGAGGAAGAAAGACGAAAGGAAGGGAAAGCAGAGAAAGAATGAAGATAGGACGGAAGACACAAGGAGGGAAAGAAAGGCAGCAGATACGGGAAAAGGGAATGGGGCGGGTGGACGCGAGGAAGGGAAAGGGAGGATAGTGTAGGAGGGGGGGGGGGAAGAAGGAATTGAGGAGTAAGGAATCAAGGAAAGGAAGGATCTCCGCGTGGAGAAATAAGGAAGGGGCGGAGGAAAACGTAAAGCGAACCGAGGGGGAGCACGAACTAGCAGGCGGCGAGGGAGGAAGTGGAAGGCGCTGCTTCCTGTAGACAGAATGATGACTGAAGACAAAGCTGGGTGGGGACTCCGCTCCGGGCTGCCTGCGCGCCTGCCATACAGCTGCTAGCTCGGGAGCCTCCTGCCTGCTGCAGCTATTCTGAGGAGAGAAGGGGGGATTTCTGTCACATTGGGAGCGCCCTGCGAAAGCGAAGGTAAAACGAAGCCTATTTTACTCTCTTGCTGCGCCGCACATTTCAGCCTGCGGGGTTTTGCGCGAGGGATAGTGGATTTCTTAGCCCAGGGTGGTATGCCCTGCAGGGAACGGATTATAACGGGACACTTTTGAAATTGTAAGATATTTCCAGGGGTGGGATACACACTTCTTGGTGCCAGGCTCAGCAAAAGTGCTCAAAACGGTATAGTGCATTTCACACGCGATAGCCCCGCAGCCCGCTTTGGTCATACAACCCCAGGGTGGTGGTGCCTGCCTTTGCCGTCTGCTGTATGCACCGGGCTCGCTAGACATGCTAAAATGTATGCCAGATACACGAAGCAATCAGCCCCTGCTGCACATAGCAACCGCGGTTCACTATCCAACCTGGGAAAATTGTGCATTATTGTAGCTTCCGTGTTCCCGGTGGCAAATTGCATGAAATTCTCTGAGAAATATTTACTGACAATATTTTGTTGATGGATGGCTGGGACGGGGGTCCTTGGTCCACGTCATTGCATTTGCCTCTGGTAGGTTTAACTCAGGGGGGGGGGGGGGGGGGGTGGACTAAACCTAACTGTACATTTACAGTTGCTGTGGAGAGCCTAACCCCCCCCCCCCTGCTACCCCCCCCCCCCCCCGCCCCCCCCCCCCCCCCCACACACACACACCCACACACTCCCGCTCACCCCTCCCCGGGTGGGCAATGGGCTTGCATTGCAATTTCACATTCACACGTGTCGCCCAGATTAAAATCAAAGGGCGCAGCGGCGAGGGGCAGCGTTTAATTGCATTTGCCCAGCTTTTGCCATAATGCAATTTCGTTAATCCCCGGGCCTCTCATTTTCAGCGTACAGTAGTAGGTGCGAGGTACAAGGCGCTGCAACGAGGAAGCAGTGTGGGCAGCAAAATGTTTTTTTTCGGTTACCTTTCGCAGAAAATAACAGGAAATGTTGACAGACAGTAGACACAAGAGGCCTCTCGGCTCGGCTTGCGGCGTCGTGCTAGGCTGTCATTAAGGGCCACCATTTTTTCACAGTTAGCGATCTAATTCACTGCGTCCTTGTGGGTTGTACCGGGCGCTCATGCAAAGCGCTCCAACACCATCGGGACAAGTTCGCGCTATGTAAAACTGGAAACAAAATAATATAAAATCATTAAAAAAAAGACCTCAATTCTGATAGTCCATTTTAATGTAGCTGGCAGGTTGAGGGTCGTGTGAAAATGTGTCTGTCGGGATGATAAGCAGCGTATAGAATCCAACTTGTATTTATTAAACCCTTTGTTAATGCCACTTGGGCGAAAGGGCATTTTGCATTTCATAGCTGAAGGGGGATCACTGGGACGCCTGGCTGAGGTGTTTGGTGATAGAAGTGCACAGGCCACTGAACCCCACCAACTGGCCACTGAACCCCCCCAGCTACCCCCAGCTACCGCTAGCTACCCCGTCGTGCGTTCTTTATTGCAATGGGCCTCGCGCGCGTAGCCTCTTGCCTATATCTCTTTCGGGCATACATTTGATGTCAGTGTCCCTTCACCCGCCTCTCAATTCGCAGTCTCGCTATACTGACAGCTTTTGTGTGGGAGGACGCGAGGCCTCGCGGCTTGCTATGTTTTTTTGTGTGATTAACGCAGAGGCGCCGTCAGAACAATAAACGACTGGATTAACAAAGGCAAGCGGCAGCCGGACACTGGAATTCTCCCGAGGAAGCCCCCTCCCCCGAATATATATTTTTATTTCACGACGCATTATGAGATCCCTGGCTTCCTTGCTTGTATTTCCATGGCAACTGCACAGGGAAGTGTTTGCGCGTCTCGCCAACCTTGTATTTTTTTTTTATTCAAATGCCCAGATTAAAAAGCTTTCTGGCAGCATCAGCTTTTAATTGCGTTGAGTAGCTTTCATTGTAATATGGGGGGCGGGGGCGGGTCACACTGTTATAATTTGCATGCTGGAGGGCGGGGCCCGGTACCCTACAGCAAGGAGGACGGTATGTACCCCATTGTTAATGTATATTCGCGTGGGGCGCACATGTAATCTTAAATGTGTTACACAAAGGCCATTATGGTCCATACGTTTAAATAGAGTGGGATTAACCGTAGGGAGAAACCACATGTGCATTTGAATGTAGCAACTAGGTGTTTGCATGCAACATTTTATTTTCTGCTTGCTTGAATCGGGTACTCAACGTCACCAAGCAGTGCCCCGAGATTCTGAAAGCTGATTTATGCAATCTAATACCTCGGCGGGTTACTTATGTTGGTTCAGAATAGTGTGGTTTGTATTTGGGGTGTGTTGCTTAACAAAACCATTTTCAGGGGCTACATTAAAAGTTATACCTGTTATTTTTTAGGGTGCCTTGTAATAAACAATCTTTGGCAAAGCAGGCAGGTCTGGCGTTTTGGCTTTGTCAATGCCTGTGTTGTTTTGTCATGTTGTCTTATAATGTTGCGGGAGATGTCAGGCCCTCACTGACGTAAAAAAAAGAGCTAAAACCCCCAAAAATGTTTGGTCTTAAAAAGCACACATTTCCAAAGTGGCCCCTGGCACTGAAAGGAACTACTTGCCCGATGGATGGGCTTCTATTGAAAGAGTAGAATGCCATCACTCACAGTGGCTGAAGTGGGCTCATTGCTTTTGTCTGAACGTGAACAAAACAGAAATCCTCCTTTTAGGAAAATATACCTACTCTTGGGGAGACCATTGGTGGCCTCCCTCTATAGGGCCAGGATAGGATAAGGATCAAAAATCGGCCCGGGCACACCAAAAATAAGTGGTCCGCATTTGGGTATTGCCTTTCCGCAAAACACTGCTTCAGCGAAGTTTTTTAAAAAGAAAGGGGGTGGGGGTCATGTTTAATTAACTTCACTTAGGTAAAAAAAAAAATGCACATTGTAGTTCACACTGCTGAGCCACACATGAGGAACATCCATTACGACGCAGTGTTTACACCGCACTACCATTACAACGCTCGTTTTACAACGCGAGTCGTTCCCACGACTTGGCTTGGATGGCGCTCTAGGCTAAGGAATAGTAGATTTACTATTCCAACACCTTCCCTACTGTACGTAGGCTGGTGTTGGAATAGTAAATCTTACTATTCCTAAGTCCAGCACACTACAGCGCAAGTCGTGGTAACGACTTGCGTTGTAAAACCAGCGTTGTAATGGTAGTCCGGTGTAAACACCGCGTTGTATTGACATACAACCGCCACACATAAATGCAAGTGAGGCCACTTCTGCTCTGGCCCCCGCTCTATCAGCATACATTAATGGGCCAGCCCAGCGAGAGAAAGGGAGTGATACCTCCTCCCATCTGTCTCTAGAAAGGCCACTCAGGCACCCACTGGGCTGCTAGCGGCATCCTAACAGCACAGACCGCTACCAGGCTGCCCCAAAAAGCAGCCCACAGCTGGATCTCAGCTAGCGGCCCTTCGGCCATTTTACGAGTGCCCGCATTACCAATCCGACCCTGTATATGGCCCCCTCCCCTTCCAAAATCTATCATCAAAAAATCTAAGTCTTTGGGTGAATAGCATTTTCTCCTTTGAAGCACAGACCACATTGGTAGCAGGCATGTGTTTTGGGCTCAGGAGAGGGCTTAAACCTATCCTGGGTTTCTTTTCCCCTGACATTGGTCAAACTATCATTCATACAGTTATCCTATCCCGGCTGGATTACTGCAATTTTGCTTGGCTTCTGGTCTTCTCCGCAATTTGATTGACTCCCAGTTGATATACGAATCAATTTCAAGAACCTGTGTATTAAACATAAGATCTTGCACTCCCAGGAGACCCCTATCCTATCCAATCTGGTATCTCTATATCAACCAACAAGTCCTTTGCGTTCGGTCAATCTTAATCTGGACGCTAGCCCCGGGTCAATAGAGTAAGAGCAGGAGGACGCTCCTTCTTTGCTAAGATCACAGCTTCCTGGAACATGCACCCTCTCCCTATCAGGTCCCTTCAGAACCATTTGCAGTTCAGAAAAACATAGAAGACCTGTTTCTTCTCTACTTAGGGTTTTTCCTTTTAATATGGCCTTTGCATTTCTCTGCAGTTTGTTTTTTTCATTGGACTAGCCTTGGAAGCCCTGTTGCAGGGACAACTAAGCGCTCTAGAAATGTTATAATGTAACATAACATACACAATGCCACATGCTATATGATGTAGTGGAAGGAAGAATACTGTGAATGACAATAGACCACTGAATGACGAGAGCTGGCTAAAAGTCCCAGTAAAAAACTTATAAGTAAGTATATTATATATAATCGCGCTAAAGTCAAAAAGTCTTGTCTAACACCAGACCTTAAAAAGCACGGTGTGAGGGGAGAGTGTGCAGTGATGGTGCAAGGAAATGCATCAGGTTTTATACTAGGTCTTCTTAGAGCAGTGCCTAAGTAAAGGTGAAAGTTCTTTCAGTGATATGAGCAGCGATAAGGGGGTTAAAGCTGTCTTGATGCTTATGTGTCATTGCTGTAGGCATGTTATAAGAGGCCTTGTCTTATAGCAGTCATGTACTTGGTTTTCACATCAGCTATTGGAAGGAGGAGGTGAGAAAAGAAGCCCTGGTTCACAGGTGGTAGTTTTGGAGGGTCCTTTTGAAGGTGCTTAGGATGGAAACTGTTATATGAGGAACGGTTAGTGCAAGAAATTGTATTACTATTTACCAGTGTGAACCCTAAAAGTGACTAAATTAACCTGAGCTCAACCCCTGGTAGCTGTACCACAGAGCAGACAGACTTAAATTAGGAGAATATGTAAAAAAACTTTAAACAGTACCAAAATAGTAATAAAGTCAAAATGGAAGACAATAAAAATACCAAACCAAATAAGAAAAAAAATCAGAGTAAAATTTAATGAATACATTGACAAAAATCTAATATGGGGAACTACAGATATGAGTTTTTAAAGATTTAAGGGAAAATAGCACCAAACAGCACAACATGTCAATGATAGTCTATGGTCTTAGTAGACTGGGGCCTAGGCACAATTTGATGCTGACTGCGAAGGAGCGTGGGTCATATATCTCAACCCAGTTAGCTCCAGTCAAAGATTTTACCTTCCGTCTTACAGGCAGACGCATCAATGAAAATACCGGGAGCAAACGGGCAGATTCTCAGAATCTGGACGTTTGCTCCCGGTATTTTTGCATTTGGGATGCATCATCCCAAATGCAGAAATCGCAATTTAAGGAATCTCTAAATAGCGATTCCTTAAATTGCTCTTGCATTTAAGGAATCCCAAAATGAGATTCCTTAAATGCAATGCATGTAACCCAAAAAAATAGCGATTTCGCTGATAGGGGGAGCAAATTACCATGAAGTTGAACTTTGTGGTAATTTGCTAAAACTTTGAAAAATTCACTTCTGTGCATTTTTCAAAGTTGCATGTAGCGCACACACACGCCCTTAGGGCATGTGTGTGTGTAACATTTGTGCACAGGTCCATTTCAGGGATGCAACAGGGTGTCCTTTGGACACCCTGGCACCCTTGAAATAGCGGAACATTAGCGATTCGGTAATAGCTAATCGCTAATAAGGAATGGCTTTCCCATTCATTCCTATGGGCTTAGGCCCATAGGAATGAATGGGAAAGCTATTCCTTATTAGCGATTAGCTATTACCGAATCGCTAATAAGGAATCTGTAGGAATCGCTAATAACATTGCGATTCCTACATGCATCCCGTTTTGCGAGTCTTTAATAGCGATTCCTTAAAATTCGCTATTAAGGACTCGCAAAACATAACTTTGATGCATCTGCCAGTTAGTCTTTTAAGTTCCAGTCAAACATAGGCATACACTTCTAAAGCCACCAGAACCTCAGGGGAAGCACATAGACACTCACAGGGTGTCAGGCAGAGGCCTGCAGCAGGGTGTAGACCAGATCTAGTTGTCACCGGTCAGCTGGGTATTTTCAGGAAATGGACTCTTGCAGCTTGGTGTCTTCCTGTAGCCATACAGGAGGTCATCAAATTGACCCCAGGAGTCCTCTTCTTTTTCTTGTGTACAAGAGGAAGCAGGTGCAGTCCTACAGGGCTCCTTTCAGGTCACAGACAGCAGGTTCAGTCTTCTTCTGATATTTCACAGGTCTAGAAAGTATTCTGAAGTCGCTGCCTGGAGATGCCACATTTATGCCCGGCACTACTAATGGATGGGAATGACTCCTGGGCACAACCCATGGGGTAGGAGTTTCCAGGAGTAACTGTACCCACTTTTGCAACTGTTTGTGTTTGCCTTACTGAAACAGACCCAAAATGCCATATGTTAGGGCATTTTCAAGATGGCAAAAGTCTTCGCACACACTAAACTTGGACTTTGAGGGCTTGGGTTTGTGCAGGTACTGTTCATTGGTGAGCTGGGGGGTCCCCTACATCTATCACTAAAATGCAGTTTGAGGCAGGCTCTATACCCACAACAAAACCAGAGACAGAAGTCTGGTAAGACAAAAGCAGGATTTTCCCGCAACCAGACGCTTCATACACAAGAATTGTCTTGACATCCTGTTCATGTACCCATTCAGGCAGGGCTTTAAGTGGGATGGAAAAACTGGGGGGGTCTCTCAAAGGGGTGTGGCCATTGTAATTAAGGGCGTGGCTTAAAAACACATGCACAAAAAAAATCTGTGCCTAGGATAGTGTGCCGCCCGACTTGTATTTTGCTTTTTCTGTCATTGCACCCAGATATGATACAAGTAACATTGTACCTACAACAAGTCACGAATATTGACTTTGTCAATGGCTGTTAGTTGCATAAGATAAATAAGCATCAACTTGGCTTGTACATAATATTGAAAAAGCTTAATCTTCAAGCACTGGTGACACCAGGTCAATGCTGCTGCTCGTGAGTTTCAAAAAGAGGGAAATCCAGAGAGAAAATGACTCTCTTTAAAGGATTTCCCTTCCCCTACAACGCTCCCCTGGCATGATGTCATTAAGAGGCACAACTAGAGTGAAAATTCTGAGGGAGGAGGGTCTCATTCTTCCAGCAATCGGCAGAGTGAAGATGCAGGGGCTCTAAGAAGGGGTGAAAGAACAACAAAGCATCATTACCAAGTAAATGGTCTTTTAAAGACCTGCTAATTACTCAGGTGCGGCTGTGTGTGCCCGGGAAGCTGCCTCAGCCGAGGCTGACTTACACGGCAAGGGGTGGTGGGGGGGCTTAAGCCCTTTGAGCCCCAATAGGTGTTGCGCGCCAGACCTCAAACCATAACTTCTCTACTAGTGAGAAGTGAGGAGTGGGAGCACGCAGACATCGATGTGCCTGCTCTCACTGCAGTCCGGAAAAAACGGACTGCCTGTACAAGGCACAAAATAGAGCCCGATAGAGACCCATTTCGAGGCCTCCTTAAAAAAATTGCTGGTGCTCAGACCCTGTGAGATCCACCCAATTTAAAGCCCTGTATTGAGGTCAGCCTATTGCTTTCTCCTGGGAGGCATTTCACACCTATTCAAGGCTGAGCACAGGCTGAGAGCTGGCAGATGAATATGCTCAGTAGCCTTCTGACAGTTAAGGCAGTTAAAGGGTAACATTCTGAAAGTTACTTTTCCTTAATATTTACAAAACATTAGACTACAATATTGAACTGGATTTTTAATAACTAACACAAATTGTGGTTTTGTTATTTTTTTCTAGCTGGTCCCTTTCCAAAGATACAGTGTTGTATTTAATATTTGCTTCCCAGTGTTTCTCTATGGGCCAGTCAGACTTCTTAGAGTGGAAATAGGTTTTGATGCTAGTCACTTTAAGAACAAGCTAACTTTATATTCCAACATGTCCTACTTTTAAATATCATGTACCCACCCTGCCTTGTGGCCTACAAGGCCTATATACGGGGGTTATATTTATATTTAAAAGGAAGGTTTCTACCAGTCAGAATGGATTTACCATGACATGTTACAGTGCATGTTTTGCACTGTTACAGTCAGGCTACAATGGTAGGCCTGAAGTCATGTTTGCACTGCCACTAAAGTGGATGGCCCAATAGATGTTGAAGACCACTAGTAACATTTAACTTCCAGGCCCTGTTTACATTTAGTACCATACACTGGGGACTTAAAGGACTGTTAAATATACTAGTGCAGAGTCACGCAAGGTGGCTATGCATTGCGTAGTAATTCTGCAGTAAAGCAAGGCAGTGCATATCTGTGCCTTGACCCAGGCGGGGTATTCCATGGGTGGAGTGTGGGTGTTCCCACTCATCCACCAGTGGGTTTTGGCGCACTGCATCAAAATGCTACGCCACCTCAGGGAGGTGTGACGAGGAGAAATGTGTTCATTTTCCTAGTTTTTCCTTCTTTCTCCATGTGCTGCTGCAGCACACATAGAAAGATGAACATGCCTCAGAGGATTGTTTTTGTGCAGAAAGGTGCCCCTTCCTGCATAAAAACAATCCTGCCTACAACGCAGGCACCCTTGCTCCATGGTGCAAGGGTGCCTGCATTGGTGCTAGGCAGCAGTCTGTGCACCAGGACAGGCACAGTGGAGGAATGCGCTGTATGATTTTAAATATGGCGCATTCTTACACTCTCTCTTTCATACAGTGCAGGAAGGTGGCTTGCTGCTTTGGTTCCATGAATTTTTGATAAATCTGCCCCATAATGTAAACTGTTTGCTGTCCTTGCCAAAAAACAATGCATGAGGCAGTTACAGCCATCTGGTGAAGTGGAATACACTGTGATGAAGTTTGATCTAACTTAGTTCAAAATGTACTTATGAGTTGACTTTCTTGTTTTCCAGGTGGAAGGTGGACTTGTCCGCAAAAGTCAGGAATACACTTTGTGCCATTCAATTGTTTGACTGCATAACTGAAAGCAGCGCTTTAAATGACAATTTGAAAGTGCAGGTGCTCACTGCTTAGAGTGCATGTTTGCTCCTGAGAATGTCTAATCTCAGCTGGAACCGCCCTTAACACCCCTACATACATGCAGGGCTTTAAGTGGGCCAGGTCTCACCGGTGCTGAGCACCAGCAGTTTTTTAAAGGGGGGCTCAAAACGGGTCTCTATCCGGCTCTGTCTTGTGCCCTGGCACAGGTGGTCCGTTTTTTCCCGGACTACAGTGACAGCAGGCACATGATCTGCGTGTGCTCACACAGCTCACTTCTCACTAGTGGAGATGTTATGGCATGACTTCATGCCAGGTGAACCTTGTAGGGGAAGGGAAACCCTTTAAAGAGAGTCATTTTCTCTCTGGATTTCCCTTCTCTTTTTGAAACTCAGGCACAGCAACATTGCTGTGGTGTCACCAGGGCTTTAAGTCAAAGCTTTTTCAATATTATATACAAGTCATAGTTGCTGCTTATTTATCTTATGCAACTAACAACCACTGGCAAAGCCAATCGTCCTGACTTGTTGTAGGTATGATGTTATGTTATGTTATGTTATTCGGAATTTATCAAGCGCACGGTCACCCAGGGGTTTCATGGCGCTGAAGTGAGACAGATGGTAAACAATACCCTAACCGTGCGCTTGCTTGAATAACCAGGTCTTCAGAGCGCCTCTGAACTCCGTCAGCTTAGTACAGTTCCGGAGTGACAGGGGGAAGGAGTTCCATGTTTTTGGGGCAAGGTAAGCAAATCGGGATCCACCAAGTCGTTTCTTTTTGAACATGCTACTTGTTGTATCATATTTCTGGATGCAATGACAGAAGCAGGAACATGCTGGTTGTGTGGCACACGATGCTAAGCACAGATTTCTAGCTTATGTGTTTTTAAACCACATCCTTAATTACATTGGCCACGCCCCTTAGGGAGTCCCCCCAGTTTTTTCATCCCACTTAAAGCCCTGCATACATGCCCCTGGAAGGGAGAGGCTTTTGAAAGCCTGGGATAGAAAACTGCAAAGGGTTAAGCGTTAGGTCCTACCTTTAGGTGTAACTGTTGTACGTAAACAGTTTACCTTTTAGTTTGCAATTCTGTAAAATTCTCAGTGTGAAATGGAAACCAGTTTCTTAAACGTTTTCCCTGCGTGTCTGTGAGCTCTCCAACCATGAACAGACAAAAGATGTTGAACTCGACAGTGTTTTAAATTAAATGAAATAAAACACCGTCAAGTTTAACATCTTTTGTCGGTGCTTGAAATGGTCAAGTCCGGTCCGGTTCTGAGCGCCTGCACTTCTTCATTCAAAAGGAAGAGTAGCTGCACTTCTCAAAGTCCCTGCGATACATCGAATGGGAGAGGACCCGCACTGTCAGGAGCAGCGCGTGCGCGCCCCTGGGAGCCTCCGTGATAATGCCTTACAGCCAGCGCGAGGCATTTCTCTTTCATAATAAGGTCCGTATGGGCAGGCAGCATTTACTAGATTTCACTAAATACGTGCGGAGAAAACGTAATCCTCTTTCCTGCCATGTGGCCCTCGCTGGGCTGAAATGTAAGAGAATTAATTAATTCTCAGGAAAGTAAGGACGGCACCGCCGAGTCCCCCCTAAGGACACCAGAGAATAGAGTCGTGACGGCGACAGCAGTCGCTACCAAGCTACTCTCTTTTTCCAGGCAGCGCTGCGTATGACCTTTCGTTCACGAAAGTACAAAATGGCAGTGCAGAGCGCAGGTGGCCAATTTGCTAGTGGCTAGTTTATGTAGGTATTTGTGGTTCCAGGCCACGCGGCCAGGCTCCATGTTATTAGCCAGGAGGACCTCTCTCCATCCGCCTCGCATTATCCATTGTGCGTTGACGCCGAGCGAGCGCACAGCACCGGGCGTGCCTGGGTCGGAGCCAGGGCTGTTCCAGGGACAGGGTTTTGTTGACATGTTTTGTGAAGAAACACGGAAGTCAGAGAATCACATTCACGCCCTGCATCCGTGGTTTAACCTTGGTTGTGTGTCTATTCTTGAGTAACTAGAAGGTGAAGGACCACACAGACAGGAAACACGATGTCTTCTTTTTAATAAACAAGTGCAGGACACGCCCACTTAACTTTAATTAGAAGATGTTGGATAAAATATAAAAAGTTATATTGTGAATATAGCCTTAGGGGGAATGAACTACAGTGAAATCTGAAGACCCCTCGACGTGCCATTGCCTCGAGAAGGCACCGGGAGGATGGACCTAAGGCTTTAAGTGAGATGAAAAAACTGGGGGTCTCTCAAAGGAACGTGGCCAATCTAATTAAGGGCGTGGCTTAAAAACATGTAAGCTAAAAATATGTGCTTAGCATAGTGTGCCACCCGACTTGCTTTTTGTCATTGCATCCAGATATATGATAGAAGTAACATCACACTTACATCGACTCAGGACTATTAGCTTTGTCAATGGTTGTTAGTTGCATAGGCTAAATAAGCAGCAAGTATGGCTTGTGAATAATATTGAAAAAAACTTCCACTTAAAGCCCTGGTGACACCACGACAATGTTGCTGCTCCTGAATTTCAAAAAGAGATGGGAAATCCAGACAGAAAATGACTCTTTAAAGGATTTCCCTTCCCTTACAACGCTCATCTGGCATGACGTCATGCTATAACTGTCATGCTATAACTTCTCCACTAGTGAGAAGTGAGCAGTGTTAGCAGTTCCGCCTGTGCTGACTCCGCCTTGCGCGGGCGGAGTCATGACGGAATGGTTCCGTCATCAGCACAGCTCAACCGATGCTGATGACGGAACCGTTCTGTCATCAGCACACAAGGGGTTAAGCTATTGGCATTGTAAATGACAATGCCTTTTATGTATATGTTTTGATAATTAACGCATACATAAAAGGCATTTTCATGTACAATGCCAATAGCTCAAACTCTTGTAAATGCGAGACATATTCAAAGAAGCATCCGCCATTGTCCCGGGCTGCTTAGAAAGTGAAAGCGCACATAGAGTGATACAATGTTGCAGGAAAGCATGTCGGGCCAGCAGTAGGAGATACTATTTAAATAAAATAGTGCTTACAGACTTAAAAAGTCTACCAGTGTAACAACCAAAGTAAAAGGGCCAGCATTCAAGGGAGGTTACAAATGAAGACAAGGTTATTACTAAGGAGGGATTAACAAGCCTATTAACGAATTAGAAGCCAGGCTTTACGAAGGACAGTGACACAAGCCAATGACAAATAGGGGCATGCAAAGGATGGCGCTTCTATTCCATATTCTAATACAGCATGGCTCGCTGAGTGCCCATGGGCTGCCCAGGCTCGACCTCAAAATATGGCTCCAGTATGTGTGATCAAATAAAACATCCTGTGTGTGAGGAAGAATAGCCTTAGTAAACACCAGGGAACCAATCTGAGCGACCATTAGGGGATAACTCATTTTTATGCACCGTGTGACCTTGTGCAGAGTGGAGATCTTTCCTCACACCAGTAGAAGTCGTTGTTCTTTCAATCAATAAGTGCCAGGATATATTCATTTTGTATTCACCGACAAAGCAATTTTTTTTCTACAAGAAACACTGTGCATTGTAAACTAGCATCTAATAAGATGACGATCTGCTTGGATATTAACATGTTGCAATTTGGTGACGGGGTGTAGGATTAAGAGTTTATTTGAAAACAAGACAGTATCTATGGTGATATGAATAAAGAGGTTTCCAGACCCACCCCCCTCATCCTGACTGATTTCTTCTGTAGCTTAGCCCCCTCAATGGTCGTTTCTTGTGTTCTTTTGACTAGTACTTTAAAGTGTAGAACTAAAGTGTCTCTCTCCCTCTTCATGTCTCCCTCTCTCTAAAAAAAATATATGTATATAAATATGTATATATATATATATATATATATATATATATATATATATATATATATATATATATATATATATATATATATATATATATATATATATATACATATATATATATATAGATATATATATTACCTACTGGCGGTCGGCAGTAGGTAGTTATAGTTAGGATTATTTTCAATGCAAAATCTCGACATTCTATTGTCAATAACTTTGGTGCCGGTTGAGGAATCAGCCTGAAAATTTCCTCAAATTTGCCTCGCGGCGCTCCGGTCCTTCCCTGAAAGTTTGGGGGGGGGGGGGATTCGTCAAGCGGGGGCCGAGATAAAAGGGGGGTCCCAAAACGTGTTTTCCCCATGTTAATTTCCATAGGGCGGTCGACCTCACTTTTAGCCTGAACGGCTGAATGGATTTCCACCAAGCTTGGCAAAATTGTAGGGACTGGTAGCCCGATGTGCCTTTTCTATGTCTCAAGATATGTTCTCCAGTGGATTTTGAGTAATTTAGGTTAAAAAAAAAGATATATCTATGGCTGCGCCCCGGTACGTGCACCGCGGTGCTAACCAGCGCGCTACACAAATTCGCGCGTAGAAAGCTGATTGGCTCTCGATTGTCTGTCAACATTCCAAACAGTCCGGAGCGGCCCCCATCTTGTGTCTCGGTAGGATCGAGACACAAGAGGTGGCAAAAACAAAGGGGGAAATGACCATAAGGGGGCAGAGTAGACCCCCCCTGACCCCCTAGGTTTGATGTGGGGGCTATAAAAGGGCCCAGCGGGGCAAAATTTAAAAAAAAAAAATGTTGATTTGCGCGGGGGGAGCGCCCGGTACGCACACCGCGGAGCGTACCGGGAAGCGTTCCATGGGAAAAAAGAATGATAGAGTTTTTAAAAAAATGTAGCCTTTTTTTAAAAATTGGAGGTAGTTCTAAAAAGAACTGTTTTTTTTCTTCTTTTTGTTGTTTTATATTTTTTTTAATGTTTTTTGAACATTTTGTACCTTTTTTGGCTTTTATGAACTATTTTATATTTTTTTGTTATTTTTATGGGGAGAAACAAAAAACAGGGAATTGAAAATGGCTCAACTGGAGCAAAAAAAAATCATGAAAAAATTAGGGTTTTTTGGGGCAATTGTGGTGGTCACCAGCAAGGAGGATGAGCTTTATGCTCTGTTCACCATAGGAGATGGTCTTACCACAAAAAATACATGTAATTCTGAATTCCCCAAACCGTGGTTGTACGCAAGGGATCGTCTCCCTTGTCTCTGGTCCCGATGGAGTGGGTTGCTTTCTTTTGGAGGTGGTGGTTGAAGATTGGGGAGGGTTACTGGCCAGTTCTCTCACCTCTGCGGCAGAATAGTTGTTCGGATGCTTGCCCTGCATGTGTCTAATCATGGTATTATTACCAAAAGAATATTTTTTGTTAGGGTTCCCCCTTGAAAGTTCCATGTCACAGATTAGGCAAGTCAGCTTGGGCGCATTGACTTTATTCTTGCCCTCTGGGATAGAAAAAACTCCCATACAATGTGCTGCCTTGGTTTGTATGGGGTATTGTCTTCTTGCAGCCACCTTCTCCCCTCCTCCTCCTCCTCCTGCTCCTCTTCTTGACCACCAATGTAATGTTGTGGTGGTCCTCTTGGTGGTGGTGGTGGTGCAGATGCTCCAGCTGCTGCTGCTACTGTAGCCATTTTAAGGCACAAAATATTTCTGATAGATTTCCAAACAGGTCTTCCTCAGTCAAAGGACAAAGTCAGAATAAGGAAAAAAGGTGGGGTCTTTCATCATTTGGAGAAAAAAACTGTCCTGAACCAAGGAAAAGTGTTATTTTCAGGTCACATGACCCGGGCTTTCATCATTTAGAAACCAAAACTGTTCTGCACCAATAAAAGTGTTATTTTTAGGTCACATGACCCGACGCGCTTATGCGACGCGCCCCCGGGGGGGCGCCACGGGGCGCGTCGCGTAAGCGCGTCAGATGATTACGGTGCGCGATCGTATTCGCTCGAGTATTTCCGGGTGCGCTTACACCGTGCGTATCACGCAGACGCGGCTACGCGATACGTCATGATGTTTTCGTTCGCGGTAATAGCGCTAACGGGACGCTCACCGGTGCGCTCACCGGTGCGCGACCCGGGGCGGTCCGAAAAAATGCACTTTCCAGTGCGCACACCGGGGCGCGCACCGGGAGCGCACCAGGGCAAAAAAAAAAAAAGTATTATATAAATTCACAATGTAGGATTCATTATAAAAATATTACATTTCATAGGTTTTAGGCCCTATATATAGTTAGGAATTAGCATTTAAAAAACCTTTGAAATTCACTGAAAAAACCATAGGTTTCTCACCAGTTATAGTTAGGAATTAGCATTTAAAAAACCTATTAAATTCACTGAAAAAACCATAGGTTTCATACCAGTTATGGTTAGCTGGAAATTTTACTGACATAAAACCATAGAAATTCCAACGTTATAGTTAGTTGGACTCACTATAACAAGCGCGCCTGCAATGCTCTGCTGATGACGTCACATATTACATCACTCATGACATGGTCAGTGACATCACTCATGACATCACTCATGACACTATCCTTGTGACAGAGTGAAAGACCTCCTTTCAGTGTAATGTAACCCTTGAAACACATATTAAAAAATAGAAACTAAAATTTTCAAAAAAATAGAGATACCCATACCAGTTACAACAACCAATTCAGTAATACCACCATCTATATACACATCCACTCATTCACCAACAGTTCTATATAGTCACTCATACATATATTCACTCATCATATGTAGTGAAACACCTATACATCCTGTTACACACCAACAGTCATCCAAAAGTTACTCACACACATAATCACACATGCAAATAAACTATTGATCATCCATTTATTTGCATATACAGCTATACACACACTACCACCTTACGTCTTACGAAACTTACACATACTTACTCTCTTAAACAATCACTTATAGAAACACATACTTATTTAAACAAGAACTCTTTCAATCTCTCACTCTCACATATACTCACTTATATACAACAATACTCACATATACTAGATTAAAACATATGTAGTTACTGATAAAGACACTAGTGAGACAGTCATTCACTCACTAACACACACATATACACACTCATCCACCCATACAGTCCTGCACATATGCTGTCTTCAAAACACATACAAACAGTGAGTCAGTCATTGATGCATCTATGTGCTAAGTAACACCCCCACCAAACCATACAGACACTCATACTGATAGTAAAAAAACATCTAATAACCCATATACACACACATGTAGCTACTCACCAACCCATGCAGCCACTTATACACAAAGTGAAACACTGATACAAACATTTAAATATTTAAACAATACTCGCTAATATATGTATTCACTAAGATACACTTAATAAGCCAGTTAACCAATCAATTTTTTTAAAAAAAAACATCCATTAAGAAACTTATTTAAACATTTATTCTTCCATCGACCTTTACATATACATATATAAAACATATTTATTTTTCAGAAAGACACACATTCACTGGATGGTGTCATCAGTGATGTCATGAGTGATGTCACTGACCATGTCATGAGTGATGTAATATGTGACATCATCAGCAGTGCATTGCAGGCGCGCAAGTTATAGTGAGTCCAACTAACTATAACGTGGGAATTTCAATGGTTTTATGTCAGTAAAATTTCCAGCTAACTATAACTGGTGTGAAACCTATGGTTTTTTCAGGGAATATATATATATATATGCTTTTAAGCTCCAAAAAGCGCCACTTCCAAATCCACCCAGGACCGGCGAAGCATGGTAGGAGAGGGACCACTGAAGTTCACAGGTACTTTATTGCAGAGTCAGCTGGTAAAACAGGAGGGCAATACGCGTTTCGGGCTCCACGAGCCCTTGTTCACATGCAAAGATCTAGTAAAACTTTTTGGTTTTTATAATGCTTAGTGACTTGCTTAAGCCCCGCCTGTAATCTCGTTACATGACTATAGACATAGAAAACATATCATGTTTCCTTAAAATGTTTTGTGTGCAAATACGCAAAATCAGTTATATACATATACATTTGTTAAAATAACTTAGCAAGACAGTCATAATTTCATAAATTGAAATTTTTCTAAAAACCATGTCTTGGTGCGAAATTTGTAAACAGATAACAGGATAAATCCATTAGATACTATGTCACAAGGTATATAGTGAAGGTCTTCAGATATTTAGGAAGGCATGGAAGATATAAAAGTGCGAATAACAGTGCCACTAGATCAGTGTCTAGCTGTGCGAAAAACAAAATCACACGTGCTGTAGGGAGAAAACGTGTAAAATATTAAAAGTGCATGATAAAGTGGCCTGTGTGTAAAAATGCAACAATGCTTAATTCAACAATTAGGATAAAATCACTATTTTGTCATTTCTGAAAAGCAATATTAAAACATTTCTTACAGGTATAAAAATATTATCATGTTAAAAGTGATAAGAACACCCCTTGATAAAAAGTGCTAAAAATGTGAAAAGTAATGAATATGAATATATATGGGGAAGTGAAGAATTAATTAATTGTGTTACCGTGGCTAACAAGGAACTTGACTAGCCACTGAAACTGTCATAGAAAGGAACAGAGATAATCAGGATCATTAAATCGGACCGTTTATATGATTGAGATCTTCTCTAGGTAACAGGGAACCTGACTGCCTAGAGGATGTTAAAGTCTGCACTGTGCAATTAGGTACCAGGGTTAGATGTTGGTTTAGAGAAAATTGCGTAAATCCTCAGTATTTTTTAGCCCGTTCGGCCACTTGCTGTCATATTCGAGGATCATGCTGGACTCTAATTGCCTGAGTTTGAGCTCTCGGTTGCCTCCACCCCTGAGTGTGGGGACAGAGGCTACAACATAATAAGTTAGGCAGTTAACATCTTTATTATGTGTACTTTGAAAGTGACGAGCCACCCGGTATGTTTGATCACAGTCCAGAATAGCCCTGATATGCTGCAAGATCCTGACGTGCACCTGTTGTTTGTTTAGTACTGCCAATATAATTTAGGCCACAGGTGCACGTCAGGACATAAACAGCATATTCAGTTTTACAGGTATGATAGCCTACAACAGGGGTATCCACTGGCGTACATGGACTCCTGTAGTGAGTTTTATTGATGCCAAATTGGCATGCTCTACAATTGGAGCACTTACGGAACCCAGATGCCGGTTGTAGCCAGATAGCTTTTTGCTTTAGTTCTGGACTACTCTGATCCAGCACTGTTCCCATACTCTGCGATCTGCGAAAAGTTACCAGTGGTTTTTTCGGCAACATACATCCCAAAACAGTATCCGTGAGAACAGTTGGCCAGTTGCGGTTAATGATTTGTCTGATCTTTTTGTCTTGACTACTAAATGCTGTAATGAATCTAGGACAGTCATTTGAACTTGCATCTACTGAAGTTACCACTGTCTGATCATTACCAGTATGTTCTGGGAATAAACTGGGTTTTGGTCGTTTGTCGGCCTTAGCTAAAGCCCGATCAAACACTTGATCTGAGTACCCTCGAGCTTTTAATCGTATCCTTAATTCCCTGACACATTTTAGAAAATCTTCTGGAGAGCTACATATTCTTTTGATTCGTAGGATTTCTCCTAATGGTATGCTTTCAATGGTGTGCATAGGATGGTGACTGGAGGCATGCAAGGTCGTGTTTCCTGCAGTAGCTTTTCTGTGTAGGGTCGTCTGTAACCTGTTATTGTCATCTACATAAACATTGACATCTAAAAATTCAATTTGTTTGGCACTAATGTGAGACGTGAATTTTAAATTAAGGGCATTATTGTTAATTTCATCAATGAATTGACAAGCTTCATTTTCATCTCCCTGCCATACTATAAAGATGTCGTCTATATAGCGTAAAAATGTGACAATTTTTTCTCTGACCCATACCTGGTGTGTGACGTTGAGAACCCGCTCCTCCCACCAGCCCACGTGTAAACACGCGTAGCTGGGGGAGAAGCAGGCTCCCATCTCCACACCTCTGAGTTGTCTCCAAACTTCTTTTCCAAAAGAAAAGTAATTCTTTTGCAAGCACCACTCCATTAAACTAACCACCATTTTGATGTGCTCATGAAATTCCAATGGCCTTTCCCCTAAAAAATGAGCTGCTGCATTTAAACCACAGCTATGGGCTATACTAGTATACAATTGCTCAACATCCAAAGTTATAAGTAACATATTGTCTTGCCATTCCAAGTTTTCTATTTTTATTCAAAAAATCGCTAGTGTCGCGAACATAGCTAGGCAGTTCGCTTACCAGATTCTGCAGAAAGAAGTCAATAAAACGTCCCACATTTTCTCCACTGCTGTTGATAGCGGAGATGATTGGCCTGCCAGGTATTGGCAGGATTCCTTTGTGAACCTTTGGAATTAAATAGAAGACCGCCAAGACAGGGAATTCATTGAGCATAAATTTAAGTTCATCACTAGAAATGAGGCCTTCCCTGCGGATTTCAGTAACAGTTTTTTCAAGTTTTCATTGGCCTTTTTGTAATCTTTAATATTGGATTTTACATAGCACGTGGTATCTTGTAGCTGTCTTTGTGCCTCTTGAATTTAGTCTACTTTCGGCCAAATAACAAGATTACCTCCTTTATCGGCGGTTTTTACCACTATATCGGGGTTATTGTTAAGTTTTTTGATCAGTTCGTAATACTTGGCCCGTTTCTGATTGAAAGTCTGTCTCTTCCGATTATACATTTTCCTGTATAGATCTTTAATGTCAGTGATGATACAGTCTTAAAACACATTTACCGTATCTCTGGTCATTAGCGGTACAAAGTCAGATTTGCCTTTGAAGGGGGTTATACCCGCCCCTTTCTTGATGATATTGATTTTTTCTAGTCTTCTCTGAGTGCTAAGATCTTGGTCAGGGCCCATGGGTTGTGAATCGGTTGCCTGGTTAAGATCATGTAAATCAAAAAGCGCTGGAATGTCAGCCACTACTAGTTGGGGGTCATTGACAGATGTCTTAGCCTTGGCTGGATTTGCTATATCTGTACTAGATTTGAGACGTTGCAATGCAAAGAATTTTTTGAGTTTCAGCTTACGAATGTAACAATACACATCTACTCTTGTAGAAGCGTACTTGAAGCTCTGTTCAGGGCAAAAGTTGAGGCCTAATGCGAGGAGTTGCTGTTCTGCTTTGGATAGTGTGACATCGGAGAGGCTTATAACTGATCTTTCATTATTTACTTCCTCTTCTGCCATTGTTGGTTTGTCTTCTTTTTTTGCACATCGTTGTTTTTGTTTTCTTCTCCTTTCGCGTCTTTTTTTGTTCCTGCGAATGTTGCCCCGTTTCTTTGTTGTGGTCTCAATGTTCGGAGCCTTTCCGCCACTAAAAAATCAAGTTCCTCTTCTAAGTTGAGGATAGGCGCTGCTTGGGCGTTGGTAAATAGGTCATTGCTCGACCCGCTGGATACACTGGATGCGGAAACTGAATCAGAGCTAGGACTTTCATCCACCTGATTGGCTGCCATTCTTATAGTTGAAGCTGGTGATTGAGCCTTGTTTCCTTTGTCACTGCATTGTTGTTGTTTAGTGGCACTATATTTTCGCGCAAAGGTAAAAATCTGACCATTTGCATAATCTGCAGCATCACGTGCGAATTTGCTTACTTTTCATGTCTTTATTTTAGTTTCGTGTTTCATTAGCTTGTCAATCAATTCATCCTTTAGTTTTTTGATAGCATCTGTTTCATCTACAATCTGTTCTTGGATCTTGTCGATGGTTTTAAAGATTTCCTCTCTGTCAATGGCAGCATATTTAATTAATATATGGACCAAATTCATAGAGGCTGCCAAATTGCTTTGGCCCCACTCTTTTAGCATTAGTGGGTTCGGGTTTTCAAAGCTCGGAGCGAGCATTATTCTTAAGCCGCGAGGTACACGCTGGACATCGGCGTATTTAGAAAGCGAGTAATACTCCCACCATTTTGTCACTTCTAGGCGTCTTTGTTTTTCAAGCGCCTTATACAAAGTTTTGATATTAGCGTCTTCCCGTATCTCCACATTTGGTAAAGTTTTGTTAATTATGCCGCCTGGAGTGGAAACCTGATTAAACAATTCTTCCGCTTCCTCCTCCCTAGCACGGAATGTTTCCGCAGACATTCCTCCGTTCCAGCTGACAGTCTCTATTGCACTTGTGTAAAAAACACGCTGTTAGATGCTGTTTTTAGGCGCTTGTTATTTCTTGATGACAATCCCACGTAGTGGAAACCTCCCCACCTCCGCACTGCCTACTATTTCCAAGACTCACCGCGTTGAGATGACAGCAAGCGTTGGTGAAATCGTCCGACCCCACCGGTGAAGGCTATCACCGTTTCACGATTCTCGAGTCTTTTCTTCTTTGGCTGCAGGAGGGGGCATCCGTTGAAAGTTCTGGCGAAGGATTTCAAAAAGCAAGTGGCTTGAAGGCGGATGCCGCTTTTGGGAGAGGGGGTCCGTTGACGAAAGCAAGCCGGCTCTCGTAGTTAAATGCTTTCAAGCTCCAAAAAGCGCCACTTCCAAATCCACCCAGGACCGGCGAAGCAAGGTAGGAGACAGACCACTGAAGTTCACAGGTACTTTATTGCAGTGTCAGCTGGTAAAACAGGAGGGCAATACGCGTTTCGGGCTCCACGAGCCCTTGTTCACATGCAAAGATCTAGTAAAACTTTTTGGTTTTTATAATGCTTAGTGACTTGCTTAAGCCCCGCCTTCAATCTCGTCACATGACTATGGACATAGAAAACATATCATGTTTCCTTAAAATGTTTCATGTGCAAATACGCAAAATAAGGTATATACATATACATTTGTTAAAATAACTTAGCAAGACAGTCATAATTTCATAAATTGAAATTTTTCTAAAAACCATGTCTTGGTGCAAAATTTGTAAACAGTCAACAGGGTCAGCTGCTCCGCTATTAATGGGAGGGTCTACTAACTTTTGAGGAGGGATATGGTGCATTCTGTTGGTGCACAGCATCTGAGGAAGGCTTTTGTAGCTGAAATGCATTACGCAGCGCCGCAACGTGAATTAAAGGTCACTGAGGGAACCCCAGCTGTGTCCTTGGTCTACTTCAAGTAAAGTGGTCTTTCTCATATATATATATATATATATATATATATATATATATATATATATATATATATATATATATATATATATATATACACAATCCAACGAGCGGCGGGGAGCTAGTGCGGCACTTCTCTTCTGGGACGGCAGGCCGGTGGCACTGAACACACTCGCTGCTCCCTCGGCGGGGACGGGTCACGCAGATGACTCGGGCGCAGCTCCCCCGAAGGTTCTTCTATCGTCACGGCTCTCGGGGCTTCCAGGGATGCATAGATGACGCTGGCCAATCCCGTCGCGGCCCCCACGGCGAGCCTCTGCAGACACCCGGGAGTCAGCCAATGGCAGTGCGGCTCCTGGGACGAGCCCCTAGTGACGCGCTAGCCTCAAACCAATTGCTGCGCAGCTCGGGTGATGACGCAGCGGCACTGGGACCAATCCCAGCACAGCGCTAGTGAGGGGGCTCGACTCTCTCGACCAATGGGAGAGAAGCGGGCTCGATCTTTGCCTCTGTAGCGCCAGCAAGGTACGGCGAGATCGCAGGGTGATTTACGGCCCCTGGCAGCGGAAAACTTCAGCGGCAACAAGGTTTTTGAGGGTGCTGATCACGGCAAGGCCGCCCTCACGGCCACAGATGTTGTTTAGGGCAAAATTCACAAGGGGAGGCACCACGGACCTCCGACCTTCGCAAACTGCGTGCCGATGAGCACACCGATCTAAACCCACAAGCAGCAGTTGACAAACTCAAGCTCCAGGCCAACACAGCACGATCTTTGCAGCTTAGTTCAGTTTCTAGGGAACCTTTTAACCCTGGGTTCCAGGACAGGAGGCCAGCTCTTCTCAGGCCCTTGGAGATTCTTGCAGAGACACAGCACACAGCAAAGTCTTAGTAGTTCAAGCAGGTAGGGGCACAGCACACAGCAAAGCCCTTCTTCTCTCCTTCAGTTGAACAGCAGAACAGGTCTGCCCTTAGAGCACACAGCAAGGCAGTCTTCTTTTAGTTCCTTCAGCAGTCCTTCTTCTGGCAGAGGTTCCTCTTGATTGTAGAATCTAAAAATCTGTTGTCAGGGGTCCTTCTCTTATACCCCTAAAAGTTTTTGAAGTCTTTGTGCAAGTGGGCCCTGAGCCCGGTCTAAACCAGTTCTGGGTGTTGCTGGAGCACTTGGGCTTCCTGGCTTCTTCCTTCCTTTCAGTGTGAGGGGCAGAGGTGACAGCCGCCCAGCAGGAGGTGGAGCCAGCATTGTGGCAGGCAGGCACAGCCCTATTCACTCCCAGGTGCTAGCTCCTCCCACCACTCTAGTTGCAGATGCAGTCATTCAAACACGGGCTGACTCAGACAACCTCCTGGGGGCTCCCCAGCCCCTGTCACCCTCAAACCAGACAGTCAATCCACAAGCCGGCCCAGGCACACAGAAAGGTTAGACAAGAGAACAGCCACTTTCTAAAAGTACTGTTCTCAAACACAGAATTTAAAAACAACCTTTCCTAAAAGATGTGTTATTAAATTCTGAGTTCAGGGATATCAATCACTTATGTCCCATCTTGTTCCTGTGGGAAGATAGGCTGGTATGGATTGGGACCAGCCTCCCCCATGTTAGTCTATAGAGCAAGATCACCTTGCAGCAGTGAGCACCCAAAATGGCTGCTGTTCACTACCAGAGCATGTTACCTAACCTAGTACATGCTCTACCTTTCTTATACACTGCACCCTGCCCCCGGGGGTACCTTGAGCCTTCCATAGGGGTGACCAATGTGTACATAAAGGGAAGGGTTAGGCCCAGCCAGTGGGGACACTGGCCAGGAGGACATGGCAGTTCACTGACTGCACATAGGGAGTGCGGTGGCAGGCCTGAGACACCATTTGAGGGCTACTCATGTGGGTGGCACAATCAGTGCTGCAGGCCCACTAGTAGCATCTGCCATCACCAGCCCTGGCACATCCAGTGCACTTTACTAGGGACTTCGTGGTGATACAAATATGCCAATCAGGTACATCCAATCAATATGATAATTTCCATAGGGGGCACTTACACTCTGGCACTGGTCAGCAGTGGCAGAGTGTCCAAAGCATCTAAACCAGCAAAAACGAAATCCAGCACAGCATCAAAAATACAGGAGGCAGAGGCAAAAAGATAGGGGAAAACCACGCCAAGGGTGTCAGGTCTAACAATATATATATATATATATAGTTCACTGAAGTAACCATAACTTATGCCCCTGCCATGCAGTGTTGTCATAAACGTCATTTTAGATGTCATGAGAGATATTATCAATGATGTCATAGGATATGTTGTGAGTGATGTAATCTCAGGTGCCACGAGGAGCTGGCTTTCCTCCCGCCCGCTAGGAGCAGCTTTCCTTTCTGCTCCCACTGGGCCGGAGCAAATCAATGTTCCAAGGCAGGGATTTGAAGTGCTTACTGCCTACGCTCTTGCCAGCAGGGACAGTGCACTGTCCCCTGGAATGGGGTCCCTGGGACAATGCTGTAATCGGCCCTGGAAAATGGGGTCTCCAGGGCCATTGGATGTCTCAGGGGGGCACACTCTTTTCCCAAAAAGAAGTTTCAGCCCCGGGGGATGGGATCCCTAGGGCCCTTACATGGCTCATGGAGGAAGCCCCACGTTCCCTTCCCCCCTCAAAAAAATCCTTCAACCAGGGGTATGGAGGTCTGGGGCCTTCAAATGGCTCAGGGAACGTTGGTGCCGTTTGATGAATCTTCACAAAATGTTCCCAAAAAAGTATAATCCATCTCATCTCCTTCCTGGAAAGTTTTGGAATGATCGATCAAATGGGCCCATGACTAAGGGACGGTCCCAAACCACCTTTTACCCATTCAGTTTTCCTACAGGAAAATTGAACAGTCATACCATAAAAACTGCTGAACATGAATTACACCAAATTTGTCAGAGAGCTAGATCTTGGCACTGAAAGTGTGCTTTTTGTGATTTGGTGTAAATCTGTGAAGTCGTTTTTGGGTAATTAAGGCTAAAAACCTGTATATTCCACGACACAGAGGATCCGCAGACTCAACAGATCTCAAGATGAATTCTGGTTGGCTGCCACCTCATCTACAAAGATGTGGTGCGAGCCATTTTAGGACTCTGAGAAAATCCTTGGGCAGAAGCCAAAGCAATCCACTGTACATATAACAAAAGTCCAGTGTCCGTTTGTCACACTCGTAAGTATTTCTTACTGCACTGCCAACACATGTTTTGTCGTGATGGCGTATCGCCTACTACTTCATCAGGGCTCAAAATCACTTTTCCAAGCCGTAAGATAATGGCATATAATTCTATGCACCGAGGTACTATCAAAACATCCCAGATCCTGTTCAAATATACCCAATTAACAAAGGGGAGTCAGCCGAAGATTGCTGTTTGTGTGAATCGGCGTCTATTCATGCCGATTCACATACAAAGCACTCTCCGGCTGATATTGAGCCCTGACAAAGTCGTGGGCGATAAGCCTTCGCAACGAAACACGTGTTGGCAGTGCAGTAATACAGATTTATGAGTGTGACACCTGGAAACTGGACTTTGCTATATTTACAGCAGATTGTTTTGGTGTGTGCCCAAGGAGTTTCTCATTTTAAAGGACCTCTGGTTTCTTAAGGGTGATAGGTTATCGCCTTTCATTTAGAGCACCGCAAATGAGACATATATGTTTAGATATATTTGTCTGATATTGTAAGAGTGCGCCATTATTTTCCAGCCACCTTTGTTATTTCTTTATCTTAGAACTCTGGACTCAGTCCTGAATCCTGAGGAAAAGGTAAAAAATAGATATAAGGGGGCAGGGTAGGGATACCCTTCTCTTGTAAGCCCGGTGGGCTGGTCACAGGGGACTCCTCCTGGGGACAAAATGTAAATAACAAAAAAAGATCTTCAATGACTTCTCCCGTGCTCTAAGGTAACTATAACTCGAGCCCTCATCAGGCATTGCTTATGACTGGACACATTACATCACTCATTACATGTTGTATGACATCACTGTATCATTTGAAATTACATTAATGATGAAAAACTGTGTATGGTGGGGGTGAGTTATAGTTACTTTAGTGAACAAATTATAGTTACTTGAGATAACTGGTGAATTACAGTTGTTTTGTTCAGTTAAAACAGTATGTTTTAAGTCACATTTTCACCTAACTATAACGTCCCTTTAACCTCTGTTTTGTCAGTAAAAAAATTATATATATGATTGTAGGATGATCTGTAATGGTATTATACCTCATTCTATTATCATGAATTATCATATTCTTTTCTCTTGTTTTTATGGGCATATCAAAAAATTGAGGTATTGGCGAAAAAATTGAGGTATTTTACGAGAAAATGTATCTATTGTTCTTCATCAACTCTATTATATTTTGGTGTGATGATATTCTGGACATATAGGTCTCTACGCAAATGTTGCATTGTTATATTGAGTAACACAAACTGTGCTATCTTTAAGGCAGTCTAAGATAGCCGACATATAAATGACACACACATAAGTTGTATTTGGTCCTTTTATTATTTTTATTAACTGATGTGAGCCATTGAATGCAATGATTGTTAAAAAGCCTGAGGTTGCGGGCCGTCACTGATACAGATGAAGGCCAGGTGGCTGAAACGTGTTTGTCAGTGCTTCTTTATTTCGAGTGGCATGGAACAATACCTTTCTGAAGAGTTTACAAAGCCTGAGTGCACAGCGTTGTTCTTGGACAGCTGGTGCGATTTGCTGTATGGAACCCCCTCTCCCCGTGAGCTGCGACACCCGCCGTGCGGAGAGTGGCAATCTTTTGGGCGGTAATCGTTTATGTCGACATATATATATATATACTCCACTGTAACCTTATATAAATATATTATATATATATATATATATATATATATATATATATATATATATATATATATATATATATATATATAGTCAGTAATGTCAAATGAGATGTCAGTGATGTCATCAGTGATGTCATTTGAGATGTCATCAGTGATGTCATCAGTGATGTCATCAGTGATGTCATTTGAGATGTCATCAGTGATGTCACTGACCATGTCATGAATGATGTAATATGTGACATCATTAGCAGTGGATTGCGGGTCCGCGATATATAGTTAGTGCAACTAACTATATATGGAATTTCAATGGTTTTGTGCAAATAAAATAAGGTTTTTTAAATGCTAATCCCTAACTATATATGGTCTATAACCTATGGTTTTTTCAGTGAATATATATATATATATATATATACTAGCAGCCCGCCCCAGCGTTGCCTGGGGCAGAAAGGGGCTGGGGGCAGTACACCCGCTCCCGCCCGACCCCCTCCCGTCCCGACTTCCTCCCGCCCCCACTCCTCCTGCCTGTCCCTCTGTGCACACCCGCTCCCCTCCCGCCCCAACTCCCTCCCGCTCCCCTCCCGCCCTACTTCCTCCCGCCCTGATTTCAAGCTTTACTTTACCTGAACTGCCGCTCCGCTCCTCTTCGCCATGACGCGCCCGCGCCCCTCACTTCACCGCAGTCGCGGACAGCGCTACGTCGCGGCCAGAGCAGCGTCGCGGCCGGTGCTACTTTCAGGGCACTACTTTTTTAAAAAAGTTATATTTTTAAATGTACGTTTTTTTTAATTTTTTATAGCCTATGTCCTTCTGCACACCCTGACAATTTCTACAATGTATCGGGTGTGTGGATTGGTGCTGTGGTTCCCGAGTTTACCTGGCTCAAAGGTGCATGTTCTCTCTTTATAATAGTAGTATCGATAGATATATATATATATATATATATCTCTATCACAGCAACAATCCTCCAAACACCCACTCCTAGTGCAATGAAGGAGGCGGACTACGAGGAACAAGGCAGAAAGGTATTTATTTACTTCCCTGCTCTGCTGCGACGCGATTCGAGCACAGCCGTGCTCTTGCTCACACAAAGTTTTTGGCAGCATTGTGTAACTTTAAATCTACTCAGACTGCCCACCCATTGTGCACATAATCATGTGATACACTCAAGCATGAACATAGAAAACATACTTGTGAATTGCACCTCTTGTTAAAACAGCACATCAAATCTTTCCATTTGAAGATTACTTACTACACATACAAGGATGTATAGATGTAAACATGAACTCTCCTGCTCGGCTTAAATGCCTAGGTATAACCACACCCCTCCAATATTTCTAGTGCAACATTCTGCAATAAATAAATCAATACAAAACATCCATATCTAGAATATATCTATAGATAAATAAATATATAAATATATATTTATATAAGGTTACAGCGGAGTAGTACGTAAGGGAGGTAGTAACCCAGGTTGAAACATTCAAGGGCAGTAAGGCGTCACAAGTGTAACACATGAGGTCTTTTGTTTCTTGTGTCCTGGGGCCCCCCCAACTCCAGAGCCCCAAATTGAGAACCACGTTTAGAACTTCACTGTCAGGATTGTGAGGCAGAGAAGTCCAAGGCTAACTCAAGGGAGGTGCTCAGGAATAGCGAGTCTGAAATAGGCAACACAACAAAAAACACATAATAAATCACTGTCCATTCATTGGTTTTACTTTTGAAAAGAAAAGGTACTTTGTTACACACACTACGAAATACTAAACACAGATTAACACATATATACAGAATGGCATTCTGGAGGTAGGGCCTGGATTTCTCACACATACTATTGTGTGTTTTGAAAAAGAACAGAGAGACTGCCTTCAATGCACCCAAACAAGCTGGTGAAATTTAGTGAGCCTTTAGGAATCCTCTTCTCCTCCAATTCTAAATATGATGCAGTGGTTTCTGGCAACTATATTCTTGCTTTGTATTGGATACCTTGCCATCTTCAATTAACTGCAGCTGCTGTAGCTGCACGTGGAGGTGGCTAGTGGGGCAATACAAGACAGGAACCCCGTGCAACCTTCCTCCAGCCCCAATTCACCCCAGATTCGAATGTGAAATGTGATCAAAAAAACATGGATCTGCACAAAATGTATGTTTTTGTATAATTAACACATGGAACCTTTTCAAAATGAGCTCTCTTAACCCCTTCGCTGCGGCGGCTATTCCGCCGCAGCGCTAAGGGGGAGGCGGGCCGCGCGGCGCTCCCGTGCTCGTGACGGAACCTCTCCGTCATGGCCCGCGGGTGAGCTGTGCTTGTGATGGAACTGTTCCGTCACGGCCCTGCCCGCTCTTTAGAACGTCAGCGAGGTGCGGAATTTGCGCCGGGCAGGCGCGACGAGCGGGCCATAACGGAACTGTTCCGTCACCAGCACAGCTCACCCGAGGCTCGTGACTGAACGGTTCCGTCACGAGCATGGGAGGGGTTAAAACTTTGCTCTATTTTTTTTAATGGAGATATATATAGCGCAAACTTGGCCCGAAGGTTTCAGGGCACTTTACATAAGCACAAGTTGCGTTACACAGGAATTATTAATTTTTGTTAGGCATGGGGAGATTAAGTGATTTGCCCAGAATCACAGGATGTTGAGCGTCATTGCCAAGACACAATCCCAGTTCCCCAGATTTGAGATTGACCGCCTTAGCTCTTAGGCCACATCCTCTCCCCATTGCTCTAAAATAAGAGTATGATGGCCATGCTAGGAATGTAAACTCTCACATGGTCTAGAGGCTCACTTGAACAAACAGTACCAGAACTGACAGCATTCATTCTGCATGAGACCCCAAGCACACTCAAAGGCCCCCTATACGCATTACTGAAATCAACCAAAGGCTGAAGTAGTTACTGTGGATATGTAACGTTTTAACAAGACATACAGCAACTATGTATTTTTGTCTAAACTGCATGTATTATGTGCCCAATTTAGAATGCCATTTATCACACTTTTCAGTGCAAAAATCAGCTATTATGTGGGCAAATTCACAACAGTAATTCACAAAATGAGAATTTGCACTAAGAAATAGACATGCACACTTACAATTCTGCCATAGTAGCATAATTTTAATGTGTGATCTGTTCACGGGGTGGGTTGTGGGTGTTCAAGGGCGGGGTAACCTGCAAAAGTCTGATAAACATCCTACATGCACAAGGCTGTGAGCATGTAGGCATTCACAATCCTTTGGCATGCTCATGATCAGCCTTACAACGATAAGAGATTTACTCCAGGTGAGGCATCTTGTATCTTTTGAATCCAGATTAAGAACGAGGAGGGGGCATTCCCAAACTTGGTGGGTATGTGGGCTAAGGGGTTTCTCCATTGGGAAAATATTTTACAATGAAGAAAAAAATGTTTGCAGATACCAATGTTCTTTTGTGTTTCATTTATGCACAGGAACATGTAGCCTTGCTGCAGACCCATATGCAAAAATGTTTCCAGTATAAGAGTACTTCTGGATTCTTTTGAGAATTTAGGGCTACCAGAATGTGTGCAAATCATAGGTTTAAGCCTTCGAGTAGAGATTTCTAACTGCTCCCTCAGAGTTCTCTGAACAGTGCACTCTGTCATGGTCAGGTCTCTGTGCATGAAATATATTCCAACCATCTTAGTTGTAGCCCCCAAACGAGTGTGTTTCAGCTTTTAAACTATTTCCGTTCTCCTCTCCCTAAGGTATTATTCTGAATGGTTTAAAAGGAAATGTGCTCAGTTAGTTTCCTAAAATATGCAAACTATTTGAAAAAACTATTTAATAAAACTGTCTAAGACAATATGGGTTTGACATCTGCACTTGTCAATTCTTGTTTGCATACTGGAGAGCAAATGCAGACAAAAGCATGTGAAAAAACATGATGGTACAGAAAAAATGGGTGCCTTCTTTCATGTGGCATCCATTTTTCAAATGCTTTTGTCAGTGCTTGTTCCCCAATGCCACTGTGCCACTCGCCAAGTGACTGTAAAAAAGCCAGATATCGTGGACTGGTAAAACAATAACTTAGTATGCAGAATTCTGTTCGAAAGATGGCCACAGTTTGTATTGAGGTGGCAAGTGGCACAGCACCACTTAGGGCGTAAAGGCTGATGAAAGCAGATGAAAAAAATGGATGCTGCAGAAAAAAAACTCGTTTTTTGCAGCGTCAATTTGCAGGTGCTTTTGTGAGCACTCATTAGAACACACCAAAATAACCAAAAGAAAAACAGTGACAACAAACTATTCCTGTTGGCTGATCCAGGATGTGATTGACAATGTCGCAAACCAATGGCGGGAAGGTTCCAAGGCAAAATAAGTTAATGGATAAAGTTAGCGGATTGAAAGACGTTTAAAGCAAACATTCGAAAACAATATGTTTGCAATGACTGGCACCGACAACATACGGATCCAACCTAAAAACGAATAGTTCAAAATTGGAGAGAAGGCAATAATCCTGGGGTCTCTGTACGTCCATGGAGTGTAACATGCCAGAGCAACTGTGTTGTTTTGTTGGTGTACCCTGACAGCCTGACAAGTGAAACATTTTTTGCCGATACCTGTGGTGCTGGGGATAAGGACCATGTTTTCTTCTTTCACAACAGTATAACCTAGTGGGGAACATGTTTGTTAAAAAAAATGATGCATTAGGGACAGAACCCTAAATGAAATAATTAGTAATCTGGAGAGTAATGGTCTTTGGAAGCGACTGCGCGAGTATCACCAAGGTGTGGCATGTAGGTGTTTAGTGCCTGTTGATTCTCTGACCCGTCCTTTATATGGCGGTTTTACTCTTCTCGAAGTAAAGATAACTTAGTTATGGTGCGGAGAATGTCTGTGGGACCTAACTTCAGTTGATGCTCATGAGTTGTATTATTTTTTTATATACGAAACAACAATCCAGTGGTAAAACGAGAGAAGGAGGGCATTTCGAATGAAGCTACAGACAAATTCAAGTCATTATAGAAATCATTGTGGATCAACAAATAAACAAACATTGGCAAAGCTACTAGGTCTTGCCTTTCCAAAATAGTACGATGGTTAAACTTTTTCTTATTGTGAGCATATGCCAGAAAAATAAAAAGATTAAATAAAAGAAAGCATGTTGCTACTACTGCTACTTCAACATGGCACCCATATACTTGTTAGCAATTAAAATTGTAACGGAACAGTACCAATGCTTCCGAGCATGCGGGTACACATAGAAGAGGTACAGAAACCCTTTTGAGTTTTTCTGCACATCACAGGAAAATATGTTTCTCATTGGTTCAAAGAAAGGGTATTAATTGCTTTGAGTTACTGAAAATGTAGACATAGCTTAACTACACAGTGATGACCAACAAATAGAAGCATTGGCATAGCCAATAGGTCTCGCCTTTGGGACCTTATAAATGTTTAGTTATGCAACAACATCAACTGTCGCATGGCTAAACACTTAAAAAGGTCCCAAAGGCGAGACCTATTGGCTATGCCAATGCTTGTTATTTATGTTTTTAATCGTTTTATCTTGGCTTGATATCGTCATTATTGGTTGAATCTTAAAATAGTTCACTGCACAAAAATTGCTACCATTGTCTTTCCTTACTCACAGCTTGAAAGCTCAAAGTTTCACCTCCAGTGGCCTGCACCTTATTGCGGTTTTTACTTTTGTAAAAAATTATTTGTCTAAAGTATGTTAAAGAATGCGTATGATGGTATGCATATGCAGCGGTTTTTATTAATAACGCATAATAAACGTACTTACTCACTCATCCCAAAATGGGGAACAGAGAGGCACGTCCCATTGGACAACTCAGGAAAATGAGTTGCCACCGGGATATCAGCCTTACGAGGCACTCCTGAACCAGGCCAATTGTCCACTCACCCAACACTCCTGCTGTTCCTACGTCTTAGGTGAAGCCATTCACTAAATACATCCAACGACAGGCCTTCCAGAAGGGCAAAGGTCACATCAGCAAGGCTGCAAGGCCCTGCTCGTTTTCACCCTTTTTAATATGTCTCACTTATGTCAACAGACTGCCTGCTCCTCTTTGAGTGCATGGCCAGTTTCACTGCACACCATTAATGTTTCCCATACCACATACAAACTACAAATCAGATAAAAAACTGCACAAACTGGTATGTTTCCATTTGCTCATTTATCTTGAAAGCTAAGATCAGGACAGCACATCGATGTGGCTTAACGGCAAGAGCGGCTGACTTTAAGATGGGGGACCAGGTTAGAGTCTGGCAGAGGTTCAAACATTCTGTGATTTTGGACAAATCACTCCCGGTGCCTAAAAATAAAATGAATGTGTCTGTCTGTAATGCAACTCGCGCTTATTAAAAGTGCTCTGATACATTCGGGTCGAGTTTACGCAATATAAAACTGCAACAGAACAATGTACCTTATGCCCCAATCTTGCCAAGTACTAGGCGTCAAGGGTTAGGCTAAAGCCCTTCAGTGCCTGTTCGCTTCACCGCTCTGAAATGCACCGCAGTGCCATTGTAGCTCCTGCCGCATTGCCTGGGGCACCCAGACTGCAGCAGCCAGGTGTTCAGGCATAAACCGGGGCTGAGGAGAGGTGAGGTTGTCCTTGTTATACCAATGTTTTGCTAAAATTATGGGTTGGGGCGTGGCTGACCCCTCAGCTCTACCAGTGCATTGACTGGTAATCCAGCGCCCGGCAGGCTTATCCAAGTGTACGTTGGTACCCGCAATCCAAGGAGCAGATTTGAAATCGTTGTTAATGTATCCACAGGGATACTGTACCAGGTAGGCACTGCAGCGCAATGTAAAGCTATAACCAGGATGTCAAGCACCCAAAACCAAGGTTCCCAGTTTCAGAGTTAGCAGCGCGGCATATCCAGCAGCAGCAGCAGTGATCGCGCCCCAGTGATAATATTTTTAGACTGGTGGAGCCCAAATTAAATGATTCATATCCCTGAAACGAAATAGTATTGGTCATCACTGTTTCAATGATCCATGCAAGTGAAGGATACCAAACGTGACGATCTACATCCAAGACAGTTATTTTGGCAAACAAGTAGTGCCCTTGGGCGAAACAAGTTTGGATCTTAATCTAAATACCCAACCCTGGCTCAGACCGGCAATTCACGTCTGCATTTGTGATACTTTTGGCATAAAGACATGCGGATGAGGGAGAGGGTGGGAAACTCAATTAGAGATAAAGGAGGAATAGACAAAAGTAGAAAGAAACAAGAAGCACGAGCAAAAAGGAGATGGAGAGGGTGGAGTGAGTGAGTGGACGGGACGATGTGTGCGAGGAGAGAGGCGCACACACGCTTGGGAGAGCATTCTGCTAATTTTCAAGTACTGCACTCGTGCTTGTTGCGCGCCCCTCTTCACTCCCGCAAGGTGGATGCCACCACAAGCACAAGTGCAGTTCTTGAAAATGAGCAGAGCGACGGATAAAGGCCCTCCTAAGCAGCGCATGCGTGCTGCGTAGGCGAGACCTAAAAAACGATTAACAATTGAAAGGAAAAACACACTTACAAGGTAAAGTTTAGTCCATCAGTTCTAGCACAGAATTGCGCTCCTTTTTAGACAGGCATGGAAATTTGGTAAGGCAAAATGCCACCTCTCACAGTGCAAGAGAGACAACCGCCGAAGTGGGCTGACCAATTGCTCCATGCACTGTGCTCAGATGAATGGAAGCAAAATATGAATGACCAATAGAAGAAGAGGGCTAATCCAAACCACTCAATCTATTTATTTTTGTATTATCATTTTCAAATGGTCCAAAGTGCAAGATGCACAGCACTGAAAAGCCTGATGCATTTTGGCTGGCTCCCCATCCTTCTATATTGTTTTGACCAAATGTTTGCTTTTAAGATAGAGTGAACAATCTGTGACAGAAGAAGAGGAATCATGACTTGTGAAGATTAAGTGCTTATAGCCATTATTTTCTTGTGGAAAGTGCAAGTGTGAGGGTACCCCTGTCCTCACAGGGTGAAACACTTAGGCAGAGCTGGGTGTCTTCAACTAATCATGAATTTGGCCTCCTAGTTTAGAAATAAGTAGTGTAGCAGTTTAGTGTAGAAAGTTACCATCATGTATCAAATTCTGCTGTACACTATACTAGAGGTACAGAGCGGGGGATATCAATGGGCCAATTTCCGTTCTTCTTGAGAGAAAAGAAGTGAACATTCGAGGACCTTGCTCCACACCCTGCCCTAGTTAAATGTTGTGTGTCATTGTTATCTTAAGGAATGTGCTCAGGAGATTGAAGCATAGTAGTTGGAAATAGCTGCCATCATCTGGTAGGCGGAGAGCATGATGGATCCCCAACCACATAGATCATGTTCAGAGACCAAGTAAAGGGCTCAATAGCAACAGATGGCTAAGATGGGGCAGAGTTAGTGCTGCAGAACTGAGGAACTGACCCAATGCTAGCTTTATCCTGGCATTGTTTAAATCAAGCACAATTGTCTCTCTGAATCCAATTTCTAAACGACCAGCCAAATGTGGACTTTTGTAAAGTTCTTCTCAGAAAGGCTACCTCTCTACTGAAAAACGTCCAAGTATTCTAAAAGTTAGCTACAGACTCCAGTTGCAAGCACAGAAACCACGTTTGGTCTATAAGTGCTTGCACTGACCCCCTTTTAAGGAACGTTATCAGGTTAAACTTCTGATCACAGTACAAAAAATCATCCACAAAATTGTTTCTTGGTATGCTTCTATCACCTGATAATTTACTCCACGCATTAGCCTTCCAACTAATTACACATCTTCCTTCAACCAGTCAAGCCTTCATCTGTAGCGGTTATTTGTGGTTGGCAGAGCAGCCCTTTAGAACTCTTCTCCTCAATCGCTGATAGAAATGTGGACCACTCTCTGTTCAAGGAAATCTTGGTGGTTTTTAAGCATCATTATTCAAAACAAAAGGTGCTTAATATTGTGGTATTAAGAAGCACATTCTGGTCTCCTTCAGTTCTAAACAATGTTGAAAAGCTGAACTTTCTAAATACAATTTAGTCATGGTTATAATATTGTGCTCACATTTTGCCATGAAGGGCTGGAGGTGCTTTTTTTTGCCTAAGTGCCATGACATACCATATATATATATATATATATTGCAGTTTCCATCCAAGAAATCCAATGAAGTGGGAAAAGATGAATCGCGGACCCAAAAGTTCTTTGTGCCATATATTTATTTAGACACCCTGCATCAATACCGCCATGACGCGTTTCAGCCCCACCTGGGCCTTGATCACATGACGCGTTACGTATGGGGAAAGACATTTTTAAAGTGCAAGTCCATTATATATATTATTATTTATCACACAACAACAATTCCCCCGACTGGAGGAAAGGTTGGAGTCGCAGTAAATCAATCGTAATCCACACAAGAATAAGTTTGTGTTAATTTATTCTTAAATCCATTGGGGTATCAAAAACGAAGCATATATATAAGTCTAGTACTGTAGAAGAGTGGACATTGGTCAGATGAGGAACTGATTGATGTAGACCAAAGCACTAGTACTTTGTGATAAATAGTACTGTATGTATAAAGCACTGTCAAAAATCCTGCATTTGCACTTTAATGTAAAAAAAAAACTGTCTGTGACAAATATTTTAAAATGGATATTAGTACAAACAAACGGGTAACCACGCGATTAGAAATTGATCAACTAAACATTGGAAGGGGAAAAAAACGCAAGTAATTAATTTTTCGGTGAATTGTATAAATTCCGATTTTGTTGATCAAAAAAGCAAGAAGTACCCTTATAGTGAGCATTTAATAATGACTTGTTTTTTTTTTAAATCGCATGAATATGCTTCTTTATCCATTTTTTTGTCCGAATTGACATGTTTCAAGATGACTGCCAGTTTAACATTGAAGGAGAACTGTGCAGTGCTGAAGTAAAATGCAGTCCTTCGTTAATGTCTTTTGTTGTAATGACAATTTTAATGCTAATGAAATGGCGTTTTCGCATTCTGAACAAGGCAGCACGGGGCTGCCGAAACGCGTAGATGTGATTGCCATGAATAAAAAGAAACAGAGTGACTAATACGAATATATATATATATGAATATATACATATATGCATGTAAGGTTCAAACGGTCCCTTCTGAGCAATAAAGGATCTCTCAGCACTCCGTTGCAATTGTCATATATTTATTTTTGCGCTAAGGCAGACGCACAAACGCCAACTCGTTTCTGTGCAAACACGCAACTTGGTCACGACTCTCCCTAAACCTAGGTAGATCCCAAATTGTTGAAAGCCATCTTGTTTTTGTCTGGCAAGCAAAACCATTTTTCATATGGAGCCTCTTTCATGATTCATTAACCACACAAGTATTATCTAAATAATATCTACAAATTCTTGCTGAACAGTTGGTGGCAGCATTGATCTCAGAGACAGCTCAGCTGTATGACATTTAACCAAAGACCCCTCACCTTCTAAGCGTCGTTTGCCATTGTTTCCATCTTACTTGCTAGTGTCACATTGCAGTTGGCTTTTCATTACAGTGGTCTCTGATCTACTCAGACAGCCTTTAGCAAATACTGCTTTAATTTCGATGTGTTTAAATACTTCATTCTTTGAAAAAACATGTTTTGTAACTTGACTCTATTTTTCTTTTATCAGAAGAGGCAATTATGAGTTGTGTTTTAGACCTCTTTAGTAGTTATCTAAGTAAATAGAACCATTGTGGCTTTTGCAACAAGGTTTGTGGTATTTTCCTCATTATTTGAATGCATTTAATTATAGCATGAGCAGTTCCATAAGAAGAGCTCTCAAAAAGAACACTATCCACCTCTACAATGGTCATTAGCAGCTTTGGTGGATACCTATAGAAATTGTGTAGGGAAGGGAATGATGGTTAGTGGGGGCGGTATGGTACAAAACGTTATAGAGCATGTATCATGTATAAATATGTACAGTCGTAAAAGTAGCAAGAGTATTATGTCCATTTGTGTGAGATGAGATGTTCCCTTATGAGAATTTTGAAAGAATGTTGGATTTCTCAGGTTAATAATGTGCTTCAAAATAAAATGCTGAAAGTAGAAAGGAAAACAAATAATTCTACAGATTTTAATGACCAAATAGTGAGCAAGCAAAACGCCAGGCTTCCGCCCACATTGTTTCCTTGATATCAAAAGCCCCCTTGCATTCAGTTCATCTTACCACCACTTGTCACTGCCTTCTTTTAACCTAGTAATGTAGACAATGTTATCTGTTAGGGTAATTAATACATCTACATTGTTTAGCACGATCTTAATGTCCATTCAGAACTGTTTTTTCTGGTGGATCAACATCTAGCTAGAAGCCATATTAGAGTTCTTAGTTTCTACTCTTAGGTTTGCTACACTGTACATGTTCTAATGTGGTTCTTAAATTGTTATTAACATGTTACCTTTATCTTGAGACTTTTGACCATATTAATAATGGCAAGGGAGGTGCCTATCATCCTTTGTGAAACAATAAGATGGGCCCCCTCAACCACTACTTACTGCAGCCAGTGGCTGAAGTGCAGTGGAAAAAAGTGTGGGAAGTATGATTCTGGGTGCAATAGCGGGGTCAGTGCATATGGGGTGAGGTCAAAGACATGGCTAAAAAGAAAAAGATATTATGGAACTATTTTCTTGGTCTTTCTCTTTTAGGTAACTGTATATAAAGAAATAATGTACACATCTTAAATGCAAAATAAATGCAAGTTAAACTAATCAGTGGGGGATGCACTAATTTACATTATGAAACCTCTAGTGGTTATTATGATCACTGCAGATGCCAGTGTGTGTGTGTGTACAAAAACAGACACAAGACTGAATCCTGGTTAGTACAATGGGGAGCAGGGACAGAATGCACAGTCAATATGTAAGTCATTATTTCTCAGTTGCATTACACACAATATAATATAGGCTACTGCAAACTGTGCAAAGAAAATTGTCCCCAAACGGCCTTTAAATTTTCTGGTCAACCAATTGTCCAGATTTACATGTCCTTGAGGCAGCATTCAGCCTGGTGAGCAGGCTTGGTTCTTCTTTAGCTGTGGGAGGGCGGGATTTTTGATCTCTAGTTTACCACTCCAGATCTAAACCCCGTTCAGGTCGACTGAATCTTTATTGCCTGTCATTGAGGAAAGAAAGTGCATCCAATACCAGGTTAGTTGACTAATAATGGGCTCGACTCTGAAAAACCACATACTACTTCTAAGTTTCAAAGGTTTATTATAGAGTCACAGATAACTGCAAATACAGGCATCTCAAGACGAGATTCAAAAGATATAGAGGCACTAATGCAAACATATGGTCTCTCAAGATTCTTAGGCGACCAAAGAATAGCACTATGATCAATTCTAAAATCATCAGGGTTGCAATGATAGACACAAATTGTAATCTATCCGTCATTTACAAAGGAAGGAAGGAATCAGGTTAGGCTGTCCCTAATCTGTACTAGATGGTATCCCTACTTAACAAAGTCCCAACCTATCAAAGGTGTCAGCTGTGAATGACTTCCTAAGAAGTTCACCCACTCTTAGGCTTAGGTGAAAACCTATGATCTCCAGTCATGACCCCTCTCTGCCTACCCATCCGCTCTCAGAAAGGTCCCCAGGCATCTGCTCTCTCTCCACCCCGGGGTGCTGTCCCTAATACAAAAACATAATTACAGTTGAAACGCCCCTCACGAGACGCCCCTCACGTGGTGTCGGTTCTGGCTTTTTCCATGATGATCTTCCTCTGGGCCTCGTGTTTAGCGTTGACCTTGCTTCTCAGGCTTCTTCTCCGGCCCGCTGATACCCCCTAAACATTCCTGAATCCTCCTCCATGTCTGTACCAGTCTACTCGAACAGAGCTCTATTCATCAAACTTTTGATTGGAACCCCCCTCGCACCTGCAGACAGACATCCGCAACTTAGATCCCATTTCTCATAAACTTCTAACAGAAGTTTGCAACTTATTTCTCGGTACCAGCACGTGCAAATTAGAAAAACCTTTTTCTCTCTTCAGGCCTACAACGATTCTCGCAGAGGGTTTATTCTCTTCAAATCCTTTTGTGAACTAAAATAACATGTTAACACCTCATTCTTTAATTATGAGCAACACTTATATGGAATATAAATCTAACGAATAAACAGAATTACTAAATAACATAATGCAATCCATGTCATGTATAAGTGTACATTTCCAATCTTCTTTGCCCTGGCCATGAGGCCTGTTCCCTTCTATGCTTTGCAGCATGACATTCCTCCTTTAGCAGCTACATAACATGGATTCTGATTAATCACGTCTAATAAGACTAAATATTTTCCACACATTTCTATTAGGGCCCATACTCTATAGGGGCTTTCTTATCTCTACTAAAACACTCTTGAGCATATACGGATACATTTTCTCATTTCTCAGTTACATTAGCTAACTTTACGCCATGGGCTTGTACATATGGCGTAAACATACGTTTTATTCAAATTGCGCTCTCTCAGCTGTCTGTCCCTCCCATGGCTCCGCAGAGGAGGAAGTCCTTTCTCTTTCCTTTTTAGCCGAGGCATCTCAGCTGTGGGCATTAGCCAATCTAAGACAGTTGCTTTTTTGCCAAATTTAGGGGAACTGCATTTGTTCAATTAAAACAGTATGGGCACTTTGTTCCCATAGGTCTAGCGCACTTTCGACCTCTGTCTGCAGCACTTGAGATTATTGAAACAACTACGAGATCAACTCTCCCAAAATGTCCCCATGGTTATGGCAATGTCTGGAAGGTCTGTGATATTATTGCAGGGGACTCAGTCTTTATTTGCTTGTTCAGTATTCTGTCATTCTCTTTTTAGGTGTGGACTATGAGACAACTTTTTTGTTGTTCCAAGCTATGGTTTCACCCCCAAAATATCCCATACAGCACACATATGTAGGGGCTTTTAGACACCAGTCATCATCCATTGGTCTACTAAGTTGTGAATTACATTTTTCTTCCACCACCACAGCATATGGGTCAACACATTTCAAGCACTGGCTTCCCCGCGTGAGGGTCACTTTATTTTATAACAAGAACTCTGCAGTTCCCCGCACACTGCTACAGGGCTGTTTGCTTGTCTTGATGTGTGTGGCATCCTGCACATATTTTATTAATATATTGTGAGATTCTAAAGTGAATGGCAGACATCTTGGAATTCGAAACCAATGCTGAAGTTTACCAGAAACATTCTAAGATGGCTGTCCGTGCATGTGCATGTATGGAGTTCTGCTATTATTATTATTATTGCATTTATTGAGCGCACAGCTACCCGGAGGTTTCCCGGCGCTTGCCTTGGGAACCCGTCCTGGCTTTTCCCTGTGGGATAGCCCCTACAGGGCATCCCCAAGGTGAAAACCAGGCATCCCGCCGCAGGGGGGCCGTTGTGGAGATTAAGCAAGCTTAATGCCCAGAGTTGCAGAGTGAGAACCCATGATTAGAGCAGGCACCGAACCGAGAATTATCGAGTCCGTGGACATTTGAGCTCAAGACCCTGCCGCGTTGGGAATTGAACCCTGGTCCCGGGTCTGACCTCTGCTTCAGGGTCTGCCTGCTCTACACCGTGAGCCACACTTCTCCACATGGGCTCGCATGTATCTCTACACATTCCAGTGACATATTATTCCACTCAAAGGTCATTGTCCTGCTCTACCTTAATGCCTTCCATCCATCACAATGGCCTGTATTCCCAAGAAAATGATTACATACACATCCCTTTGTTAATTTAGGGATCAGAGAGATGAGCAATAATAGTGCGCAAAAACATTATCAATATCCGTGGTGCAGAGTAAGCACCGCAATAGTGTGCCTAGCACCCAGGACCAATGAGGTGAAAGCCAAGCATGGAGGCACACGCCTCACGACATGGACCTCAGTCTTCAGATAGAATCTGATTTCAGGTGGACCAAGCACACCTCGTCAGCTGCTCAGCAACGTCAGCAAGGCCGAGGGCTGGCTTTAGCGCTGGTGGCGCCCGGTGCGAGGCATATTCGGCAGCACTGGAGCTTAGGAGAGTAGCCCCCATACCCCCTCGTAGAGGCGGCTAAAGCTCCGTGAGCCTGCCCGTGAACTTGCTGAGCCGGCTCCGCCCGCCCGCTCCACCGCAGCTGAGACTCGGGAGTGTTTTTCATGATGGCTGAGTGAAGCCGGCTGCGCAACAACAAACGACCTACAACGACGCCGGAGGATTGCCAAGTGCCCCCTCCCCCCCTCCCGTCCAGGCCACGGTGGAGGACACCGGGTGTGCAAAAGGGACTTGGCATTCCCCCCCCCCCCCCCCCCCCGCACCGCAACACCGGAGACAGGACACGGGCTCTGGGGAGAGACGTGACCGGAGGAGGTCCCCAGGGGAGCGACTGAAGGCAGCACTGTGACCAACAACCAACAAGGGCTCTGGGGAGAGACGTGACCGGAGGAGGTCCCCAGGGGAGCGACTGAAGGCAGCACTGTGACCAACAACCAACAAGAGCAGCAGATGCAACAGAAGACCGGAGCCTGCCCCCCTCGGCTCTGCTGGATGCCGGCTAATTACCTGCACTGCCCGCTCGTTAACAAGACCTGGAGCCATGATCTAAGCATTGGGGGATTAATTACACACTATTTTCACACTTTGGCATTCGGAAGAGTCTGAGACACGTTATGGTTTAATTCAATGCTCCGGAAAAATACTGATGGCAGACTCAAAAGGGACACAGAGACTTAAGGTATTTATTTATTTCCTCCTTCCCGCCTGCAAACCTTAAAATACCACCTTTGTTCAAAATGGCTGGAGCCATAAAACTGTACTAATAAATCCCCACCGGTACCTCTGTCCACGAGGCTCCGCAGATTAACTCCCCCACACAGAGATAAGCATTCCACCCAGCAAGCTGGAGCACTGCTGGTTTAGAGAGGAAGTGAAATTCCTTCCCCCGGCTCGTAGTAACAGCAACAGACAGAGGACTAATTTCCCCACCTCCACTGCTCTCACGAAGGGGAAGGTAACAGAGGACTACTGTCTCTAACCCAGCTTTGCGGCGGCCATTTGTAACTAGTCTCTCTCGGGCGGGCATCATTTTCATTTTCATTAGCTGAACAGACACTAAGAACCTAGCTTTTTAGACTAATCTCAACTATCTACTGTGCCCAGTTAGGTGTGTACTACATCTTGTGAAAGGATGTTTTGCTGATTAGTGCAGTACTATTCCTCTACCTGTATGTTAAACTACTGTAATGCACTGATTCTAACTGCTACCGCATACATGAAAGAATGTCTGCCCATTGTTACAGTATTATAATTCTACCTAGATTTTGAATATTTGTAATGCAGATTGCTACCCCATATATGAAAGCACTATCCCGATACCTGTATTTTAAACTTCTGTAATGCACTGATTCTGATTGCTACCTCACTTTTGTAAGAATCTCTGCCTATTATTGCAGTATATATTCTGATTGCTACTTCATTTATGAAAGAATCTCTGCCTATTATTGCAGTATATATTTCTACCTATATTCTGAACATTTGTAATGCACAGATTGCTACCTCATATATGAACATTACATATACTGAACATTTGTAATGCACAGACTGCTACCTCATATATGTTGGTTGCTAACTAATGACATTTTCGATTCTATGATTCTAGTTTTTGATTCATGTCTGGTATCACTCTACTTTTAACTATATTCTGAACATGTGCGATGCACAGAATACTACCTCATATATGAAACAATGTCTCCCTACTAGCTTTACTCTGAACATTCGTAATGAACAGGTATAATCCCCCTTCCCCACAACGTGGCCGCTCCCAATCCCATCTCCCATCCTACTCTCAGCCCCCACGATCCTTCCGGCACCCCCATCTCGACTATCAGTTCCCAGCACACACCCTGACCCACCCACCTACCTTCTATGCCATCCAGCACACACCCTGACCCACCCACCTACCTTCTATGCCATCACTCACACCACCCACCCCCTCCCCACCTCATACACACACCTCCCGCCCAAAAGACCCCTTCTCCCTATCACCCTCCCGTACATCAATACAGCGCACACCTCTTCGATCACCAGCCCACTCTCCCACCTGCATACGAACTCCCTGGTCAGCCACTCTCCTCGGTCGGTCGCCCCCACCTCCTCCATCTACCCCACGATGACCTCTCGCCGCACACCCCAATCACCCCTCACCTACCTCCCCTCCAAACCTATCCCTTACCCTCTGGTTGACTCACTCACTTAACACGTCACAAGCCTAGCGCCAATCCCCACTCTTAGACGCAGCATATGCCCCCCTTGTCGCCCTTGCAACACCTCACTCAACTACACCTCCCCGCCCGAACTCTCTCACTCAACCTTTCAGTACTGTTATTAATTGCACATCTCAGGGGCAGCTGAGATTCCAGGAGCCTAGTCCCGACAGCTCGACGACTTCGAAGGGCTGGAAGAGGTCCCCCGCTACACGGCGGAGGAGGGCACTGGACATCGAATGCTGTCTCATACTATGTGACCTATTGTTCCACCTGTCTGTCTATGCTCTGTCTATGCTCCGAACTCTCTCACTCAACCTTTCAGTACTGTTATTAATTGCACATCTCAGGGGCAGCTGAGATTCCAGGAGCCTAGTCCCGACAGCTCGACGACTTCGGAGGGCTGGAAGAGGTCCCCCGCTACACGGCGGAGGAGGGCACTGGACATCGAATGCTGTCTCATAATATGTGACCTATTGTTCCACCTGTCTGTCTATGCTCCCCCAGGTACTTCTCTTGTAAAGCGCTCTGATATCCGCAAGGATCTTGTCCGCGCTATATAAAACTTTATAAATAAAAATAAAAAATAAATCATTTTTGGCGCTCCACACCCCATGACCGCCTCCTCTGATTCTCTCACTTCCACAGGGCACAAGTGCCCATCATCTCTCCAATCATAAGTTATTGCTAAATGCAGCCCCCTCCACCCCTGAGATCAGTGCCCTCTCCACAGGCCAGCGCCGTGTGCAGCCGCATCGGTCGCACTGCCAGCGCCGTGTGCAGCCGCATCGGTCGCACTGCCCTAAAGCCTGCCCTGGCAAGGCCAGATCTGATCATAAACTCTGCAGCAGGAAGTACCATTGCTTATTCACATCACTGTAAAGGCCCATCTAAAGGACAAATGATTACTAGGTTTCTGCATGGATATATATATCACTCCCTGCTATCCTACAAGGAGGGATGAGCCTTTTTTGAACTAATGGCATAGCTACACATTAAGCTACCATAACAGAACAAAACAAAACATGCAGTATTTCTTTTTTATGAAGTTTAGTACAGTGGAGTGGCCAGCTGTCTGTTATTGTTTTACCACCTTGGTTTAACCCTTTAACATGACATCACTTAATAGTAGGGACATAAGAGGTGAGAGAGGAATTTTGTCATTTACATAACGGATGAATGTTCTGATGCTGAATGAAGTGGACCTGTAACTATTTCCAATGCAGAAGGAAATAACTATGCCCAAAAAATAAAGAGGCTGTGGCATTTCTGTATTGGTAGAACCACCTGGCAGTCCTTTTCTGAATCATATATTCAGATGAGGAATACGTAGGCGTTTCCCTGACATATCACATGTACTTTCCATTGAGTCAGAGTGCCTACCAGCATTATTTCACAGTGTATATTCATTCACATACACAATGACGCAGGCACCCCTGACCGACCACCATCTTGATGACACAACCGTGCTTCTCGGGTCCTGTTGACGGGGCTGTGGGCGGGTGGGAGGTGTTCCGGATTTACATGTTTTGAAGCGGGCAACTTCTCCACTTATCATGCGAATTTCCTCCTTCGTTTCTGTCATCGCGAGGGAATATTCGAGCATTTTTTTTACATGTACCTGCAAAGGGAGCAGTCTCGGTTCAGAACAAGGACAACCTCAGCGTCTGCTAGGTTGAAAGGCTGGATGACAAAAGTGCTGTGCGGCCGCGCGCTGAAAAGAAACGTGTAGGGCTGGCACAGATCCCAGTGGTGCCAGTCGATCGCCCCACCCCCTAGAAACCTTACGGCTTTGAGATCAGAGGCCCGGAGAGAGAACGTGTGAGTCACCTCTTGTAAAATTCCAGGGCTCAATAATATTGAAGACCAAGAGTGAGCATTGAATGTTTCTCCAGCAGGCACATAGTGTTTCCAGATGTGAAGTGGAGCTTAATTTGCTCTTCAGAGATGTTGTTTTGGTGAAAACACTAGTCAATTTCATAGGCTGCGTCATTGAATGTGTAGTTGAAACAAAATGCAAGGAACATCCAATTCTTTTTTTGACAGATTTCATAAATACGTTGGAAGATTTGGTAAACACTATCAATTTAACAGCTTCAAGATTAAGATTCTGGGCCCACAGTACAGTGTACATTCCCTGGTCCAATATCCTTCTCTCAGTCCCTTTGATCTGCTGTATGAATAAGCAGGAGAACTAGATGAACTATTGATACACCCCACTTCAGTAGACATTCTCCCAACTTTATGTCAATTTTTATTAATCTCACAATAGTAACACTGACAAGTGGGTGTAGTTCATGTTATTGATTTGTGAAATTATAAACAAATTATCATTTCAGTACTACCAAGATTTCTTTATACTAAGGAATAGAAAGGGGTAGGTGGGGGGGGGGGGGGGGGGGGGGGGGCGGGAAGGACAATAAAAACATTTTAGAAAAAATTCTCGACTTCCTATAGTAGAGGGAAGTAATTCCGTGTAGAGTAGGTTGTTCATGATCAACCAATCCAGCAGAACACATCTATTTTAGTTTTCAATGGCCTGGGTCGGCTGAAGAGTGATGATAAAAATACAAAAGCACAATTACAAAGGTCCGAATGGCATCATAAAGAATTCACTTTGAAAACTGTGTTGACAAGTAGAGGTTTGAGGATTGGATCGACAATTTAACAGTAGAGGCACTCCTGTAGAAAATTTAATTCAGTAACAGGACAGAAGACAGTGGGTGGTAATATAGACTCACTCCCTATCCTAAGTCCCCTGCTGTTATCCGCTCCTTCAATGTTTATTCATAAATCCTGTCATTGAGCGGCCCTCGGACTGTTCTGAAAATATGTAAAATGCTTCAATTCTTCACAGCCTGGTTGTGCTTGAATAAATAAATAAACCTAACCAGTTGACAAAGTCCCCAAAAATTATTTTCAGACAGTGTTTAAGGTACAACTTCTAGACATCAATCAATCCATCAGTACATTTTTAGAGCGCTTCTTGTCACCCTTTAGGGTATCCAGGCGCTGGCAGAGTGCAGTTGATTAGCCAAGTAGCCAGGTCTTCAGGGACTTTTGGAACTCTGAAAGCGATTGGAGATGTCCGTGGCTGAAAGGGTAGTTTGTTCCATGTCTTTGCTGCTAGGTAGCAGGAGTGGCCTTTGCATCTGCTACATCGGAAGAGGGGGGTGAGGGTTAGAGAAAGGGACGTGGAGAGGGGGAACCTGGTGGGCTGATGGAAGTTCAGGCGGTGGTTCAAGTAGGTCGGTCTGCAGTTGTGTAGGGCTTTGTATGCATGGGTCAGGAGCTTGAACTGGCATCTCTTCTGTACAGAGAGCCACGGGAGCTCCCTGAGGTGGGGGTGATGTGGGTTTATCTAAGGAGATCCAGGACGAGTATGGCTGCAGCGTTCTGTATGGTTTTTAGTCATTGGAGGAGGTGAGCTGCAATCCCTGCATAGAGAACACTGCCATAGTCCAGTCGGCTATCGATGAGGGCCTGAGTGATGGTGCATCTTGAGCTTTGTGGTAGCCATTTGAATATCTTACAAAGCAAGCAGAGGATGAAGAAGCAGGAGGAGGAGAAGGAGGATACAGAGTTGACCCGTGTCGTCATGGTTAGTTTGTTGTCCAGAATGATGCCATATACGTGATGAAAAGGGTGGGACTGAGCAAGGATCCTTTGGGTACTCCACACATGATTTCATTGGGTTCGGAAGTGAAGGGGGAAGGCAAACGTTTTGCATTCTTGCAGTGAGGAAAAAGGCGATCCATCTGAGAGTGGCTCTTTGGATGCCTGTGTTGTGCAGCCTTGAGTGTTTGGTGGGAGACCAAATAGAAGGCTGCCGAGAGGTATAGGAGGATCAGAGCCACAGTCTCTTCTTGCTTGAGTAGGACTTGGATGTTGTTGGTGGTAGCTGCGTTGAGGGCTGTATCGGTACTGTGGTTGCTGGAGAATCCAGATTGGGAGAAGTCGAGTAGGAGGTTCCATTCCAGATGTGAAGAGAGTTGCTGGTTGATGGCTTTTTCTAATACTTTGGCTGGTAGGAGTATCATGGAGATCAGCAGCAGTTGTTGAGTTTGCCGGGGTCCACCAATGGTTTCTTTAGTAGGCCATTGACTTCTGCATGTTCCCAGTCCTCAGGGAAGGTGGGCGTGGCAATAGATGTGTTGAAGAAGGTGGTGAGTATTTGGCTGATTCTGGATTCACCTAAGTTGAAGATGTGGAGAGGGAATGGGTCGGTTGGGGCCCCTGATTCGGCAGATTTCATGATGTATGTAGTCCTGTGGGGCAAGCTGGTTTCATTCGGTTAGTCAGATGACTGTGGTGGTAGCGGGTTCCTTGTGTTGCTTGAAGAAGTCAGTGGCCTTGTGCTGGAGTTTGAAGTTTCTGTAGATGTTGGCAATCTTGTTGTGAAAGATGTTTGCAAGGTTGTCACAGAGTTCCTGTGAGGGGGTAATCTTGTTTGATGCAGCTGAGGGTTTGGAGAATTCTTTGATGTTGTTTTCTGTTATTGGAGCTTGTTACAATGCGTGAGGTAAAGGTCGTTTTCTTTGATTTTCTCAACTGTCTGTGTTAGAAGTTGAGTGCTGTCTTGAAGGTGATCTTGTTGGTTGTATACTTGCTGGTGCGCCATCTGTTTTCCAGTTGTTTACAGTGTCTTTTAGCAGTTCTGATGTCTTCAGTGTACCAGATAACCTGATTGGTGGAACTTCTATGAGTGCTGTTGCCTGAGGGTGCAACACTATTGGCGCAGTTGGTGATCCACTTGGTGAAGTTTCTGACGTTCTGGTGTAAGTTTTTGGAGGAGATGGGGTGGGTGGTATTGAGGACATTGATCCAGGTGTCCTTTGAGACGTTGCTCCAGCAGTGGTGGGGGTGTTGAGTAGACTGGGGTGCAGGTCCATGAGCTGGTGATGTTGAAGTGGACATTAGAGTGGTTGGTCCAGGTGAGTTCAATGGTGTAGCTGTACCTGATGCGGTCGATAGAGGTGAAGATGTGGTCTAGCATGTGGACTACAGTGTTCGTGGAGTCATGGACAATTTGGGTGAATCCAATGTTGTTCATGCTGTCGAGGAGGTTTGTAGTGTTTTTTTAATACAATATTTTTTTATTTGGACCAGTTAATACTATTTTCAGAAAATTTCCCAAATACTATAAATGTCAATGTCAATGTCAGATATTCTTGTAGAGCACACATATCACCGGGAGGTCTCAAGGCGCTTGCAACAAAAAACAGCAATACAGACAGCAACCTGAAGATTAAAGCAAACTTACTGAGGGAAAAGCCAGATTTTTAGCTTTCTACGAAAGCATTTGTGGTCAACTATGGACGAGAGGTGTGATGGTAATTTATTCCATAGCATGGGGGCAAGATAGGAGAATGAACGGCCACCATTGCGAGAAGTGCAAATGCAAGGCTGAACATGGAATTATTTAGTGCCAGACCTTAAAGATCTTCCCGGTATGTATCATTGACGTTTTTTTGCAAGGTAATTAGGGCCAGTGTCATACCTTATCTTGTGTGTGAGACTTAAGATTTTAAAATTGCCTCTTTATTGCACCGGGAGCCAGTGAAGGGTTTTGAGATTTGGGGCAGAGGGGGATCTGGAGGGAAGATTAAGGACAAGTCTGCCTGCGGTGTTTTGAAGAATCTGGAGCTTAGAAAGCAGATCTTCATTAAGTGCCGTGAGCAGGGCGTTTCCAAAAACATATAAAAATATGCTTCGCTCGATTCAGGGAGGCACCGGGCGACGCCATACACAACAATATGTTGTCGGCATATAGTGAAATAGGGTCCTCCCAGTTCTCGGCCCATTTGAGTCCTCTTATGATAGAGTCTTTCCGTATCCACATTGCCAATGGCTCTAACATGAGGGCGAAGAGCAGTGGGGAAAAGGGGCACCTTGTCTGGTGTCCCTCCCAAGAGTAAATATTGGGGACTTTCGGTTATTAACTACTATTTGGGCCAGTGGAGCTTTATATAGGAGCTGAACCCATCTGAAAAATCCCGGGCCAAATCCCAACTTCTTTAATACTGAGAACATATAGGACCATTCAATCGTGTCGAACGCCATGTCCGCCTCAAGAGATACCACCGCCACGTCCTCCCCTATTGTGTCAGCTCGGTCCAGCACTCCATGTAATCGCTGCAGGTTAAGAGAAGTATTCCTGGCTGTCATGAAGCCAGATTGGTCTGGGTGCACCAGCTTGGTTATGACTCGTAGTAAACGGGAATCCAGTATTTTTGCTAGGATCTTGGCTTCTGCATTAAGCAGTGATTTTGGCCTATATGAGGAACATACATTCTTGGGTTTCCCACTAATGTGGATGACCTCTATAGTTGCCAACCGCTGATCTATTGGGAGTGAGCCTATCTCGCGACTCTCTTGAAACATTTTGGTCAGATATGGTGCTATCTTGCTCGGGCCAGTTTGTACAGTTCAATGAGCAAGCCATTTGGGCCCATTGCCTTGCCCACCTGCAATTCTTGTATGGCACTTTCTACCTCTGTACTTTCTAGTTTGTGTTCCAAGTCCGCCTGGTCTTCATCCGAGAGCATGGATGAGGAGATATCTCTCAATAGAGAGTCTGCGTCTGCTTCCGTGTAAGAAGTCTGGGATGTGTAAATCCTGCTATAGTAGTCCCCAAACGCATTCCCAATCTCTTGCGGCTCAGCGAGTCTCTTGCCGGATTCTGCCATGAGTTCCACCATTACTCTATTGGCTTCCTCTCTGCAGTCCAGCCAGGCCAGCAATTTCCCGGCCTTGTCCCCAACTTCGTAAATTTTACTGAGCGTTGAACTATGTTGTGCTTTGGCCGCGTCTGTGGCCAGGGCCGCGTATTCTTTTATTTTTAACTTTAAGGAATGCCTCACCTCATCTGTGTTCGTGTCTCGGAGCTTCCCTTTGTGGTAAATATTTTACCGTATACGAGTTTGCCATATAATTTCGGACAAGTAAAGAAATAGCTCAATCAAATGAGAGGCAGAGTCCGTGGTGTCTGAGTCATAAGGGCTTTAATCAAGAATGATGACTCGAGCCATGGAAATCTATTCCATCAATACAAGGGTTCGGGTAAGCAATGATGGCAGAAAGATGTCAACGATTTATTAACAGTACATGACATATATAGTAAAATGACACAATGGCAGTGAATACAGTAGGCGTGACAAGTGAAATGTATATGATAAGAACACATGTGCGTAGCAAAAAGGCGTGAACAAGGGTGTGCACAGAGGCGTACACTGGAAACGTCACAGAAAAGTGTCACAAGTGGGTGGATGCTTGGAGAATTCTTGCAGAGTCAGCTGAAACCTGTGGCCTGAATGCGCGCGCAGCTAATATGACGTGTGATTGACGTACATCTGGAGGAAGCTAAGGGTCTGACTTTTAGCACTAGTAGAGGAGACAGAAGTCTGGCATGTCAGATCGACCTGTCCCTATAACATATCTGATATCTAGTATTTGGAGGATGTTTAATCTAGAGTAAAAGGTCTCTTGGGCAGAGGCTACTCAATACTGAATGTTAGTGCGTGCATAGGTGTCTGCGTGTCTACGTGCGGGGCCATGGGCCTACTCTGGCAACGGGAACTGTAAATTACTTGCACGGAGACAGGAAGACTTGCTCTTTGCTCTGCAGCCGGGCATATGTTTACCTAAATCACTAGACAGGAATGTGTTTTCGAGGAGCTGAACTGGCTACGCTGATAACTTGAAGGTAAAATACTGTTTTTGGCAGGCAGACCAGGCCGAGCCGGGCACCGCTCGCTTGGCAGGAAGTAAAACAGAGGTCAGGGATGCATCTTCATGCTGCAGCTTTCAGAGACAGAATCAGACATGGCTTGAAGACAGAAATCAGGGCCTAGCTCGGCAGAGCCAGGAAAAACGTAAAAGTGCACCATGTAAAGACGGTGGCACGGCATGCTTAGGAACTGAATTATCGATCCATTCATGGTGGATCTGATAGAGGACATGTTAACGATGGACGCAAATGTATTTGCGTCTTCAGATTCGGTTGTGGAGGGAAATTACATGTACTTGAAACTCGTACATGGAACCGTTGGGGTACACGTTGGGGACACATTTGACCATAAAAATTTCAATTACCTCACCTTCCAGTTCTTGTATATCAGTTTCCAATCGTACTAGTGTTGCCTGTTTTTGCTTTTTGGTTCCTGCACTCAGAGAGATAGCAGCTCCTCTTATTATGACCTTGAAGGCCTCCCACAATGTCTGGGCTGAGTCAACCGAGTTTTCATTCTCTTTAAATTAAAGCTCGCTTTGGAGGTTTGTAGTGCTGATGTCATTGTGGTCATTGAGATGGAAGTTGGAGTCTCCCAGGAAAATGTAGTTGTTGGAGTCTGGCGAGGGGGTTGATGAATTTGCGATGAAGTTGCAAAAGGTCTTCGAGGGCAGTAGGGGAGGGTGCCACTGATGGTGGTTTTGTTTTCTGGAGTCAGAAGTTGAGATGTTCCATGGCAGGGGTGATGTTGTCATTTGTGGTGATGCACTGGATGGATTCCTTGTGAATGATAGCGATCCCTCCACCAGGCCTGTTGATGCGGTCGCGTTGGTGATCTTGTATCCTTCAGGTTTTGCGGTGGTGATGTTGGGGGCGGAAGTGGGGTTGAGCCAGGTCTCAATGTGGAAGAGGACAAAGTGTGTGAGGGTGAACATGAGGTCCTAAATCTCGGTGGTGTGTTTTCATGGTGAGCGTGTGTTGAGAAGGACGCATGCGAGTTGGTGTTTTTGTTCAGGTGGTGTCTGTGGTGTGTTCAGGGTGTGGCTAGTCGGTGGGCTGGTGTGTGAGCAGTGACAGGTGAAGTGTCAGTGGGTGCAAGTGAAAGGTCCTTCAGTGGAGCGTGGATCGGTGATGTGGCAGTGTTCGTTGCGTAGGCCAGGTCGAGGGTGTAGAGCTCGGTATTGGTGTAACTGCGGAGGATGGAAACTCCAGGGGTTGTGGTTCTGGGCACGGTCCAGGCACAGAAGGGTGCAAATAGGTTAATATAATAACTTTGGGCTTTTCAGCCTCTTCTGCTGATATCCAGAAAATGCCTCTGAAGCTGAGATGATGAGTTCTTTATTCCCCAATAGCTAGAGTTGATTAAAACAATAAGAACCAACCCCTGCTCTTCAGTACTCTCAGTCACTTGGTATACCTGGTATAATTAAGTGTCCATGTATCTACCAATAAAGCATAGGTATACACTGATGCTGGGAATAGGTCATGGAAGCTCCATATTCCTTAATAAAGCCATCTCCAGGTTTGTAAGAAGTCTTGACAAATATTAATAATACGTATCTAATTTCCGTTTGTGGAAATATTCCACAGAATACAACGTGCCAACTATGTAGCAACTTTGACATAGATTCACAGCTGCATAATTTAATGTGGTACCTCGCTTTCTGAACATAAGTCACTTGTAATGCTTTTTATCTAACACTGTACCCTGGTAAGGTATAAAAGGCAGGAGACACTTGCATTATGGGTTATCAAACACATACCAACTGCCTTTTTGGTAGGCAGACACAAAGGTTTCTAGAAGTATTACAGCAGCCAGACCCCTCAGCTGTGGGCAAGTGCAGGCCATAAGAAGCAAAACATCTTATAATTCAAAAGAAATCACAATTCAAAAGTGGGCAAATGGATCCTATGAAGCTCAGTGAAAGAGATAACACTAAAAATGCATACGACAGGAGATGTAAGTAAATAGCATCCATTTTCTTCACACAATAGTGGGCATTGAACATAAGGATAGTTGTGTAACGATGTGAGCCAAGGGTGTAAAGTTTTAAAACTAGTCTGTTATTATGGAAGTCCAATGCAATGTCATGCTGTTTGTGGAGGGGCCTGCTTCCTTATGGCTCATTAAGATATCGACACATAGAGTAAAACCAAGAAATGAGGTAGTAAATAGAAAGATTTTCAAGGCTTGTAAGAGAAAGGCAAAGCTGATCACAGCATCTTTACAGAGTCCAAACTTGATTGCACAAAATTGCATGCCTTGTGCCATACCATGTCTCAATCTACCGAGGGAAGAGTCAGAATACTCTGGGGCCTTTGCAAATGTGGGCATGTAGCTTGTGCTGATTAGAGATTGAGTTTCATAAAGCGTAGGATTATCTAATATAGTTTCTTGGTGCTACTCAAAGTTAGATCTGAAGAGTTGCAATGTGGGTGACAACCTTATTCATGAGCAAACATCAAGGTTTTTAACTTGTTCTTGAATCTTAGATCATTGGGTTTAGAATGGTCTTCTAAAGGATAAGATTTCCAGATTAGAGCTCCCTGAACTCAGAAGGATTTTCTGCCCCACTTCTTATATTAAGTTTTGGGTTTCTCGTGCAGAAACCCAGTAAAGGACTTACTGACCTGTTCTGCACCATGGTGCATGTTTAACTGACTGCACCAGGGGCAGACTGGTCAGTTTTACTGTTAATGCACTACACACAGGGCAGCCACAGACTCATGCCTGCCCTTGGGCTGCACATGAAAGGCAAACCGGCTGTATGAAGCAAAAGGTCCATCTTTCACTACACAGCAACCAGCCTGCACTTCAAAAGGGGGCAGATGTCCCCCTGTAGACGGCAGTGAGTGACTGCACCCATCCCCTGGGGGATAACTGGGGGACTGCGTGATCTCTCCTTTTCCCAATTTCAAGGGCCACTCTGTTTATGGTACACAGTCAATGCACCCCTGACTGCTCCTTTGCCTCTGCACCCATGTCTAAAATACACAGCGGGCACAGAGGAAAAGTGCTCCCTCATTTGCATGGGGCCAAGCCACTGTGAAAATAAGGGAACACACCCGTGAGATCACTCCAGCACACATGAGACCCAACGTGATCTGTGATGCAGATTGGTCGACACAAGCATCTGCAGCCCCTTCTGTAATATCAAAGAACACCAGGGGTGCAGAAAATTGGCACACACGCCTGACTGAGAGACTTTATACTTGGGTAACACAGAGAAATGCTACCAGTTGTATGATGGCTCTCCACACCATTGCAATTACTGTAATAGATTTGATCATAAAGTGAACAGGGTTAATTCATCTGCATTTACTAGCTCAGAGTAGTTGTCCCGCAAATTAAATTATAAAAATTCTGATCAAATAAATATCAATACGACCTAAGAGATGAACAGCAAACAGTAGCATTTATACACACTTTATTGAGATTCTGACGATTTTCCTCTTCATTATCAGGACAAGAAATGGGCAAGCTGTTTTTAATAAAACACCTTTTTACGCGTTACAACAAATATTTTTTTTTTTAACCGTATTTAACCATTATAGTATAAAAATGGTGTAGGCATTAACATTCTACATATTCTTGTTTATAATGCTGCCACTGTTTTAAGCATCAATGCTGTTGCCTTCTCAGGAAGAACACAAGGCAAGTGTCAGGCTGTGACAATTTTCCCTCTAACTAGGGATGAGGGAGACAATAGGCCTTTCTGCTTCCGACAGCACAGGCACTGACTTGCACATTCCCCGCTGTGAATCTCAGTATTGTTCCCTGAAATCTCACTGCCCGGCATTAAGGACAACAAGCAGCAGACAAAAGGCAGGGCTCAAATGGTCCAGCAGTAATTCATACAGATGAGTACAGGGTCGGACTGAGGACACAAAACAGGCCCAAACATCAAATTAAAAGTGGCCCCTATTAGTGAATCTGATAGATAAAAGTAGGAACCACATTTGCAAACAGTGCAGTTTTGAACTTGTAAAGATGCCTACACATTTTGCAAAATATGAGAGACTGCATGCTTATGTGCGTGCTACAGGCAATGTTTGTGGTAATATCTGGAAAACAACAGTAAAAGGCATCCCACCAGACCATAAAACAGGCCCCAAAACAGTCAAAAAAGCACTGGCAAAGCCAAGAAGTGATGTGGCCAGCTCTTGCCGTGTCATAGTGCTTTTTTATTGTCCAAGGGATAGTGAGTTAAGGAGGAGGACTGTATGGGGGCATCGGGGACAGAGAGTATGGGGAAATGCACTATGACACGGCCAGCACAAGCCGCATCACAGCACTTAATTGGCTTAATGAGGGGTTGAGCAGGACGCTATACACAGGGTAGGAGGTAGAGAGGGGAAGGAGAGCAACAACAGGGACAATGAGTGAGGTGGGAGGAAAAATAATACGGACAGCTGGTGGGGTGGGGAGGTGGGAGGAAGAGCAACCACATGGGCAGTGCGTGGGGGCAGGCAACAACACAGACAACGAGTGGGGCATGCAACAACATGGACAGCGGGAGGGAGGAAGCAACAACATGGACGGTGGGGCAAGCAACAACATGGGCAGCGGGAGGGAGGAAGCAACAACATGGACGGTGGGGCAAGCAACAACATGGGCAGCGGGAGGGAGGAAGCAACAACATGGACAGTGGGTGGGGGCAAGCAACAACATGGACGGTGGCGCAAGCAACAACGTGCGCAGCGGGAGAAGGCAAGCAACAACAAGGACAGTCGAAGAGGGACTAGTAAAACGGAGGGTGAAACAACATGGAGTGTGAGTGAAATGGGAACCCGCATTAACTTAGAGGACAAGTACACAAAGCAGACTGTTGGAAAAGACACTCAATCTAGTAGACAACTTAGGCAAAAAGAAAAGATTAGCATCTGAATAGGGAGCAGTGGAAGAACACAAGTACTTGGGCCATGTTCCAGGGGAAGGACACACACAAGAAGCAGAAGTGGATAGTGTGGATGCTAACCTATGTAAAGCAAGCAAATGAGTAACAGTGAAGTCAACCAATGGTATGCAGTGGGCGGTCTCTAAGCCTCCTGTAAGTAAACAAAAAGTCTTGCAAGTGACAGCACATTCGCTGTGTCAGTGAGAGCTAAAACCGTCCCACATACTGGCCTGGCAGGCCAGCCCTTCTGGCACTGCCCTATTGGCCTATAAGTCAATCCTATACTGAATGAGTTTTCTGTCCCTGGAAAAATTGATAACTTTCCTGATTGAAGTTGACTAATTACAAATGCTGTCAACTAGATGCAGTTGCTGCAGAAAGGTTTTTAGATTTAACCTGTGTGACCACCAGCAAAAATAAAAGGAATGTTTTATTAGGTTAGAAAATATCGACTAAAACCAACTGACACCACCAGATATTAGTAAACTCTCTCAAAAAACAAAGCAAATCAATTGAAATTGCTCGATCGCACTGTATTTTATTTGGACACCAGTCTGCTTCCAGTTGTATCAAATAGAAACCATCCATAGCTGGTCAACTGGTATTCCCATGAGATGGTTTATGCATCTAAGAGAGGTATCATACCAGTCCCACAAAAGATAAAATATGAAAATGACATGCACACAGAGCATGCTATTAACCTCCTGTGGAAGTCGCAAATTACAAAATTATAAGAGCTAAATGTAACTCTTAAAATGACTGGACTAAATTAATCTCTGTATTGGTTACTAAAATGATTTAGTAGTGCTTGATAACCTTGTTGATCTTAATATCATTGTACGTGGGAGATTGCAATCTCCCTACAACATAGAGTGGTTTATGTTATTAGTGCAGGTACTTTTGGACGTCTACATGCGCTTTTATTAAATAAATGACTGAAATAATGTATTGCAATATTCTAGTGAAACTATCATGCTCTGGCCTTAGGGAATAGCATTTAACATCAGCCTTCCCTGCTGCAACAGTGGAGCAAGGTGATGTGTGTCAGTCTGAAACTGTCTCTAGACTGGCAAAACCTTTGAACACACTAATTCAGAGGTAAGAAGACAGAGCTGGGCACCCACACACTACTTCCCAAATAATCCCTGAAGCCAAGCATGCCCTGACATGCATCCAGCACCCAGATCGGCCATTTAAAAAACAGTAAGAGTATCTGATGTGGGTTAATCGTGGTAGTAGGAGGAGAAACAAGCAGGTGGGGAACAATAAATCAACCTCTCAATTGCCACCCCCTCGGCTGATGTTCAAGCACAGAGCACAGAACCAGTTCTGCACCAGACCCACTAAAAGGAGGAAAGGATAGCTAGGGAATGGGAGGGGTGAGGATGGGCTGAGTGATGCTTGCAGGTTATCAGGGTCAATGCTTGGTTAGCTCACCCAGTCCATGCTTTTTCTTCGCATTCTGGAATTGTATTGCTGTTTATTGCAGGAAAACTCCCAGAATGCAACGAAGAATCTGAGCTGGATGATCTGTTCATGTATGGATCTTGGAAACTTGACACCTATGAACCTAAGAAAAGCTCCCGCTCGCAAAAGAAAAATATGCTTAACATTACGAAATGCAAATTGAGAAGTGAAAACATCCACATATTATACGAAATAAATTGCCCTCTAAGTTGACATTAATAAGTATATTGCAAGTCATCCAAGAGTTCAATGCCAATAGAAAGGCCTTCATTCTCCTGCTTCTATATGGTCATGGAACCCATTGGTGACTTGCAGTCCCCTTATAATGCACAGTATGGAGTACTCTATCCCCATCCCCTAATATGTGCGCAGAAAATACCGTTGTTCAATGCTATACACAGCCCAGCATTTGGGGCCCAATTCACGATTGCAAAACAACAGTTGATGGACAGAATGCAGAACAATGTCATACATTCACCCCAGTACAGAGATCTGGGCCCAATTCCCGATTACATTTTTTCGTAAACCTATGGATGCATGCTATATGCCTTGGCGACGAAGAGACTTCAAGTTCTTGTGCCCGAGCTGTATGTTGATTTCTAGTCCTGCGATGCGTTCTTCGGCCACACTTGTCCAGAGTCCCACAAGTACTGAAACTCTGCATGCTTGCACTCATAAAACAGAAGTATTTTTTTCAAATTCCTTCAGATCCCCTTTATCCTCGTTATGGGAAAATTATGTCGCCTATAAAGTCTGTACTTCATCCACACCCTCTGTATAACGAGATGTACAGATGCACATTTACACACTTACTACGCCTTTTACACCTACATCATTTAGGGTAAGTCCATGTGAGTTCAAGGAATGCATGACTAGTGCTATGACAGTGTATACCTTAGTCTCACAGAAATGAAACTTGGGATTTATTTATTTAATTTATTTTAAAAGTTTTATATAGCGCTAGCTTGCCCCGTTGATATCAGAGCGCTTTACATACACACTGTAAAAAACACAGACGGAAATTGCATTACATAGTAGGCAGGCAGTAAGGAAGCAAACAAGAGATAAAAAAAATACAGCATGAAAAGTAAGGTGGATGTTTTTCCTTGGCCACTCCTGTGACATTTAAACACATCTAGATGACATATACACTTGTGGAACTCCGGCTCTCTCTGCGTGACAGCTGCATAACAGCTGTGAGTATATGAACTCTCGGTGTTGAAAAATGGATTTGGGACACTGAAATGTTTTCATTTTTAAGCTGGGCTTACAGGTAGAGAGGTTTGTGGCTCGCCCTTTGTAGCTAAAGCTAGCCTGCTGCCTGCTGAATACAGACCGTTCAACTTATCATTACAGCTATTTAGTCAATATTTGGCTTATAGCATTACATATGAGGCTTTCCTATGTCATTTATTTCGTGTGAGTTTGTCAATGTCCCCATCAATCAGGCACAACTGTCCGCCTGAGGGCAAGTTTCCAGTGTGCATCTCATTCACTAATGCAGATGATCCTGTCTGGCACGTGGCGGCTGTGAATGTGTATACATTCTATAAATCAACCATCGTTAGACATTTTCTTGACTTCAGTACATTTAAATCTCTTTACGGTGTGTTGGCTGTTAATCTGGTCAATTCTGGCTTTCTCATTCTGTCGCCAGAAGGCTTTGAAGGTGGTTTCCGGCTCTCTGGTGGGCCTGGTCCCTGGAAGCAGCTGGCGAGCTGGCCCTGCAGGAGCTGCTGGTAGGAGACAGGGGGATTAGCTGGCACCAGACACGCCACCAGCACAGCAACATCATGTTTACAGGCAACAGGGGACATGTCCACAAAGCCTTTTGAAAGGATTGCAGTACAAACTGCAGGAGCAACCAGCATCGTGTCAGTCAAAACATCAAAGTGGCCAGAATTTTATCATGGAACGGCTGCTGCTTCACGCATTTTAACCAAGAATCTTCCTGCCGAGCTCCTCTAAGTGCAGCTAATGAAGTGTTCCCTAACTGCATATAGCTCCATTAAGGGCTGGAGTCAGGGTACCACGCGGGTGGACGGCGTCCCCCCACTTATTTTACCGGGTAGACGCCGTCCCCCCTTCCAAACAGCTGGACTTCACTCTTTGGCCTCTCTGGGACGAGATCGGAGCTCACAGCACGCTGCTCACGGGCTGACTTCTCAGATGCAATCGCATCTAAGGGCTGAGCGAGGGGAGGCAATGAGCCCGATGGTGCAAGCCACCTTTTGTGACGTCACTTCCTGCCGTGACGTCACTTCCTGTGACAGCATCCCCCCAATTCTTTTTTTAGGACTTGTGCCCTGGCTCCTTACATCCTGACTATATGCCTTTCGGGGCTTGCTGATTAGAACACAACCACTCAGGGCCAGACTGGGAACCCAAAGCAGACCTGGCAATTTTGCCAGACCTGCTCTGCAACCCCGACCCTCCCTCACTCACCCCCACCCCCTTCAGCCCCTCCTTCCCCGCATGCAAGTGTGAAGTACTGCTGCTTTTGTTACTGGGGGCTGATATTGCACTACCTCTGCAAAACTGCCCCCCCCCAGTAAAAAAAATAACAGGCCCCCACCACTGCAAAACCAGGCCACACCTTTCCAGCCTCCCGGGGAAACAGCCGCTGCCCACTAGGGCCAGTCCGTCTCTGCGCCCACAGTAAGAGTCATTGTCTGCATCTGTGCCTGTGGTGGATAACACTATGCAGGTAAATAAGATGACCTATATAATCCGGTACCTATTATAGCATAGTAGGAGACATCAAATTACACCACTAAATGATTGATTAAGCAAGCACTGGCAAAGCCAATGGGTCTCGACTTTAAAAGGCTCAGGGATGGCATACACACACATGCATCCAGGCACACGCTCCCACATACCCACCAATCCTGGAATGGAGTTTTTAAACAAAGGAGACCTATTCCAAGATGAGCGCCGCATTTAACAGAATGGTAAATTAAAATAGTTTTTCATAAAGTGTGTGACGAGTGAGAAAAAGAATGTGAGCAAGGTGAATGCAATTTGTAGCTGCTGAGCATGCTAAATAAGGTAATTAATTATTTCATTAAATTAGGAAAAAAGTAAAACACCAAGGTGGAGAGGGAGCCGGGTCAGGATCATCAAGGAGCAAAAGAAAGGGAAAGAGAGTGCACTAGCAATTTGGTACACAATATAAAGAGGGGGAAAACAAGGACACGCATGCACCTCCGGTGAAGTGCTCCGAAGCAAATAATGAAATAGACCCTTAAAATACTCCATGGAAGGATACAACTCATCCAACCTAAAATCTGTGAGACCGAAATACTATTGGCAGGGAAAAACAGAGAATACAGAAAAAATCCATCAAATCATAAGCAGACATTTCAGAAGGAAAACAAAGCCATCCAGTCTTGAGGAAGGGTCGGACACAAAGTCCACTCTGAGTACACTATGTTAACAAGGCGTATCACTTTGTTATAATCAAACAGGGGTGGGGGTAGAATAAAAGCTACTATTATGTAAAAATAAAATCACAAGTGATTCATATATTTCATAAATGCACAAAGATTTAAATTCTGAAAACAAATATAAATGCAAAGTAGTTAGCTATAGACAGCACTGTAGTTCTGCTTAAAATGAGCCCCATCAGCTGCCTAAGCCAGCTTTGGTCAAAATGCAGCAGCTTTTGAAAGTGGTTGTTGAAAAAGAAACCTGCAAATATGGCTTACTATGCCACATTTTCACACTTCATGCAAGTGTCAAATCGGCAAGAAGCAGTACAGAGAACACTTCTGAATCTGTAAGTTGTTTCACCACTCGAGCATTTGCCCCACTCTACGCCACTCCACTCTACACCACTCTACTCTACACCACTCCATGCTACTCTTCTGTATGCCACTCTACTCTACATCACTCAACTCCATTCCACCAGAGCTGATCTGGTTTGTATTGAGGGGTACATCGCTTTTTTTGCACATCGAAGCCCATTAAATTGAAATTTCAGCACCAAGCTAAATGGTTAGGTTAGATGGACCCTTTCCCAAAACTGTATGCTATTCAACAAACAACGTAGGTTTATAGAAAAATGAACTAATTTCCTTTTATAATCATGTATTAAATTGCAAACTATAAAATTAAAGCCAGTTTAAATCTTCAGTAAGACATTAGAACATTCTCATTAATATTTTCAGGTTTCTGTGGGGAAAAAGGTGAATTCTGTAGGTCAAACCTAATATGTGGAAATGATAGTGCCCAATTATATCGATGCAACTCTACACAACAGCAAGAAAAAATGTTCAAACACGCATTGAGCAACACTTTCTTAATTTGCTTATTTGCAACATACATGAAATTTGGAAATTAAACTAATTTGAACATTTAAGGCTTCTGGGCCCTCCCCATATGTCTAGCCCATTTTTGGACATCATGAAATCAAGGGCTCTCTTCTTAAACATTTCTCTTATCTGCCTTTCTTTGACATGATGCCAGGTGTACCCTTTCCTTACACACTGTAAGTCAGCCAGTCAGTCATTTAGTCTTTATTTATTTATTTATTTATTTATTTGCTGGTTTGTATAGCGCTTGAATCCACTCCTTCTGGAGTATCTCTGCGCTTTTGGAACCGGTAAAACAGCGTGCGTGGTATGGAGATGGAATTAGATTTCATTTTTGAACAGGGTGGTTTTTAGAAGTTTTCGAAATGTAAGATGTTCTTTACATTGTCTTAGAGACAGAGGGAGTTTGTTCACAGCTTGTGACCAGTGATGGACAGGGCTCTACCTCCGTGTCTGGATTTTTTAGCGCGAGGGACCACGAGGAGGAGATCGTTACTTGATCTGAGGGAACGTGCTGGAACGTAGGGAACAAATTTCTGCTCAAGATAAGCGGGCCCCTGTCCATTCAAACACTTATGGATCATTTGGCTCTTTGTTGGATTGGGAGCCAATGCAGTTGTTCAAGGAGGGGCTTGGAGGCAGTTCTCAGAGGAGCATTCAGAACAAGGCGAGCTGCCGTGTTCTGAATGACTTGTAGCTTAGCCAACGCTCCTTCGTTTGCAGAGAGCAGCAAGCCATTACAATAATCGATCCGACTAAGGATCAGTGCTTGGACAAGGGTTTTCCTAGCAGAATTGCGTAGTAGTGGGAAGACTTTGCGGAGCAGACTGATGGTATAGAAGCATATCCCTGAGATGTAACTTGTATGTTGTTTCAATGACAGGTCATGATCAAACCGAATTCCCAGATTCTTCACGATCTGTTTCGGTTCAGGGACTGCTCCTAAGTCTGATGGCCACCATTCCGGAGTCCATAGTATTTTAGCCTCCCCAAACAACATGACCTCCGTTTTGCTGACATTACATTGGAGATAGTTGGTGGACATCCATTTTGCCACTGCCTTCATGCCTGAAGAAAAAGAGTTCCTAACCTCAGCGGAAAGAGTTTTAAAAGGGAAGAGGAGCTGCGTATCATCTGCGTATGATACGGGGATGAAGCCGTACCTCCGCAGTACTCCTGCCAGGGGTGCCACATAGATATTAAAAAGGGTGGGGCTCAAACAAGAGCCCTGTGGCACCCCCTTAGAAATCTCTATTTCCGCTGAGTGATACGCACCCATGGTGACTCTCTGGGTGCGATCAGATAGGAAACTCTTCAACCAGTCAAGGGCTTTATTCTTGACGCCAGCGTTCGATAACCGTTCAGTCAGGATGGTATGAGACACGGTATTGAACGCTGCCGACAGATCTAATAGAACCAAGATGACTGAGAGGCCCTTGTCCTGGTACATGTGGAGGTCATCAGTAACAGACAGGAGGGTGGATTCTGTACTGTATTTGGGGCGGAATCCTGACTGGGAGTCATCCAGAGCATTAGCAAGTTCAATATGTCTGGATAGGTGGCGATTCACATGTTTTTCTATAAGTTTCCCCAAGAATGGTAATAGGGAGATAGGTCTTAAGTTGGTTAGGTCAGACCATGGAGTAGCAGTGTTTTTCCTTATAGGTCTGACAAGGGCTCGCTTCCACTCCTTAGGGACAATGCCAGAAATCAGTGAGAGATTCACCAGTTCAGTAATCGTTGGGTATAGTTGTTCAGCCAATGCAGGCATTAACCTGGCGGGGATGGTGTCCTCTGGACTCCCACTCTTAATCTGCTTTATTAGTGTAGATGTTTCCTGTAGTGAGATAGGGGGAAGGATGTCTAAAGAGTGTACATCCGATATAGCTTCTGTATAGTTCAGAGGGGGTACTAGATCTGAAGGTGTAGCCTGATTTGTGCACACTATTTTATCATAAATTTTATTAATTTTGTTGGTGAAAAAACAAGAAATCTCATCACACAACTGTTGGGAGGCCATCTCAGGGGCTTCGCAAGAGGTGGGTTTAGCGAATGTTTGTAGGATTTGAAAAAGAACCCTGGGGGAGTTCCCTGCCTCTTGTATTTGTGATGTAATATGGGCTTTTCGTGCAGTGCGAATCGCTTTATGGTAGAAGGATAATGCGTCCCAGTATTTGTTCTTATCCTCTTGAAGATGGGAGGTTCTCCATCTTTTTTCTAGTTTCCTTGCACCTAATTTAAGTGTTCTTAAATTGTCAGAGAACCAGATTTCTTGCTTTTTGGCTGGCCTAGATTTGAAGTGTTTTAATGGGGCAATTTTATTTATGACTTTCTTGATTTCGCCTTCGAATTTATTAAGAGCAGTTTCAATATTATCCAGAGGTAAAAGAATAGGGGGATTACATTTTTCTCTAAAGGTGGAGTTAGTAACTTTATGCCACTGTCTACGAACACAAGGTAGCGAGCTGGGGCAAGAAGGAGTGGGTGCCAGGAGGGGGGTAGTAAATTCCACAATAAAATGGTCAGTCCAGCTCACCTGCGTTGCAGGAGGACAGGAGACAGGCGGGACATTGGAGAGTACTAGGTCTAAGGTATGACCTGCCCGATGCGTGGGTCCACTGTTCCTTAATATTAATCCTAAGGATGATAGGTCTGTTAGTAGGGATTGTGCTTCATTACAGTCTGATCTTTCACTGTGTACATTAAAATCTCCAACTAATATGAACTCACTATCGTTGTTGATATGTGGGGCTAGTAGTTCGACCAAGGTATTGGTAAAATTATTGTAGGGACCAGGCGGGCGATAGACTAGAGCACCTTTATAGTTTTCTTTAGGGGATGTATGTATTTTGAAAACTAGAATTTCAATTTCGGAGGAGCTAAGTTCTTCTAGGACCGAGATAGCCAGCTCTTATTTGTGTATAATAGCAATCCCACCGCCAGTTTTTAAAGGACGGTCTAGTCTAACTATTTTATAGTTACAGGGAATTGCTAAAGTTATGGCTGGGGTACAGTGTGGTTTGAGCCACGTTTCTGTAAGATAGCATACCTCAGGTCGTTTAGAAGAGATTAGATCCCAAACCTCAGCGGTATGTTTTGAAAGTGATCTGATGTTACACAAGATGTTTTTCCTCCCCAATGGAAGGTCATCTGCAACTTTCGAAATGGTGGAAATCAAAGGATTGGGGCAGCTTCTAGGGTGTGTCTGTCTCATATGCGTAGAAAATTGAGTGTGGCAGTGGCGACAAGAGAAAGGGCCTTCGACCTCTGGCAGAACGATGCAGTTTACGCCTAACGAATGGTGTGTGTTTAGGCTCATCAGTTCCTTTGAGGTGTAGGTTAGCCTTTCCAGGATGGATACATAGGGTAAAATTGTATGATCCTCCATAGCCCCTGGCCCGTTCTGGCGCGGACGGGCGCAGACGGGCAGGTCTTTGGCTTGTCTTTGGCGCGTATGAAGGCGCCCCCCTGCGCGCAACCGCTGCGCGCTAGTTCCGACGAGTGGCTAAATAGCCCTCAGTGCAGAAAGGCTAGAGCGCTAACCGCTCGACTCGAAAAACAGGAAGTGTGTCTCTCAGGCTCGTACCTGTCCCGCCCTCCGCTCAACGGTATTGGATACCGAGTCGGACCGGTGCGGGCAGGCTACAACACAGAGCACAGAGTTTCTAAGTGAGTCCTAAGCCCCAGGCAGCTCCGTGAATGAGCGTGAAGCACAGAGGGTAAATGTATTAAAATTATCAATCACTTATAATACAACAAAAGGATTTTAAAATTCGCAATCAATTTAAAATCAGTTACAATGTTACATTCGGTTTTATAATTCACATCCACAAGCCAGCAGAGTGATCTGATCTGCGAGTATTACCTGGCACCAGAAGCGGGGTCGGAAGACACTGCCACTGTCAACCTTACCACCATGTGCTCTGCCTCCTCGCAGCCTAAATAGCCCTCAGTGCAGAAAGGCTAGAGCGCTAACCGCTCGACTCGAAAAACAGGAAGTGTGTCTCTCAGGCTCGTACCTGTCCCGCCCTCCGCTCAACGGTATTGGATACCGAGTCGGACCGGGGCGGGCAGGCTACAACACAGAGCACAGAGTTTCTAAGTGAGTCCTAAGCCCCTGGCAGCTCCGTGAATGAGCGTGAAGCACAGAGGGTAAATGTATTAAAATTATCAATCAATTATAATACAACAAAAGGATTTTAAAATTCGCAATCAATTTAAAATCAGTTACAATGTTACATTCGGTTTTATAATTCACATCCACAAGCCAGCAGAGTGATCTGATCTGCGAGTATTACCTGGCACCAGAAGCGGGGTAGGGAAGACACTGCCACTGTCAACCTTACCGCCATTAAAATTACAAAAGACAATGTCATTTAAACCATAACACGTTAACAAGGGAGAGGGACTTCAATAGCCTGTATAGCCCAGCTACGAAGGGCTATAAGGCTATTAGAACATTCTGGCACTAGAGGGCAGAATGTTCTATCAAAAAAGAACAAAGCCTTAAGGAAGAGTAAGGGGGTTGGAATCCCCTCAGGCTTCTTGAAGCCTTTGTTCTCAGCCAGAGCTGTGAACAAAGAAACATTGGAATGTTGAAGCTCCAGGCTTCTACCAGCCATTATAAGCCCGGAACACTCCATTGTTTTCAATGGAGCTCCCAACATTCCAATGTTCTAATTGAGCATTAAAACAATAATATACAAGACGTTTAATAGGTCCTAAATGATGGCATACATAAATATATAATAAATAACTAAAAACTGCTAAAAAAGAACTCAGGCATACTGCCACTGAGGTATATACAAATCGTCTCAGTAATGCATACGAAAAACCAGGTTAGGTTCATTCTAATCTAATACAACAATGTACAAAATACAAAATGCATTTACCCTAGACTGGGGAACGAGGGGACAGTTAACAATGCCTCCTCTCATTAGCACGTATCACCCACGACCAACCTAGGACCTTTGCAACAGTGATCACTGTGGATTCATTAGTAGATGTTTTTAGGATCCTAAGTGCTTCACTACTCAGCCATGTGCCCATAATTGAGCATAGTGGTTCCAGCCATCTGGTCCTACGGATTTTATATGCTGGGCATGTGAACAAAATATGTGCCAGCGATTCGTTTTGGCTGGGACAACATTGGCATTTACTGCTAATCGAGGTATGCCATCTACTAACAAATACATTGGTGGGAAGAGAACCCACCCTAAATTGGTGATAAAGTTTCCTATATTTTGTAGAGGTAATGAGATCCCAGTAATCTTCATACTCCGCTTCATGCTTGTGCTCTAGAAAGTCTCTGGATAATGAGGGTCTAGTTAAGGCAGAAAGACGCTTCATTATAAGCGAATTCCAGTAAGCTGCCTTAAATTCACTCTTCGCTGGGAAGGGATTTTCTGCGGGATTTGCCCATCATCTACTCATCCCCATCTCGCAAAAGAGTGGTTTTTACTCGCGTCAGCCACGGGATTTTACTCATACCGTCAGCCTCCCTAACTTCCAGAAGAGCCTGTGCGTAGTGGGAAAGCTCTGGAGTGACCCAGAGCCTTCTTCAGTAAGTCACTGGCCTGAAATATGCCACATCCTCAATTGAATAACAAACCAGATCTAAAAATAAGGGCAATAGCGGTGTAGACTGTGGAAGGCCAATCAATGACCTCAGGAATTTGTTTTGGGCTGTTACTAGGGGGCCAATCAATGACCTCAGGAATTTGTTTTGGGCTGTTACTAGGGTAACTAGATTGGCAAAGCTCCACAATTCGGTCCCATACAAGATTGAGGCGCTGATTTTTTAGATGTATTTTGTTAGTGCTGGAGCGATTGGGTTGGCGTAAGAAAGACACTGCTTCTTCAGCAGGGCACCTGAGAGTTGGGCATGCTTGACAGTAAGCAAATTAATCTGCTGCTTCCAACTGAGTTTACTACCAATGGTTACCCTGTAAGTCCTCCTCCCTTTGCGTGTATATCCTCTTAAAAGCACACACCCTCTAGCAACATCCGGTTATTAAAGAAACAAAAAAATTGCAGGGATTGATTGAGTGAATCAGGCTTGGAGCTTCCAGAGCGCCTGGACGCCTCAGGGCAACTGCAGCGCTTTACAAACCTTTTTTCATTTCATTTAATTTCATTTCAGATATTCCTAATCAGTCCTTTACATGGATAACCTATTATACAAAGGCATTTGAAGTACCGCCCTTGGAATAACAGGATAAGCATGGCAATGAGTTTAGGTCTGCCTTAGAGGCAAGTGAGCCATTGTCAGAAACCCTGGATGAGGTAGATCGGGCGGTGATGAGATGTCATAACAACAAAGCCCTAGGTCCAGATGGAGACCCAATAGACCTGTTTAAGAGCAATATGGATCTGTGGGGCCCAATTTTGGTAAACGTTCTAAATAGGGCTAAATCTTGTGGTCCGCCAAGGTCATGGTCAAATGCCATAATGGTACCAATATAAGTTTTATCATGTGATCTTGACAATTGGTCTGTAGAGGAGAATATTCTGTTGCCTGTGCAATACGGATTTAGACATGGCTTAGGCACTGTTGATCAGAGCCTGAATTTCTATGTGCTGTATAATAAATATGTATGGCCTAATGGTGGTTGCCTATACCTTGTCTTAGCGCAGCATTCAACATGTTCACGGGGAAACTCTGGTTGAAGCTGCTGACTTTGGCCACAACCTTGCCAACTGCATGAGGAGGTTGTTGGGTGCATTAGGTATGGACCAAATGGTGAATGCACTACCCGGGTCAAGATTAATAAGGGAGTACAATAAGGCTGTGTCCTAGCTTGTGTTTAGTTTATATATCAATGACATGGACCAGTACCTATTGATGCTAGTGGCTGACCCTCCAAGGGTGGGATCAATAGTTTTACCCTTACTTATGTTCGCAGATGACTGTGTGTTAATGGCCAGAACGGGCATAGGCCTGCAAAGGCTGCTTGATGGGTTTGCGGAGTTGAAGGACTGGACTCACTAGGGCTGCCAACTAATATTTTTTAAATATGTTTGCTATGGTATGTGGTAGCCCCAAAGTTATGAAAAGATCCTTTCAGATACAAAACACCAAATTACAAATAGTAAATACTTTTAAGTATCTTGGGTTTCCATTTGACAATAATTGTAACTATTAACACCTTTATAGAGTCAAACGCACTCAACTTGAACAAAATATCATGTCTATTTTTAAGTTTTCTAAGAAGTTGTGGTCATCTCCTTTTGGTGTGATTTTAAACATTTATAATGCCAGATTACGGCTGCCACTTACAGGGCAGGCATATCGGCATGGCAAGACCCAGTATTGTTACAAGCTACTGTAAATAGTTTTCTTTATATGTTATTACGCTTACTGGGCTGTGCACCAACATTTATTTGTAATGAAGAATTAAGTTTTAGCTATCTGTTTGACTCCGTTATGTAAGCCCCAATCATGTTATGGTTGTCCACTTGGTATTGCCCTGAAGCTGCACTGAATAGAACAGTGATTAAGGCTTGTTTGGCCCTTGATAAGGCCTGTATTATCCAGTGGCTGCAGTATGTTAAAGATCAACTGACTATAATCAGCCATTAAGAACTTTTTGATAACCCATAGAATATTACAAGTGGGATGAAACTACATATTTAACAAGCATTTGCAATGCAATAGGTCTCGCATTATTAAAGTTAGAGCTATTGGCATTGTAAATGGCAATGCCTTTTATTTATGTTTTTTTGCTTTTAAAACATAAATAAAAGGCATTGTCATTTACAATGCTAATAGCTTAAACTTTCGCAAAAGTGAGACCTATTGCATTGCAACAGAATATAACATTAGGTGTAGTAAAGAGCACAGAAGATTTCAAGGGGTAGAGGGAAGTGAGTGGGACGGACAGGCGAGAACACGACTGGAGGGAGGGGAAGGTTTGCAGTCACAAATTAAACTCCAAAGAGATACTAAATGAGAGCAGGAATAATGACACGAGAAATATCAAAATAACTGAAGAAAGAGCTCATAGGGAGATACAGGAGAGAGGGGAATTTCTAGCGTGAGAGAGAAAGAAAGGAAAAGAGAAGGGAAAAGAGAACATGGGTAGAATAAGACACAAAGGAGAGGAAAACAAGTAGGGAGTGAGAGAGAGGAAGAACTAGACAGAGGAAAATTGAGAATGAGGGGTGTTTACAGCCAGAAAGAAAGGGTACAGAGATGGAGAAAGGAAGACAGAGGTGGAAACAAAGAAAGGAAAGATGGTGTTATAGATGTATAGACAGAAATACAAAGAGCTAGAGAATAGGACAAATAGTTGCACTTGGTGATATGGGAGGTGAAATGAGGGACTAGAGAAAGGAGTGACAGAATGGAAATAAATTATATATGTTCCTGTTAGGGAAGGTTAGCGCTGGGAGCGCTTTAATTTCACTTTTAGCCTTGGGATCGCTTTAGTGCTTGCAGCCCTGGAAGAGCGCTTCATTTTCTGCCCGTAGCGCTGTAAATCATATTTAGCGCTAAGAGCGCTTTATAGTTGGGAGCCGGTGCCCACCCGGCATGGATTTGCCCCACTAAATTGTTATTTAGTCTGCGAGTGCCCACCTCGCTTATGTGCCGTTTTATTTCTACTTCGGCTGCCCACGCCGATATTTGGATTGCCTTGCCGCCTGCCTGTCTGAAAACGAGCCGCCGCGCTGCCCGTGGCGACCCGGAAGCTCTTGCCCGGCCGGCCAATCCGCTCGCGGCCGACCGGAAGTCCCGCCTCCTGAGGTCCTGGAGAAGAAGGCCTGCCGGTGCATGGAGCGCCCTGCCGGTCCTGGGTAGCCCGGGTCCCCATGAGGGGGCCCGGGGAGAAGGAGCAGTGTGGCGCCTGTTGCGGGTCTCCTCTGACCTGAGGGAGCCCCGATCCAGAAGAGGAGACGCGCCGTGAGGAGCAGAGCGCGAGAGGAGCCCCGCCGGAAGAGAGCAGCCGGTGAGTGGGGCCCAGGGCTGATGTGAAGTTAGAGTCCCCCGTAGGGGACTCCGTGCCTGCCTGTGTGTATGCCTGGGGGGAAAGGGGGGGAGGGGGGAGGGGGGAGGGGGGAGGGGGGGAGTGTGTGCGCGAGGGAATGTGTGTGCTCATGCGTGACTGTGTGTGATTGAGAGAGAATGCGAGGCAGGGGATGTGCACGGCGACGTGCGCGCCCTCGAGGAGGAATCTGAGACAGCGAGGCACGTGGGCGATCGCTGTCTCACATTCCTCCAGACACGCCAGCAAAAGATGTCTTCGCAGACAAAGCATGCTTCGCATGCTTTTTAGGTCTGCTCGACCTAAAAAGCACTCCTGAATCACATGCGAAGGGTGAGAGAGGAGAGGGAATGTGGTAAAGGAGCAGTAGAAATGCATGCCTTGTTGGTGACGCCTAGTGATACAGACCCTTACCTTCTGTCCATCCCTACTGTACGACATTTGTACTTGATATGATTTTGTCTCAACATGGAACTTTTTTTGGTATCATATCCAGCATCCGGCCATGGCGAAAGTGATTTGGAACCTTGTCCATGTGATTTACACACAGCACAGTCACAATGACACCTTTTTCTTTTTTTGTAGTCTGTGCAGTGCACCTAGAAAATGTATACTTAGGCCGCTGTTTAGGATTTGAAACCTTAGGCAATGTAGGCCAGTACGGTTGATGCTATACAGTTTATAGATATATTACTGCCTGTATTAAACTTCGCAGAATTGTCGGTAAATAATATATATAACAATGTTTTTTTAGAAGGAACATTGTAATTTTGTCTCTATTTAGAGGTTGACAGGAAAGGATTTATTTATTATGCGTATCGAGCGGCCATTGGCTGGCTTTTAGTGTATTTTCTGTATTCCGTTGTGCTGGTTTTAATACAATGTTTATCAGGTTTTAGTTTATAATTTATTGGTTTTAAAATGTAATGATCTTTGGGAATATTTAAGGTATTCTATTTGCACTGACCGTTATAGTTATTAACCGAATATAGTTTTAACTGCTACTACTACTATAAATCACATTTGCCTTGTTGAATTCAAAACATTTTATTTATCCAGCTGAATAAACAAAATAATTCGTTGAAAATGACTAATATAGTAAAAAAGGAAAAAACATTGGGGTAAAGATGGGTAAAATTTGAAATTCGCCAACAAGGTGAAAATTCTTGAAAAAAGTGTTTTTGCAGGAGAATTCTCTGACAAAAAAAAAACATTTCCTAAGTCGTTCATTCGCTCACTAAAGGTGACAGTACAAGAATTTGTTCTACGAAAACCTACTTTCTTCTTACATAGTTTTGCATAATAACCCTCACAAAATTAGTGAAGCTAGCAAAGTAAAAACCAAACAAGTTTACAGAGGGAAACATTCACACATTTGCAGACCCTCTAAAAGGCAAGGAGTCAATTTCTGGATGAAGACCTTATGCAGACTTCAAAATATTGTAGTAGGTAGTGTAAATGTGAGTTACTAACATGATTGTTTTATTACAACACTTAACCCGTGAGTAAAGGCTAAGCAATGCTAAAAAATCTCCAACGGAGCACAACAGATAGAGAAGAATCATTTCAAGTATAAAAGACAACAAACAACAGTTATTGTAACACTTTCCGAAGAAATACTAGCGCTCGTGAAATAAGAAGGACAGAGCTTCAGGACTAATGACAAGTACGGTGAACACATAGAACAACTTCACAGCTGAAGTGAAAGAGAGAGAAAAAAACTAGCAGTTTTTAAAAAAAGGCCTCCGTGAGCCCATTTGAAAGCTGTGTGGTGTGATCATGCAGTGAAAAGGGCAGGCTGGCTCATCAAATTATACTTGTCTAGGTGTCTGTGGCAGCATGAATATGCATTCATTTGAGTGCCATGATTTGATTACTAACTTTTGATGATGATCTCCATTGGACTGAATGCTACTCTACAACAGTGGTTGCCATATTTGATTTGATTTAAATTTAGAAAGTGCAACACTTGCCGAAAGGCGTCTAGTCGCTGCCTGAATTGAAGACGACTGAAACTGACATAGTAGAGGATTAAAAAGCTGAGGTAAACAGGCAGGTTTTTTAGAAGCTTTCTGAAAGCCAAGTGATTAGGGATATCCTTATCAGGGCAAATCCATGTCTGGGAGAAAGGTAACTAGATTTTCCTCATCAAAAAAACTTCAACTTGACCATAGTGAACTTTTTGCACTCAAAAACCAGAAATGACTATATATTAGTCTCGTAACTAGTAATACATGAGCCAATAAGACAGTCGTACAGGAGAGAGGGATTGTGTAAATCACGCCTGGGGGACACCTTTAATATCACCCCTATATACCAGGATTATCATACTCTGGGAGGATATACCAACGAAATGCTAACTCCTCATCTGACACAATGTGATGTACACCTATTTGAGAAAATTACAAAAAACAATTTGATGGACAGAATGTAGATCAATTTCTTACATTCACCCCAGTACAAGGATCTGGGCCTAAATCCATCGTTTTTTGCACTCCACACCACCCTGGGTTAGATAATGGCTTTATGCAATTCAGCTCTGACCCTGTGCCCCATGGGAACAGTCCAGTCCGAACTACACAGCCATATCTTTCCCAGACCTGAATTAAGCATCCGAGGACCGGACCGGTTTCGAGGTAACACCTCTCATCAGCCCGGCTAGCTTGACTCCAGTGGTGTGGAGGCTCTGGGACCCACGTCTGAGCTACCCCAGTACACTCAGGGAGAAAATTACAAAAAACAATTTGATGGACAGAATGTACATCAATGTCTTACATTCACCCCAATACAAGGATCTGGGCCTAAATCCATCGTTTTTGCACTCCACACCACCCTGGGTTAGATAATGGCTTTATGCAAATCAGCTCTGACCTTGTGCCCCATGGGAACTGTCCAGTCCGAACTACACAGCCATATCTTTCCCAGACCGGAATCAAGCATCCGAGGACCGGACCGGGTTCGAGGTAAAACCTCTCATCAGCCCGGCTAGCTTGACTCCAGTGGTGTGGAGGCTCTGGGACCCACGTCTGAGCTACCCCAGTACACCCAGGGAGAAAATTACAAAAAACAATTTGACTGGGGTGAATGTGTGACATTGATCCACATTCGGTCCATCACTTGTTTTGTTTGCAAATTCCGCCCTAAGTGCGCTGGGGATGCTCAGACGTGGGTCCCAGGCACTCCACACCACTGGAGTCAAGCTAGCCGGGCTGATGAGAGGTGTTACCTCGAAACCGGTCCGGTCCTCGGATGCTTGATTCTGTTCTGGGAAGGACATGGCTTTTGTAGTTCGGACTGGACTGTTCCCATGGGGCACAGGGTCAGAGCTGATTTGCATATCGCCATTGTCTAACCCAGGGTGGTGTGGAGTGCAAAAAAACGATGGATTTGGGCCCAGATCTTTGGACTGGGGTGAATGTGTGACATTGATCCACATTCGGTCCATCACTTGTTTTGTTTGCAAATTCCGCCCTAAGTGCGCTGGGGATGCTCAGACGTGGGTCCCAGGCACTCCACACCACTGGAGTCAAGCTAGCCGGGCTGATGAGAGGTGTTACCTCGAAACCGGTCCGGTCCTCGGATGCTTGATTCTGTTCTGGGAAGGACATGGCTTTTGTAGTTCGGACTGGACTGTTCCCATGGGGCACAGGGTCAGAGCTGATTTGCATATCGCCATTGTCTAACCCAGGGTGGTGTGGAGTGCAAAAAAACGATGGATTTGGGCCCAGATCTTTGGACTGGGGTGAATGTGTGACATTGATCCACATTCGGTCCGTCACTTGTTTTGTTTGCAAATTCCGCTCTAAGTGCGCTGGGGATGCTCAGACGTGGGTCCCAGGCACTGCACACCACTGGAGTCAAGCTAGCCGGGCTGATGAGAGGTGTTATCTCGAAACCGGTCCGGTCCTCGGATGCTTGATTCCGTTCTGGGTAGGACATGGCTTTTGTAGTTCGGACTGGACTGTTCCCATGGGGCACAGGGTCAGAGCTGATTTGCATATTGCTATTGTCTAACCCAGGGTGGTGTGGAGTGCAAAAAAACGATGGATTTGGGCCCAGATCTTTGGACTGGGGTGAATGTGTGACATTGATCCACATTCGGTCCATCACTTGTTTTGTTTGCAAATTCCGCCCTAAGTGCGCTGGGGATGCTCAGACGTGGGTCCCAGGCACTCCACACCACTGGAGTCAAGCTAGCCGGGCTGATGAGAGGTGTTACCTCGAAACCGGTCCGGTCCTCGGATGCTTGATTCCGTTCTGGGAAGGACATGGCTTTTGTAGTTCGGACTGGACTGTTCCCATGGGCCACAGGGTCAGAGCTGATTTGCATATCGCCATTGTCTAACCCAGGGTGGTGTGGAGTGCAAAAAAATGATGGATTTGGGCCCAGATCTTTGGACTGGGGTGAATGTGTGACATTGATCCACATTCGGTCCATCACTTGTTTTGTTTGCAAATTCCGCCCTAAGTGCGCTGGGGATGCTCAGACGTGGGTCCCAGGCACTCCACACCACTGGAGTCAAGCTAGCCGGGCTGATGAGAGGTGTTACCTCGAAACCGGTCTGGTCCTCGGAAGCTTGATTCAGTTCTGGGAAGGACATGGCTTTTGTAGTTCGGACTGGACTGTTCCCACGGGGCACAGGGTCAGAGCTGATTTGCATATCGCCATTGTCTAACCCAGGGTGGTGTGGAGTGCAAAAAAACGATGGATTTGGGCCCAGATCTTTGGACTGGGGTGAATGTGTGACATTGATCCACATTCGGTCCATCACTTGTTTTGTTTGCGTACACCTATTTGAGTCACATAAATTACATGTCATTTGTCAGTATGGTGCACAGAGTAATACTTTAAATTACTACTTTAAAGTTTTGAACATGATTGAAAGAAAACCAATTAATATGTTATCAGTGCATGCACCTGAACACATATTCTGGTTTGTGTAAGAACAATGTATACATTACAACATTTAGATGGGAGAGAAGGTAATGCATTTAAGGCCATACTTATAGGTTGGTGGACAGAATGCTCCATCGCAAACGTGGCAGATGTCCCATCCACCATATTCCAATTGCATTAAAGCCTCCGGCACTTGTAATAAGTCGGTGAGATATCCATCACTTTTTATTTAGAGTCTCATCCACATAACTCTAAATAAGGCAACTCGTCCCAAGGAAAATTGAAGATTCATTTCCAGCCCTTTCACCTGAAGAAAAAGTAGATAGATTCATGTACGTAGCTGTGCTGGAATGCAATCTGACTTATGTATGGCTCCTGGCTTTGATGGTCGAGTGGGATTGTTGTCTTAAATGCATTCACAGGTTGTTACGGAGGAGGTGTGGAAATCCCGGATAATCCTGGGTAGCTATGGGCATAGCTGGAGTTTTAGGACCATGAGCACATATCCAAGAAGTGACAGGAGTGCATCCAACACCTTAATTAAATGAGGATAAAGGGGGGCATCTGTGTGGAGAGGTTAGAGGGTAAGGGAATGGGATGGGTGGACTGGGCCCAGATATAAGAGGTCTGACAACACGTCAGACGAAAGAGGAACAATCTAACAAGAAGCTCACATGGTACAGGTCCACGATTGTACCCTAATGGAGCCAAGCTGATGCTCCAGCATTAAATGCAGTCATCTCATCAATGATGTCATTTAACATGTCATATGTGGGCAGGAGTGAAGCTATACTTAGCTCAGTAAATTATAACTGGTGAATGTCAGTGTTTTTTGTTTCAAAACAATTTTATATTATTAGAATGCCTAACTATAAAATCACTTTAACCTTTGGATGGTTCAGTGACTTTTTAGGGGTTGTTAATTTAAGGTTACATTTTATTACAAGACCTAACTGTAACATCACTTTAACCTTTGTTTTTTTCAGCAAATCACTAAGGTTTTTTTGGTTTTTGTCTAGGGACAAAAAGTGGGAAAGAGACAGGGTGAGCTCATCACATAAGGAAGTGAGGAGGAAGCACACAGGGTGAGCATATCACAGAGGGAAATGGGGAGGAAGCACTCATGGGTGAGCAAATCACGGAGGGAAGTGGGAGGAAGCACACAAGGGTGAGCACATCACAGAGGGAAGTGGGGAGGAAGCACTCATGGGTGAGCAAATCACGGAGGGAAGTGGGAGGAAGCACACAATGGTGAGCACATCATGGAGAGAAGTGGGGAGGAAGCACACAAGTGTGAGCACATCACGATGAGAATTGGGGTGGAAGCACACAGGGTGAGCACATCAAGGAGGGAAGTGGGGAGGAGTACACATGGGTGAGCACATCACGGAGTGAAGTGGGAGGGAGCACACATAGGTGAGCAAATTACAAAGAGAAGTGGGGAGGAAGCACACAAGAATGAGCACATCACAGAGAGAAGTGGGGAGGAAGCACACATGGGTGAGCACATCACGGAGGGAAGTGAAAGGAAGCACACAAGGGTGAGCACATTACGGAGGGAAGTGGGGAGGAAGCACACAGGGTGAGGACATGGCAGTGGTAAGTGGGGAGGAAGCACACAGGGTGAGCACATCACGGAGGGAAGTGGCGAGGATGCAAATAAGGGTGAGCACATCACAGAGGGAAGTGGGGAGGAAGCACGCAGGGTGAGCACATGATGGAGGTAAGTGGGGAAGAAGCACACAGGGTGAGCACATGATGGAGGTAAGTGGGGAAGAAGCACACAGGATGAGCACAACACTAAAAGCAAGTCAGAGCTCAAGTCCTAACATGCTGAGGGTCAGAGGCCTTCTCGCAGTCTCCAGATTAAGGAGCCCAATGATTGATTGGATGGGAGGGGGGATGGACAGCAGAGAGAGTTGGGTTGAGGAGCTATGAGAGGGAAAACAAAACAAGCCTCAATCTTTTGTCTTTATGGGGCCATGTGTTTAAACACATGGCGCCATAAAGATAAGAATCCTTTCAAAGCAGAAGGAAAGCCGGTGAGCCTGTCCAAGTGGGCCGTCTGAAAAAGCCAAAAGTACACGTCATAAAAAGGTCTTTTCCAGTGGCTGGCCACTGTTTAGTGTAAACGGTGACGCCAGCCAATGGAAAAGAGGGGCGGGGCTTAAAGCACTTTACCAAAACTCCTCAAAAGCATTACATCTCACAGAACGTGCTGCGCATGTGTGCAGCGACGCTAGCCGAGACCTAATAAAGGATAATTCTCTGTGCCATGGAGGAAGCGGATACACATTTGGCCAGAGTCCCATCCTTGGTGGTCCATGTGTTCAAAGGATCCTGCAACCGTTGATCCATCTATTTTACCTGCAGGCTTCTCAGAACATCTTTTATGATAAAATGGGTACAGCTACAAAAAGTTCGCCTAATTAAACAAGCACTGGCGTTGCCAATAGGTCTCGCATTAGGAAAGTTTGAGCTATTGGTATTGTAAATGACAAATATGTATTTATGTGTTGGTTTTGAAAATAGCGAAATTAATAGCTTTGTCATTTACAATGCTAATAGTTTTAACTTTCACAAATGTGACACCTAAAGCATTTGTCGGCAAGTGCGACTAAAGTACACCCCTGCTCTCGTGAATCTTTACACCACAGAACATAGTTAAAAAGATTTTGCATTGCAGCAATTCAATGGATGAGGGAGCTCAGCCATTTCGAATGCAGTTTGGAAAACGGGACAGTGCAGGGAACACTAAAACAGACAAAACCAGGTTCAATAAATTAGGCCATTATAAAATGCAAGGCCGGAAGAATGATGATCGAGGTGGTTAAATGTTTGTGTCTGCAGGGGGAAATCATCGGTCAAACCACAGGAGGTCGCCCAGCCCCGCTATCTGAAAAACAAAAGGAATGTGTTGGCGAAAAGAGGTGTCTGAAAGTGCTCTAAAGGAGGTTTTGGAGTACGAGCCTGACCTCCCGTGACCACAGCTATCATTGAGCAGTTAACACATACATGGAGCCCATTCAGTAAGCAGCTAGACTAAAGTGAAGAATAGTTCACAGAAAAACAATCATAAAACCTTGGCCACAACAGCCCAAAATAATGCTAATTTTAACCCAAGACCAAAAACACATGCACATTCAATCGAACGCGTAGATCGTATTCCAACTCTGTCAGACACTGCATTTGGGATATCATTTTATAGGTATATATTAAAACACGCCTACAAAAAAAAGCATTCCTCCAATTCCTCAAATGCACAAATTCTTCATGACACTATTTAACCTCAGACGTCTGAGTAACCTGTCTGAACGTATAGGAAGTTTCCACAGGCTACCGGGGACTTTGCATTGCCTCAGAGCTCGCGCAGTGCCATCTCGCAATAAATATTCCTGCAGCACATTCTAGAAATCCGACACCGCCTGCGAACGTTGAACACCCACACCAGGTACCACCAGAACACACAAGGCACTTGGATCCTGGCAGCAGAGTTTCGGAGTCTGCAAACATTGAAGTTTTTCTCCAAAATGTTGGAAGAACCCAATACTCAATTGTGAAAAGACTGGGGCACTCTCATAAGTATTTCATTGCAGTGACCCAAGAGACTCATAGATGACGAGTGCCACCTACAGACAGTTGACTTTTCAACTAAATACATTGCATTACGGGGCTTGCAGTTCATTTTTATACATTTAAAACCCAGAGTCAAGTGGCATGACCGGCATGGGACCGTTTGGAGGGCACAGAACGAGCTTCGAGGCAGGAGTGTGGGTCGTGCGAATTCAAGGCCCATTAGTAACGTCTGCAGGGAAGCTCTATGGAGCTAATTTTACTCTAAGCAGTCAGCCAGCTGGGTCGGCTCATCCCCAGGCCTGCACCTCGTGTGCACGTTTGTATTAGCCTGCGTGAAGTGGGGATTAAAAATACTGAAACACCAAGGAGAGGTTAGAAGGGAGAGCAGAAGGGTCTAACAGGGAAAGCGACGAAATTGAGGCTGATTACAGGCAGGGAAACTGAAAGTACAGCCGGCCTGCGGCCGGCCATGAATAATTAGGGGAGGAGAAGCCCTTTGATGTGCTGTGTGAACTGAAAGTACGGCCGGCCTGTGGCCGGCCATGAATAATTAGGGGAGGAGAAGCCCTTTGATGTGCTGTGCTGGTCGTGAATGCGCGTGCTTGTTTGGTCACGTGATTCACGTGAACTTAAACAAAACCGCACAAACGAAACCCTTGGTTTCACAAGCGTTTTGAGGATATGAATTCTCGCTACGCTCAATGCGCTTGCGCGCATTGATAGGTCGCGAGACCTAAAAAAGACATATTAACGCACTAATTATCTCAATTCCACCTCAGCCCCTGGATAAAGTAATATTTCCTTATTTTCTCGTTGTCACACTAACTTTGGTTGTCCAATAAGGACAGCTGTATTCCAATGTGTACTATGATGTTAACATCTAGTAGACTGGCTTTACTTTTTTTGTTGGCATGCACTGGGTGTTATTTTGAAGTTAACCACTTTCCTGACCCAAAATAGCCTAATCTGCAAGTTTTTAGCCTAAACTTCTGTCTCTGTTTTAGACGTGTTGTAGCCATGGCGATGCCTGAGAAAGAAATAAGTCGAAGCTAACATGGCAATTTTCTAGGGACAAAAAGTGGGAACGTGCATTGCGTACTAAACTGAAGCACTGTGAAACTAAATTTGTGATGTGGAAACAGGCAGGCAATGTGAAAAGTAGCATGGTATTTTTCCGGGAGCAATGCAGAAGGAGCCATCAAGGTGTACTTAAATGATACCAAAAAAACAAATTTGAAAAGGGGTTATAGGGGATATTTTTAACGACCTGTCATTTCATTTCCCCATACATAGACATTAGACAAAAACGAGAAATGACCGGTCACATATATGTTGCTGTACTAGAATCTGAAAAATAACGGAGTCATGCAAAATAATAAAGAGTCACAGATGGCTGAGATATTCCCATCAGACCACCCTTTGGCGGAGTTTCATCATATGGGATGTTTGTAATTTATCCAATAAACCGCCCAAACCATCAAATGACGGTGCGGATATGGGCATAAAATGAAAACTCTGGCCAAGCTGTTACTCAAAGAATAGTGTTCAAGGTGTGCAGTGCTGTGTAGTGGTGAAAACTAAAATTAACTACTCAGGCAGAACAATATTTTAATAGAGTATGTCTGAGTGTCAAAGTTAAAATCACGCCAGGCAGTCTAAATATATAACTGCACTGTGGCGCTGTGCAGGACGGTCAACATGTTTCAGCCTATTCGGAGATGTTTATCCGGCTTTCGTCAGGACCTGGTAACAGAGCTACTGCAACTATACAATGGTGAAAGAAGTGCTTAAGTGAAACATTAAAGTGCCAAAATATATCAGGGAATACTTATATCTACCCGGAACTTGGAGCCCCAATGTTCACATGGAAGAATTGCATTCAACTTTGAATCGGCGCTCTGCGTGGGAAAAAGACCTCACCTCACCCGGCATCCGCTCGGGAATATGAGGCCCCGCTCTGTCCGTCGGTACCTCTCTCAGGCGTCCGAGAGGAAGTGGAGGTCGCCTGAGAGAGGTACTGACTAGTATCTTGCATGGCACTTTGATAATTGGCATGTCAGTTTGTCAAGTGTACGAAAACTTAAAATCAACACAGAAAAGGGAAGTACATTTTTTGATGCAATGTAGAAGCTGGCATGACAATGTGCACTTAAAGGCGGAAGTGTGGAACCTTGAGTGATATTTAGTAACAGTTATTTCAATGCGTAAAGTCACTCGGTAACAGTGGCGGCTGCTGGTGCATTAAAGTGGTGCGGAAGCACAGGGGAGGCAGCGGAGGCAAAAGAATTTCAAAAATGGTTACCTGCCGTCTGCTGCCTCAGTGCTCTTCTGACCTCTGCTCCTCGACTACCGGCAACCCACAGACTCCCCGCCGCCAATCCAGACGCTGGTCTCATGCTGGTATTACCCAGCATGAGACCAGTGCCATGATTGGTGTGAGCGCCCTAGTTCGGTGCTCACTAAGAGACTACGACCCTGTGCTTGCTCTCCGTTTCAGAATGGATGGCCCCGCCCCACCCTCGACTCAGCGGCAGGAAGTGAGCGAGGAAAAATAAAATGATAACTTTTGTTTCATTTTTCACCACTGAAAAGCCGTGGGGCGACGCTCCTCCGCCTTAGCAGTGGAGCTGCCCCCGCTAGATAATGTGAAAAATGATATGGTACATTAATGGAGAGCAGCATAAAAATTAACCCGGTAATGTGTCCTCAACGCTGGCAATTTGGAAGGGGGATGACAGTGTGGAAAGAGTGTAGGCTGTGTGAAAACTGGAAACAGTAGCAAAGTGTCTGCAAAGCAAAGTGTCTGCATATTTGAGCTGAATCCTTTTGTGTTTGAGCAACTCCTTGGCAGGCTGACAATGCAGTATTTCATGGAAGGATGACTCACTGTGGAACGCTGCCCCTCCTGGTAGAATTCTGGAATATTTAGCAACTGTCAGATGTGTTTTGAAATATCTTGGCATGTTGCAGAATTTCTAATTCTATTTTATTTTGTGACACAAGAATTTGATGTCTATTATCATAGGATCAAATAAGGGTAGTACATATCCATGCACTAAATTTAAAATGGGTGCAATTTCTTCAAGAAATGGCACTGTGATTTATATTTTCCAGTGGGATAATGGCACATTATATAAGGCACTGCTTAGTGATTTGGCACACATGTTTATTGGAACATGTGATAAGTTACGGAACCAGAAACGATTTCTTGTTTTTGAGAATAAGACCCATTACAATTTTTGCCACAATAAATTAAAAACATTTGATAAAAAAACATTAATCTTCCTGGGGGAGGAAAGTTTTGAAATAGTATTTCAACACTTGAGTAAAGGTGGCTTAACTTTCCTGCTGATACGAGCAAAACCTTAGTATATGGGCAATTTTAAAGGAGGGGTATGCCATTTCTTTATTCATGAAATTTTTGCTACGTTCCAAATGTACACTTTTTGTGTGAAGTTTGCAAACTTTCCTGGGTTTACTTTCCTTTCATGTATTGTGAGAACCTTTTCACCAGATTGCAAGATAATTTTCACTCCAATGGAACCCTTCCAAAATGGTAACTTCTATGCGGAATTTACTCTACCATCTGTTGAAATTTTTACGGATAATGACAATGTAGACAGAGGTTTTCTCTTAAGTGTGTCTTCTACAGCATGAATTGTCACTAAAATCACGATTTGGCAAACCATAAACCATCAAAACCTTCCCAGATTTGCAAAAATCCCCATACAATTTTAAATTGTAAAAAAAGAAAACTTCTCCCGCCACATTTTAGAGCTGTATCGAGCTTCCCCAAAAGGTCTATACGTTTATTTAGTTTGTGCCAAACGTTTCCACATCAGCCTTCCAGGCATTGGGACTTAGTAGGACGAAGGGTTATTGCAACTCTTCGAAGCACTGTTTTGCTGAAACAAAATGTATTAAAGGGATGGGCCGTGTTTCTTTACATGCTGGCGCTTTGTCTACACTGAGGCATATTATTTTTAATTACAATAACATACTGTAATTAGGTCTTCGTCCCATAGCGAGTAGCTATTACAAACTGTTCCAGAGTGCATAATAAACACGAACAGTATTGGGAAATTATTGAATCCGACGTACGAGCAGAAAATTCAGTACTTTTAAGCACATCAGCCACACATTGAGAGTATTACTAGGATGTCCTTAATGCTGGGTAGATGTGGGCGTGCTCAATGTTTAGGGAGTGTTTCCTTTCCATTTGTTCTATAAAGCCTACTCTCTTCTTTTTGTAATATTTTATTGTCCTGTTATCCCAGCAGAGTGTAGCCAGGCTTGCTTTATATTCTGTACTTCATTTGCTTCCACTCCTTATGGCACTCACCCACTTGAAAAAATATAAAACCAGGCAAAACTATGAAATGGGGGTTCCCACAAGCAGTCGAATCTAGTACATGTCCAGGTAAAGAGGCACCAAAACAGAGAACATTGATGGTGTCTAATTCCAAAGTCGTCTTCTCCAGTAAACGACACAGAAGTAGAGATGCAATGAATAGCTAGCAAATATACGGGTCTAGCTTCCTCTGTGCATTCATTTATCAATTTGCACCCAGTAGGTCATTCAATTTGCAGGCCTATCAGAGAAGGGGCGTATGTATGATGCTGTGTTCTAAAAAATATGCAAACACAACAGGTGATGGACCGAATGTGGATCAATGTCACACACTCACCCCAGTCCAAAGATCTGGGCCCAAATCCATCGTTTTTTTGCACTCCACACCACCCTGGGTTAGACAATGGCGATATGCAAATCAGCTCTGACCCTGTGCCCCATGGGAACAGTCCAGTCCGAACTACAAAAGCCATGTCCTTCCCAGAACGGAATCAAGCATCCGAGGACCGGACCGGTTCGAGGTAACACCTCTCATCAGCCCGGCTAGCTTGACTCCAGTGGTGTGGAGTGCCTGGGACCCACGTCTGGGCATCCCCAGCGCACTTAGGGCGGAATATGCAAACACAACAGGTGATGGACCGAATGTGGATCAATGTCACACACTCACCCCAGTCCAAAGATCTGGGCCCAAATCCATCGTTTTTTTGCACTCCACACCACCCTGGGTTAGACAATGGCGATATGCAAATCAGCTCTGACCCTGTGCCCCATGGGAACAGTCCAGTCCGAACTACAAAAGCCATGTCCTTCCCAGAACGGAATCAAGCATCCGAGGACCGGACCGGTTTCGAGGTAACACCTCTCATCAGCCCGGCTAGCTTGACTCCAGTGGTGTGGAGTGCCTGGGACCCACGTCTGGGCATCCCCAGCGCACTTAGGGCGGAATATGCAAACACAACAGGTGATGGACCGAATGTGGATCAATGTCACACACTCACCCCAGTCCAAAGATCTGGGCCCAAATCCATCGTTTTTTTGCACTCCACACCACCCTGGGTTAGACAATGGCGATATGCAAATCAGCTCTGACCCTGTGCCCCATGGGAACAGTCCAGTCCGAACTACAAAAGCCATGTCCTTCCCAGAACGGAATCAAGCATCCGAGGACCGGACCGGTTTCGAGGTAACACCTCTCATCAGCCTGGCTAGCTTGACTCCAGTGGTGTGGAGTGCCTGGGACCCACGTCTGGGCATCCCCAGCGCACTTAGGGCGGAATATGCAAACACAACAGGTGATGGACCGAATGTGGATCAATGTCACACACTCACCCCAGTCCAAAGATCTGGGCCCAAATCCATCGTTTTTTTGCACTCCACACCACCCTGGGTTAGACAATGGCGATATGCAAATCAGCTCTGACCCTGTGCCCCATGGGAACAGTCCAGTCCGAACTACAAAAGCCATGTCCTTCCCAGAACGGAATCAAGCATCCGAGGACCGGACCGGTTTCGAGGTAACACCTCTCATCAGCCCGGCTAGCTTGACTCCAGTGGTGTGGAGTGCCTGGGACCCACGTCTGGGCATCCCCAGTGCACTTAGGGCGGAATATGCAAACACAACAGGTGATGGACCGAATGTGGATCAATGTCACACACTCACCCCAGTCCAAAGATCTGGGCCCAAATCCATCGTTTTTTTGCACTCCACACCACCCTGGGTTAGACAATGGCGATATGCAAATCAGCTCTGACCCTGTGCCCCATGGGAACAGTCCAGTCCGAACTACAAAAGCCATGTCCTTCCCAGAACGGAATCAAGCATCCGAGGACCGGACCGGTTTCGAGGTAACACCTCTCCATCACCTGTTTTGTTTGCGTGTTCTAAAAAATGTCACGGTGGCTAGTGCTATGATATGCTAGCAGATTTTGTCTCAGTATGTGGGAATAATCTTCTGAATAGTTTGCTAGTTTACCCGTACTCCTTCCATTGTTTTGTGACCTTTCATGGATTTTAAACCAGTTTTGCATTCTTGGGTTTCAACAAGGGCTGGTGCAGTCTCAGGGGCCGTTAGAAAAGGTATATACATCATCTGAAACCCTTGAATGTTACTGAATCGAGCATTTTAGACTCTACACAGCTTTTACATTTTATTCAAGGAAAACACTTTGAAGTTTATACTCAAAACAGACGTGAGGCAATTTTTCAAGAAAGAACTTGAACTTTATCAGAATCCTTATTTATTTATTTATTTTTATTTATGCGATTTTATATAGCGCAAACTTTACCCGAAGGTGTCAGAGCGCTTTACATAGGACCCAGTTTCAACCATAAGGACTGATGGTTACAATCGGAAAAACAGATGTGCAAATTTTTTTGACTTACATAAGAACCAGTTGAAAACATACGGATTTAGGATTACATGCGTTATAAAAAAGGTACAAACAGAAAAAATTGCAAATGTACAAGAGATAGAGTCACACAAGGAGGAGATACAAATGGATAAACTCTAGGCATATACTAGTGATATCTCTATCTACTTAGGGAGGGGATACACATGGATATACTCTAAGAGTCACAGAGGAATGGTAGAGAGCACAGCGGACTCTTGCATAAACTAGTGATTAGAGTTATCTCTATATACATAGGGAAGGGGTAAGACTGGATATACTCTAAAAGTCACATAGGAACGGAAGAGAGCAAAGCGGACTACTGCATGTCCTAGTGATTAGAGTTATCTCTATATACATAGGGAAGGGATGCACATGGAAATACTCTAAAAGTCACCTAGGAGACTAGTCATTAGAGTTATCTCTATATACATAGGAAGGGATAAGACCGGATATACTCTAATGGACACATAGGAATGGTAGATAGTACAAAGGTCTACTGCATACATTAGTGATTAGAGTTATCTCTATATACATAGGGAGGGGATAAGACTGGATATACTAGAGAGTCACATAGGCAAGGTATATGGTGAGCAGAGTTCCATAAGTGTGGATGCAGTCACAGAACAAAGGGAGGGTGGGAGGGATGCAAGGGTATGGAGAGAAGGGGAAGCGGAAAAGGGAGGGAACATTTGAGGATCATCCACGGGGAAAAGGGTTAATGGACCAGGGAATGGGAGGAGGGCTAGAGTCCAGTGAAACTGTCCGAAAACAGCAGCAAAGTGATGGTCAGGACAAAGCAAAAAGTCAAGAAGTCCAGTAGTGAAGGTGGGAGATGAAGCTGGAGGCCAGCGGCAGGCGCGTCACCATCTTGGAGAGCTTGCAGTCAGCCGTCTCGGTGGAGGAGAGAGTGCGCCAGGTGGTGAAGGCCATGTTGACGCTGTTGGTACGGTCACACGTTGGCCATGGGGCGCTGCACGGCTGCCGGTGGGTTGTGTGTGGATTCACCCGCAAGCAGTGTTGACTCCAGGAGCAGTGGCACATCCAGAACGCTGGTGCCATGTGGGGGAGGAGGGGGGGGGGACAGGGCCCCAGGGCATTCCGGCACTGGCAGTGGCCCCAAACTGGCAGCAGGTCGGGAGGCAGGCCAAAAGTCCAAGAGAGGGCCACAGATGTGGCCCTACATCCAAGATGTAGGGATCCTACATCGTAACGGATTCCCTATTCACTCCTAGTTGGCAATTTTCGGTACAATTATATCATTGGTCCGGGAATCGCTAAAGACAAAAAGACTATAAGCTGTCAAAGCTACGAACTGTTATTAACACAGATTGTGGTTCCTGAGGAAGGCGTTTTTTCAGAACTCCGAAACGCGCGTCGAGAGTATTAATTGCCACTTTTTCTATTTTTTAAATGATTGTGTGATATATTAATGAATTATGTTTTTTATGTAATATTCTCTTATGTAATGTGGATATATGTTCATGTTTTATATAATATTTCTTTTATGTAACGTGTATGTACAGTAATATCTGTTTTTTAATATGAAAAGCCATTAAAAATGATATAATTTTATACAAATAGTAATTTGTTAGATTCTTTCCCTTGCAACTACCCTTATATTTGTTTAATGAATTTTATGTACACACTGGTTATTTCCCTGACGTACGAATTATCAACCTTAATCAGGGGGTCCTTGCTATTTACATTATAAACCTAGGCATGTTCTCCACCCAGGCTGTAATACAAACTGGTTGGAGAACATGCAAAGTGTGCATAAAATCTAAATCCGTATTTGTAAAGCACAAACTACTCACCCTGACAGATCTCAAGGCGCAGGAGGCCATCATGGAAATGAAGTGAGCTATTGCCCAGAGTCACATGGTGCTGAGCTGCCGCCAGAGCTGGGGATCGAACCGTGAACCCTGTACTCCGAAGTCAGCTGCCCTGGCCGCTGCACCATACCTCTCCCTGCATGATCGCTGGACAAATGTTCATGTGCATTTACAGAGTGCACACCACTGATTCCCCTGCTCTATGAGCAGAAGAGTCTGCCCCGCAAACCTGCCACAGCAGGAAAAAAGTAAATGATAATAACATCAAGTTATTATCATGTTATTTTTTACCCTTTATTTACACTGCTGAAAAGCAGTGTGGTGATGCTCCTCCGCCTTAGCGGAGGAGCCGCCACTAGCAGCATCAGATCTTGGCTGAAACGATAGAAGGAAGCAGAAAGAGAAAGTTAGCAATACAGTGACAAAGAAATCACACAGGTATAATAATAACCTGGAAGAGGGAGATGAAGAAACGAAAGTGTGGTGAGTAGGACGATGTAAGCTTGAGGTGGAATAAAGACCTAGGCCCCGATTCACAAAGGTAAACTGAGACGAAAGTCTAACTTTATCATTTTCAGTATCTGAATAGGGACCCTTGCTTCTAGTCGGGGCAAGGGGGATACACTCTTTAGATAACCCCTGCTCACCCCCTTGGTAGCTTGGCACGAGCAGACAGGCTTATCAAAGGCAATGTGTAAAGTATTTGTACCAACACTCACAGTAACACAGTGAAAACACCACAAATGGATTCCACACCAGTTTAGAAAAATAAAGTATCTTATCTAAACTACACAAGACCAAAACTACGAAAATCCAACATACACAGTTCAAGAATATGATTTTAAAAGAGTTCTAGGGTTTGCGTCAAAATAATCCACAGTTGCGTCACGTTTAGCCCAAAGTACCTGTGGATGCAACAAAAGTTCCAAATGGAAGATGCAGCATTGAAAAACAAGCGATGCGTCACTCCTGAGACCCTGGGGAGGCGATGCGACAGCCCTGCTGGACGCAGCGGGCGTGTTGCGATGAATCCGGTCTGTATGGGGAGGGATGCGATACCTTGTATGGATTCCGGTGCGCAGGTTCGGTAGGAAGCGTCTCGCACAGGCATGATGCTACGATCTTAGGGATGGTGACGATCTCAGGTGCGGCGGCGATGCGCGGCACAGTGTCGATCTTCTCCTCTCATGGCCCCTTGATGCGATGGCTCTGCGACAATGTTCGCAGCGACGTGATGCGATCCGCAAGCAAGTGGTGCAACGATCTCCCCCAGCGACGACAGGCTCTGCGACGATACTCGCAGCGACAGGAATCTTCCTCCACTGAGGCGATGCGCTCTACAATCGAACGATGCGTCAGTTCTTGCAGCGGCAACAGGCACTGCGATGATCTTCGCGGCGATGGGAATTTTCTCGCACTGTCGATGATGCGCTCCGCAAGCGAGCGATGCGTGAAAATTGCAGATCTTCTTCTTTTCTTCTTGTCCAGCTCCACAAACAGCAGGCACAACTTCCGGAGGCCCCACAATTGGATCAAGCACTCTAGGAAGGGCGGAACTCACTCAGCAGAGTTCTGATGGGAAAGTTGGGGTGAAGTCCTTTTGTTCCTGGGATTTCTTAACAGGAGGCCAGCTCTCCTTCAGACCCTTGGAGATCTCTTCAAGCAAGGGGACACAGCAACAGCAAAGTATTTCCCCTCTCCTTGGCAGCAAAGCAACTGCAGGTCAGCCCACAAACACACAGCAGGACAGTCCTTCCTCTTCAGTCTTCCAGTTTTCTCCTTGGCAGAGGTTACTTCTTGATTCCAGGATGATCTCATTTTCTGTAGTCTGGGTAGCCCTTCTTATACCAGTCTTTTCTTTGTTCTCTGGAGACAGAGAGGCCTTGGTTTAGTCAGAACCAGTTCTGGTCAGTTCTGCAGCACTTTGTTTTTCTGACTTCTCCTTTCCTTTCAGAGAGAGGGGCAGGGTCGTCAGCCGCCCAGCAAGAGGTGAAGCCAGCATTGTGAAAGGCAGGCACAACCCTATTCAGGGCCAGGTGCTATCCCCTCTCACCACTCAAGATGCAAATGCAGCTATTCAGCCTAGGGCTGACTCATCCAGCCTCCTGGGGGCTCCCCAGCTCTTGTCACTCACAAACCAGACAGTCAATTCACAAACAGGCCAAGGCACACAGAAAGGTCAGACAAGAGAACAGCCAGTTTCTAAAAGTGCTGTTCTCAAACACAGGATTTAAAAATCATCGTTCCTAAAAGATAGGTTATTAAGGGGCATATGTATGTAATTTACATTTTGCGATTCTCAAATAGCGATTTTTAAGGAATCGCTACTTGAGAATTGCAAAATGGAATGTAAGTAACAAATCACAATTTTTTTGGGAATCTCTAAAATTAATTGCGATTAGCAAATTGCAAATTCCAATTAAGGAATGAGTGTCCCATTCATTCCTATGGGCCTCTTGGCAGATTGCGAATTTCTATGAGAAAATCACAATTTGAGAATCGCAATTCAAAGGGTGCCAGGGTGTCTAAATGACACATGTTGCACCCCTGGAATGTGGATGTATGTACATGTGGCGCACATACATGCCTTAAGGTCCACTTGAGCATCGGCTATTTGGCAGCGGAATCCCATCGCGGCAATTCCCTGGGGCTACATTTGAATCCCTGTTCTAAGCAGACCTGCAATTGCGGTCTATGTTACAAAATTTCATAAAGCGGACTCCTTCACAGATGTGAACCGCGTACCATTGTGTAATTTAAAGGCATGAATGTATAATGTCCTGATGATGATCCCGCTATTTTTTAAGGGGATCGAAACGCCGTTGACACCTTACACTGGATGATTTGATTTTATTATTTGCTAAATCACAACAGTGTATTCTCTTTAAATATTCGTCTGCGAAACTTGGAATATATGCAGACTGCCTATGCTTGCCTCACCTGTCTATGTATGTCACAAATGTCTCTGTACAGTAGTAGGACACAGGCTGTGTCCCACTTTGATATTGTACTGAATTGATTGACTATACCTACATTCGTGTTATTAACCCCTTCGAGGCTAATGACGAGCTGGCCTCGTCATGGCGCTTACCTGCCGTGCGCGGATGACAAGGCCAGCTCGTCATAAAACAATACAAATGAATAAAACTCAGCGCAGGACGGGAAAACGCCTAGCAGCCAAGTGGTTAAACCCTGTCCGGCTGGACAGACTATATGGATTTCAATTTTGATCTATATGAATTTTTATTATTCTCCACTTGTTAGGGACCACTGTTCCTTGAAATCATACATGCCCTAAGGGCATGTCTGTGCGCCACATGGCACTTTGAATTTTTTTTTAAAATGCACTTTAACAGGAAATCGCAAAATACCATCTACTTGGAGTAGGCGGTATTTTGCGATTCTTTAAGCCAAAATCACAATTTGCGAGGGACCCCTACATAGCATTTAAGGAATCACAAAATTTCGATTTCTTAAATGCTTGAGCAAAATAAGGAATCGTAATTTTTGCGATTCCTTATTTTGCTATGTGGCCCATACATACCAAAATGCTGTTTGCGATTTGCAAACGCTGGAAACGGCTTCCTACATATGCCCCTAAATTCTGAGTTCTGGGATAACAGACTTTAATTTTCTATCTTGCTCCTATGGGAAGATATGCAGGTAAACATTATACACAGTATTCCACATTATAGCCTATGGGCAAGATAGCCTTACAATAGTGAAAAACGGACATGGCTGTAATTCACTACCAGAGCATGTCACCTACACTAGTACATGCTCTACCTTTCACATACACTGCACCCTGCCCAGGGGGCTACCTAGGGCCTTCCATAGGGGAGACCAATGTGTATAGAAAGGGAAGAGTTAGACATGGCCACTGTGGATACTGGTCAGGTCAGCATGGCAGTTTAGCAACTGCACACATGCACTGCGGTGGCAGGCCTGAGACACCATTTTAGGGCTACTCCTGTGGGTGGCACAATCAGTGCTGCAGGCCCACTAGTAGCATTTGAATCACCAGCCCTGGCACACCCAGTGCACTTTACTAGGGACTTCCTGGTGACACAAATATGGCAATCATGGATAACCAATCACAATAACAATTTACCTAGGGAGCACTTGTACTTTGACACTGATCAGCAGTGGCAAAGTGCCCAACTATTCTAAACCAGCAAAAACTAAATCCAGCACTGCGTCAAAAATACGGGAGGTAGAGGCAAAAAGTCAGGGGAAACCACGCCAAAGATGCCAGGTCTAACAGTATCACAAAGTGCATTTATGAGTAGTAAAGTTAGACTTTTGTCTCAGTTAAACATAAGTTTTGGTCTCAAGTTTAACTGAGACCAAAAGTCTAGGGACTTTTGTCTCAGTGGGACTTTTGGTCTCAGTTAAACTTAAGATCAAAAAGTTTTGGTCATAATTTTAACTGAGAACAAAAGCCAAAGAACGTTTAGTCTCAGTTAATCTTAAGACCAAAACTTAAGTTTAACTGAGACAAAACTCTAACTTTACTACTCGTAAATACACTATGTGAATACCGAAAGTCGTAAAGTTAGTCTTTCATCTCAGTTTACCTTTGTGTACCTGGCCCTTAGCATTTGGCAACACCGGCATGCAGGATTGGTAGCACTGGGCTCCCAAGAAAAACTTTGGTGCTAGCCACTTATTTTTGTTTGTAAAATGAGCGCTGTTTGTGCCCTTAACAAGAGTAAATTTGCAACCATTTTAAAACCTGAAAAGGCATGAGAGTTTGTCGCTGTTTATTACCTTTTGTTAGAACCCTCCCCAGAAATGCATATACCCATTTCTCTGAGATCATTCACAATTACACCATAGTGGCATCATTTCATGTGAGCAAATCCATTAGCACCAATCCACATCTTGTGAATGACAAATGGAAGGTTCACTGGTAATGATGATTTTTGGGCACCTACGATTAACCAAGGTGCGAGTAGAGCGGCTGAAAGAGAATATTTCCAGGCGTCCTCTTCTGGGCCTGGCTCAGCCCCTGCCTGGTATTCATCCGTCCCTGGGTTAGGGTCTGGTCTCCAGGAGCAGCATCCCATACATTCCCACTACTGCTTCCTCTCCTTATATGGCTGCTTGTCTCAATCAGCAGTCCCCTGCATACTCCTGCAGTAGATATAAGTCTGGAGATGGCGCTGCTTACAGACTCCCATCAATCACCCTTTCGCTCTCTCCCAAGCACAGCCCTGAAAACTGTGGTCAAAATATGAAGAATGTGTTGTAGAGCACAGAGACTACCCGAGTCACTTACATATTTGGACCAGAAAATATCTATCTTCTCTCGTATGAAAGATACCGCGTGAGCCCAGCTTCTAAGCACTAGAGCTGTCAACAATTTACAGGATGAGTGACTTATTCATGATCCCAGGGAAGTCTATAGGATTTTCAAATTGTAGAGTGTGTGAATTGTTAATTCTGTTTCGGGGAGGTTTTGGGTAATTCTAGCCATGAAACAAGCTGTTTTGTATGGCAATTTGGGATGCAAAGCCTGGCGCTTCTAGGTGTCTTACTAATTGAGTCACACTCTTAGAGGTGCAAATGTGAAGACAGCTGCAAAGAAGATGGGGAAGGGGGAAAGTAAGAAAGATGAAAAGGGAAAGACGAGGGAATTGAAAGGTATGGCAAGATGAGCAAGCATTGGCAAAGCTAATAGGTCTCGCCTATGCGAGATTTACTAGCTTTGTCAATGATTTTTAACCGTGTTGCACAGCAGCACAGCCTCTGTCCAACATGTCCTTGGTGGTAAGTTAGGGCAGTGGTTTGTGGAAACCCCTTTCATCAAAATATTATGGAAGCAGGTTTCTGGAGGTGGCAATGTGTGAAGGGAATGTTTACGAATATCTGTTGTGTGACATTTTTGTGGTGGTAATGTTTTCTGTTGTTTTTTTTCTTACTTCTGTGCTGTTGTGCTGCATTGTTGCCAGTGGCGTAACACAAGCCCTCACATCCCCCGCGGTGCGGGGGTCCCGAGCTGCGGGCTGCCCTCTCAGCACAGTACTCTGGCCCGAGAGCTGATTAAGTCCAGAGCGGGGGCCCTGCCTGTACCTTGCAGGGGTGCCCCCTCAAGTTTAGTTACACCAATGATTGTTGCCATGTGACATTGTTTTGTACTGCGGTTGCTGTATTACATTCTGTTTTGGCTATTTTCTGCCCTTTTATGTTCTAATTGTGTTGTTATGTAGCGTTGTGTATGTTATTGACTTTTAATCTGCTGTTTACTTAGCACTTGCCGAAATCACGTTATGTGATACAACACTTTGTCTGTTTTTTTGCTTCATAACACCACAAGAAACATATCACAATAGCGCAACTCCTTCATGTTCATTTTACTGGTGTTGTGAAGACAAAAAAACTAAGTGGACCTGTAGGGGCTTCTAGAAGGGATATGTAGGGTGTACCCTGACCTTCAAAGTGGTTCTATTAACACTTTCAGCAATTGTACAAATATTTTTGCCTTGAAGTGCAACACTTTTCAAAAGTCAATTTGTATTTATTGATTTTAGAGAAATGTAAGGTAAACGTAAGGCTGTTTGTAAACCAGTTGAGTGTTGTGCTTAATTTGTAATAAAATGAAGCGCCAGGGCCCTCTTGAAGACCACTGCAGCTTGCACCGCCCATTTCCAAATAAAACAGACAGCACCACCATGTGACAGACTGTCTTAAGTGCTGGTGTTGACAATAAAGTGCTGGTGCCGAGCACCAGAAGCCACCTGCTCAAATTAAGCAATGAGTGTAAGACCTTCTGTTCAGATTCACATGGCATCTGTACTCCAGGGACTTCCTCAGATTCTTCTCCCACACTACCATCTAGCCTAGCACCCTCTTTCCTCGAGGGCCTACTTTCCTACACCTACAGCACGTTGATGCCTTTTTCCTCCACTTCTTTTATGTGAGGAGGTCATGTTTCCACTGGGGAGCATTCGTAACAGCCCAACTGGCAGTTGTCCACCCCCAACCTTCCACACAGGGGACCTTTATGTTGTAAAACAAGTTTGTTCAGTTTTCAAAAGCACTAAAAAAGAAATGTTGCCTAGGAAAATGGAGTCTCGTGATGTAGAAGAGGGGCTTCTGTAATGGTCTGTTTTGGAAGTTTTGCTTCAGGCTCTTGATCATACCAGTCACAAGTTCCAAATTAGGAGGGTGACTTTCGACTAGAATTAGTGTTTCAGTAAACATCATTAAGAACTCTGTGACTTCTAGTTTTTCCACTCCAATTAGAAATATGAGTGCGTGTAATGGTCTGATTTCCTGCCAAAATGCGTGCGAAATTATTGGAACAGCGTGGCACGTTGGAGAAGGTTTAGTATTTTTTTTTTGAACATCGTCCCTAAAAAGTTTGCGGAATATGTCTTAAAAGGAAAAAAAATGTGTTTGCTTACTTTTTCGCTAAGTAAACGGGGCCTCTTTAAGAGTGTCTGGAAAAGACCCACATGGGGATTCTGCAGAAGAGGGTTCTGGAGAAAACGGGAACGATTCAACAAAAGTGTAACTGGAAACAATGCGCAATTTCATGAAATTGCTAAATTGTTAATACCTTCTAATTACTCGAGTTGATATACAATTTTGCTAAACCTTAATTTTAGTGTAAAAAGGCATTTTATTTAGGGGTTTAAGGCACTAACAGCCTGATTCATCAAAGACCCGTTTTGCGAGTCTATAATAGCGATTCATAAGGAATCGCTATTACAGACTCGCAAAACGGGATTCATGTAGGAATCGCAAAAAGAATTGCGATTCCTACACATTCCTTATTTGCGATTAGCAAATTGCTAATCGCAAATAAGGAATAACTCCCCATTCATTCCTATGGGCCAAAAGGCCCATAGGAATGAATGGGGAGTATTCCTTATTTGCGATTAGCAATTAGCTAATCGCAAATAAGATAGCGATTTAAAGGGTGCCAGGGCTGTCCAAAGGACACCCTGTAGCACCCCTTAAATGCAAATTGAAACAGGTGTTGCGCACACACATGTCCAAAGGACATGTGTGTGTGCAACATGCAACTTAGAAAAATGCTTTTAAAAGCATTTTTCTAAGTTTTCGCTATTTACCACGAGGTTTGACCTCGCGGTAAATAGCGGGCCGAAATTGCGAATTCGCAATTTTTAAATGGATGATGAATTGCATTTAAGGAATCTCAAATAGAGATTCCTTAAATGTAATTCCTCGCTAAATTGCGAAATCGCTATTACCGATTTTTGCATTTGGGATGATGAATCCCAAATGCAAAAATAGCGCTCGCAAAGGGCTAGATTCTCAGAATCTGGCCCTTTGCGAGACGATTTCGGCTTGATGAATCAAATTCACAACAAGTGACAGATAGCAGGCAGGGATGCTGGCAAGCCACTGAAGAACGCAAAGCATCAATAGTGCCGCACACAGAAGTACTGCAGCTGCCTCGTGGCCTCTTTAGGAGCGTGCGGCAGATGTTTAATAACAGGGCGGAGAACACACGGTAAAAGGCGCTCTTATTACCATCATTACGGCGAACTGAGAGACAAAGGGAGCCGTGGCTTTTACATGCAGCTGGGCGGAACCCCTTTCAGCACGCGACGCTCTAAATAGTTTACTCCGAGTAAAGTGTTTCAGGTCCTTATAGCTAATTGATTGATTAATTCGTATGATAGATGTCTCCTAAGAGCAGCAGAAAGCGCTCCTCGGAGACCACAAATGAACTCGCTCGCCAGAAGGGATATTTCTTTGCTGATGTAACTTTAAACCACTCACATTGTCTCAGACTAGTGTTTATCAGGCCTTGCTTGCGACAGCGTCCAAACAGACTGCTAAACTCGCTTTAGAATACAATAACACTGGCTGTATTGTCCAAGTATATCACTTTTTCTGAAATTGTTGTTGCGGGAAAATTTAATATTTTAATTATTTGACATGATGACGTTTGTTTTTAAAAAAAATGTTGGTTCGTTAAGGGCAGTTGTACGTGTTAAACGTATTGTAATATTTATCCTGGAATGGTGTTGGAAAATGCTTGGTCCTAACTTAATGACTTATGTACCTGTTGTGGAAAAAAATACTTTTTCACAGCTGTCTACGTTCCTGCCGAAATCCATCTGTCCTGCCCTGGGATCCCATTTGCCAAATCAGTGCATTCTGGGAGTTGCAGTCTTCATGTACTTTGGTTGAACTAGTTGGACTAACACATCTGGTTCCAATGATTTATAAATGCAGAAACTTTGGACTACAGCTCTCAAGTTTCCCTATTCCATTTATTATCCTTTTTATTTTACTACTTTTAGTACTGCGCTTAAGGGGTGGCACTAGGACCATATATTCCCATGGTACAAAGAAACCTAACTGGATTGGATGAGTTACTCAAGCATGTAATCAGGAACCCTGAGAGCTCTATAGGGCTGAATATGTATGGGTGAGTTATTCAGAAACTGTATTTTGTGATATATTTTGCAGTACTATGATAGTACTACAAACATACAACAAAATACGATTCACATACTTACGTGCAGGGGTTACACCTCCGCTTGTCCTATCTTTTTTTCTCTGCGAGATCTACGTTTTAGTAGTAAATGTGAGGGACTGATTGGAGTGACTGGAAAATGGGAAACAGTCATGACTAAAGGGGAAGGGTTAAGGAAGGTGTGAGGAGGGTCTAAGGAAGGGTTAAGAGGGCTTTAAGGAGGGACATGCTCCCACCCAAAAAAGTGTAAGCCCGTTGCTATTCACAAACTGCACTGCTAAAGTTACAACAGCCAAAATAAGACCCAAACAGGGGAAAATGACTCCAGTTCAGAGCAGAAGTAAGTCGAGCACCACACGTTGCCAACCACTGGTATTGAAAACCGTTCCATACAAAATAAAGGATGTTAGGAGTTGAAATAAATCCCCAGAAGGAATAAAGTAACTTTAAATTACATTAATAAAATAGTTTAAAATATAACTGCATATAATTTATACAGAACTCACCAGAATTCCTAAAAGGAGTCTCACTCCACCAACAACTGGCTTATGCTGTGACTAAAATATGTTATTACTCTTTATAGGAGCTTTTTTTTGTAACTCTCAGAACCTGGCATTCACTTCAATAAGAACCATTCCCAAGTCCTGTAATGGATGCCGAAACATGATGTTAATGTTATGGCCAGCTAATCAAAAGGGGGCGGGGGTCAATTTGGGACCCCTACATACTCCCACCTGGAATCAGGGTGCGCTCACCCTCCTCACTTATGTGTGTTTTTCATTCATTTTCAGGATTCAGGCACCATGTCCTAAAGAGTTTGTTTTTGAAAAACAAATTCCTGATGGCCATGGCATGCTGGGAGGTTTCCGATACATTTCCTGAAGAAAGATCATCAGGCCGCCCAGCTCCAAATAGGGCGGGTGATTTCATGTTCTTAGACTGAAGGCCCCTACTCAATCATGCCACCGATGTATCCTTCTGACAGCAGAGCCAGTGATCGCACTGTTGTCAGAAACCTGACGGTCTAACCAACTCATCATAGAGTGGGTGGACCGAGTGTTTAATGGAGAGGGTGGCCAACACGTTTGTGGCAGACTACACTGTCCGCCAACCTCTGAATCAATCCCTAAGGGAGAATCTAAACCAGTGATTCCTTCTGTGTTCAAAGATGCCTTTTGGATCCTAAGGATCAAATTGCTGCCAGTTTCAATAAAATGTTACCTGCATGCATAGGTGTCGATTCACTAATAGGCCAGTGGAAGCGGAAGTGACATCATACATCCTTTTACCATAATGATGTCACAGGAAGTGATGTCACATGACCTTAACCCTCGTGACATCACAATATGTGCATTCATTCTTACCCGGACTCACTCATTTGTACTCTCTTTCTCACTTACTCACATATACTTTCTCACTCACTCCCTTTCACACACAAATTATTCCACATATTAGCATACATGCTTACAGATACACATACTTTCACACCTAAACTTTCTTTCACCCACCTGCAAACACATAATATAAATTGAAAAGCATTTTATTTCACCTAGTTAAGATGCCAGTGAATGTCCCTTTCCAGATCCTGCAGCACAACTTTTTATTACATTGTTAGTGAATAATAGATTATTATTCACTATTCATATAATACAAAATGAGTGAAAATGAAGGTTGGCACCTGACACTGGTAATGAGAGTCACCCCTGTGTTCTTAGCACTCATTTTGTCACCTCTGAGGCCAGGGGGTCGCAAATTCAGTCCCAGGGGTCGCGAGGGGGAAGCCAGGGGTCGCAGATGCGACCCCTGGTGACCCCTAAATGGTGTCTATGCTTGCATGGCCCCAAACCATACCAATCGTGGGGGGAAAAAACAGACCATGATCCAGCCCCCATGACCACACTGCCAGTCGGTCCATCAGTGACCTGGCTTGCACGATCAACACACTAATACTGGGTTTCGATACACAGGCTCTAAAGAAGCTTGGGCAGAAGCCGGAGGGGCCCCAACAAGCTACTCTAGGCAATCACCAGGCAGACCAATCCCCCCCAGTCACCACGCCAAAGTTCAAATGCAACCGTTAAAGTATCAACGGTATGGTACCAGCCAGCAACGTTTTGAGACTGTGGATTGGCACAAGGGGCTTTATAGAGGAACAGGCAAGAGGGTTATGGGCCCAAGCGAGCTAGTCCAGGTGATTGCCAGGCATCACCAACCCCTAAGTCACAAAGCCCAAGTGTGAATGCAGCTGTTAAAGTATCTAAGGTATGGTTTCAGCCAGAAACATCTTATTCCTGAAAAACAGAAAAAGATGAAACAGTACATTACTCACACGCTAACACGTGTCAATAAATAGACAATTGAACTTTTCTCTTCAAATAAGTGAATAGTGCAGTAAAAGTGAGGTTACAAGGTAACTCAAAGTCATGTAGAACAGTATATTCTAGATCAGTTTTTCTTTCTATACACCAACGGAACCAAAACTTCATTCAATGGGTTCATTTGAGTTGAAACAACCCCCAACTCCAAGAATTCACTTGATTGTTTTACGAAAGTCCAGGCTTGCAACATGGTGCCCCTTCTTACAGGGAGTAATTTAGTGGTGATATGTGGGTGGGTGATTGCACAAATCAATCAATCAATCAATCAATCAATCAATCAATCAATCAAAGACATTTCTAGAGCGCGCTACATACCCGTAGGGTCTCAAGGCGCTGGGGGGGGGGGGGTGCCGCTACTGCTCGAACAGCCAGGTCTTCAGCTTCTTCCTGAAGGAGAGGTGGTCTTGGGTCAGGCGCAGGTCGGTCGGGAGGGAGTTCCAGGTCTTGGCGGCCAGGTAGGAGAAGGACCTTCCTCCTGTAGTCGCTCTTCGGATGCGGGGGACGGCGGCGAGGGCGTGGCTGGCAGATCGGAGGTGGCGTTTGGGAGCGTAGAAGTTGACTCGGCTGTTGAGGTAGCTCGGGCCTTGGTCGTGTAGGGCTTTGTGTGCGTGGGTGAGGAGGCGGAAGGTGACTCTCTTGCTGACGGGGAGCCAGTGGAGGTCTCTCAGATGTCCGGAGATGTGGCTGGTTCGTGGGATGTCGAGGATGAGTCTGGCTGAGGCGGTTTGGATCCGCTGGAGTCTCTTCTGGAGCTTGGCGGTGGTGCCGGCGTAGAGGGCGTTGCTGTAGTCCAGTCGGCTGGTGACGATGGCCTGGGTGACGGTCTTCCTGGTCTCTGTGGGGATCCACCAGAAGATCTTCCGTAGCATGCGTAGGATGTTGAAGCATGACGAGGAGACGGCGTTGACTTGCCTGGTCATGGAGAGGGAGGAGTCCAGGATGAAGCCCAGGTTGCGTGCATGGTCTGTCGGTTTGGGTGCGGTGCCCAGGGCGGGAGGCCACCAGGAGTGTTGGATGTAAGCTATGAATGCTCAGTTGTGACTGACAGGCTTTCTTGGATCGGGTGAGTTCCAGCTCAGGAGTAGTTTACACCTGCTCACAGAAAAATCTTCGTGAATTGGGTGTTTTGTTGTTTTCATGAATGTATCCTATTCACTGTGCTTAATTTATTCTGGCAGTTGTAGGAGGTGGGCACCGATACTTATTTTTGGGGACCCAGACTTACTTTTCATCATCATACTTTGACCCAGAGGAAGAAAAAGGCACAAAAGGGAGAACAAAGGAAAAAGAGAAAGATTGCGCATCAGTGACAAAGGAAAAATGTAGGGTTGACAAAAAAGAAAGTGCAGGAGCCAGATAAAGGGGCACCCCGAACGTTTGATCTTTCACGGACGGGCCCAAGAAGGGCGTGGGAATTTTCTCTTTAAAGTCTCCAGAGTTACTACCTGGAGAATATACTTTACTCATGATCTGTCTCACACCTGACAGAATGTAGGACCTTCACCGACAAGTGTGGGATCACACGACTCGCCTCAACATCCCAATTTTGGATTGTTATTATATGAAACCTGAATCTTTAACTTCCATGGATATTTAATTGGCCCAGAACTTAGGATCTACAGGGACCTGTCTCTGAGCACACAGCAGCCCTTTGACATCAACCAGTGGGAGCCAACATACAGATTCCTTTCTTATTCTTTGCTTGAACTCGTGACTGATCTAGACATCTTTGCAGTGGCCAAACTTCGGTACAGCTCGGGACATCATTTAGACACAAGGATTTTCCATAAACAACTCGGTTTCCACCTCATAAGGTTGAATGCCCTTAGTAACCCTGATGAAGTTCTCCCAGGGAGAATGAAATCGATTGAACAATAAAGACATTTTAAAAATCTTACTTTGCTATCTGGACTTTGTCATTCTGCGCAAGCCCATCATTTGTATTTCAAAGATGCAATAAGAATACTCTAAATCTGCATGACAAAAGTAGGCTGTGACAGACAGACGAAGCCCCAACTACCTGTGCCTAATAAAACCCCTGCTACCATGTACGTCACTTATTTAGAGTTGAAAGGAGGGGGGCGGGGGTGGCGGCATACTACAGCAAAATGCAGTGAATATCGTTTCCACCACATTGCAAGCGCAATTGGATATAATGGGAAATGGTCTCACAGCTAGACTGTGTAAAGCGCTCCTATACCTTCGTGTCAAATTCGCGATATATAAATCTGCAAAAAGAAATGCATGTGTAATATGTCAGACTGGACAGCCACTACGTTTATAACAGATAATTCTGTCCTCTAAAATCTAAAACAGGCCCTCTACTGCTTTATTGTTAGATTAGAGATGAACATACAACTGATCAGTGCTGGATACCTGGTTCTAGAGTTTTTATTTTTACAAATTTGGGTTACACATATATTTACCATTTAGGATATGGGGAAATAAAGTGATCTGCTAAGAGTAGCAGGGTTATCTTCGGTTGAGTGCAACAGTAAAAATTAATATTGAGGTTTCCGAGTTCTAAAAACATAATTTCAGCCATTATATCACGTTCTTTGTTCATCCGGGCCACGCGCTAAGCGTGAAAACCACGCCCCTTTCTTTTCGTAACAAAAGGCGCAAAATACTGACACGCTGTGCACAAAACCTATATACTCTGCGCCAACCGCACGTTCCATCACTTGTTCCAGGGCCAGCAAAAGACAAAAAAAGAATGGCAAAAAGACAAACAAGTAATGATGAACTGTAGCAATTAACATGAAATTACCACTGCCGCTTGCACTCATTAATTACAGGGTGCGCGTGACTGCGCGTAAAGCCGAAGGAGCAGATGGTAAGAAACGGCGGTGTTGTTGAATACCCTTTTCTTGCTCTTGAGCATGCCCTGACTCGCACAGCCCCTCGAGGTTTGAGGAGCGGCTGCTCCAGATCAAACCATGTTGCAAGGAAGGCAGGGGTCTGCGGCCTCCTTCTGTAAATCGTCTGAATACTGCCTGTACCGTGGAGGTAGGCGGCATTTTAGTGGAACATTTCTGTAAGCAGCCCTTTGGAGCAGATGCAGGTGGCACGGGGTGTACCGCAGACCACAGTTACATAGTGACGATAATTCGGTAACCAGGGCGGTAGACGCACAGTTATGGCTGGGTTACCTCACAGTCTTTAATTTGGGTAGCTAAGATGATTTTAGTAGGCACTGTGGGAACTAAATGTTGTTTAGTTTGGCGGCCATGGCAATTACCACCCCTTTGCTCAGACAGCTGATACTGACCGCCAGAGGTTTCTTTGTGTGGAGTGGAGAATACAGACTACATTTAATATGAAAAACAGAATCAGGCAATGCAAAAGTGCCGAGTCTTCATAAAGACTAAAAAAATAAATAAAAAAAGACTCAATCTGTAAACACTTGTAAATGTACAAGAGAATTGTTTCTTAGTTTGTGCAGCAGGGCGCTGCCTCAGAATTTGGATGGTGTTTTGCTATGCAAAGCTGTGCTTTGGTCAAGCTCAAAGTCATAGTGAGAAAAACTAGATTTAAGGTCAAGCTTAAACCAGTATTTGAGGCTTCCTGCTTGTAAACAAGCCTGTCACATGGGCTTTAGTTTGATAATGAAGCTGGTACGGAAAAGGCTTGTCAGGACCCCATTTTCCTCATAACATGTGTATGTGTAAAGCGCACGTTCACCCATGGGTATCTTGGCGCTGAATAGCAGATGTTTATTGTTACCCAACTCAATGGTACTCATTTTATCAACCTCAGAAGGATGAAAAGCTGAGTGAACCTACCAGAATTTGAACCTGTGACCACGAGGTCGAACACAGACCCCTACAGTAGGTGCATTAGTCCTCTAGCCACCAGAGCCGGCTGAAAAGCAATGGTCTCTAGAAAGTGCTCAGAAATGTGTTAGATCCTTTCACAAACCACCCCACGTGGAGCACTGTATGGTTGCCCTCAACTAGAGAAAAAACAGCAATGAAGGCATGCAGCCACATCATCCCAATCTCTGGAGGCGGATGAGCCTTGGTTTTTCTCTCAGTCTCTTTCTGTTCTGTAACTTCAGCTTTTTCTCTCTTGATCTTTCTGCATCTTTCTCTTACTCTTTTTTTAACTCTTCTTCCCATTTCTCTTTACTTTTCTCCCCAACTTACATTGTTCCTGCTTCTTTCCCACTCACAGCCTCTCTTTCTGTGAGAAGTTGGCCTGATAGGTAGTGTTTCCAATTCTGGAACCACTTGGTATCAGTCCAAACAAACCCCAAAGATGTCTGGTTGTAAGTCAACCTTGTTAGACAAGCTATCCTAGTGGTAGCATGGACTAAGCAGCCTTAAAGGCTTAACTTAAGAGGTCGTGTTAAGCGAGCTGTTTTACCACATACAATCCTGCAATCAAATGAAAGGACACCACACAAGTATATATTATAAAAATATATGTATTTATTTCTAAATTACTCCCCAGTACTCTTTATGAGGAAAGGGGCACAAGCGTTAAATCAAAAGCACAGTATAACATACAAGTTGCACAATTTTGGATAAGGGCCGGTGGCCACTTAAACCATATACTAAAAAAGTGGTATAAGAGATACCAATCGAACAGTGGTTAGGCCTAGGGCCTAGAGATTCGCTGGGAGCGGTCAGGACTAGCAATGCGGAAGTCGGGAGTAGCCCACAGGAGACGGGTGCAGCACGGAAAGTGCGGCTCGCACCAATGCAATGTCAATGGTGAGTAAAAGTTACTTAAAGTGAATTAAAAGATACTTTCGCTGAACCTAGAAGAACAAAACTTTAGACACAGACCCTAGAGGTGTGTACCAGTGTATGTACACCGGCGTTGCAATGTTACCTCACCCACAGGCCGTGGGTGCACAGGGTCGAAGTGGCGTCGGGTTTTGACACGCAGGCTCTTGGTGCTTGAAGCTGTTGCAGCTGCAGGCGATGTGAAGCAGAAGTGTCCGGTGCGATCCAAGGGTGGATCGAAGTAGAAAAGTACCTGAAAGCAGAGGGGACAGAGTCTGGGTCACTCAGCAGTGACCAGGGTGGAACCAGGACGGAACCAGGCAATGTCGGGCGCAATCAGGTCGTTGTCGATAGGCTTCTCTCCGCTGTCACGTGGGCTCTGAGGCATCTGCGACGTCCAGGAGCGGGTCACGATCTGTCCCACGTAGGCTCTCGCCGTCAGCACCGTCGGCTTCAAGATTGCAGCAAACAGCACTTGGCAAAAGCAATCCACGCGGAACCGGGAGATTGCTTATCACTCGAACCAGGAGGGTCAGAGTGGGGGCTCCTTTTCACAGGAGCTGGTGCAGATCTGGAGCAACCAGAAAAGCAAGTCGTATTTCAGTTTTCGTCGGCACAGGGGCCACAAGCCAGCTGGCAAGTGACCGGGCCAACGCGTCGAGCCGCCACAAGCAGAAGGGCCCCACGCAGCACTCGTCGAGTGTGGAGGGGGTAGCTTTGGTGCAAGTGTAGCTCGGGGTGGGGGCTTCTCAGACCCCGGTGCACAGCTTCGAGGAACACTCGTGGGCTGCACGGTCAGCGTCTCGTGGCCTTTTCAAGATGGCGTGCCCCACGCTTCCGGTCGCCTCCACTGGTCTCAGCTCTGCAGGGACTGTGGATCGGGCAGGGAGAAGGCAGGCAAGCTTGATCTCGTCGATCTCTGTCGCTCGAGTTCCGGCGGGAACTGCAACAAAGCAAGGGTCGAGGGCTGGATGGTGCCTGTTTGCACAGGGTGGTCACTCCTTGACCACAAGGGAGATTCTTCAGTCTTCTGCGTTGAGTAGAAAGTCGAAGGGTCCAGAATTCGTTTCTTATGTTTCTTCAGGATGATCTGATCTGCATTGGCACTGCTCCCACTCTTATTTGAATCTGGTGGGCTGGACATCCTGCTAGGTCCCCTCCTATGGGTGGGACCCAGGAAGGGGGTGGTTACACCCCTTTCCTTTGATCCAGGCCGCGCTGGGACAGGGGCTGGGAGGCCCCAGAACCGGTTTGGCCGGATTATGCAAGGGGCAGCCTTGTGCTCCCCAGGCAGTGTCTGGTTTCTTTGAAACCTCCCTACTACAATCCACTATCTCCTGTCTGGGGTGGTTTGACACCGCCCTGCGACAGGAAACTCTTTGTCCAGGCCACCATATGCTGAGTTTCGGTCAGCAGCAGGAGGCCAGACCCGTGTCTGTGGCAGGGGCATCCATTTTGTGGATCTGAGGCTCATTTTCAATCAACCGCGTTTCAGTAAAGTAACATGTCTTCTCCCTCTAGAAGGGTGGAATGCTACCCCCGTCGCCAGAACTGGCGAGGGGGTAGTATTCCAATTCGTATGACACCTTACACGACATGTTTTGATAAAGCCAAACCAAAGTTGCTATATAACCGCGAGGATTATGAGGCGCTTAAGAGTATATGGTATGGCATTATCTCGGATCAGCTTAGGGAGTTGTTCCCGACAGCTGCAGACAGGCTCAGCTCATGCCAGAGCTCCATCTCACATAAAACGACGCACTCTGCCTCCAGGATTGATGAGGCCTTCCATAGGAGTGGCTTACAGGCTATATATGTGTCCAGATATAGGTTTAGATATAGGTATACTATATCTAAGCAAGGGGTGATTACACCCACTTGCCCCAGCTGAGTGATCAGCCAGTCAGACCCCCCAGGATATTGCGGCATGGATTAGCAAATTTAGCGGCACAAATATGGAAATTTAGCGGCACAAATATGAAAATTTAGCGGCATTTTTGCGGCACTTTATTTTCCTCATAATCATTCATTTTCAGCCTTAAATCGATGGAAACCGTTTTAGCAGAGTAATCCACTTTGAAATAGGCATGTTTAAAGTGTCTTCAGCTCATTGGAAGCACAGCTACAATCCTAACCTCATGAGAGGGGATCCTATTTCTCCCTGGGATGTTCTAGCACCCATGTAAGCACCCCTGCCGGGCACCACTGCCTCCTGGACCCATGAGGCATGATACCGCTTCCTCAGGTGCCCTAGGGCACAGGATCATAGTGGGTAGTAATGCCATGGCTAATATTGCTCTACGCAGCACTGGCGAAATGAAAGCAGAGGGGGGCCACCCTGCAAGGTACGTGGAAAGACCCCCTCTGAACTCAATTGGGAGCCCTCCAGCCAGAGTATTGTGCTGAGGGGGCCCCATAGAGTTCGGGGGCCCCACCAAACTGCGGGGTTGCTGGGCCCTGTGTTGCGCCACTGCTACGCCGATCAGTGGTATGAGGTAGGTGTAAGCCCTTTCACAATACAGCCCACCTCAATGTGACTTACAGGTGCTGTGTGTGCAGTCTACATCCCAAACATGAGAGTATTCCCACCACAACTCCTCTGCGGGCAACCCCCCCTCCCCAGGCTTATGGCACAGAGATTTTTTTGCTACCTGTAGTTCTTACCTTGTAATCTTTCTAATACAGCCTAATGCCTTGTAGTATGGGTGATAGGGGGCTATTACACCTTGTAACCCTTTTTTTATATATAACGTCATACACATTTAATTCACAAGTGTATGATTTATTGCCTCTGTTTAATACGTGGGTGTGATGCAAAGCACTCTAACATTCTGCATTAGAAAGAACAGCGCAATAATAGAATTACATAAAAAATTATAAGTGCTTTTTAAATTGTTGTGTAATTAGTCAGATCCCCCTCATTTTGTGTACAGAGGTAACTAGTCCAGTACTACATATGACTTTACCCAAGAGCATAGGTTAGAAACGGGCGGTCTAACCTACCGGAACATAGTGGGCAGAAGCCACAAGAAAGTTTGGCTTGTTTCGGGCTTAATGGTCCAGGAGTACCGCAAACCGAGTCAAAGCCAAGCATTACCTTGGGTTTTCATTGGCTGTCACATTTCTAATACCCAGACAGAGTATTGTTTACTTCAGGGATGAAGAAAATAGGGCCCAGTATAATTATCAGAGAATGGGAAACGTGTTTTATATTACGATCACAGGCAGCCCAGAGACTCCTGGGTAAAGCTGAAGTATTTCAGTGTGTCTCCTTTAAAATTCCTAAATTGTCATCCAAGCCCCGGACCATAATGCAGGCAGATTCTGAATGGAGTGTGGGGCTGTGCCCGGGCACAAGTGCTGAACATCAGGAGTTGTGCCAGGTAGTCCCAGGGTGCCAGTGTGGGACCGTGGCTCCAACGCTGCCCTTCCTTCTCCATGAGACGAAGCTGTGGCGTTCTTAGCTCTGCTTTCTGTAACAATAAAGTAACCCTCTGAGAGGTGTCAATGGCAGACGTACTCACTCCACCTAGCAGGGGACCAGTGCTTTTCCATTGCATACATTGCAGTTTTAGGTACGGCAAAATACAATTGTTTGCACATGATCAGATGATTAGTGGTTTAGCACTGAAGGTGAAATTCGAGTGAAGGTTCAATGCCCAGCTACAATCCCACTTTGTCGTCCAGCCGTAAATAAATCTTCATTATTATTTTGTTGTATTTCACGAATGCTCTCGGGGCAAGATAAACATATTGGCAGCCTCGTTTGCATTTTTAAAATCTCTTCATGAGCCAGTTGAAAAATGTTATACCACAAGAACGCCTGCACCCAAAGTAACCCGCTTTTCTCCTGTCCCCTTGGACATGGGTTTCCTTTATTTACTGCAGCACGAACTATGTAGCGTCTTCTGGAGCAAGAAACAGCCACAGCTCCTTCAAACTGAACCGGGACATGCAGCGCCCTGGGAAAAATAAACAGATTGGCGGCACCACAACATTGGCTAAATATGTGAGGCCCTCACTTTCCTATCTTTGATGGAGAGGCAGTGAAGCAGGGACAGAATATCTGAATGTTTGCCATGCTGGGGTGCAGTGAAGGTGGGGGCTCGGCAGAGGCAGCACCCACTCGGTGTGCGCAGTCATTTTCAAGACAAAAGACGATGCGAATGCAGTTTTGCCAGCATTTCATGAAACGGAAGATGCGAAGTGGCTTTTGGTGAGAGGAATTAAAGGCGGAGTGTTAGGTACACATGGAATGTTGTGGCAGTACTGGGAAACTAGGTGAGAATGTTGGTGACTTGCTTCACGAAGAAGAAAGAACCCTCTCTGTTCTTGAGGGAATCTTGATGTGTGCGTAGTCAAAAGAAGAAATGGCTATTGCTCAGCTTTCTCGGAGACATGCCTTTCCATCTAAAGCGCACGCAGCCACTCGCATAGATGCCGGAGGAGTAAGCAGGCAGCTATTACGGCTGTACGGACCCACGTGATGACGTAGGCTCTTACAGCCAATAAGATGTCACCATCTTATTTGCTGCCTGCCGAAGACCTTTTTCGCGGCCAAAAAGGTCAAAATCGCGGTCATCGCGCCCTTCAGCTGATTTCGCGATTATTTTGCAAATCGCGAAATCGCGAAAAACTGGAGGGTCTGGCCAGTTGTGTCAATTTAAGAACCAGCCAGGGGTGGCAAAAGCTATGCTTCAGCCCCTGGTAGGCCTTGGTGGCACCCATGCCCTGAGCACCTATAGTGCATAGTACAGGGGCTGACAAGGAGTCCATTTCCAATTGTGGTATGTACCTATAGCACATGTATAATAAATTTAGAGAGAGAACAGCAGGCTGGGGGTCTGATTAGCAGGCCCACAGCCTCAGTAAGTCGAAAACCAGTGAAGCAAAAAGCAAAAATTGGGGTGACCATAGGATAGCAGACCCTACTCTCCTACACAACCCCCCCCCCCAAACGCAGGGACATTAAACTTAACCTTGACCAGATAAGTCTTCATGTTCTAAGTGGAAGTACCTGGAGAGACCATCTGCATTACCATGGTCAGTCCCTGGGCGGTGCTCCACTGTAAAGTCCATCCCCTGTAGGGAAATGGACCACCTGAGCAGTTTGGGATTTTCACCCTTCATCTGATTTAGCCACAATAGGGGCTTAGGGTCTGTCTGAATTAGGAAGTGAGTACCAAACAAGTATGGCCTCAACTTCTTCAGGGCCCAAACCACAGCAAAGGCCTCCCTCTCAATAGCTGACCAACGATTCTCCCTGGGGGTCAGCCTTCTGCTAATAAAAGCAATGGGCTGGGCTTGACCATCTTGATTAAGTTGTGAAAGCACAGCTCCCACCCCCAACTCAGAAGCATCTGTCTGTACAATGAACTGTTTGAAGTAGTCAGGACTCTTCAGGATAGGTGCAGAGCACATGGCCTTCTTCAGGTCATCAAATGCCTTTTGACAGCTAACTGTCCACTGAACCTTTTTGGGCATCTTCTTGGATGTCAAGTCATTCAATGGTGTCACAATGGACCCATAGTTCTTTACAAATTTTCTGTAATACCCAGTCAGGCCCAAGAAGGCTCTGACTTGTGTCTGGGTAGTTGGAGGAGCCCAGTCCTGTATGGTCTGGATCTTGCTCTCCAGTGGTTGAACTTGACCCCCACCTACTAGGTGGCCCAAGTACACAACCTTGCTCTGCCCTATCTGGCACTTAGTAGCCTTGATAGTCAGGCCTGCCTTTTGCAGGGCCTCTAGAACCTTCTTCAGGTGGATCAGGTGATCCTCCCAGGTGGAGCTAAAGACAGCAATATCATCTAGATATGCTGCACAAAAGTCATCCAACCCAGCAAGGACTTGATTCACCAACCTTTGGAAGGTGGCAGGTGCATTCTTCAAACCAAAGGGCATTACCACAAATTGATAATGTCCACTAGGGGTAGAGAATGCTGTTTTGGCTTTTGACTCTTCAGCTAGTCTGATTTGCCAGTAGCCAGCTGTCAAATCAAATGTGCTCAGAAACTTGGCAGAAGCCAATTTATCAATGAGCTCATCTGCTCTTGGAATGGGATGAGCATCTGTCCTAGTGACAGCATTGAGACCTCTGTAGTCCACACAAAACCTCATTTCTCTCTTCCCATCTTTGGTATGAGGTTTTGGCACAAGGACCACTGGGCTAGCCCATGGGCTCTCTGATGGCTCAATCACTCCAAGCTCCAACATCTTTTGCACCTCAGCCTTTATACAATCCCTGACATGGTCAGGTTGCCTGTAGATCTTATTCTTCACAGGCAGACTGTCACCAGTGTCCACCTCATGGGTGCACCAGTTAGTCTGGCTGGGTGTGAGTGAAAACATATGTCTGTGAGCCTGCAACACCTGTCTGCAGTCCACCTGTTGCTGCTCAGTGAGGCTGCCTGCCAAGGCTACTCCATCAACTGAACCATCATCAGGGTTCTGGGAAAGCAGGTCTGGGAGAGGGTCACTCTCTTCCTCCTGTTCCCCATCTGTGGCCATGAGGAGACTCATGTCCTCCCTGTCAACAAATGCTTTCAAACGGTTTACATGGAGCACCCTGTGGGGGTTCCTAGGGGTACCAAAGTCAACCACATAGGTGACTTCTCCCTTTCTCTCAATGATAGGGTAGGGTCCAGTCCATTGCTCCTGGAGAGCTGCTGGGCCCACTGGGTCCAACACCCACACCTTCTGCCCTGGCTGGAACTCAACCAGAACAGCCTTCTGGTCATGCCAAGCTTTCTGTAATTCTTGACTGGCCTCAAGGTTTTTGGATGCTCTCTCCATGTATTCAGCCATCCTGGAGCGGAGACCAAGTACATAGTCCACAATGTCTAGTTTAGGCTTTTTGAGAGGTAACTCCCATCCTTCCTTCACCAAACTCAAAGGACCCCTCACAGGGTGGCCAAACAAAAGTTCAAAAGGGCTGTAGCCAACCCCCTTCTGTGGGACCTCTCTGTAAGCAAAGAGCAAGCAGGGTAAAAGGATGTCCCATTTCCGCCTGAGCTTCTCTGGTAAACCTTTTATCATTCCCTTCAGGGTCTTGTTGAACCTTTCAACAAGCCCATTGCACTGTGGATGGTAGGGTGTGGTAAACTTATAGTTTACTCCACACTCTTTCCACATTGCTTTCAAGTATCCAGACATAAAGTTGGTACCTCTGTCTGAAAGAACCTCCTTTGGAAAGCCCACTCTTGAGAAAACTGCAATGAGGGCTTTTGCCACCACAGGAGCTGTGGTGGTCCTCAGGGGAATTGCCTCTGGGTACCTGGTGGCATGATCCACTACCACCAGTATAAATCTGTGCCCAGATGCTGTTGGAGGATCCATGGGACCCACAATGTCTATTCCAACTCTTTCAAAGGGTACCCCCACCACAGGTCGTGGTATCAGGGGGGCCTTTGTTGTGCCACCTGACTTACCACTGGCTTGGCAAGTGACACAGGAGCGACAAAACTCCTTGACATTTTCTGACATGTGAGGCCAGTGAAAGTGTGGAACAAGCCTGTCCCAAGTCTTATTCTGGCCTAGGTGTCCTGCAAGGGGAATATCATGGGCCAAGGTAAGAAGGAAACCCCTAAACTTCAAAGGTATAACCAACCTCCTGGTTGTGCCAGGCTTGGGGTCTCTAGCCTCTGAATAAATGAGTCCTTCATCCCAATACACTCTATGGGTACCTTGAGCATTCCCTGCAGCCTCAGCAGCAGCTTGCTGTCTGATGGGTTCAAGTGAAGGGCAATCTAATTGGGCCTGCCCCAGGTCTGCCCTTGAGGGTCCCCCTGTCCCCAGAAACTCAACCTGGTCTGGTTCAAGCTCCTCTGAGACAGTCTCCTCTTGGACTGCAGAATCAGTTTCCTGTGAAACTTGATCCTCAACCTGGGGCAAGTGGGAAGGCACAGCCTTAACCCTCTTGCTCCTTCTCTTGGGTTGTGGTTGGTCTATTGTTTCAAGATCCACCACTGGTTCAGGAAGGCACTTCTTAGCCTGAGACCTTGTCACTGCAAGGACATGAGCTGAAATCCCTAGCATTTCTGCATGAGTCCTGTACTCCACTTCTGACCAAACTGAGCTTTCAAGATCATTGCCTAACAGACAGTCTACTGGGAGGTCTGCACTCACAACAACTTTCTTTAGGCCATCTACCCCTCCCCAGGAGAAGTTCACAACAGCCACACTATGTGAAGTAGTGGAGTTGCTTGCATTGGTCACTAGGTAACTTTCACCTAGTACAATCTGACCAGGGTCCACAAAGTCAGGTGTCACCATGGTGACACTGGCACAAGTGTCCCTGTAGGCCTGAGCCAGTTTCTCATTGATTAAGGGAGTCTGCCTATATTTGCCCAGGTTACTGGGGCTTACTGCAGTGGTCAAAGATAAGTCCACATCATATAGGAGAACTGCCTGTGTGGGGATTCTGACTAGGCCAGATTCCACCTCAGTACCCAGGGTCAACCCTACTAAACCCTTTGGCTGTGTACCACCACTGCTAACTGTACTAGGGGGTGCAGGTGCTTAAGGAGCTGCAGTGGTGGGGAATGGATTTTTCTTAGTGCATTCACTGCCCCAGTGTGAAACTGATTTGCAGGTATTACACCAAGGTTTTTTTGGGCCATCATTCTTCTTTTTCTTGTTTCCATTTTGGGAACCCCCCTCCTTATTGCTAGTTTGGGGGCCTGAAGACTTCTGGTCCTTTTCTTTATCTTTCTGATTCCCACCCTTCTGGTCTGTTTTCTTCTGGTCACCTTGGTTCTGGTTGTTCTGCTTAATCCTTGTTCTGACCCATTTGTCTGCCTTCTTTCCCAATTCTTGGGGAGAGGTCAAATCAGAGTCAACAAGGTATTGATGCAACAGCTGGTTCTGACAGTTATTAAGGATCTGCTCTCTCATCATAAGATTGTACAATCCTGTATAGTCTGAAACTTTACTTCCCTGCAGCCAACCCTCCAGAGCCTTAGTGGCACAATCAACAAAATCAGTCCAGTCCTGAGTCTGTGCTTTTTGGGTGTCTCTGAACAACAACCTGTATTGCTCAGTGGTTAGGCCAAACCCTTCAATAAGAGCACTCTTCAGAACAGAGTAGTTTTTGGCATCCTCAGGTCTAACAGTGAGGAGCCTGTCCCTCCCTTTCTCAGAAAAGGAGTACCATAAAATTGCTGCCCATTGATCCTCAGGGACCTGCTGTACCATGCAGGCCCTCTCAAGAGCAGTCATCCATTTGTGGATATCATCCCCTTCCTTGTAGGGGGGCACAATTTTTGTCAGGTTTCTATTGTCATAGGCCCTGTCTTTAGGAACTTTGCTGCCACCAGTGGCATCTAAGCCACACAATTTTCTTTCTCTTGCTAAAGCAAGTTTAGCTTGAGCCAAGGCTACCTCTTCCCTTTCTATTTGGAGTTGGACAGCCCTCATCCTGGCCCTATGCTCTTTTCTCTGGGAGGGAGTCATCCCTCTTTGAGATTCTCTTGAGGCACTAGAAAGATGAGAGTCCCCTGATTGAGATCTCACCCTCCTGTTACCTGGGAGAATTTGGTTATGAGATCTGGAGTGGTGCTGGCCCTCTCCATTCCCATGTAGGTCTAGGTTGGCCTGGTTAAGCCTGGCAACCTGTACCTGGTTTCCCCTCTGATCCTGATCTTCAGGCTCTTCTAAATCTGAGCCTTCCTCTTCCTCTTCCTCCTCCTCTTCTTCATCTTCTGGAAGATTCTCATTCTCAGGGGAGTGTATCCCTTCACCTGATTCTAAGGGAGCCTGACTCACCTTATCTAAGTCATCCTTTTCCACGATAGCTATTAGGGAAGGAATGGTAGGGCCTTTGCCCTTTTTTAGCCCCCTGGCTGTGCACAAGGCACTCAGGTCTTTGTGGCTAAGGTTGTCATATCTGGATGTTGTCCCTATAGGATCAACTATTACAGGAGCAGAGCCTGAGGCTCTACCTGTATCAGACATGACTGCTAGTGAGGTGTAAGTGATGCACTTACCTACACTGAGTGTTTTCCTACTGTACCTTGCTAGTGAGTTGTAGTCAGGGTGTGCTAATCCCTTTAATCTACAACTACTAAGTTCAGTAGAACTTAATATGCTAAGCTTTTGATTTATATGTACCTAAGGTACTTGATGTGATCTTTCAATTTGATGTAAAGATTGCAATGGTAAAACAAACAGCAAGCTCAAATCCGCACCGCTGCACACCAATGTGAGAAGTTGGCCTGATAGGTAGTGTTTCCAATTCTGGAACCACTTGGTATCAGTCCAAACAAACCCCAAAGATGTCTGGTTGTAAGTCAACCTTGTTAGACAAGCTATCCTAGTGGTAGCATGGACTAAGCAGCCTTAAAGGCTTAACTTAAGAGGTCGTGTTAAGCGAGCTGTTTTACCACATACAATCCTGTAATCAAATGAAAGGACACCACACAAGTATATATTATAAAAATATATGTATTTATTTCTAAATTACTCCCCAGTACTCTTTATGAGGAAAGGGGCCCAAGCGTTAAATCAAAAGCACAGTATAACATACAAGTTGCACAATTTTGGATAAGGGCCGGTGGCCACTTAAACCATATACTAAAAAAGTGGTATAAGAGATACCAATCGAACAGTGGTTAGGCCTAGGGCCTAGAGATTCGCTGGGAGCGGTCAGGACTAGCAATGCTGAAGTCGGGAGTAGCCCACAGGAGACGGGTGCAGCACGGAAAGTGCGGCTCGCACCAATGCAATGTCAATGGTGCGTAAAAGTTACTTAAAGTGAATTAAAAGATACTTCCGCTGAACCTAGAGGAACAAAACTTTAGACACAGACCCTAGAGGTGTGTACCAGTGTATGTACACCGGCGTTGCAATGTTACCTCACCCACAGGCCGTGGGTGCACAGGGTCGAAGTGGCGTCGGGTTTTGACACGCAGGCTCTTGGTGCTTGAAGCTGTTGCAGCTGCAGGCGATGTGAAGCAGAAGTGTCCGGTGCGATCCAAGGGTGGATCGAAGTAGAAAAGTACCTGAAAGCAGAGGGGACAGAGTCTGGGTCACTCAGCAGTGCCCAGGGTGGAACCAGGACGGAACCAGGCAATGTCGGGCGCAATCAGGTGGTTGTCGATAGGCTTCTCTCCGCTGTCACGTGGGCTCTGAGGCATCTGCGACGTCCAGGAGCGGGTCACGATCTGTCCCACGTAGGCTCTCGCCGTCAGCACCGTCGGCTTCAAGATTGCAGCAAACAGCACTTGGCAAAAGCAATCCACGCGGAACGGGAGATTGCTTATCACTCGAACCAGGAGGGTCAGAGTGGGGGCTCCTTTTCACAGGAGCTGGTGCAGATCTGGAGCAACCAGAAAAGCAAGTCGTATTTCAGTTTTCGTCGGCACAGGTGCCACAAGCCAGCTGGCAAGTGACCGGGCCAATGCGTCGAGCCGCCACAAGCAGAAGGGCCCCACGCAGCACTCGTCGAGTGTGGAGGGGGTAGCTTTGGTGCAAGTGTAGCTCGGGGTGGGGGCTTCTCAGACCCCGGTGCACAGCTTCGAGGATCACTCGTGGGCTGCACGGTCAGCGTCTCGTGGCCTTTTCAAGATGGCGTGCCCCACGCTTCCGGTCGCCTCCACTGGTCTCAGCTCTGCAGGGACTGTGGATCGGGCAGGGAGAAGGCAGGCAAGCTTGATCTCGTCGATCTCTGTCGCTCGAGTTCCGGCGGGAACTGCAACAAAGCAAGGGTCGAGGGCTGGATGGTGCCTGTTTGCACAGGGTGGTCACTCCTTGACCACAAGGGAGATTCTTCAGTCTTCTGCGTTGAGTAGAAAGTCGAAGGGTCCAGAATTCGTTTCTTATGTTTCTTCAGGATGATCTGATCTGCATTGGCACTGCTCCCACTCTTATTCGAATCTGGTGGGCTGGACATCCTGCTAGGTCCGCTCCTATGGGTGGGACCCAGGAAGGGGGTGGTTACACCCCTTTCCTTTGATCCAGGCCGCGCTGGGACAGGGGCTGGGAGGCCCCAGAACCGGTTTGGCCGGATTATGCAAGGGGCAGCCTTGTGCTCCCCAGGCAGTGTCTGGTTTCTTTGAAACCTCCCTACTACAATCCACTATCTCCTGTCTGGGGTGGTTTGACACCGCCCTGCGACAGGAAACTCTTTGTCCAGGCCACCATATGCTGAGTTTCGGTCAGCAGCAGGAGGCCAGACCCGTGTCTGTGGCAGGGGCATCCATTTTGTGAATCTGAGGCTCATTTTCAATCAACCGCGTTTCAGTAAAGTAACATGTCTTCTCCCTCTAGAAGGGTGGAATGCTACCCCCGTCGCCAGAACTGGCGAGGGGGTAGTATTCCAATTCGTATGACACCTTACACGACATGTTTTGATAAAGCCAAACCAAAGTTGCTATATAACCGCGAGGATTATAAGGCGCTTAAGAGTATATGGTATGGCATTATCCCGGATCAGCTTAGGGAGTTGTTCCCGACAGCTGCAGACAGGCTCAGCTCATGCCAGAGCTCCATCTCACATAAAACCACGCACTCTGCCTCCAGGATTGATGAGGCCTTCCATAGGAGTGGCTTACAGGCTATATATGTGTCCAGATATAGGTTTAGATATAGGTATACTATATTTAAGCAAGGGGTGATTACACCCACTTGCCCCCGCTGAGTTATCAGCCAGTTGTGTCAATTTAAGAACCAGCCAGGGGTGGCAAAAGCTATGCTTCAGCCCCTGGTAGGCCTTGGTGGCACCTATGCCCTGAGCACCTATAGTGCATAGTACAGGGGCTGACAAGGAGTCCATTTCCAATTGTGGTATGTACCTATAGCACATGTATAATAAATTTAGAGAGAGAACAGCAGGCTGAGGGTCTGATTAGCAGGCCCACAGCCTCAGTAAGTCGAAAACCAGTGAAGCAAAAAGCAAAAATTGGGGTGACCATAGGATAGCAGACCCTACTCTCCTACACAACCCCCCCCCCAAAACGCAGGGACATTAAACTTAACCTTGACCAGATAAGTCTTCATGTTCTAAGTGGAAGTACCTGGAGAGACCATCTGCATTACCATGGTCAGTCCCTGGGCGGTGCTCCACTGTAAAGTCCATCCCCTGTAGGGAAATGGACCACCTGAGCAGTTTGGGATTTTCACCCTTCATCTGATTTAGCCACAAGAGGGGCTTATGGTCTGTCTGAATTAGGAAGTGAGTACCAAACAAGTATGGCCTCAACTTCTTCAGGGCCCAAACCACAGCAAAGGCCTCCCTCTCAATAGCTGACCAACGTTTCTCCCTGGGGGTCAGCCTTCTGCTAATAAAAGCAATGGGCTGGTCTTGACCATCTTGATTAAGTTGTGAAAGCACAGCTCCCACCCCCAACTCAGAAGCATCTGTCTGTACAATGAACTGTTTGGAGTAGTCAGGACTCTTCAGGATAGGTGCAGAGCACATGGCCTTCTTCAGGTCATCAAATGCCTTTTGACAGCTAACTGTCCACTGAACCTTTTTGGGCATCTTCTTGGATGTCAAGTCATTCAATGGTGTCACAATGGACCCATAGTTCTTTACAAATTTTCTGTAATACCCAGTCAGGCCCAAGAAGGCTCTGACTTGTGTCTGGGTAGTTGGAGGAGCCCAGTCCTGTATGGTCTGGATCTTGCTCTCCAGTGGTTGAACTTGACCCCCACCTACTAGGTGGCCCAAGTACACAACCTTGCTCTGCCCTATCTGGCACTTAGTAGCCTTGATAGTCAGGCCTGCCTTTTGCAGGGCCTCTAGAACCTTCTTCAGGTGGATCAGGTGATCCTCCCAGGTGGAGCTAAAGACAGCAATATCATCTAGATATGCTGCACAAAAGTCATCCAACCCAGCAAGGACTTGATTCACCAACCTTTGGAAGGTGGCAGGTGCATTCTTCAAACCAAAGGGCATTACCACAAATTGATAATGTCCACTAGGGGTAGAGAATGCTGTTTTGGCTTTTGACTCTTCAGCTAGTCTGATTTGCCAGTAGCCAGCTGTCAAATCAAATGTGCTCAGAAACTTGGCAGAAGCCAATTTATCAATGAGCTCATCTGCTCTTGGAATGGGATGAGCATCTGTCCTAGTGACAGCATTGAGACCTCTGTAGTCCACACAAAACCTCATTTCTCTCTTCCCATCTTTGGTATGAGGTTTTGGCACAAGGACCACTGGGCTAGCCCATGGGCTCTCTGATGGCTCAATCACTCCAAGCTCCAACATCTTTTGCACCTCAGCCTTTATACAATCCCTGACATGGTCAGGTTGCCTGTAGATCTTATTCTTCACAGGCAGACTGTCACCAGTGTCCACCTCATGGGTGCACCAGTTAGTCTGGCTGGGTGTGAGTGAAAACATATGTCTGTGAGCCTGCAACACCTGTCTGCAGTCCACCTGTTGCTGCTCAGTGAGGCTGCCTGCCAAGGCTACTCCATCAACTGAACCATCATCAGGGTTCTGGGAAAGCAGGTCTGGGAGAGGGTCACTCTCTTCCTCCTGTTCCCCATCTGTGGCCATGAGGAGACTCATGTCCTCCCTGTCAACAAATGCTTTCAAACGGTTTACATGGAGCACCCTGTGGGGGCTCCTAGGGGTACCAAAGTCAACCACATAGGTGACTTCTCCCTTTCTCTCAATGATAGGGTAGGGTCCAGTCCATTGGTCCTGGAGAGCTGCTGGGCCCACTGGGTCCAACACCCACACCTTCTGCCCTGGCTGGAACTCAACCAGAACAGCCTTCTGGTCATGCCAAGCTTTCTGTAATTCTTGACTGGCCTCAAGGTTTTTGGATGCTCTCTCCATGTATTCAGCCATCCTGGAGCGGAGACCAAGTACATAGTCCACAATGTCTAGTTTAGGCTTTTTGAGAGTTAACTCCCATCCTTCCTTCACCAAACTCAATGGACCCCTCAGAGGGTGGCCAACAAAAGTTCAAAAGGGCTGTAGCCAACCCCCTTCTGTGGGACCTCTCTGTAAGCAAAGAGCAAGCAGGGTAAAAGGATGTCCCATTTCCGCCTGAGCTTCTCTGGTAAACCTTTTATCATTCCCTTCAGGGTCTTGTTAAACCTTTCAACAAGCCCATTGCACTGTGGATGGTAGGGTGTGGTAAACTTATAGTTTACTCCACACTCTTTCCACATTGCTTTCAAGTATCCAGACATAAAGTTGGTACCTCTGTCTGAAAGAACCTCCTTTGGAAAGCCCACTCTTGAGAAAACTGCAATGAGGGCTTTTGCCACCACATGAGCTGTGGTGGTCCTCAGGGGAATTGCCTCTGGGTACCTGGTGGCATGATCCACTACCACCAGTATAAATCTGTGCCCAGATGCTGTTGGAGGATCCATGGGACCCACAATGTCTATTCCAACTCTTTCAAAGGGTACCCCCACCACAGGTAGTGGTATCAGGGGGGCCTTTGTTGTGCCACCTGACTTACCACTGGCTTGGCAAGTGACACAGGAGCGACAAAACTCCTTGACATTTTCTGACATGTGAGGCCAGTGAAAGTGTGGAACAAGCCTGTCCCAAGTCTTATTCTGGCCTAGGTGTCCTGCAAGGGGAATATCATGGGCCAAGGTAAGAAGGAAACCCCTAAACTTCAAAGGTATAACCAACCTCCTGGTTGTGCCAGGCTTGGGGTCTCTAGCCTCTGAATAAAGGAGTCCTTCATCCCAATACACTCTATGGGTACCTTGAGCATTCCCTGCAGCCTCAGCAGCAGCTTGCTGTCTGAGGGGTTCAAGTGAAGGGCAATCTAATTGGGCCTGCCCCAGGTCTGCCCTTGAGGGTCCCCCTGTCCCCAGAAACTCAACCTGGCATCCATTTTGTGGATCTGAGGCTCATTTTCAATCAACCGCGTTTCAGTAAAGTACCATGTCTTCTCCCTCTAGAAGGGTGGAATGCTACCCCCGTCGCCAGAACTGGCGAGGGGGTAGTATTCCAATTCGTATGACACCTTACACGACATGTTTTGATAAAGCCAAACCAAAGTTGCTATATAACCGCGAGGATTATAAGGCGCTTAAGAGTATATGGTATGGCATTATCCCGGATCAGCTTAGGGAGTTGTTCCCGACAGCTGCAGACAGGCTCAGCTCATGCCAGAGCTCCATCTCACATAAAACCACGCACTCTGCCTCCAGGATTGATGAGGCCTTCCATAGGAGTGGCTTACAGGCTATATATGTGTCCAGATATAGGTTTAGATATAGGTATACTATATCTAAGCAAGGGGTGATTACACCCACTTGCCCCAGCTGAGTGATCAGCCAGTTGTGTCAATTTAAGAACCAGTCAGGGGTGGCAAAAGCTATGCTTCAGCCCCTGGTAGGCCTTGGTGGCACCTATGCCCTGAGCACCTATAGTGCATAGTACAGGGGCTGACAAGGAGTCCATTTCCAATTGTGGTATGTACCTATAGCACATGTATAATACATTTAGAGAGAGAACAGCAGGCTGGGGGTCTGATTAGCAGGCCCACAGCCTCAGTAAGTCGAAAACCAGTGAAGCAAAAAGCAAAAATTGGGGTGACCATAGGATAGCAGACCCTACTCTCCTACACTTTCGATCTCATATTTTTTTAGGAGTTGTCAATTCCGATCTCCTGATGTGAAGCACTTTTACTTAGTCCCTGGATTACCTTGATAGTTTAACCTGAAACTTCCTCGAATTTCTGTTATTACCTCCCCATATAAACTGGAGCACCCATCCTCAGAGGCCACAGAAACATGGAGTAATGATCTCGACTTTTCACATCAAGCATGTCGATTTTACGAGTGAGTGAGAATGATACCAGGTTTTTTATATTGTGAGATCAAGACCCCCAGAGGGACGATCTAGAGCCTTAGAAGAAACATAATAATATCTTTTGTAAAGAATGGATTTCTCTTTAACGTGGGTCAGCTTTTTTGAACTGCTATGCACATAAAATTGAGGTGAAGTGAAATCTGCCTTTTTTTCTACAGAAGTTTAAATGTAATGCTTCATGATGTAAGCGCGCCCAATTCACACACTATGGTTGTCAATATTGAAACTATGTTGTGTTTGGCAAAAACAAGATATATTGTAGTCAAAACTAAGAGCCGGATTTGTTTTTTTTGCTGGACGGGATACTCCATCATAAATGTGACAGGATATCCAGTCCGCCATATTACAAGTGTATTATATCCTATGGCATTTGTAATTTGTTGCCATTTTGTTTCCCTGTGCAGATGAGACATTGTGTTCGTAAGAGAAGATGAATATTTTCCACTACTGCTCTTGTAAGCACACCCCACACCACACCCGATAAAAGGGCATCTCACTAGTTTGAGCTAAATGTGCAAAATCACCAGAGAGGATCATTCATAATAATCCCTTTTTATTTGTGACTTTATAGAATTTTGAGTGGGGTTTGAACCCTTTCTGGATATATTGATGCACCTTTAGGTATTCAGAACAGTGTTTATTTTTTTCAAACTCTCAGTTCAAATAGACTAAACACTTCTTTTGAAAGAGGCATCTAAAGTGTTGCTCTCTGTTTTAATAATGCATAGGAATTTGAAACCAATAAAAAACTGCTATAAAGCCCTAAATAATAAACGCTGCTATGAATTAATCAGAAAAGCATGGGATGCAACACAGGTCTACGTACACTGTAGAAAATAATGCGATCACATCTAATAAAAAATTGTAAATAAGTTTAGGCTGATACATCAGCATCATTAAAGGAGTTACATGAGGTGTATGCACCTTAGTAGCTGAATCTTGAAATGTCTTTCAACACAAACCAAGGTTCAACAAGTTGTCTGGCACATCCAGTGAAAATACCTTCCCCAAATGGACTTGGAAATTTCTGTTCACCCCATCCTTGATAATTTCAGTGATAACAAACCTCTCGTAGATGGAAGACAGATTAGTAAAATCACAGGGGTCAAAAAAGCTTAAAATGAACATTTGTCTTCTGGCCACCCTCTCTCTGCATTCTTCTATATATATTCAAATCTTTATTCAATTAAAAAAAATCATAGAAGAAACTATTTCTAACATTTTCATACATATCAGTCGCATACCATATCAAATGCACAGTATAGTATGATAATCCAGACCATTATGCCAAAGGTTACAGGATTTCTACCCAGCAACTATTTTTAAATTATTAAGATCAATCCAAGCATGGTTATCTTCTTATGAATGACAATGTATGGTATTATAAAACACAATTCATTTGTGAAAACCCAGGGACTTGAGTAGGGGAATAACCATAACATTTGTAAAGTGCAAAGGCATTAAACACTTTTCCTATTCCTGGATAGCATTATTTGTAGGCATTATAAGTCGTATACCTAGATAATAAAGTGCTGGTGCATCAACTACAGTATCAGTTTCAAAGACATCATATACATTAATGAGAGGTTCTATCCTAAATATATAATGCTAAAAGCGATGGTTAAAATAGTCATGTAGATAATAAAGTGCAAGTGTATCAATCATAGGATTGGTTATGAACACATGCTATACATAAACAAAGGTTTATATACATAGTTTACAATACTATAATCAATAAATAAAATCAATCGATAAAATAATCACTAATAAGTTCAAATGTCAGTGCATTTCTCTTTCGTATTAAATTGATAGCAAATAAATATCAACTAAGGCTGAAAACAATTTGCTGCGATGTGTCTGTTTTTAAAATGCATAGTGCTCTTAAATGTAATCTAAGTCCCAGGTTTATACAAGTAGGTTTAATCCATTTTTTTCCGAGGGATTTAGTATGCTGGGCAAGAAAAAAACGTATGTGCGGGTCATTTTCTACAGAATTTTGTGTTCATAAAGTACAGATGGCCTCCTTATCATTAGAGTTTTTATATGACCACTTGGATGTATTAAATTTGGTTTGCAACACATCGAAGCAAAACTTCATATATAAGGACTTCGCTAGTTGAGGTTGTATTTCGTCCACGTAAATGTCAAGAAATAGAAGTCCTCTAGGGCATATAAATCTGAGTAAAAATACCCAAACAACTTACAAAACACACTTCACTAGGTATATATGTAGCAATCAAAAAAGGCCATGCAAAAAGGTAAAATACAAACAATGTGTGTCACAGATTTATTAAACAAGGCAGACATTAAAAATGACCAATATGGTCAAAATCAAGTAAATATATTTCATAATAAAATAAAACACAATTTGATCATAAAAAACATATTAGAACGGGACAGAAATACAAGGAAAAGTTTGGCTCCTATTAGTAAAAAAGGAAACACAGGAAAATGATGAGCTCAGTTAAGCTTAGCGTCAAAAAACTGTTATCTCTAGCCTTTTTCCATTCAGAAAGCACTATGCTATGGTGATTTGTATAGCGCACGGCTGCCCCAGCGAAGGGGCGTCCCGGCGCTGCGGAAGGACAGAAAACAGTTTACAGTGAGGTGGAGACGCTAAGGATGAAGCTATTGTTGAAAGAGGTGTGTTTTGACAGCCTTTCTGAAGGCTAAGAGATCTTGTATCCCACGGATAGCTTCGGGAAGACTGTTCCATAACTTGGCCGCTAGGAAGCTAAAAGAGCGGCCGCCCATTCTGGCCAGTCTGATGCGGGGAATGATCGCAAGATGCTGCCCCTCTGACCGGAGCGATCTCCTCGGGATGTACTCTGACAGAAGTGGGCGAAGCATTGGGGGGGAAGAGGTTTTAAGGATTTTGAAGGCGAGGCACAATGCTTTGAACTGGACCCTTTTGCCCACCGGGAGCCAGTGCAATTTCTTCAGGGTTCCAGATACCGAGGAATGGCGCGGGAGACCAACCAGAGCCCTGGCAGCCGCATTCTGAACTCTTTGCAATCTAGTAATTTCAGCTAGATTCGCCCCCAATAGAAGGGAGCTGGCATAGTCCAGTCTGGAAAGGATGGTCGCCTGGACGATTAGTTGGCGAGTGCGGCTGTCAAAGAACTTCAGAATGGGCCGGATGTTACGCAGGACGCCAAAGCATGTGGCGGCAACTTTTTTTGTGCGGTGCGTGAACTTTAAAGCAGAATCCACCCAAACTCCCAGGTTTTTAACACATTCCTTAGGCGTAGGGGATGGGCCTAGCGCATCCGGCCACCAGTTATCACCCCAGGACGAAGTGTTTTTGCCCAGGAGGAGAATCTCCGTTTTCCCGGCGTTTAATTGAAGAAAATTCGCCGTAATCCAGTTGGTGATGTCCGTAAGTGTCTGTTTAAAGTGTTGTGCCTCCAGACCACTGTTGTCCATAAGTGACACCACCAACTGGGTGTCGTCTGCATAAGATACCAGGGCAAGTTCATTTCTTCTAGCCACCTCTGCCAGGGGGCGGACATATACATTGAACAGGGTAGGGCTCAAGGAAGAGCCTTGCGGCACTCCCTGTCCAATGTTAAGTTCCTCAGAGATGTGTGGAGGGGTAGAGACTCTAAAAGACCTATTAAAAAGGAAGTCTCTAAACCATCCCAGAGCTGACCCTGTGATACCAATTTCCTCCAATCTCATCAAGAGGACCTCGTGTGACACCGTATCGAAGGCAGCACTAAGGTCCAACAGGACCAGTGCTGCCGTGCCTCCGGCGTCAAGGATGGTACGGAGGTCCTCTGAGACGCTGAGCAAGGCGGTCTCGGTGCTATGACCAGCTCTAAACCCGTGTTGAGAGTTATCCAAGATGTTGTTGGTGAGGAGGAAATCTGTCAGAATGCTATTGACGTGTGCCTCGATAATTTTGGCAGGCCAGGGAAGCAGGGAGATAGGTCTGAAGTTCTCAGGGAGCGAGGGGTCTAGAGTGGGTTTTTTTAGAATGGGAGAAACCCAGGCCTGCTTCCACTTGGAGGGAACTTTGGTGGTCGAAAGGGACCGGTTGATGATATCTCGGATGTGCTCAGTGATAGATTCATGGGCTTCACAGAAGGTATCCGGTTTAAGGGGATCTGCTGGAGAGCCCGATTTAATCTTTTTACAGATTTTTTGGAAGCTCTCTCGCTCAAGCGTGGGTAGGGAGGAGAGAGAGGGCCTAGTCGAATCAAAAATGGCCAATGGCTGCGGGCCTTTAGGAAAGGTGTCGTAGATTTTCATGATCTTGCTGGTGAAGAAGTTGGCCATATTATTACAGAGGTCAGGGGAGATGATAGTGGTGTTGACCGTTTTCTTTGCGGTAAGATCTTTCAAAATTTTGAATACAGCTTTCGAGGTGTTAGAGCTGTTGTTGATTTCATTGGCGTAGTATGCCGCCCTTGTTCTGCAGATCTTACGGTGGTAAGTTTTTTGCAGCATGACATAGTCTAGTTTAAGATTGGCGTCGTAGTTTTTCCTCCAACTCCTCTCTGCCTTTTTACATTCTTTTTTCAGGCTTGCTAATTCGGAATTATACCAGGGACTAGCTGTGTGGGTGCGAGCCTTGGTGCATCTGGCCGGGATCAAGGTATCAAGTGCTTGAGTGATCCAAAGGCAGAACTGGTCATAGCTTACGTCTAAATCTTCGGTAGGGGGTGGAGGATTTAATGCCAGAAGATTGTGTAGGTCTTCAAGATGAAGCTTTCTCCATGGTCGTTTCTGGACTGAGGGGGTAGGTACCGCTACAGATCTCAAGGTGCACGGGATAGACAGAGTAACTAAATGATGATCGGTCCAGGTCATAGGGATAGGCGTGCCTGCGGAACAGCTAGTGATATTGGAGAAAATGGGGTCAAGGAGGTGACCCGCTCTGTGAGTGGAGCCTCTCACAAATTGAGTAAGTTGGAAAGCCGCAAGATCAGCAAGAAAAATGGCCATTTTGGGTTCAGAGTCTTTATCAAGGTGAAGATTAAGATCACCCATGATTGTAAAATTAGCAGATTTGAGGATGTTGGTGTCTAAAAACTGAAGGAGTGAGCTAATGAAGGGAGTATCTGCACCAGGGGGTCTGTAGACTAAGAGCCCCGTCGCGCAGAACTGAGGGTTGGCTTTGATCGAGAAACGCGCACTTTCACAGCCCTTAATATCTGTTTTGCTGAATTGACAATCAAGGTGGGATTTGATTATTAAGGCCAAGCCCCCCCCCTCTCGTGTTCCTATTCACAGTGTGGATGGTATAACCTGTAGGAGTCGCCAAGTTGCAGACCGAGTCCATTTCATCAAGAAGCCACGTCTCAGTCATGAACAGGGCATCGAGAGAGTGGTCAGTGAGGAGGTCAGAGATTTCAGAGTGGTGTTTATGCACAGATCTCACATTAAGATCCTGAGAGTGTGGGTCTTGGGGGGTTTGGGTGTAGTTTTTATAAAAGAGCAAAGTTGAGAGGGATATAGTAAAGGATGTCGTATGTGGGCTGGGTTGCATCTAGCACAGGTGCACGTAGAGTGCTGAAGATCAAGCAAGTCCGCTCTCGAGTAACACATCTTACCGAGAGACGAGAAGCCAGGGGGACTGGCGCCTGGCGCTGCCTTAGCGCGGACGGGCGCAGACGGGCAGCTCTTTGGCGGGTCTTCGGCGGGGCTGCGCGCGATCGCTGCGCGCCCGTGAGCCTGCGAGGGCTAAGTAGCCTGCAGGAAGTAGAGCACTAGAGCGCTAACCGCTCTTCCAGCAGGGCGACCGGAAGTGCCCCCACGAGAGATGCAGAGAGGCGGTTCCAGCAGTAATCAGTATGGCGTGTGGTGCAGGGGGAAGGTGAATTTTACCAAAAGCACAGCAGTTAGCAAGGCGCTAGTCCCAATACACTATATACAATAAACAATTTATTTCAAACACAGAGTTTTTTAAAACAGACAAGCGCTGTCTCAATCTTACTGCCAAAGTCCAAAGTCCGAGCGCTAAACGGGTTAGAGATACTGCCACTGTCTCCTTCCCGCAGCGCGCTGCAGCCCCTGCTCTGCCTAAGTAGCCTGCAGGAAGTAGAGCACTAGAGCGCTAACCGCTCTTCCAGCAGGGCGACCGGAAGTGCCCCCACGAAAGATGCAGGGAGGCGGTTCCAGCAGTAATCAGTATGGCGTGTGGTGCAGGGGGAAGGTGAATTTTACCAAAAGCACAGCAGTTAGCAAGGCGCTAGTCCCAATACACTATATACAATAAACAATTTATTTCAAACACAGAGTTTTTTAAAACAGACAAGCGCTGTCTCAATCTTACTGCCAAAGTCCAAAGTCCGAGCGCTAAACGGGTTAGAGACACTGCCACTGTCTCCTTCCCGCTAAAGCTGTCTAAAAGACTTTGCAGGCCTTTCGGCATAGTAATATTGTGTCATCTGCAAAGAGTAAGGCAGGCACTGGCACCCCACCTAACTTTGGTGAGTCGTGTTTACATCCCTGGAGATGTTGCACAACATCGTTGACATATAGTGAGAATAGGATGGGTGCCAGTACACGTCCTTGTCTCACTCATATTTTTATTGGAATCGCCTCAGTGAGTTCACCATTAGGTCTCCATCTAACCTTTGCATAATTGTCTGTATGAAGACATATTACTTGTAAAAGAAGGTCATCAGGGACTCCCCAGGTTTTTAAGGAATTCCAAAGGGAGCCCCTAGGGATGAGGTTGAACGCAGCCTTCAAATCTTTGAAGGCTATGTACATTTGACCTCCCTTTGCATTCTTCTAATTCCGACTCTTCTCTGTTATATTATCTTTCATTTTGTAAATAATCACTGGTAGATATGAGATACTAATCAAAATGAATAACCTTATCTGTTCTTCTCTCAAACTGTTGCCAAAAGGTTTTGATATCATGCAGGTTGGTTGAGTGATCTGAATTCCATAATTAAAGTATGCATGTCTTGATATTTGTAGAGTTCAAACCTAGCTCGAAAGCAATGGAGCACTGAACAGGGCCAGGGCCCCTGGGAAAATACACTCTTTGAGGGAGCTGTTGGGGCAGGGGTTGTCGCTCCTTGAAAATATATATTTTCAGTTTTTTTTTAATAGTATGAGAGTCGCTACTGATCTGATATCAATAGGAATTCTATTTCAGATCCTGGGAGTATGAACAGAGAAGCCTTTTCAAATTTTATTTTATTTCTTGCAATAATGTGTGTATCGTCCGGCTACATCCAAGCACCTGCTCTGGTGCTTTCCACCAAATTAAGCTAGTTTCTTTGCCTGATAAGCTGTGGTCTGGTTTTTGAGGCCATTATAAGTGCTTTGGCTGCTCTTGAAGATGATCCAGGCTGCAAGGGGAAGCCAATGTAGGGCTCCTAACATGGTGGCGATGTGTTTGAATTTCTACATGCCACGTACAAGTTGTGCTGCTGCATGCAGAATACCTTTTAGGGGTGCTTCGTGATTATCAGAAAGATCGCTGAGCGGGACCTTGTTTCCATTCAGATCCGAGAGGGCTAAGGCTTATATGTTTGCTCTGAATTTGTCTTCCAGGAGAAACGTTGTCACTTTCAAGAGGGACAGTTAGACCCAAGCAGTCCTGGAAATGTTTTGCTTGAAAGATAAGTCTTTGCCAAGGGTGAATTCCTAGATTTTGCATTGTCTGTCAGCGGGTGTGGTGAAACCTGGTAATTTACGTTGGAGTGCCAGGCTTGAAACAGAGTCTGTTTGGTTCTGTTAGCATATACAGATGATGTCAGTCCTTGTATGACCTAGCTTCAGGAAGTTAGTTGACATCCAAGATTGGATGAGTTCAAGGCAGGGTTTGAGTCTGTGTATGCTGTTGGCTGAGGATACATTTAAGTAGAGTTGTGTATCAGCTGAGTATTGATAATTCTTGGTGCTGCTTTCTGCATAACTGCTAACTCTAACCCAGATGCCAACAACATATTCCTAGGTGACTTTAACCTCCACTGGGACGACGGCAATGACAAAATGGTTAAATCGATCAAAGACTTCCTCAAGGAGCTAAACCTCACTCAAATATGCACCCAACCCACTCACTCACAAGGAGCGACTTTAGACTGGATAATTTCTAGAAACAAAGAAATCTCAATTACCGCTATAGACCCGTGTGACTGGTCTGATCATCACGCTATAACTTTTGTGATACCTACAATGAAAAAGGGCAGGAACATGCAACCGCGCAAGGTCAAAAAACTGATACGAGATACAAAAGAAGCCAATATTGAACTATTGGTTGAAAGATGTGAGAATGACCTGAAGCCTCGTAACAACTGGCAGAATGTAAATGAGCTGACTGATCACTACATAACCTCAATCGGTAATATAGTCAATGACACCTTGCCTCAAAAACTGAAAAGAGTCTCGGAAAAACCCCAAAATCCTTGGTTTAATGAGGCTTTGAACGAGGACAGGCGTAAACTGAGAATGGCTGAAAGGAAATGGAGACAACATCCCTCCTCCCCCGAACTGAAGGACCTCAGAAAAACAAGAAAACAATATAACTTAAAGATAACCAACGCCAAAAAAGAATTTATAAGGGCTGAACTGGACAATGCCACAAACAGACCTCGAAAACTCTTCGAGATCCTAAAACAACAGTCAAATAAACTAACTAAAACGGCCCAAGAGAACCCAAACAATCCCATAAGTTGTGAGAAATTCTCCTCATTTTTCACAGACAAAACTAAACTGCTAGAAGCTGAGCTCACAAAATCAGCGGCTAACCTCACGACCCGTCCCTCATCTAAAAAGGAGACGAATGCGACAACAGAAGATCTTCTCACAAAAAATAAGGCAAGTTGGGACACATTTGAACTTTACAACCAGGATAAGATCGCTAAAACGCTAGCGAAACTTAGACCTAACAACCACTACCAAGACCCGCTACCGGCAAAATGTGTAAGAGAAATCAGCCACACTCTAGTTCCAATCTGGACTGAGATAATAAATGCCTCACTAGCGCAAGGGACCCTTCCTGACTGCCTAAAAACGGGGCAGGTAGTTCCCATTATCAAAAAACCGACAGCTGATGCAACAGACCCGAATAACTATCGACCAGTGACCAACATCCCTTTACTGGCCAAACTTATTGAGAAATGTGTGCAAGGCCAACTGAGTCAACACATCGCTAAGTTCTCACTACTAGATGACTGCCAATCAGGTTTCAGAACAGGACACAGCACTGAAACTGCGATATTACATATCGTTGATGACGCTTTACAAGCCCTTGACCAAAATCATGCGTGCCTACTGATTCTACTAGACTTGTCATCAGCATTTGACACGGTAAATCATGAGATACTGATGACTAGACTACAAGACAGGATGGGTTTATCTGGAAACGTACTGAAGTGGTTTAACTCCTTCCTGCAGAACAGGACTCAGCTATTCCTGGTCAACGAAGCAATCTCCTCTCCGTGCCCTAACACAATAGGGGTCCCTCAAGGTTCAACGCTATCCCCAGATCTATTCAACTTGTATGTAGAACCTCTCACAGAGATTCTTCGGAATTCACAGATCTCCTACCACATGTACGCAGACGACAAGCAAATATATATGAAGATTGCCTGCAGTGATGACATTGACCTTATGAATGAAACTCTAAAGAGAGCATTGCATTGGCTAACAGCCAATCACCTGAAACTGAATGCCAATAAAACAGAATTCCTGTTAATATCACCAACAAGGAGTCATACAGAGGCAAAGGAATGGGCGAAATTGGTGACTGCGCTTAACTGCACCCCGACCCTAGTTAATTCAGCCAAATCACTAGGAATTACACTAGACAAGAACCTAGACATGAAAGAACACATCAATTCAATGGCCAAGGGCGCCCGCTTCCACTTGAACTATCTAAGGAAACTGAAACCTTTTATCTCTGAAGCAGATCTAAAACTTGCTATCCAATCGCTAGTTATCTCGAGGATCGGATATGGCTGCACTACGTTAGCTGGCCTACCGAAAACATCCACTGCACCACTAAAAGCCTGTCTCAACGCAGCGGCAAGACTCATCACAGGAACGAGAAAATTCGACCACATATCTCCTCACCTGAAGGCACTAAACTGGTTACCCTACGATGCTAGAATTAAAATGAAGATGGCCTGCATCACACATAAAGCGGTCCACCACAACATGCCGAGATATTATCTAGCCAAGAAAATTAAGATATCGGGAGGTAACAGATCAACTAGAAGCTCTAAAGAGTTGCTATTGCGGCCGGCCTTCTTCCAGAAAAAAAAGACCTATGACCGAGCTTTTTCGGGAGCCGCCCCCAGAGTCTGGAATTCACTCCCTCCTTACATCAGGAAGATTCAAAATATCGCAGCATTTAAAAGGGAATTGAAAAGCCACATGATGAGTAAATACCCTACATAGAGATGCCCACAGACCAGTGGTATGAACATTTCTGCCAAAGAGGACTGGAGTCACCATGAACTATTGGAAGACCAATAAGACAAATGACTGATTCCACTCAAGCCTCGGCTTTACACTCTATTGCTACCTCATTATTAGGTGATATCTGCACTATGTCTCTCACCTGAAGATATTAGCCCCACCTTAACCTGCTAATATTTAGGATCGATGCATCTAGCTAGACCCATTCTACTCTTATTGCTAATTACTGTGATATTGACCTGTTAATAATATACAATTCTACCTCATAGAACTTGACTGTATGACTATGACACAACCTAAACCATATGCACCCCTAACGCTAACTGCTCAGGCGTTAGGAATATATTTACCTAATCACCCTAGATAGCACATTACCTCCTACCTCCATATTTGTTTTGCTGCTATAACTGCTACTATAATGCAATTTATCTTCTATGTCTATATGTAATCCCCTATCTAATCACCCTAGATAGCATACCGCCTTCTACCTCTATATATGTTTTGCTGCTATAACTGCTACTATAATGTCAATCTGTAATCCCATATGTTAAGCGCTCTGATACCCACGGGTCTTATTCGCGCTATATAAAACACTATAAATAAATAAATAAATAAATAAATGGGTTCCATGCAGAGGTTACAGAGGGTGGACCACTGGGATACTCCGCAGGAGAAAGGCAGTGTCGAAGATCTGAGCTGGTGCTGGTTGGTGAGACAGGATGTGAACCATTTCAGGGCAGTGTCTGCACATCCCAAGTATGTTTCAGAGAATGGACGGTCGACTGTGTTGAAGGCAGCCAAGAGGCCAAGCAGGTCTTGGAAGCAGGGGTCGTTCTGTCATTGAGGAAGAGGTTGTCATTGAATACTGAGGATCAGGCTGTTTCAGTGCTTCTGCACGGCCTGAAAACACTAGCTTAAAATAACATTCTTCTATATCTGACACTCAAGCCCTTAAGTCAGACAGTGTGGACATACGTTTACTCTGTTTAATAACAACAAGGTGGTTCAACTCCTCCTGCCCCTATAGTTAGAGAAACTATTGGTAACTAATGATGTTCAAAATGTTAATGGTGCATAGGTAAATTCCCAGAAATAAACGTAACTAAATGAATTAAATGAAAATATTGGTAAAGCAATGTTTGAGGTGAAGTTAATATTAATGCTTAGATGTATGTATGTATGTATGTATGAATGTGTATGTTTAAACACAAATGTAGTCTTAATTAAAAGACTTCTAATGAGTATAAGGGGTGATGCTAGCGGGAAAATAACTCACACCAGAAAACCCTAGCATCCCACACCCTGCCCCCCTGCCATTTACACTTGCTTTTATCTTACTATTAAGTAAATTTTCCTTTTGGGGAATAGTTTTACCTCATGGACCTGTACTTGATTGCACAAAGATCACCATTATTACTCACTGTTTCCTTTTTTCCTGCCAGGCATGCATGCTTCTAACCCATGTTATTATGGGCAACCCTCCAGCCTAAAAGCACTAATTTGTTATAAACCAAACATCTCTTAAATGAAGCATAGTGCATTTAGATTTTCATAAAGAAGGATCTTGTGTTCCCATTTGAGAAAAGTATGAATATGTGTCCTTATTTCGTGTTAAGGTTTTGTTATGCTTTTTCCCCACTTGGTGTCACTTAAATACTTAGGGCCAGATGTATCAATGAGTTTTACCCATTCTGTGTCTATGGGAAAATGTGTTCATACATAAGGCCCTTAATGTGTTAACATATATGTCTGTTAAATATACAGCTACACATATGCTTTTATTGAACACAATAATATAAAAAGCCATATTACACAGTGAACAATGAAATATTGGAAATATTTCACAGTTCTGTGAAATACAGCTTTTTATCATCATTTAAGAAACCTCAATGGTAAAATAGAGAATTATCATTCTTGGGGCTACTATGATTATGCCGCATGAAAAACCTAACTATGCAGCACACTGTCTACCAGTAGCACCTTGGAACACTTTAGCAAGAAACAGCATGTTCTATGAAATTCTGCAAAATGTGCAAATTAAGGGACGAATTTGGTAAATGTATAATAATGTGGTAAACTTTAGAGCTCCGGAATTACATACATTCTCTGGCCCTAACCATTGTCTATTGTTTTATCAACAATTGATTCATGAGAGGAAAATCTAAGTTCAATCAGTGCTGATTGTTAGCTGCTCTTTGAAGAAAATAGTCTATTGTCTTTGGTAGTGTTTTCAGTTTGGTCGAAAAGTTAAATACACATTGCATAATACTTTTTGCCGATATTGTGCTGCATCTGCAAAAAAAAGCACAATGATATGTGGCAGCTACAGGCAGCCACGTCCTTCTGTTAACACACATTCATCATGATGTATGCCCACACGTGTCATTATGCATGTGCACACCAGTGGGATGACGTGCACCAATTCCTTTTATTTTTTATTTATTGATTTAAATTTGCAAATTCCACTTGGACCAGTACCACGAAAGACTCGTGGATCGACACAACAGCAAACAGTCGTTTTCAGGTCCACCAATAAACACATGAATAGATATATGTTCTGTACTGCAAGGTTGGTGAACCATTGAGGAGTGGGAGAGGGGAAGCAATGAAGGAGCAAGTGCGGGGAAACAAAGGGGAGTGGGCATGGGACGAAGGAGCAACAGACGCGCACAGAAACACATCTTCATCAGTGGAGCAGCCCAGCAATAAATGGCAGCTAGTGGGCACTACCCCCCAAAAAAAGATTACATTAAAGTATTCGCTATACGGTGAGGGTTAGGGGAACAATGGAGGGGTGGGTGAAGGGTAGCAACAAAGGTACATAAATAAATATATGGCAGTGAAAATAAATGTGGCCCAAAACACAATCTAATGAACCGACATTCATTTATTTCTGCAGTGCAAAGGGCAAATCCTAGTTTATTACCACAGTACAACAAAAACGAGACAAGACAAGTAATTTTTACTACTTTGTGGATTGTAGATAATAATTGATTTTTTCAGGGAAGCAACTCTCCTAATACTAATGAGGTCTCCTCAATGAGTTGTTACAATTCTGCACAAATGTAAGGCCTTGCATCCTAGTTTTGGTTCAATACATTTTGTTTAGAATATATGATTATACCACGATTTCAGTTACCACGCATGGCTTTACCACGCAAATTTTACCTCGCAAGTGGCTTTACCACGCTGGTATTTACAACGTAGCATTTTACTACGAGTAGAAACGTCTTACCTGCACGTCTTTCTCCACGAGCCCTTACTTCCATCCTCCTTTGAAACAAGCGTCAAAACACGTATACCAAAATAAAAAAAGGACTGCTTTTTTTACGTACACGGCACGTCTTTGGGGGAGGCTCTTTCCTCTTTCTTTTAAATTTATGTTCGTTTTTTTGTTAAAGTAACCTGCTTGTTATTTTGGGGGGGAGACCCCCCCCCAGCCCCCCTCCGAGCCCCCCCCCCCTCCCTCTGCCCCCCATGCCCACGCAGATCGACTTGAAGGAATACCACGTCTCCCCCCTAGCCCGTGGTAAAGACGTCGTGGAAGGTACCCTGCGTGGAAGGCACCCTGCGTGGTTAGTGTCACGTGGTAAACGTGAGTAGTGGTAATGCCTTCGTGGTAAATGATGTTCACATGGATAAATATGATGGCATAAACCTGGTATGGAGATATACAAACTATAACGTTATTTATTAACATTCTTGAGGGAGAGGAGAGGTTTCATGACTTGCTCAAGGCTTCTACACTCATGACTCAACAATTGTAATAAATATATTACACCCTGAGCATCTGCATATATAGTATACGTTTTTCTTTTGTGTGCTGTAAATCTTTTCTGTAGTTTAAAATATCAGCAAATCTGGATAGGAAACACACCACATTTTGAGGTTGTTTGCACAGTGCATATAACCATTATGGAAATGTGTGATTGATTGCCCAGAGCAGTTCACTTTGTTAAATCTACCATTTTCAGAGGTCTGTGGACGTGCAATATGCTTGCAAACATCACTGTGGGAAAATAGCTCTGGCATGTGAAGGGGAGGGCTGGCCTGTGTACTCTTGAGCATGGTACTAAAGACAATAAAAAAAATATATATTGCATCCTTAAAAGGATTTATTAAGTGCAAAAATGGGATGTATGACGTTACAACGCATGCTTTTACCACGCATGCCTTTACAACGCGGTTTTTACATCGCAAACCTTTACAACGCATTGCGCTTTGGGGTGCTGGATAGTGAATAGTTTAATTTACTATTCCAACTCCAGTCCCCGTGGACACTAGGGAAGGTGTTGGATAGTAAATTAAACTTATTCCCTATCCTAGAGTGCCCCCCAGCGCAATGCGTTGTAAAAGTTGCGTCGTAAAGGCACTGCGTTGTAAAAGTTGCGTTGTAAAGGATGTTTCCCGCAAAAATGCCATGGCTTAACTTTGTTTCTCACACTGAGGTGAGAACAACAAAGCATCTACTCTTTATGAATTGAAATACCCAGTTTATACTCTGCAAGAATGAATCCCATTTTGGCAATGCCAATAGGTCTTGCTATGACTGAATGTCACTTTTATGTCACCGATTGTTATTAATTCATCATACGTACACACTGTCACTCACCTTTGCACTTTTCTGTCTCGTCGTCCAACGACTGACTCCTTATTGCGTTCACCCTCTGACACAACTGCAGTAAGACACACACAAACTCAACAACACATGCAGGATAAGTTAAAAGAATACAAGTAGACAAAAAGAAGATATGCTGCTGTTTAAACACTGTGGGCATATGCTTGCAATATGAAACTAAACATAGCAGTAGGTGTCTGTTTTGCGAGAATGCAGTCTGTCATTGTTTTAAAGTTCCAGCATGACAGCCACATTTAGAACAGACATGTGGTCATCTTGGAATGGTAAGACAATGGTACACTAAGAACAACCGAATTCTATAATGGTCTCCTTTTTGAGAGGAGGTGACAACATGTGGTGTCACTAGCACTGCCTGGATGGCTGTAGGATCCTCTTAAGACAAATTAAAATTTAAAAGAGGAGAAGAAAGCAAAAAGATGAATGGTTAACTGGGCAAGGAGAAAACTGAAAACTAAAGGACCAGCCAACCAGTCCTGTCACTGAAGCACAGTCATGTTCAGGTGGATGTGCACCTGTGATCAGAAAATGGTATATTTCACAGGACGAGAGAGCTAATGACTGATGTGGACAGAACCATTCACATTACCATTACCACATACAGTTCACTGTTATTAATGGAAGCAGAGTGTAAATGTCACCAAGACAGACCACTGGTAGAACAGAGCTGCCCCAAAGGCCATTTAAGGATCTGTATGACTATATATATATATATATATATATATATATATATATATATATATATATATATATATATATATATATATATATACCCTATTGCCCACTCTTCTCCCTGCTGTCGTTTAAGCCTCCTCCTGTACAAAAGTGTCTCACTCGAACATGCTGTGATTCTTCTGACAACCGAGCACGGGGCAAGGACTTTCATAGCCAATTAAAGGATCGGGCCCGTGGGTCAGGAACCAATAGAATCACTTGATACCCAGGAGACGCTAGGAGGATCCGCACGCTGTTGCGTTCTTACAGATACTTTAACGGTGTGCAGAACTAGTTGGGATTTGTAGTTTTCTGTTTGAGGCGCTATGATGAGAGACTTGAACCCAGGGCTTTAAGTAAGCCGGGTCTCACAGGTGATGAGCGCCGGCAGTTTTTTAAAGGGGGCCTCGAAGTGGGTCTCTATCGGGCTCTGTTTTGTGCCCTGGCACAGGCGGTGCGTTTTTTCCCCGGACTGCAGTGACAGCAGGCACATCGAAGTGCGCTTGCTCACACTGCTCACTTCTCACTAGTGTAGAAGTTATGGTATGAGGTCATGCCGGGTGAGCATTGTAGGGGAAGGGAAATTCTTTAAAGAGAGTCATTTTTTCTCTGGATTTCCCTTTTCTTTTTCAAACTCAGTAGCAACAACATCATCAAGGTGTCACCAGGGCTTTTAGTGGAAGCTTTTTCAATGTTATATACAAGCCATAGTTGCTGCTTATTTAATTTATGCAATTAAGAACTACTGACTAAGCCAATAGTCCTGACATGTTATAGGTATGATGTAACTTGTTGTATCATATATCTGGATCCAATGACAGAAACAGCAAAATACAAATCAGACGGCACACAATGCTAAGTACAGATTTTTAGTTTACCTGTTTTAAGCCACTCCCCTAATTACATTGGCCTCGACCCTTTGAGCGCCCCCCCCCCCTTTTTTCATCCCACTTAAAGGACCTATGAGCTCGAACTCAGAATGGCAGTCCAATATTCCCCCGTGAAGGTACTTTAGTGGTTGACGTTTCGCAGCTGAGTTTTTCTTGCTGAAATGGAAGATCCTATTAAATTTAACAGAGAAGTGCAGTGTAATTCCACATTCACACGAACGGAACCTCCTGCTCGATTTCTTTCACTTCAGAGTGCGTTGTGCGCAAAACACATTTTTAAAGTAATGCCTGTTATTATTAATTAAAAGGCTGTAACCAGTTTATTTAATATCTGTATGAACTGTACAGTGGAGACTTTTGTAACTATTTGTGCCAATATATTTGGGCGTACCGTACTCTGAAATACATTATTCTATGTCAGGACGGAGGCTTCGGTTATGCTTCTCATTTCTTCACTGTTTATTCATGGCAGCCAATGAAAGAAAAGTTGTATAAACACTAGATTACCCATGAACACTCTCAAGACACATGACCAACCATAGAGTATAGCCCTATAGAAGCTCCAACCAAGGTGTCAGTGTCCTCTTAATTTGCTGCTCTGCAGCCAATTAAGTGCAATATTCCTCCCTTTTATTGCTTGATGGGCGTAATTTTGGCAATTGATTACATTGTGATTGTGTATTTGGTATGCCGATCTAGTTTGGCACACTGAATTTGCAGCGCATTGCTGACATTTGTTTGGTATTGTGACTGTGTTTGGTTTGACGGTTCACTTCGGGCTCGGAGGTCGGCCAACTTTTAAAGTAGCGTACCGCTTGCAACGTGATCCCCTGGGAGCGCACTGCCTGCCGACGAGGTGCCTAGTGCCGGAGTCAATGTACGGCAGCCAATGAAAGAAAAGTTTTATAAACACTGGATTACCCATGAACACTCTTAAGACACATGACCAACCATAGAGTATAGCCCTATAGAAGCTCCAACCAAGGTGTCAGTGTCCTCTTAATTTGCTGCTCCGCAGCCAGTTAAGCGCAATATTCCTTCCCTTTATTGCTTGATTGGCGTAATTTTGGCAATTGATTACATTTTGATTGTGTATTTGATATGCCGATCTAGTTTGGCACATTGAATTCGCAGCGTATTGCTGACATTTGTTTGGTATTGTGACTGTGTTTGGTTTGACGGTTCACTTCAGGGCTCGGAGGTCGGCCCACTTTTAAACTAGCGTACCACTTCCAATGTTGTCCCCTGGAAGCGCACTGCCTGCCAACGGGGTGCCTGGCGCCGGAGTCAATATACGGTGGAGAGGGAGAAGGGAAACGAGGACGCCCGTCACATAGATGCACAGTCCTTTTTTTACATTCACGAGCTGCACACACCGTGCATGCTCGGTGGCCATTTTGGAGGCTTTTAGCCTACAGAGATAAAACAAACCCGGTAGCAGCGTCTAACGGCTCGTCTGTCCCAAATCCTCATGTGTGGTGACTTCTCCCAGTGACGCCCGGCACAATTGATTGGCAAGACTATATAATTTGCATTGGCCTTACCAAGAGTGGGTGCTAGCAAGCCCTCCGTCCTCCTCATATATTATAATAGTGAATTGGCTTGTTTGGGGTTGCTCCACTCCCCCTTGATTACTATATTATACATATAATTGCTCCTGAGCTGGGGTTAATCCACTCATAAGGGGGTCGTTAATGCTCCTGTGTGATATACAGCTCCACTGCAGTATATAATATGGCTGAATACTATTATGTGGAGTTATATATTTCGAAGAGGAACACTCTGTGTCCTTGGAGCAAGAACTCGTTACTAAATGCAGAGGTGCAACATTCTCTTAATAAAGCCCTATACGCGAGCCATAGAGCCTTTGAAACAACACCTTTGATGTTACGCCCAACAGCAAGGCTGGCTCCTCCCTTTCCCTAGCATGCGATCCAGACCCAGTGGGAAAGGCCTTTGGAACCTTATAAGTATTTAGTTATGCAGTATAATATCCTTGGTGCAACAACATCAACTGTTGCATGGCTAAACACTTAGAAGGTCCCAAAGGCGAGACCTATTGGCTATGCCAATGCTTGTCTCCCCTTGCTCGACAGTTTGTTGCATGACAGTTGTTACCCTCTCCCTGGAGCACTCCTGAGACAATCTGCAGAGTGTAGCTATGTATCCTCCCCTGCATCTGCTCATGGGTCCTTCCAGCAAGATAGCTCCTCAGCGATCCCCTTATGTCCCTGGGTCTTGAGATCTTGGGCAGCAATATACACTTATGCTCCACGTTTGCATTATAGGATGCCATGACACCAAGCCATGTATCCATTCCAGGAGGGGCACTCCTTTTCCATGACATGGCCACTTGCCTTTTACCCATCAACAGACATAAGCCAACAAATGTCCTTCTCTGCTTCGGTGCCATTTTATCAAAGCCAACAGGGCCTCTGTCTGCACGTCAAGCCCACAATATCAGTTAGTATATGAAACGGTCTTCTCCAATAGTCTGCAACTGGAGAACATTCCCACGACAGATGACTCTCTCACTAGCATCATTGTACCTCCCACTATACTTATACATTTTAAGTGGGGTATAGTAAACTTGATGCAGGAAGTTAGAATGTATTTCTCCAGTGTGTCTACAGCAATATTCCCACTGTGCATCTATTAGTTGCACCCCTAAATCTCTCAACCAGTTATCTTTGGCATGGCTCCCCACCTTCAGCATATCCCTCAGGACCATGGCTTACGCTCGAGTAATTGTTTTGCTGACTAATAAGCCAGTCCCGGCAAGACTTACTAGTCGCCAATCCCCTTGGTCTGGGGATATGAGGGGAAAGGCGCCCTCACTGACTCCTGAAGCCTAAGATAGAGGACCAGGACCACTGCTGGGGGCGTGGAGTGCCCCCTATGTAAATACTAATTCAGAGCAATTCATTGTCTCCCATATATAGATCAACCAGTGTGAGTAGCTGCAAATCTCTTATGTTCTTTAACGTTAGTGGCTCGCTGGTGATGGGGAGCTTGGGGTTCTGTATCAAGTTTTAAAGGCGGAGAATACACAGTGTCTATGTCTAAAATCCGAGCTAGTTGCGTCCAAGCCCATACTGTACAATTGACCACATATATACCAGATCGTGGCTGCGTCGAAGTCTTTACAATAACAATAGTGAGTCTATGTGGTGCTGCCAATCCCAGTTCTATATCCTGGTGCGGAACCTGTCTATTATTATGAAACTAGTGTATGAGGAACTGTGCCTGCTCAACATATTAGGAGACCTCAAAATGTAGTACAGCAAAACCTCTCTGTTCATAGGGCCTCTGTAGCAATATCCAACTGCCTCGTAGTTGTTTGCTTGTCCAAGCTAGGTTGATAAGAGACAATTGCAAAGCGGTTTCAGACTGTTTTGAAACAAATAAAGCATTTGTGGGAGTATCACCATTTTTATATGGGCAATGCAACCTGCCAGTGTTATGGCCAATTTAATCAATTTGTCAATATTGATCTCTATCTGGTCCATACGTGTTCAATAGTTGTCCCTCAGGATCACCAACGGATCCCCAAGGATATGTCTGCCAAGAATGCAGAAATGTTTTTATCACTCATTACTACCTCCAGAAATCTGCTTTCATAATACATTCATAAAAGGTGTTCGGAGCAAGCACTACCTTAACTTCCCACCAACAATATGAAATGACAGCAGTCAGCCATGTTTTGTGATCCGACATCATTCTTATTATAGTAGTTGCTTTAGAGCGGACATAGTATATGTTTCTGTGGTTACAGTTTTTTTGGAACTTGTGTGTTTTTAGTTTTGTTTCCCAATTAATATGTATGATGCCTAATTCCTACAGCAATGCCAGGCTTCATATCTTACAGAGACCGAAGATTGGTGTTTAATGTTTTAACATCTGCTTATTTGCATTTTGATGACAAGCAAAATTATAGGTCTGATTTAAATTGTAGGGATTTGGCAAAGCCTGCCCTCTTGAATAAGAAACATGATGAATTTAAAAACACTTGAATTCTATATAGAAGTTTGAAACTAAATGTGTCAGTAGCATAGTAAGAAATAATAAAGAATAGAAGTTAAATGTTGTGTTAATCCAGTCTGAAACACCACAAATCCCAGATTCTGAAATCACTGCGACTGCTTCGGATGGCAGTGGGTTAATGATTACAAGGCTACAAAGCTCCCTTCGTGTGTAGGCCACCTTTGTACCCTCCTGATCCATGGACAGCTGCCATGGTGCGAGTGGGATTCAGTGCATTTTAGTTGTTTAAGTCCAATAAAAGGTACTTAATAAGACCTACATATATGTTTACACGACCATCATCATCAGTTTACTTTTAGGAGTATTGGGGCCAATTAATGGGGCCTTTGTTAAGCGATGTCACATTTCACACTTTGAAACTACAGGTTTTAGTTTTCTCCGTAAAAAATTAAAGGAATCTGTGTTTAAAACGCAACCATCGCAGTCATCAAACCAAAGTCATGGGAATTTCGTTCCAGAGGTTGAAAGGAAGCAGGAAAACCTGTCAGAAATGGGAAAAGGTCCAGCATTTTCCAAGACATGAATTTTGGTGCAGTAAGCACCAAAAGCAACATGGTTGTCCCCAAAAAGTCAGACTATACATAACTAAAAGGCAGCACACACAAGCAGCGATCACAGCAGTTTATGGAGGAGGGCGATGTCTCGATAAAGTACCGGAGGGACTTAGCCAGAGGATATAACTGAGAATTTACATTCTTAGGACAAAACCTGGTCCTTTCATCAGAAGTGGCACGAACATCTCATTTCCTTTATGGAGCCGGTCGATAGGGTGAAGCATTCCAGCACAAGGCCGATTTTATAAGGGGCTTGGAGTTTGCACTCGCCCTCCACACGACACGAAAAAGCGCACCAGATAGTCTCTAACAACCTGCATCAGAGGTCACAAAGAGCCTCAGGCTGTGGAGAACCACCACCATCATTGAGCAAATCATCTTCATTCTCAAGGAAGCATAAGCGTGCTTTTCAGAAATAAAAACCATTATGAAGTGTACCCCTTAGGTCACATGGAAGGGTTGTTTAATCTTCTGTGGGTGGAATGGCAGGGACAGGTTGACTGTGAATGTTTGAGACCAGAGGCGGAACAAAACTTGAGGTACATGGATGGGGTCCCCCCCATGCTTCGGCCTCAGTCAGGAGATCTTAGGTCAGGAGCCCTAGAGCTCTTGGCTCCCCCCAGCCGCGGGTGCTATTGTTACCCCACTGTTTCAGAGTTCTGGATGGTTGCGAGAACTTCCCAGTGTTTCTGATGCACTTGCTCAGAATGCATGTGCAGAGGTTCAGAACCCTGACTAGTTTCACTGGGAGGATGACCGACTATCAGTTTACGCTGAACATCTCAGGTAATGTCTGCAATACATGCAAGTGAGTGTTGTGCTCAAAGTCTCAAAATTGCTACAGCTTTACAAATCCTGAGTTGTGCACAAGTTAATAATTTCTTGGCAGATGTAATGGGAACCTCGTATCAAGAGTATTGCCAATGTCCAATGTATGTGTACATAGACATTGTTAGAGGATCCCTCTTCTGTATAGGACAGGAGTGTAGAAAACCCTATGTATTTATAAACTGTAAGTCCTGGTATAGCACACAGCTACCTGAGCTCTTAGTACTGTGCAAAAGAAAGACCATGATGTTGCTAACCTGGTTTATTGGGTTATTAACTAAAGGGAGTTGACCACTGCAAAATACCCAACCTCTAGCAGATTTCTAATGCCACAGTCCCCACTCTCATTTTTTCAAGATGAGCTGGGCCAATTTATTGTCCCCATGTATCTCCATGGGACCACTTTGGCCTAACAGGTCAACAGGGAAGCAAACGTTGTCTAAAGGCTGCTGTAAAATGAGACATACAATGCGGTGTCATCAGTTCAATATAAGCAGTGTGGACCATGAGTTTGGATGATATCTCTTAGAATCTTATTTGACAAAGACGAAAAAAGGGTAGCGGCATTGACTACAGCCATAAACAAAATAGGAGAGAGGTTACAGATGAGCCACGGTAGCCCATCATTGGGTGGCATGTGAGTTTGTACTGTAAGAATAAAGTGATCGATGGCAAAAAAAAACTTTTCTGCCAGGCACCACGCCACAGGTCCATGGTCACTGCTCCAGTATGTTGCTGGTAGGACATGGACATGAAAGACAGACAGTCTCTCCTGGCTGCAAAAGGCAGGGACAACTACCCTTTATGCAATTACCTTTTATGCTCCGCCTTTCAGTGGGTGAGTTTAGCTATTATTTTGAGTATGGTTGTACAAGTCTGCAACCTCCTCTCCATTCTTGTCAGCAGGCTGGAGGAGATCGGGGTAGCGGGATTGGCACGGGATTGGTTAATCTCCTATCTCCAGAACAGACACCAGGTGGTGGCTCTACCACCTTTTAGATCAGGCATTAGGAGAGTAGGGCAGGGTGTCCCCCAAGGGTCAGCGATCAGTCCCATCTTATTTAATTTGTATCTCCGCCCCCCTGATCAGTTTGATCAAGTCTTTCGGCATCTCAGTGATTAACTACGCTGACGACACCCAGCTCATTTTCTCCCTTGAAGGAGAAGATGCCGTGTCCACAGACACTTTCCATCGATGTATGACCGCTACTGCCGACTGGTTGAAAAACAACTCTCTCCAGTTCAATAGCTCAAAGACCGAGGTACTCCACTGTTCATTGAACCATACCCCGCGTCCTTTACCGGCAGACCTTTGGCCTTCATCCTCCTTGGGCACAGTGGTGGCGGCGTACTCTATTCGCAACCTCGGAGTCATGTTCGGCCCTAATCTACAGTTGGATGGTTTTGTCAACAAAACCATCTCTACCTGTATGATGTTACTCCGTACTCTGTGGAAAATTCTTCCCCTGCTTCCGGCTCAGGCTAGGCCAGAGGTGGTGCGTGGTATTATCCTTAGTAGGATTGATTATTGCAATGCACTGCTTCTGGGGGCCCCGGTACTTTGATTAACAAGCTGCAGCGTATTCAAAACATGGCTGCGAAGCTCGCTCTCTCTAGGCCGCGCGCAGCTTCTTCCTCCCTTGCGCTTAAGGACCTTCATTGGTTGCTAGTTCAGCAGCGAATCTACTTCAAAGCATCCTGCCTGGTCTTTAAGGCTTTGCATGACCAAGGCCCAGTCATGCTACAGAACCTCTTTTCGTGGTATCATGCAGCGAGACCATTACGCTCCTCCTCGGCATATCTTGTTGTGGTTCCGAGAATCTATAGGTTACAGATGGGGGGCCGCTCCTTTGGATACGTAGCTGCCAAGCTCTGGAACTCCCTTCCTTTGTCCTTGAGGAGCCTGAGGATTTTTCCATCTTTTAAGAAGGGTTTAAAAACCTACCTCTTCCCCAGAACAGTGTAATTGGTGTGATTGTGTATCTGGTTCAGTAGAGTCAAAAGCGCCAGGATACCCTCTGGGTGACAGTTTCGCGCTATACAAATGTGCAATACATACATACATACATACATTAGCCTCCCACCAACCTCTCATTCCATGGAAGTGGCCCACTCATTTTAAAGATGTAAGTACAATGCTATGGTCATATTGAAGGCACACATCTGGGTTCTGTGTTGCTTTGTCTGAGGGCTGCCACAATCAATGTTGTTATTTTAAAGGTGGGCTGGGAGAGTTCTACCTTTCAGTGTCATATACGCAGATATCACAAGTAGTGTTCCAGCAAGGGTACTGTTTTTGAAAGGTGGGTGATATTGCTGAGTCAAAAATTTTATAAGTGGTGATAACGTTTATGTGAGAATACCTAACACTGTTTTTTTATACTGTGAGTCCGTTTACTGACCTTCATTTCTCTTGGTTGTATCAAGTCCTGTAGCTGCTGGCCTTGTAAAGCTGCAGTTTTTACATCACATCTGCGCTTCTGAACTGACTGTCTGCCTTCTGATGCATCCCTGACTGAGGGCAAATGACCCGCATGTGATAGTCAAAGGTTTATATCAGAGGGGGCTTGAGCACATATGCATATTTAAGATGCATTTTATTTTACTTCTGTAAAGTCTGGAACTGTTTTCTACACTATCCCCCTCTACCTCCGGTAGATGATCTAGTTTCAACTTAAAATCAAAAATCTTTCAGGGTATCTAGCTATATGGAAATATGATTGTCCTTCAGATTTTTTTAGACGTAAAGTTTATTCCTACTAAGTTTATATTTCCAAAAATAGAATTGATTGTCATTTTGATAGCTAATAGGTCTGAAGGTGCTGGTTCTAAATTTTTAGCAGGTGTCGTCATGTGTCCAAAGAATTGCACAAGAGGTGTTACTATATTTTCCATGTGTTACTTCATTTCATTAGGTCTCGCCTACAGACATATTGAAGCTGTCTGTTGTCAAAGACCTATTCTGGCCAATACCAATGATGGGAGTGGGCTTAGAGTCAACCCACTGATTTCAATTGGTTGGCTTTCTTATCGCTCTCAGTTGCTTGCTTGGTATTAACGGCTTCTTCTCCTTATGTTTGCAGCTCAACTGCAGCCGCGCTACTTTACCCTCATTGTGATTACATGACTTTTATCCTTACACTGATTGCATTCTTTTCCTTCAGCAGTTCATGTGATCGCTTTTGTTTTCTTGCTCTCTCCTTGATGTTCAACTTCAGTACTGAAATCCCCATTCCCCATTCATCATCCTGCTATTTTCCCCTGAAACCACCCAGATGGTTCATTACTTCCTTATCCCATCAGGTTTTCTTTTTAAATTTTTACGCCCTCCATCCACCTCCTCTCTTTTTTTATAACTTTAATTTAGTTTTTCAGTGCAGTGCTTCATACAATCACTTAATGGATATTAAACACATTCATTGCAAGGTGAGACAATCTCAGGTATAACAACAGATTAAAATGCTTCTCAGTATCTTTGTAGGAAATCCTCCCATTCCCATAAACAGACACATACAGCCCATCCCCTCTACGCACAGCTCCATGTTTAGATGTCTTGGTCAAGGCAAAGCTTTAACCATGACAACAATCGTAGTATGAGTCAGAGATTCTACAACATTCCCAATCCTCTGTTGCTCCACCTTCAGCTCCTGTCACTCCTCTGCACCTACAGCTACCCCTGTCCGTTTGCTCCACCTTTTCTGCATCTTGTTTTTTTTTCTACTTTTTTTAATTTTGAAACTTTTTTTTTTAATTCAATTCATTTTTTTAAAATTGCTGTCACTTTTTTCTTTATTGAGTTTTAACAGAGCACAGCATTATACAGTGTCAACAATCAACAAGTGAACCATCAGCAGTATACATATGAACGCTACTGAGACAAACAGTTTACAAAGTGTATTGATATCTGTTATTGTGATCAAATGCTCCAGTAATAACACTCTCAACAAGTAGTATAATTTGAGGAGAGTCTTAATTATTGCCCAACAATGTTCCCCCCCTCCCCCCCCCCCCAAAAAAAAATCCCTGTAAAATATAAATTATGTAGGAAACCATCTGAGTCTATGTTGTGAAGTGAGTGCAAGTGAACCAGGCTGGAGGTGTCCTCCCTGAGGGACCTCAAGTAGGTACAGGCCCTTCATCAGTTCTCTTATGATATTGTATTTGAAATAGATGAAGCACTCGTGTTCGAGTGGGGCAAACTGTGAGCGGGAGGCCGATGGACAGGAAGGTCACAAATGGACTGCAGGTATATTCAGGGTTCTTAAAGTTGAAAATAAAGAGTACATTCACAAAGGTAAGGGGTCCCATATGGGCACTTCCCCATTGGAAATGAATTACCACCTTCTTTGAGGATTTGGTAACCTATGAATAGATTGCAACCAAAAAAGCAGTTGCAAACCATTGGCACATACCATTCTGAATCTCAATTTGGGAAGGACACCCTAAACAATCTGCTTCCAAATTTCAATGCATTTTTAAAACAATTTTGAAATTCAGTAGTTAAATACTGAATCACAATTTGGCTTTAGTGCAAAGTAGAAAGCCCTTTAGCTGCTGCAAACCCTATGATTTAGTCAAACAGAGGAATTATGACAGCCGAATGATTTTATAGATCGGGCACCATATTCGTAGAGTCAATTCACTTTAAATATTTACTTCAAACATCCAATAACTGCAAATGAAGAATGGATGTGCAAGTTCACATTTACATCTGTATAGAGATCGCATTCCTCAACATTAAAACATAGGCGCCTTCTCAAAAGAAAGCTTAATGAGTTATGGGTATCTTCTTTTTTAAAAGCACCTGATTGTGCAGTTGCCGTTTAAAACTGAATAAAGAGGTCTTTCAGTGAATTAACCTGTTGCAAAATGTGCTTTCACAATGTATAAACGCGCATTAATCTATCCCTTTCAAAAAACTTCAGTAAAAACATGAGCTCTCAAGAACACAAACTTACCTTAACTAATACACAAGGAAAAAAGAAGTACATATTACTAATCTGCTCCCTATTTAACTGTAATAATGGGTTCCAGAGTAGGGTGATACTCCTTGCAATCACTTGAACGCCTCATCAGGGGTAGTAAGCACTATGAAAATGCAATTTGCAATGACAATTCCTGGCATATATTTATTCTGGTACACAATATTTGTGTTGTCTTTTCCACGTATTCCTCGCTCATGAATGTTATTTACTGTGATTCTAAATGGTATTTGGCATTGTATGAGCTTTGAATATGTATAATTGTGCTGCATTTGCCTTGTGAATTGAGTGCATGTGTTTGGGTAGGTTTTGTGATGGTTTCAATCGAAGTTGAATATTCTTGACTGGTTGTATTCTTCTGTTGCACATGGTGTTTGCTTCTAGTTAGCATTTGCACCAGACTTGGCAGCGGGTTTTAGGCAACTCCTTGTTAATTAGTTTGGCATTGTGCCCTACAAATGCAGTACACAGTGAGGTTAGTGGTTTGTCCCCTGTCCCTTCATCCAAGCTTGCTTGGCTGCAGATCACAGATTTGTGTTTACTTCAGATGAAAGCCTGCCTGATGCAGTCATCTGTTCTCTTCTTTGGAGTCTTTTCATACGGTCTGTTCGTCGTATTTAATTGTCATGGTGGTGTCCAGGCCATGAACTTTACCGTGTGAATGATCCACAGTGAAGACAAAGTAAATGTTGTTAGAATCCTGGTGAAACTGTGTGTATGCGACTGTTCCTCCTCTGTTCAAATAAGAAATATGTTGTCTATACTACCAACAAGTATTGCCAAATTCAAAAAATCTGTCTTTCATGTGCAAAAGTATGCAACCAGATTGTGCAAGCTTGTGTTGGCATATTAAAGCTGGTCCTACTGGTTTTACCAACGCTTGTTTATTTGTGTATATAGAACACTCCAGTATGCAAAACCCGAACCTGACTGAAGCATTCAAAATGTACTTCTGCAATGAAAAAGCAAAATGTAATGTTTTATTATTAAGTGTACTTTGGAGATGTAAAATGGTCCCAAATGCATTGAAAGCAAGCACCACATAGGAAGTTGGAAGGCACACCACACAGCCAACAGCTAGAGTATATACTTCTGTGGGCGGGCCAAATTCTAGGTATATCCTAAAAAACATGAAACAATAGGTCAAGCAGATTCCTGCAATGTCCAGCGAAACCCAGTGGCGTAGCCAGGGCTTTTGACGCCTGAGGTGATCTCCGAGGTTGTTGCCGCACAATGCAGGTAAGAGCAGGGGGGAAAGTTTGAGGGCTGCTGGCGACAGACGACGAGTGGAGGGGGTAGAGACAGACGAGGGACAATACAAGGAAAGAAACAGAAAACTTACCTTACTCTCTCCGCTGCCCTCACTGGTAAAACCTAATAATTCATATGTTGTGCAAGAGTTATTCCAGTCAAAGAGAACAAGTTACGTGTGTGTTTGAATCTCACAGTGGCAGAAATGGAATCTTCTAAAATGTGTAGCCAGCAATGTGTAATGATGAAAGTAATGGGCCCAGGGCCCTCATGTTATGCACAGCAATAATGGACACGGACACCAGGAATGGGTGGTAGGAAAGGTCCCGAGCACGTGCGCTCGGCCTCTTTTATTGGCAGCGTCATGTGACACCATGACGTCTGTGGTGGGTGGGTGTAGAGTATGATACATCACACTGGAACACTAGAACGTGTCCACGCTAAGACACTACATCACTCCCCTTTTTAATCATTGCAAAGACCTAACATCAGCATTACTAGAACGTGTCCACGCTAAGACACTACATCACTCCCCTTTTTAATCATTGCAAAGACCTAACATCAGAATTCACATTTGGGGAAAATAACATGTCTCAGGATGCAGTGAAGTGTTCAGTTCCGCCATGCTTTTCTATCCGCCGCTGCTTGGAATTGGCAGATGGAGTTCAATCTGTTTCGGGGAACCTTAGTCCGCTTTGGCACCGGTTGGTGGTGCTCGATGGAAACAGTCTGTAGACGACTGGGTAGCCCCTTTGTCCTCACAGTCTTTCTGTTGTTGACTTCCATGGCAACGGGTGCGGTTGGAGTTCTTCTAGTTCGCCGTGGAATGATGGTTACGTACCAGTTTCGGCCTTGGATTCACTGTGGGGACCTACTTCGCACTGACTTCTCCTTCACTCTTAACTGTGGCAACGGCCACGTGGATTTACTTCCTTCCCTTCTTAACTGTGGCAACGGCCACGTGGATATACTTCCTTCCGCTCTTTAACTGTGGCAACGGCCACGTGGATATACTTCCTTCCGCTCTAGCAGTGGCAGAGGTGCCACACAGATCTCTCCTTTTCTTCCTTTCTTTTCACAGTGGCAAACGTGCCACGCAGATCTCTCCTTTTCTTCCTTTCTTTTCACGGTGGCAGAGGTGCCACTCAGATCTCTCCTCTTCTTCCTTTCTTGTCATGGTGGCAGACGTGCCACGCAGATCTCTCCTTTTCTTCCTTTCTTTTCACGGTGGCAGAGGTGCCACACAGCTCTCTCCTCTTCTTCCTTTCTTTTCACAGTGGCATACGTGCCACACAGCTCTCTCCTCTTCTTCCTTTCTTTTCACAGTGGCAGACGTGCCACACAGCTCTCTCCTCTTCTTCCTTTCTTTTCACGGTGGCAGACGTGCCACACAACTCTCTCCTCTTCTTCCTTTCTTTTCACGGTGGCATATGTGCCACTCGGATCTCTCCTAATCTCCCTTCCTGTTTCGCGACATCACTTGGTCCGATCTTGCTTCTTCTCTCCTGACCTGGCTCCTCCATGCAGGGCGCGCCCGCTGCATGTGTACTCCTGGTTTGTCCCTGACAGGAACACTTCCTCCTTCTTCCTCAGCTGCCAGAGATGGTGTCGCGAACCCTCTTCTCTAGATTCTTGTTGGTGACGTTCGTGGGATGGTGTTCATGGACCTTGTCTAGGTTGAACGCCCTGGACCGTTTGGCGGTCCACTTCTGCCGATGTTTTGGCAGGCTTCTTCGGTCGTCCTGTCGGACTTGGTGCGTTAGCACTTTCTGGTGTTGTTTGGGGACCTGTCGCGGGTCATACTTGGTACGCGATCATTCTGTGGATCGGCTTCTGGGGGGCGCCACGCTTAGTGGTCGTCTCCGGTAACTGTTCTGCACTGTGGCGTTACCTGTGCCCTTCTTTCATCTTGTGGTGGCTGTGCCTTGCCACGTGGCGCGTTATCTGCGCCCGTACTTTTCAGGGCTCTCGGACACTTGTTGCGTGTCATTGGTACTTGCAGCTTTGGCTGGCGTCGATTACTTGCTGCTTTGGCTGACGTCCAGTACTTTGCTGCTTTGGACCGTTGGGTACTTGCTGCTTTGGCTGGCGTCAGGTACTTGCTGCTTCGGACCGTTGGCGGGAGTAGTTGATGCTGCGGTGAACACCTGTGGCCACTAGGAGTCACTGCTCTCTCCGTCTTCTGATCGCGGCAGTCTTTTCCTTGATCGTTCCTCCAGTGCTTGGCAGTCGTTTTCTCCAGACGTTTTGTCCTTGCTTAGATGCTTGGTGAGGCGTTGGTGCCTCTTCCCACGTCACTCTGGAAGTGGCGTCTGCCGACTCCTTGCTGGTGCGTGTGGTTTTTTTTTCCGTGCTTGTTTGCACACTTACTTGCTGCTTGAGATTCAATTCTCCTTGTGGGCTTTACTCAGTCCGTTACCCTTGTTGCTGCTGCATTGCCTGGTGTTGTGCGATGCTTGTTTATTTCTTATAGATGCAGATGCACTTCCCTTCCTTGGCCACCAGATGACGGTAGACTTCGATTTGGCGGGCTCCTGTCTGGTGGCTCTTGTCTTCCTCGTTTCGTGTGCTCTATTGTTTGTCCCTCACTCTCAATGCACCGGGAGCTGGAGCTGCTGCTGGAATCTGCTTAATTTATTTCTTCCCAGAGAATCTCTTTCCGCTTCTCTTTTGGGGGCAGAGATGTACCGGCGCATGCTCCAAGGCCTACCAGGTTCGTTCAGGAATCACATGCAACAGCACTGTTTATTTCCTTTAGATGTTATGTAGTTTTGTTGCTGGGGGGCAAAAGTTCAGAGTCTATCCGGGTGCACCGGTACTTTCCTTTGCTCAGTGTTCCGGTGGGGCTCTTTTAATCTTTGGCGGTGTTGACCGCTTACCGGCACTCTGCTCCTCACACGGAGCACACAAGGAGGGGGCACTTTTGATATTGGCGGCGCTGGCCGCGTGCAGACGCTTACTTCTCCCCTGCTTCCATGCACTCTGCTCCTCAGGCGGAGCACACGAGGAGGGGGGGCGCCTTTTGATCTTGGCGGCGCTGGCCGCATGCAGACGCTTACTTCTCCCTTGCTTCCCCTCCTAGCCCGCGGCAGCCTCGGCAGTACTCACGCGGGCGGGGGGTGTTGGTGTTTGACTCCGGCGGGGGAGCGCGTCGCTCCAGTCACTCTTTCCTGGGCTGGGGCACTCGAGGCAGGCCGCGGTTGGGCTCCGCCGGCTCTGCCTGCTTGATTGTTCTTGGTTCTCTGGCCCAGCAGGCTCCACTTTCGCCGGTCTCCCGCCGCAGCAGCTCCAACTGGCACTCGCTGCGCGGCGGAGACCCGCCTTGCTTTTCGCAGGCCGCGGTTGGGCTCCGCAGGCTCTGCAGTGTCTATCCTCGCTGGCGGTGCCGCCGGCAGGTCGCGGGTGGGCTCCGCTGGCGCTGCTGAGTCTATCCTCTCTGGGGGTGCCGTCGGCAGGTCACGGGTGGACTCCGCTGGCCCGGACCACGTTGCGAGGGGGTCGGGAGGCGGTTAGCTACTCCGCTCCCTCCCCCTCGTTGATTATGTTAATAGCGGGTCCGGCCGCACTCTCCCTCACGCAGTCGCTTGTCTCTGGGCCCCGCCGCTTACAGTCACACACGCGGCGGGGTCAGGGGATGACTCAGGCAGGCCGCGGGTAGGCTCCGCTGGTCCTGCTTATAATTGGGCACAGTTTATTTACAGTCACTTTGCCCCTGGGGCTCACCTTTGGCCGACGGGCCTGATGCTCTGTCGCGGCCTCCGCCCGGCCGGTACACCTCTCTGGGGGGTCACTGCTTCGCGGCCGTCTCAGATGGGCTCTGGGCGGTCCGCTCATTCCTGGTGGCACATGTTGGTGGCGGCTGACGCGGGTGGCTTCGGTCGGCTTGCTGTTAGCCTCTTGGTGGCTGCTGTGCTCCGACGTGCTCACCGGCTTCTCGGCTCGCTGCACCTTGCTGCAGGGGATGCCCTTCAGGCGGGCAGCTCTCTCCCCCTTTTCCTCAGTGTAGGGTAGTGGCACACATGGGTTGCACTACCGACCTCGTCGCCATTGTAATGATGAAAGTAATGGGCCCTGGGCCCTCATGTTAGGCACAGGAATGATGGACACGGACACCAGGAATGAGTGGTAGGAAAGGTCCCGAGCACGTGCGCTCGGCCTCTTTTATTGGCAGCGTCATGTGACACCATGACGTCTGTGGTGGGTGGGTGTAGAGTATGATACATCACACTGGAACACTAGAACGTGTCCACGCTAAGACACTACATCACTCCCCTTTTTAATCATTGCAAAGACCTAACATCAGCATTACTAGAACGTGTCCACGCTAAGACACTACACAATGTGTATTCTGTGTAGCCTTTTGGTAGGGACCATTAATGTTTTGTTTATAGGGCGAACAGTTTACATCTAATTAGCATCCATTGTAATCAGACAGGTGTTAATGTCTAGGTGCATATGAACAGTATTTTTCACAGGATGGCAGTGGTATAAAACAAGCATTGGCAAAGCCAATAGAATTCACCAATGAAACATCTATAGGATTTGTCAATGTTTTTTTACATGTTGTACAGCTGTTCAACATGGTTTAAAGTAAAATCGTTGACTGTTTCATAGCACTTTTTGTTGGCATATAGGGTGACAATAGAGGGTCCAGGAAAGTAATTATGGTCTCCTGTCCCAAGAAGAAATGTGTCCTTCCTTTCACAGGTGCTATTAGAGCGCCAGAAATAGTGGGGTAGGCTGTACGGAAGGGGAGTGAATAAAGGTCGCCCTAGCGGTGGGCCCCGGTAATCACAAGGTGTATTCCTATAGGCTTGGTGGAGTTACAGGGCTATCCTAAAGCTTTATGGAGCAAAAAATGCTTCCAGATTGTGGACTTGGCAAGTGGTAAGGCATTTCTCATGTCACAGGGAGTCATTACTGCAGGTAGCCTGCCAGAGGGCAAAATGGTGGCCGGTCATTCGGCTGAGTAGGCTGGTGTCAGGGCTCCTCTGGAAAATTCCTCCTGTATTGGGTTTCTTTGCTCCTGCCCTGATGATGAAAACTCTGAAAACCTGGAAAAATCTGTAAATTGAAAAACTTCTATAATTGTTATGCCCCTGTAAACCGTAGCGAAATACTTAGTAGACAGGTGCAGCTTCAGGAAAGACTTATCGCCAAGACGCTGTGGCTTTGGTCCGGATCCACCTTGAACGGCTTCAATCTCCTGTGGCTGCGCTTCCCGCATTGTTCCTTTGCCGGTATGGCCCCGAAGATAGCGGCAAAGAACGCGGCCGCGACAGTGAAGACTCGAGTCTCTATGGACTCCAACAGCCCAGGTAAAGCGGCCGCCGGTACGAAGGAGCCGAACACTGCCCGTGGAGGTGAGGAGGCAGCAGCGGGAGTGGCAGGCACCACACAGCCGGTCTCCGCGGCGTGCAGGAAGGGCAAGCAGAGTCTTCCTGCTCTGTTCAAACTTCAAATGGCGAAAGGGGAAAAGTGCCTACAGGCGGGGGAGGCAGCAAGCAGGAATTGCTAAACACATCAAAATCACCCAAAAGAGGAGGAGCTACGACACCAACCAAGATGGCCGCATAGTCTCCCGGCTCCGCTGACCTCCGTCCTTCGCTTTATTATCCTGTTGCCTATCCTGATTACCTGCACCGGATCCGTGTGTGTGATCCGACCCGCATTCCAGGGGTGCAATCCCGGAGTTTCTCCGTCGTTGCGGAGCGGAGCTACGTCGAGTGTCGCATTGAAGCCTAACCCAGCAGGGAAGCCGGGGTCTCGAGTGCTGGCTCTGCCGGGTCTGAGTTGAATAACAACGGACTGCTGAATGTGGTTGGGTCCGGTCTCTGGAGCACTCGGACTTTTTTGATTGTTCTGCTAACAACAGCTGCCTGGTGCCCTACAGTAAGTGAGGTGATGAGTGACGCACAGTGATGTGTCGCGGGGGTCCCTGACCGGGGTTCGGCATTCACATCGCCGATTCCCCCGGGTCGGTGCCTCGCTGAGTACTACTGCTCGCTAACCGTCAGTCCCTCATGGCTTACTCCTGCTCCGCCTAATTTTGCCCCGGAGAAGGCGCCTCTCCGTGGGGACCACCATGTTGGAGGATGAAAGTCATCTAGCGAAGCAAGCTCGAACTGGCCCGTCATTGCGAACGTGCTGGAGGCACTCATAGCTCTTAAGGGGACTATTGAAGTCCAGACTTGCAGTTTGTTGTCTGCGACGGATGGACTCACAGGCCTGAGACCGGATCCTGACTCAACACCCGCTACCCGGCAACCAGCCCACTTCTCAATAGATGTTTGGGAGACGTATTTTGACCCGGCGCTGGAAGCAGGGTTTGCCCCTACTGTAATGGATCTGCCTGAATGTGCTGTGCCTGGTCACCCAATGGAACCCCCGATTGTGTATACCTCGGAACATTTACATGTCGTCCCCATTTTGGAACTTTCTACTTTCTATCTTTGGCTGTTTCGGACCGTGTCGACTCCCCTCCTCTGTCGGTCCTTCAAGATGGCGGATGGGGTAAAGCTTGGCTTCGAAGGCAGGGAGGGGCAACATTGGTACCAGCCATCAACATTGGGACCCGTTCTTTTCTCATCTGTGGACTCCTGTTCTGTAAACTTTTGCAGTATTTTGTGGAATGGGCTTTCATTAATTGACGACTTCAGTGAATTTGATCGACGGGGCCAGGGTTGAGATTTTTATCTGGGTCTCCCATTGTGGCACTATGTTTAACGGGATTGTTTTATTGACCTAACGGAGTCCGGGGCGGGGCTGGTTACGACGGGGGAAGGAGACCGGGAGTCTGTAGAAATATGCCCTCCTCCGATTTCCCTCATCGAGTGGGGTTCTTTGCCTTTTTCTTTCTTTCCCTTTCTTCTATATTTCGGGTTCTGGTTACTGGGCGACAGGCACGCTGCTAGGGGGGTGGCCGTAGTCATCAGCAGGGGTGCAGGGTGGGGGGGTGTGGGGATGGGTGTTCGTTTTTATTTTTGTTCTATGGCCTCTTTTCTTTCTTCTCTTCCCTTGTCTTTTCTTCCTTTTACATTTCCGGGTTAGTGTAGTGGGTTCGGCTTTCTTACATCCTTGTTTCTACATCTGTACCTTGACTTTTCCGAGGTTTTGGTGCTATGGGGCGGACAATAATGATGGCGTATACGAATAATAATGTGCCAGGTTATCCTGTTGCCATATGTCTTAACGCCGTAGACTTACATTATAGCGAGCCTATTTTGGACACGTTGCTCTTTTGCTCGCCCCCCCTTTGTGATCCGAGACACTGTACGACACCTGATCCTTTTTACTTACTATTGTAAAATGAAAACCTCCCATCCTGTTTCCGAATTGAACTGCCTTTGCAACCGATGCGCTTTGTGGATGGAGTTCCTATGCTCCCAAGAGAGGCGGGTTTGAAGTTGGACTGTAATACCGTACTGAAATGCTTAGCGGCCAGCCCTGGGGGTTGTAGGCCCTTGTCTGTCTTTGATTGCAAATGTTAAATAAAGGTTTTCAACAAAAAAAAAAATAATAAAATCGCCAAAAGATGTCGCTGCAAAATAGAAAGAGGGAGTTCCTGCCCACTCACTTCCAGCCTCTAGCTATGTGGAGGTCTGTAGTGACACGACCCCCTCACCCCCCTGCCCCCGTCCAGAAAATCGGCTCTCGGTTACAGGTACTTATCCAGGGTAGTTTATTGGGCCCGGATGGGGCTGTCTCTTATAATAGTATGCTGCCGGTGGGGAGGTAGGGGGGTGAGGAACCCCTGGCAGCTGTTAATGCAGGGAACAACCAAATCCATTCTGGTACCTTTTCTCCAGAGCAGTTCATTGTGGGTCCTGTAGTTCAATCAATTTCTGAAGTCTCTGCTCAACCTTCCACTGATGCAACCTCGAACGCCCAAGGTGCTTGTCTTGATCCTCCTTTAGAAGTTGCTGGAGATTTAAAGTAGCCTGAAGCAATTGATAAATTCTATTCAATGTCGGATCATTCTGGCTCATCAGAAGACGAGGGTCCAGATCAAGAATGGTCAGATCACGACAGTGAATCTGCAGACTGGCTTCACCTCATGGCCCCAGCACGGTTCGTAAAGCTATGAAGCTGAAAGATCAAGGGGCATCGGCTCTAAGTAAGGATCCGGGGTCTCTTGGCTCAATGGCGTGGGACTATTCTTTTTCTGCACAGCCTGGTTCAGTCGGTGATGACGGCTCTATATGTGTAGGTGACACAGTTGGCGTTCCTCCGGAGCCTCCTGGGGAAATGTCTATTATCTACCAAACTATTATGGCTCATCGCGAGGAAACGCGACAGGAGAGTGCCCGCAAGCAGGGTGCATGTCGCAGGGTGCAAAACTCAATTCGAAGAGTTGCGAAAACATGCTTGGACTTTGCTGCGAGGATTGTTGAAGCAGAGGAATGCATTTCAACCCTGGAAGTGCGATGGCTACTCAGAAGGGACTTGCTGATACAATTAAAGAACAAAGGGAGTATATGCTATGGAAGCTTACCAACCTGGAAAACAGAGCTAGAAGGAACAATTTATGGATTTTAGGGATTCCCAAAGGTAAGGAAGGTCCAGACGTCAGGCAGTTTGTTGTTGAACTGTTTGTCGAAGCCATCCCAGAAGTCACGCAATGGGACTGGCAACTGGAAGTCCAACGGGCGCATCGTTTCCCTTTTAAGAAGAGGCAGAACTCTGGCCTGGCTGGCGACAAGCCTCGAGCAATTCTAATTTGTCTTAATAAATTTTGGGCTAGGGAGAAGATTTATGATCTAGCCTGGCCTTATAGGAGGAGGGTTGGGAAGGATTGTGAATTTTTTGTTAGACCGGACTTCTGCCCAGTAACTGTTGAGCGGAGGTGGCAGCTCCGACAGCTAATAGCCCATTCCAGGCTAAGGGTGCCCAATCCTTTCTACTCTTCCCTTCCAAATTAAAGTAATTTTTCAGGGGCAGACTAAGTATTTTGTATCCGAGGTCCAGGCAAAGGAGTTTCTGAGTTCTAGTTATTCAATTCTTTTTTCTCCCTCCTCAATAAAGTCCGTTCTGGTTCCCCCAGGGATAGCTGCCCCCCCCCACATCGCTTGTGATGTTTTTCATCAATGCCCTGAAATCCCCCTGTCCCTCCTTAATAACTCTCTGTCATCAGGCATTGTTCCCGATTGCTTCAAGATGGCAGAGGTAAGACCCATTCTGAAAAAACCAGGAGCAGATCCCTCCGTGCCCAGTACTTTTCGTCCGATTTCACTTCTACCATTCCTTGCTAAGATCTTGGAGGCTTATGTCACAAGTTGCCTCAGCACCTTTGTGAAAAACTCACACTACCTGGATTCTCACCAGGCAGGCTTTAGACCTGAGCATTCCACAGAATCCATCCTATTAGCCGTCCACGACAAGCTGATATTAGGCGTGGATCATAACATCTCACAGGCTCTTGTCCTCCTGGATCTGTCGGCTGCTTTCGACACTGTCGACCACAAACATTTGGTTGAACGTGTCGAAAGCGCCGGCATTCAGGGTACCCCCCTTAAATGGATATCCTCTTTCCTTTGTAATCGTCACCAAGCTGTACGTTTATCCGACTTGTCGTCCAAAGGGAAAGAACTCACTTGTGGGGTCCCCCAGGGCTCCTCCCTCTCCCCGCTTTTATTCAATCTTTACATCCGTCCACTAATATCAGACTTGCGAAAGAGGGATGTAGCTATCTTCAACTTTGCTGACGATATCCAGCTTGTTTTTACCATCAACACCTCTCCCCCTGCAATTGAATCCTTTCAGTCCACTCTAACCTTCATTCAATCTTGGATGAACACAAATCAACTCAAATTAAACCCAGACAAGACGGAGCTAGTTCTCACCAGGTCTACATCTAATCCTTGGAACCCCAACTTTTGGCCACTCACCCTTGGTCCCTCACCTATCCCTGCCGAAGCAGTCAAAAGTCTTGGTGTTTACATCAGTAGTGACCTTACCCTTTAGACTCAAATTAACTCTGTGGTATCCTCCTTCTTCTTTCACCTGCGCAGGATTCGAAAGATTAGTAAATTTCTCTCTCCTGAAGCCTTGGTTCAGGTCATATTGGCCTTAATAATGTCACATATTGATTACTCCAACTCTCTGTATGCTGGGATTCCGGCCTACCAGCTCCAGAGGCTTCAGCTGGTCCAGAACCAGGCAGCCAGACTGGTCCATGGTCTGCCTAAATCACATTGAGTTAAACCTCTCCTTAGGGGCCTTCATTGGCTCCCCATGGCGCAGCGCTGCCTCTTTAAGATCGGCTGCCTAACCCACAGAGCTCTTTCCTCTCACGGTCTTATCTTCATCGCAGATAGAATCCAGCGTTACATCCCCCGCCGGACCCTCCGCTCGGCCAACGCCAATCTGCTTACTCCCCCTGCCTTCAAGCGCAAGACACTCGGGGGTTTGAGATTTGCGTCAATCGCCCCCCAGTTTTGGAATTCCCTTCCCTTGACGTTACGTCAAACAGAGTCTTACCCCATGTTCAGGAGATCTCTTAAAACTTGGCTGTTTTCCCAGGCCTATGACCAATAACTCCCACTCCCCTCTCTGCTATGCTCCTTAACCTAGCGCCAAGAAACTGTCGGTGTACGAGCGCTCTATAAATTCCTTCTATCATATCATCATATCATATCAATAATCTGCTTTTTTTATCATCAGGGTTGGGGCACTTGATGATGTATTATAATGGAGGCTGGGCGGATTTTTCTTTTATTTTTTTGTTCTCTCTGAGATTTTCTTGTTTAGGTACGATCAGCTCAGAGCCTCAGATGTTGCTTAAGGGGAGGTAGGATTCAGGGGAGAGTGGGGGGCATCAACCTATACCATCACAAGGACCTAAGTTCTGATGCCACATAAGGGAGGTGAGGGGGTTGGGCTGGGTTGGGTGGGAGGGGCTCGGGGTGGGATCAGGGTGAGGGGTGGGGGTGTGGTGGGTGTGGTGGGTGAACTTTCTTCTGGTTGTAAGTCTTAGTCGTGGTACTGGTGATGGCAGTGGTGGCAATAGCTTTTTTCTTATTTCAGAGATTATGATTAAAAAACATGTTCTATCTGAGTGGAGAGTAGGATTCAAATTGTCTAGTTAATGGGGCAGAGTAGATTGCCACTGAGTTCATGGAACATCTGTGGGTTGAATGATGGGATAAAGCGGGCTTTGCTGTCTAAGATTGTCCAAACAATGCAGGTAGAAATTTTGTGTCTGCAAGAGACACACATACCTAGGGGCAAGCACGAGTGCCTGAAATTGCCCGGTTATGATTTTATAGCTTGCTCTCGCCAGACATCTGTGATCAGAGGGGTGGTCATTCTGCTAAAGAAAGGAGTTGGGTTTTGTAAGAAAGTTAAAGAGGATTAGGCGGGCAGGTGGGCGATAGCTGAAATTGTCTGTACGATCTATGGGCCTAATTTAGATGACCCAGAAGTTATTAAATGTCTAAATCTTGAACTAGCAGCATGGCCACACCCAATGTTTTTTTGTGGGGATTGCAATATCAATCTGACAAGCAAATTTAATTTGATGAGTGATCAAAAGTATTCTGGCAGGAAACCTCAGGTTTTCAAGGCTCTCCAGACCGTAGTCTCGGAGCATGGGTTGATCGATGCCTGGCATCGTCATAATCAAGACGATGACGGCTATACATATTACTCTGCTCCTCACAACAAAATGGTCTGTTTGGATTATTTTTTTGTTTATGATCAGCAGGTAGGGGCAGTCACTATTGTAGTTCTGCCAAGGACTTTATCAGATTATAATGCACTGATAATTGAGTGTCCTTGGGAGCGTCCTCTCAAACTTCCTAGAACTTGGACCTTCTAAAGAAAGCTACTTTTGGATCAATCTTATCGGTATCATATGGAATGCTGGATCGCTGAATTTTTTAACATCAATAGGGGGACTGCTCCCAACTGCCAAGGTTGGGACACGTTTAAGGCAGCACTTCGTGGCAAGACCAAAAGTTTTGCAGCTCATTGCTGGAAGAGTACTCAGGCACAGATTAAAAGACGATTCGAGGAGCTTCGGGTGGCCGAGTTGGAATTAACAACTAATATTCAGCTTGGTCTTGAGACCAATCTGAGTCATCAGGCGGTTGCTATATTAAAATCTAAACTGCTTGAGTTTTTTGGTCAGAATTTAGCTGCGGAATACGTGCAATATCGCACGTTGATGTATGAATTCGGAGAAAATTCGGGCAAAGTCCTCGCCAAAAGATTACAACAGAAAGCATTGCAAATCAAATTGTCAGAGTTCGGGATCAGCAGGGTGTTATCCAGGATACACCAGAGGGGGTAATAGATGTTTTTAAGCATTTTTATACTATGTTGTATGAGGAGGATTTCTGTAGATCTCAATGTGAGATTCTGGGGGATGATTTCCCGTTGATACCTCAGTGATTACACAGGAGCAGAACAAGTTACTCTCGGCGCCAATTACTTGGGAACAGACTGAGTCTGCAATTAAATCCTTGTCTAATGGGAAGTCCGCCGGCCCGGATACTATTCCTTTGGAATTCTATAAGATGCTTTCAGTAGTGATTAGCCGGGTTATGCTGTCAATCGTCAGGGCTGCACAGGGCGGTGTTATACCGGACTCCTGGCGTCAAACCACAGAGGTATTGTTTAAAAAAAAGGCAAGCCTGAGCTAAATCCCTCATCCTATCGGCCAATCTCACTCATAAATACTGACAGCAAAAAATAATTTAAAATATTATCCTCTAGACTTGCACAGGTCATCACACCCTTACTTTCGTTAGTTTCGTTGCGTCAGCACGGGTTTATCCCTGGTAGGGACATGGTTGACCATGTCCGTCGAGTCATTGCCCTTCTGGACTGGGCCCAGACTATGGGCTCCCCCCTCGGTGTGATCCTGTTGGACGCCGAGAAGGCGTTCGACAGGGTCTCCTGGGGGTTCCTGTGGGCTGTGCTGTGCTGGAAGGGCTTCAACCCTGAGGTTATACAGGCCATTCAGTCATTATATATTTCCCAGCCGCAACAATTCGGATCTCCGGGCAGGAGTCAGGGTGCTTTAACATCAGCAGGGGTACCAGATAAGGATGCCCTTGCTCGCCCCTGCCGTTTGCCCTGTACATCGAACCCTTTCTTAGCAAAATGGAAGAGAGTGTAGCTATTAGTCCGATTACGGTAAGGGGGGTAGAATATAAGACGTTGGCGAGATCGTGGTTTTAACTAGTGATGTCGGATCCGCTTTTCCAGCCTTAGAGATCCTTGCTGAACAATTTGGGGCATTCTCAGGCTATAAGTTAAATATTGCAAAAACTCAGGTCATTCAGTCGGCTGCCATGCCCCACTCTGATGTTTCTGTTATTCAGAAAGCAATATATCTCGGGGTTAAAATTTCCCCCGCAGTCGCTAAAATCCCGGATTTAAATATCCTTCCTGTTGTTGACTCTGTCAACACTAAGTTGGAGAGATTAGATCACTTGCACTTGTCGCTGTACGGTCGGTGTAATGTTTTGAAAATGTTAGTTCTTCCAAAGTTTCTTTACCTGTTCAGGACTATCCCTCTGGATATCTCACAGGCAACTCTGGCCAGGGCTGAGAGGATATGTCTCAGGTTCCTCTGGGAATACCGTCGGTCATGAAGGGCGGCCAAGTGGACTTGCCTTCCTAGGGATCGAGGAGGCTGGAAGGTCCCCAATCTTTTATTCTATTACTGGTCTGCCATGTTTCAACATTTTGGGCCACTATTACTGGGTGATCGGGCAGATGTTCCTTCGTGTACTATGCCGCCCATATACGAGATAGCCCTGGGTGTGGCAGCTAAGGGCATTTTAACGCGAGTGCTTGAGTCCAGCTATTTCAAAAAAACAAAGTTTAAAATTATATGGGCCATGTTCTCAGTCTGGAAGAAAATCCGCCATAAATGTATCTCTAAGGTTAATATTTATATGCCCTTTAATGCCGTAGGTGTTTTGCCATCTATATTTCAGGATAATGTCATTTTTTAAAGGCAGAGTCTGGGCCTGAATTATATAGGTGACCTATGTTTGGATGGGCAACTGGCCTCCTTCTCCTATTTAAGGGAAAAGTTTCATATGCAAACCCGCAACTTTTTTAAATATCTCCAAATTAGAAGTTTTCTAGATAAATATCATCATAATACCTCCTCAGTCTTTGATAAAATCATTTTGATTGAAGTGGCCCAAAGGAGGGCTAAAATAGGTATTATTTATCAACATCTCTTATTAGGCCTTCCTGATGATTTGGATGCTCAGAACACTAAGTTGGCGGGGAAATTGGGTATGCCAGGAGTGGACATTAGACCTGCGTTAGTATTAGCTAGCTATCTCCTAGTCTCTGGGAGGTTACGGACGCAAAGCTATATGGCTATGTGTGATTTATATTTCACTCCGGCTAAAATTGCAAAATGGGGGGGGGGGGGCAAAGGGAGATTGTTGTTCTAGGTGTAGACTCCAAGCGGCCGACGCAATCCATATGTTTTATTTGTGTCCAAATCTGTGGGACTTCCTGGGTGAAATGGAGGTCTTTATAAACAAGGTGCTTGATATCCCGGGGGTGATCTCTCCAGAGCTGGTCCTAAGGGGTTGTGAATCTGCCAGAACCACTGAAAGATCTAGATATACTACCGCCTTTCTGTTTATAGCTATGGCAATGATACAGCTCCTACTTCTTTTAATTGGTGAGCTAGGATGCTAGCTTGGTATAATTTGGAGTCTTCGATATATTTGTTAAGGGGGAGAAGAAGGCGGGTGCTGGCCTCCAAGATATGGGCCCAAGATATGGGCCAAGGTATGGGCCACTCTAGAGCAGGGGTCTAAGCTTTGAAGAATCTCTCCACTATGCTATTTGTTTTTTACTGATTGTGCGTTGATATATTTCATAATCGTTTATTGATGTAATCCTTCAGTATCCTCGCCATTGTTTTCTTTCTTATGAATTGTATTTCGTCTTGATTTAGATTTATATGTCTGTGAATACTGTTACCACGACTTGGTATTTCTCTTGTTTATTTTTTCTAGTACTAAATAAAGTAAAAAAAAAAAATAGGAAGTCATTACTGCAGGTCCTTAGATAAATATTTGGCGCACCTTAGTCCTTGTAGGGATTGTTGGAATCCCGCACAACTATTGATGTCTGGACTCGCCCCGTCTAAATCACAAGCATAAAAAAAGAAAATGTTGGGAAGATTTTACATCTAATGAGATTTAAAGTAATATTTGTTAAATAGCGATTGCCAGTGGAACAGCTCATGCCTTCTCAGGATGAATGTCAGATGTTTCATTAGAAGTCTCCACTGACACCAGTCAGTGGGTGGGTTAACCCAACCAGTGCAGGGAATACACTTGCGACAAATATTTTGCAGAAGTTGTTTGCGTCACTCATAAAAGTCACTTTACAATTTAACCTGGGTATTGTTCTGATCTTCACAAGATCTAGTGATAGCAGTGCTAAGTAGAAAAGGGTTTATTGCGCAGGCCTGAAATGTATGAATCTTCATTGTGATGATCGCTGTTTCTCCGGTGTCCTGCCTCACGAAAATGTAACCTAGAATGGAAACGTCCCATGGGGGAAATAATGGATACTTTGGGACTCATATTAACTTACGGTCTAGAGAGCCTTGCTGCCACTGCACCACTTGTGTAACAGTACCCTTTTGCAGGAAGGAAAGGAAGGACTGCCTTCCCTTCCTGCTTGTGGAACGCATCGTGAACCAATCCAGGAGCTGCTAGCATACTGTGAAATCAGCTCCAGGATTGGTGGGAGCAGGCTCAGACAGACCTCGTTTTGAGGCTGGGGGCCTGTGCCAGCAATCCCCAGGCTGTTTCACAGCCTTTGTATTGCTGGGTCTACAGTGTGCATGTCGGGCTGGCCATCGCAAAATGGCCAGCCAATCCATCACGCTCATTGTAGACCAGTGCTGGTATCATCCCCGTCCCCACCCTCGCGCTGTACACAGCATGAGCCTGTGTGCTGGCAATTAAATAAAATGGCATTGAAGTGCCACTTTATTTAATTGTGTTTGCCTGCTGCACTTGCAGAAGTCGGGGCAGCACTCCTCGTCTCCCAAGGAGGAGCCGTCCCTGGTCATTTCCTTTGCGTGTAGATTCTTTGCTCCTCTGTTTGGAGTCCTGCATTTGTCTATGGACGTGTCCCTTTCTGCACGGCAATAAATACCTTCTGATGGTATGGCTGTCAGGAGCATTTCTGAGTCACGAGGATCGGAAATCACATTAGAAGGGCTGGTGGGAACATTAGTTAATACTGGTTGAAACTATTCAATGAAGGAGTTACATTATTTTTTGCGAGTTTAATAAATTCAAGGCAGATTTTGTTGGTACCATGTTCTAATGAATATTTCAAAATGGCTCTCCTTTCCACAATGGTCACCACATGCAAATGCATCATGAATAAAAAAATAATTATTTTTGCTTCATATACTTAATAGATAGATAACATGAGACGAGTTAGTACAGTTCATTTCATAGCCAAAAATGTGTTTTGCATTTTACTTTTGGGATTTGTCCACTTTTTCTCAATTGTTTTATTGTTTTGCATTTCAGGTGGTGGAAACGTTTAAGGGGCAGACAATCAAGAGAGGAGATACCCATTTGTGGCTGGCAAGGTGAGCAAATAATGCTTTAAAGATGATGCTTCTGGTTGAGAAGTAAAATAAAAGACAAAGTAAGATGGTTTGAGGATCTAGGTGATCTGGTGGCTGGCAGTAACTGAAGATTGTTGTCACAATGTCAATTACAGGATGTCAGGAACTGCAACTTGCGACTTGAAAAAAAGCGAAGGGAGAGTGACGGGAAAGAATAAGGTCCCTGTGGGGGCAGTCCAAGATACCAGAAAGGATGCTGGGCATCCCAGGAGGGCAGATACTGCACCCCAAACCCCATAGTAAAACAAAACTGTTTTAGTTTCCTGGATCCATGAATTCATGGTTAGGCCATAATTTGTTGTGAAAATAAATTTCCCTCTTTTGATTGGTTCAGTGGTATTAGGACGGCGTACTGCCTGGTTTCAGGTCAGGCCCTGCTCGCAGAGCCCAATAGTCATGCCTGAAGGCTATGTGGGTGTAGTATGGTGGTTCAGAATGTGGGGCTGGGTATGGCTGGGCCCTGTGCCTAGCACATGGTGTCTACTGCCCAAGGCTGTACACAGCTGATGTATGGACTGCACCCAGAGCTTGCTACAAGTGGGCAAACACCCACCAGTTACTGAGATCAGCAGGCGTTGGGTGTGAGAAGTTAGCCTGGCATATGATGTCCACTAGTTCTTGTGAGCACCTCGCACCAGTCTAATCGACCCTTATTGATGGTAGTTGTAAAGTCACACTTATAGAAAGCTATCCTAGTGGTAGCATGAACCAAGCAGTTTTCAGGCTAAGACTTCAGTAGGTGAGTTAAGCAAGTTGTTTTACCATATATAATCCCATGAATACCAAATGAAAGGACACCACACAAGGTATATATCATATATATATGTATTTAATCTAAACACAACCCCTCTGCACTCTTTATGAGGTCAGAGATAAAAATACAATACAAGTCACACAGTTAATATACGATAAGTTGCACAGGGGCCTCACAAACCATATACTAAGAAAGTGATATAAGTACCACGTGAGAGTTAGAAAGCAGGCCTAGGGCCTGTGGAATTGCTGGGGCTACACTAAACAACCAAAGGTTAGGAAGTAGGAGACCCACGGGAGCCCCGTGCAGTGTCTAAACACAGGCGCGGGTTCCCATTGACTTTCTATGGAGTTCGTAAAAGTGACAAAGTTACAATTTAAGGACACTTCCGGATAAACTAGGATGGAACCCTTTTAAACTAGGACACTTCGAGAGTCAAGTCCCAAGGGAGTATCGGAGTAATCATGTTACCTCACCCAGGGAAGCCGGGTGCATAGGTGTCTTTTCGTGTCGGGTTTCGTCGTCGTTTTCTATGGAGAGCTGCAAAGAAGTGCTGCAGGCGACCAGAGGAAAAGTGTCCGGGTGGAGTGGATCCAAGGGTGGATTGGAGATGTTAAGAACCTGAAAGCAGTGGGGACAGAGTCTGGGTAACTAGCCAGCGACCAGGAAGGTACTAGGAAGGAACCAGGCGATGTCGGGTGTTGAAGGTGAAGAAGGTGAGTTTGTCTCTTCAGCCACGAAGTCCAGAGGCATCGACGATGACCAGGAGCTGGATTCGAGGTGTCCCACGATGGATCTAGCTGACTGCGGTGTTGGTATCCTGATTGGACCCAACAAGCCTTGGCAACCCCAACCCACGCAGGATGTCGAGATTGGCTCTGTTGCAGACCAGCAAGGTCTGTGGTGCTTCTCCTTTTCAAGGAAGCTGGAGCAAGCCTGGAGCAACCAGGAAAACAAGTTAGATTCAAGATGGCATCTTCAGGGGGCTCACTAGCCAATGGGCAAGGAACCGGGAAGACGCGTCGAGCTCAAATGCAGAGGCGGGGCCACGGGACACTCGCGGAGTGTGGGGGCCTGGGCTTCGGTGCAAATGGTGCTCAGGGCTGGGGCTTCTCGTACCCCAATGCACAACCTACTGAGGCTTCAGGAAAGGAATACAGGTAGCAAAATGCAGGATGTCCAAGATGTCTGGTTCCACGTCTCTTGTGTCCGCCACGGGTCTCAGCTTTCTGTGGATATGGCTCGGGGTCAGAGAAGTCTGCAGGCAAAGATGCAGTTGATACCTGTTTGCACAGGGTGGTCACTCCTTGACCACAAGGAAAATGTCTTCCATCTTCCAGTCAGAATGGAATGTCGAAGGTCCAAGATATGTCTTTCAAAGATTCATCCAGGATAATCTAAAGTCCCAGGGAAACAGCTCCTATACTTATACTAAGAAAGGGGGCTGGATTACCTGACTAGGTGCCTCCTATGGGTGGACCTGAGAAGGGGTGGTTACACCCCTTTCCCTTTGTCCAGTTTCACGCCAGAGCTGGGGCTGGAGTGCCCCAGCAACTGGTTTGAACCGGGCTATGCATGGAGCACCTCGTGTGCCCCAGGCAGTGTCTAGATGCATTCACTGAATGCAGCCCTCCCTGCCCAAATACACAAAACCCCTGTCTGGGGAGGTCCTGGCAACTCCCTGGACAGGAAACCTATTGTCCAGGCCTCCCCTGCCGGAGTTTCGTCCAGTAACAGGAGGTCAGACTCATGTCTGTGGCAGCAGCATCCCTTTTGTGATGCTGAGGCTCTGTTTAACTTTAACCCGGTAAAGTAGTAAGTATATGTCTTTTCCCTCTAGAAGGGTGGAATGCCCGCCGCCAGAATTGCCGGGGGGTAGTATTCCAAAGTGTTTGACACCTTACATGACATGTTTTGATAAAGCCAAACCAAAGTTAGCATTAACCGCAAGGATTATAATGCACTTAAGAGTATATGGTATGGCTATATCATAGAACAGCTATAAGGAGATGGTTCCGAAAGCTGCAGAGGGGCTCAGCTCATGCTAGGGCACCCTCTCACATAAAATCAAGCACTCTGACTCCAGGATTGTCGAGGCCTACCATAGGAGTGGCTTATAGGTGTATATGTGTCTATATGTAAAGGTAGATATAGATATACTATATCTAAGCAAGGGGTGATTACTCCACCTTACCCAGGCTGTGTGAACAGAACTGTGGTGTCAATTTGGAAGGCAAACCAGGGGTGGCACAATACATGCTGCAGCCCCTGGTAGGCCTAGGGTACACCTATGCCCTGGGTACCTATGGTACACTATACAGGGGCTCACAAGAGTGACCCAGTAACCAATCTAGTATGTACCTAAAGTACATGGTGTCAATTCAGAGAGAGAGCAGCTGGGCTGTGGGTCTGATTAGCAGGCCCACAACCACATTGAAGTCGAAAAAATAGATAATCACAGCAAAAAGTGGGGGTGACCATAGGAAGCAGACCCTACTCTCCTACATTGGGTACAATGGAGGTTATGCATGTAGCCTGCGGACAACCCCTGCTCCCTGTGGCAAAATGACTTATGCAGTCAGATAGGCATAGGGCCCTACTGTGAAGGGAGCACAAAAATCACGGTTTGTATATATGAACTTAACTGGACAATTTCAGTTTTTTCTGGTTTTGCATTGTATCTATGATTTCACTTTTTAGAAAACATAAATAAGATAGTTAAATAGCTAGATAGATAGCTGTATAGACATATAGATAATAGCATTGAAAAATGACATAATTAACACAACCCCAATAAAATAGCTAGCATTGTATCTAATAAAAGTGTCTTCGATGTTTACATTTCGGTTTACTATGACAGCAGGCTATACCTTTCATGTGACCCAATTCCTAGATCTCTTATTTAGAAATGCTTTTAACTACTTTGTCATGCCCATTTCCTGTTAAAGTCCCATAGTCAGAAATTAAACCTGGCAGCAGTGTCAGAGTTCTCAGTTTGTAACAGTCCCACAGGAGTTGATCAACCCCGACAACATCCCAGACGGCCACGTGACATGGTAGCCAGCAGGAATGCGACTGATCTATTTCAAGACTACACTTTTAATGTATCTGACTCAACTTTCAAATCCTCTGCAAGTGGAATTTTAAAAGGTGTTTGAAGTTGGAGCAGGGATAGACACAGTAACAAGAGATGTAAATGATGCCAGCAGGATTCAAATGCAGAATTCATTTAATTCTAACAAACCGTTGATGCGACTTGCAGTTGTATCCCTTGAGAATGATATAGTCAGCATACTCCTCTGGGGTGAAGTGACCACTGCCAGCTCCAATGCCGGTGCGGATCCCTAAAATTTATGTATTTGGTTATTGTACAGTTGCCCTGGGTCTCCCCTGAGGAGATTCCCACCTGCAGGGATGGCTCCTCAGCAGGCCAAACAGACTCATTTCCAAGGCAGACCCACAGCTGTCCTCCTCCAGCACATGGTCGCTGTCTACCCACTGGAGCTTTGTATTTCTGTGGTATAGTATATGTGGTGATGAACTGGTACCTAATCACACGTCTTTTCAACAAAATCGTACGATGACATTTCACTGGAATCCTAGAGCTTGAGAACTCCACACCACCAATCTGCTAATGAGCTGAGCCGGCGGCTTGTGATAAGCCGGTTCCAAGGAATATATTTGAGATGCTACCAAGAATAGTGCAACAACAGCTTGGAGCACAAGTGATCTATGGTAGTCTTCCAAAGGAATCCTGCAGCAGTCTTTATAGACTGAGGCAGAATGCAGGTCTAGATGTCATCATCCCTCCAGATCCACTGGGTAATAGAGGGGATGAGATATTCCATGTTTCCATTCTGTCTACAGGTCAAAACGTATTGTTGTCTTTGAGTAGCACATAACCGCTCTCAAGTAAAGTCAATCCAAATGAAACTGTTCTGATGTAACAAAATAAAAGATAATTTTCCTCTCATTTAATTATCCACTCCATTTAAATTTTTATAATTTACACGCTAGAGATAGTTTGAAAGTTTTAATTCTTCAAACTCTACCAAGCTTAGGTCTTAGAGATTTATTTGACATTTTTCAAAATCTATCAGTCTCCTCAAATTCTTGTAGTCTTCTTTTACTGAACTGTGAAGTAGACCTTCAGCCATAGTTACTTAGTTCCAACTTACTAGCCTTACTCAAGAATTAGTTGTTCAAAATGTCCCAGCTTCCTTTCTAGTTGCTATGCTGCAGTTTATTGCTTTAAGGACATAATCCCACCTGGTCATAGTCATCATGAGCACAACACTCCCTTTGGATTTAAAACTGATAAAGAGGCTTTATACTTTGGATGTCTTCTTGGCTTTCCAGTTTGTTATAATTTGCTGTTAGAGGTATTTTTCCTTTGGTCCTAAAACATATTGTGATATTAGTTGTATTTTTCTGTAATTGTTTGCTAACTGTGCGTCCTGATTTAGGATCATCATATATAGAATGTCTCTTCTTGTGTATAACTTCATTATAGCCCTATCAGTTGTGGTTAGCACCTAATTACCACTAACTTCAAGTTGTTTAGCTCAGTCCGTATTGGTTGCCTTTTATGAATTTACTTGTTATTTTGTCTGTCTGAATATTACACAAAGTCTCTCTTCTGACCCTATTTTTTGAGAATGCTAATGTTGAAATTGCAGAAGGCAAAACTATTTCTTATACAGAGATAATTAGAAAAGTAACAGTTACTTTTATTTTTGCAAGACACACCTCTCGCAGCCTAGTTTTGTTGTGCATAGAGATACTTCACTTCCTTTATTGTAAATTCAATAGTGTTTTAACTTCAACCTTCCTTGAAAGTTGTATTTCATCTAGTTCCCTGTCTGGAACAGCTCTTTCTTAAAGTTTTAATTGTATAACAGGTACTTATTAGTACGGACCCTCAAGTGTGTCTATTTGACATTTCCTATACCTGCAAGTCACAGATTGTTGCTGATGGGTTTCCTTTACCCTGATTGCTCCCTCAGAAGTTCCTGATCTGTTGGTACCTCATGGACTCCAGCTGCTTGAATGCACACTGCCTCCATGCTTATGATCTGTGTTTGTTAGGCTTTCCCGGTTCTGGTCTCTGTTACTTCATGCTGGTTGGTATCATGCAAAGACTTAGAGAATGTGTTAAGCACTAGCAGCATTGTGTCCTCCTCTCGCTACAAGCTCACCTACAGGCTGAGGTGAATAGCGTGACCTTTATGCTGGGCCCTGCACCTTCACTGTGCCATTCTATTGTAGCACAACCCTGTTTTCCTACAACCCGGAACTCATCTGGTCAGGCCACTCCATCGTACACTGCACCATCACCGGACTTGCCCTCACTGTCTCCAACCGACACACCGCTCCCTTTCGTGGCTGGTCCAAGGTCATGCAGCAACAATGGTCGGATGCCCTAACCACCACACAGCCCAAAGACACCACCAACATCTATCAGGCAGTATAGAACTTCAACAACAGGGTCGCCTGCGCCACCAACCAAGTTGCCCCCAAAAAACCTGTCAAAATGGAAAGACCCTCCAAACAAGCCAGCTGATACACCGCGGAACTCAGCACGTCAAAACGCAGATGCAAACAACTAGAAAGAAGATGGCTCACTAGCAGGAACCACACTGACAAAGCCATCTTCAAATCAGCCCTCACCAACTACCCCAGACAGATCAAAGCAGCTAAAAGGGAGACCCTGATCCACCAGATCGATAGCAGCACCAACCAAGCTAAGGAACTCTTCACGATTGTCAGAAAGTTCACCTGCCCGTCAGCCTCAGAAAACTCCATCCCATCCAGCCTCCCCTCTCACCCCACAGCCTTATCACTCCTCATCCCTCCCCCACTGGCCCCACACACCCAACACACAACAGACCACCTCCCTCCAGCGCTAACACAGAACATCCCTTCCACTCCCCAACCTTTTTCCCCCTCACTCGGATAAGCCAGACTCTACTCAACATTGAACGTGATCTCTCTAATTTAATGAATGAACTCTCTAGACTTAAAGAAGATTTCAATTTCCTCACCTCTAGTTCCCCACTCTTCCGTGCAAGGTCCCCCCTCCCCAACCGAAAACACCCCCCCTAACTATAATCTTCCTCGGAATACTACCCCTCTCCGCTACCATTTGCACAGGCCTCGCAGCACTTCAAACCAGCTCTCCCCTTCTGACCTTTCTGATCTATGCAACTCATACCTGCCCAGTTTAGCAATCAATAATCTCCCACCCCACTACTCTAACATCCCGTTATCCGTGGGGCCAACAGAATCCCCTCTTCTCCCGCCTCCCCTAGACCCCCTCCTCAACTCACAAATATCCACTCCTGCCCTCCCCAGAAAACAGTCCCAAACCCCTCTCCTGCATACTGGTGAACTGTTGATCCGCCGTCTGACACCCCAATGAAATTTCTGAATCCATCCTAAGCGAATCTATTGACATTGCATTCCTCACAGAACCTGGCTCAATGACTACTCTACGAGACTGCTAGACATACTCTCCCCCCGGGATACTCTAGCCTCAGGAAAGACAGACATGATAGAACAGGAGGTGGTTTAGCCATAATCTTATTTTATTATTTATTTTTGAGTATTTGTATAGCGCAGCTGATACCTTGCAGGCTTCCTGGCGCTGGAGAATACTCTAATGAGGAGAAACCAAAGTAAATAGCAGGCGGGAAGATTTAGGGGAATAACCAGGTCTTGATCCGTTTCCGAAAGGGAAGAAGTTGTGAGATCTGGCGTATGTCAATGGGCAGACTGTTCCATAATTTGGCCGCTGCGACCCTGAAAGATCTGCCCCCGGTTCTGGCTTTGTTGTATCTGGGCACTTTTACCAGACAGGCCGAGGACGATCGCAGGTCTCTGGTCGGAGTGTACCACAGGAACAGAGCTTGCAGAGGTCTGGGCCCAAGTCCGTGCAGAGCCTTAAAGACAATGCAGAGGGACTTGAAAGCCACACGCTGCTTTAAAGGTAGCCAATGTAGCTCGGCTAGGGCCGCTGTGGCCGAAGATCTCCTCGTCCAGCCGAGAGCTAGCTTGGCAGCGGCTGACTGAATTCTTTGCAGCCGGTCTAGCAGCGTGACTGGAGACTCAAGGAGCAGTGCGTTGCAATAGTCGAGGCGACTGAGAATAGTGCACCTGACTATCAACGCCCGAGCTTGTGCAGGGAGGAGTGGCATAATTTTACGCAGGGAACGTAGAAGAGCTGTGCAGATCCCCACTGTTTTAGCGACCTGGGTTTCCATACTCAGCTTGTTATTGAGCATGGCTCCCAGGTTGCGGACCGAGGTAACTGGCTGGGGTTTGTCCCTAGTCTCTGGAGGCCAGAAATCACTCGGGAACTGGCGAGGTATGTTGTTACCAGCGCAAAACAGAACCTCTGTTTTGGAGGAGTTAAATTGTAGGGAGCTCCTGTGCAACCACCCAGCCGTCTCTCTTAGGCAGTCGTGAAAGGAAGTTAAGGGGATGGAGTCTTCTCCCTCCCAGGAGAGAATGAGCTGGGTGTCGTCAGCATAGTTGATCGCTTTTATCCTGAACGACTTAATTAACGTGATCAAAGGTTTGAGGTACACGTTAAAAAGGATGGGACTGATGGAGGAGCCCTGGGGAACTCCCTGGGGCACAGGTGCAAATGCGGATTGGAATGGGGGGAGGGAGACAGCCTGTCTCCTGTCCCGCAGGTAGGAATGAAACCATAGCAGAGCCGTGCCATCCACACCTGCCTCACCGAGTCTCTCCAACAGTGTCCTGTGGTTGACCGTATCGAATGCGGCAGACAAGTCCAGCAGTATCAATGCTACTGGCTGGCCCCTGTCTGCACGCATGCGAAGATCCTCCATGGCTGTCAGGACAGCTGTTTCGGTACCGTGGGCTGGACGGAAACCGAATTGGAGATCATCCAAGAAGTTGTTCTGCTCCAGGTGAGTGGAGAGACAGGAGCTGACCCATCGTTCGGCGACTTTCGCTGGAAATGGCAGTAGGGAGATGGGTCGGTAGTTTGATAGACAATCTGGGCTCAAGGAGGGCTTTTTCAGGAGCGGGGTGACAAGCGCCTGTTTCCAAGGGGTTGTAACATATCCGCAGTGCAAAGACTGGTTACATATTTGGCGCAAAGTGCCGAAAAGTTCTTTTCCAGAGCTTTTCTAAATTTTTGGAGGCAGGGGGTCAACCGGGAAACCCGAGGTAATTCCAAGCGCCAGTCTTTCAAACTCGGATTCAGAAATAGGGGGGAATTCCCGTAACCTAGCCGTAGGGATGGAGCCTAAGGGCGTCAAGTCCTGGGTGCTGGTGCTAGCTCCCGGGCTGTTGGAACCTCCCAGCGAGGGGGGGGTCTTCAAATTTTGAATAATGATGTTCATTTTATTAATGAAGAATGCTGCAAGATTGTCACAGAGGGCTTGAGTAGGAGGCTGCGTCATTGTGGCACAGTCTGGGTGGGTTAGGTTTTTGAGTATCTGAAAGATACTTTTCGAACTATTGGTGGCGTTGGCAATGGTAGAGCAGAAGTAGTTAGCCTTGCTTTGGACAATGGCAGTTTTATATGCCCGGAGGTTGTCTTTCTAGAGAGATTTGTTGGTATCCGAATAACCTTGCCTCCATTTCCTCTCTGATTGTCTGCAAGCTAATTTGAGGGCTCTCAATGAGTCATCAAACCAGGGGGCTGGTGCTCTTCTCTTAGGTTTGCACCTTTTCTGGGGGACAAGGTGTTCCGAGGTGTTAGAAATCCTTGTGCAGAGGGCCATGTAGTTGTCCTCCACCGACTGAACGGTGGAAAAGCTGTCTTCCACATTAAATACGGGGCCGGCCAGTCTTAGTTTGTCCAGAGCTTTCCAATCTCTGTACAGAGAATCGGGGGAGGTGCTGAGTGGCGGCCTGCTGGCTCTGCTGCCAGCTATGTGAAATTTAATAAGTGCATGGTCGGTCCAGCACATAGGCAATATATCTTCAAAAATGAACTTCAGCTCTCCCTTGTTAACAACTCTGGTCACTCCACCTTCGAATACCTTGAAGCTGAACTAATAATTCAAGGTTTCCTCCCAATTCATTTGCATACCATATACCACTCTCCTGGTGATCCTCATCCCTTCATTGATGAACTATCTGACCTTTTCACCCAATCCTCAATATCTAACTCTAAAAATCTTTTCCTTGGAGACCTCAACCTCCACCTAAACAACTCCAAAGATCCCACAACCACCCTCCTCACTAATCTTCTTGAGATCAATGACCTCAAGCAACTTTGCCAGGCCCCTACACACACCAAAGGAACCATCCTAGATGCCATTATTTCCAATAAAGACCTGGCCTTCCTGACCAATATCATCCCAATAGACTGGTCCGACCACCAGCTCATACTGTTCACCATTAATACCACTTCTCCTCCCCCCCACCCAGTCCATTAAACCCAAGAAATTTACCAGAAACCTTAAACAGATCCCCCTGGTGTTCTGTTCTTGAGTGCAAACTCCAAGCCCAACTGCTCCCCACTCCTCTCTCACAAAAGGCAAATTATCTTACTGAGCATTTTAATAAAACGTTCACTGATGTCTTTGACCAAATTGCCCATCTAAACTTAAAAATCAAAGGAATTTCCCTTCCAAATCTTGGTTTAACTTGGAGCTCAATAATGAAAGACGTTCTCTTGGACTGATGGAAAGAACATGGAGACAACATCCCTCTCCTGCAAATCTAACACTCCTTAGACAAGCTAGATCTACATAGAAGAAACACATTTTTAACGAAAAGGCATCCTTCTTTAGTACCTAACTCGATCGGGCCAAAAACAGACCCAGAGAACTGTTCAACATTATTCGTAACCAAACCTCCACCTCACCGCCCATTCTGATGTTCTCTACTGCTAGATGTGAAGAAATTGCCCACTTCTCCGAAAAAATTTCCAAAATTGATCAATCCTTTCATTCAACTCTTATCCCAACCAGCCCCCTTCCTACTCCTGTCATCACTTCTAAACCCTACACCTCTCTCTCTATTCCCTTCCGATCCCCCCTCACACCTGCCTGCTTCGCCACCTCTCCTTACCCCCTGCACTTACTGCTACACCCCCCAGAACATCTCCCCAATCCCATCCACAACTTCTCCTCTTACTCCCAACCACTCTAGCTCACAACTAAAAAATAATGCCTCCTGGCATAATTTCCTCCCTGCTACAGAACAAGAAGTTCTCAACATCATCACTAAACTTAAACCATCCTCCCATACCAAAGACCCCCTCCCTTCAAACCTTATCCAGGACCTAAAACACATCATTGCACCATCTTGTACTACAATCATCCACACCTCCCTAGCCACAGGATGAGAGTTTATCTCACTTCAACTTTGTCTTATCTCCTCCATTATTAAAAACTCCAATGCCGATCCCAATGACCTAAGCAATATCCGCCCCGTCTCTAACCTCCCCCTTCTTTCTAAAGCCCTTGAAAAATGTGTCTTGCTCCAATTAGACAAACACATCAAAAATGTTAACCTACTTGACCCCCTTCAATCAGGTTTTAGAAAAGGCTGCAGTACCGAAACTGCCATGCTAAATATTATTGATGACATCCATCGCTCTCCTGACAATGGCGAGACGTGTCTACTCATCCTCCTTGATCTCTCCGCAGCGTTTGATACTGTCAACTACTCTGCCCTACTTGATGTGCTCAGAGATCGCTTTGGCCTTAATGGTAATACCCACAAATGGTTTGTCTCCGACCTACAACATCGGACACAGCAAATCAAAATTGATGACTGTTTATCTAACCCCACTCCGGTTTCCCTAGGAGTCCCCAGGGATCCTTCCTCTCGCCATCTCTCTTTAACCTCTTTACGGAACCCCTCACAAGCTGTAATCAACTACCACCTCTATGCCGATGATACTCAACTTTACTACAAGATGAAAACCCACTGTGACATCCTACACCTTAACAACACCCTCGCCAAGATTTAATCCTGGTTCCAATTAAATCTCCAGAACTACTGTCCCATCTCACTGCTCCTCTAACTCGCAAAAGTCCTGGAGAAGGCCATCAACCTCCAACTTACCGAACACCTGGAGAGAAACAACCCACTAGACCCTTAGCAACCAGGATTCGGAACCAGCCACAGCACCGAGATAGCCCTGATCACAGCAACTGAACATCCACACCCTACTCAACAGAGGAGAATCAGCCGCCCTGATCCTGCTTGACCACTCCACAGCCTTCAACATGGTCTCCTACCACACACTCATTGATCGCCTACACCAGATTGGCATAACGATGACACGCTCAAATGGATGTCATCTTTTACTCACTTGACAGAACCAGACAATCTGATTCCCTCCCTTCACATTGCAAGTCAAGCACAACATCTGCGGCATCCCCCAAGGCTCATCCCTCATCACTACCCTCTTCGACATCTACATGACACCACTCACAGACATCATCAGATCGGGCGACATCAAAATCATCTCCTACAGCGACGACATGTATCTCATCCTTTCGCTCTCATCAGACACCACCTAATTGAAGACAAACTTCCACAACTGTATTAAGAAAGTCTCAGCCTGGATGAAGGACAACTGTCTCAAGCTCAACACGGACAAGATCAAAGTCCTCATCTTTGGCAAACACACCACCCTATGGAATGACTTCTGGTGGGCGGCAGAACTTGGACCCTCCCCCATGCCGAAAAACCACACCTGCAACCTTGGCATTATCCTCAACATCGAACTCTCCATGAAACGTCAGGTCAACGCTGTCCCCTCAGCCTGCTCCCACACGCTCTGTATGCTCTGCAAAAGCTTCAAATGTCTCCCCATCAACATCAGGAAGACCATACACGCAGGCCCTCATCACCAGCAGACAGGACTATGGCAACGCACTCTATGCAGGCATCAATACCAAACTCTTGCAAAGACTCCAGACAATCCAGAACGCAGCCGACAGACTAATTCTCAAACTGCCCAAGAAAAAATCCATGTCACCCAGCACCAGAAGGACCTTCACTGGCTCCTGGTCCAGAAGAGATGCCAGTTCAAGCTCATGACACACTTCTACAAAGCCCTTCATGACCAAGGACCTGCCTAAATGAACCACCATCTGCACTTCCACCAACCTCCCAGGAACATCCGCTCTGTACACCTCAACCTCGCACAGATCTCATGGACATGCTCCTAAAACGCCGGAGGATGCTCCTTCTCTCATCTCGCCACCAAAGCTTAGATCACCCTCCCCCTCCACCTGTGCACCTCACTGACTGACTTCAGGAAGAGGCTCAAGACCATGCTCTTCAACTGAGACCTACAGCAAGCACCTGGATACCGTCGTGGGTGACAAGCTGTGCTTTATAAATCTTGCTTGATTGATTGATATTGGCAAAAAATAGTAATTGTGCTAGAGAGAAAGAATCATCTTAAATGTTGCCACACCATGAGGGCTTTTGTGAGTGATATATGTTTTCAGATGGTTTCTACTACTTCTCATCTTCGATTATCCATTGAGTTTTATTTCCAAGTACAATCCGTCCCCTAAGGTCCTTAAAAAGATTCATTCCTAATATGCTGTAATATTTTAAAATTTTCAGCAGGTAATAAAGGTGGAGGTGTTCATAGATTAATGCCAAAAATAATGAGAAATGCTGTACTCTCTCTATTTTTTTCATCCCAAATTCCTAAATACTTAGAAAACAGACTAATTAAAATAAGAATGGGTTCAGTCCCCCGCATTTGTTTCTCCTGATGAAGTATTGCTGTACATTGATTCCCAGAATACTGTGATACACTAATATTGAGCGCTTTGTCTCCTCACAATTCACTGGTTCACATCTCCAATAAGCCTTTCAAAGTTCTTATGGTAGGCTATCTGCATCCTCAAACAGCTTCCATATGCTCTACTCTGCATGTTTGTGCAGTGAACACATGCTTGCTGCATTCAGTTACTGCGTGACTGAGTAACTTGGGCTGGGTAACTTCCATTCAAAGACCTACTATGAAGGTGGTTACTGCAACGGGGGGAGGATGTAGCCTTACAGCTAGAGTAGTCGACCTTGAAGCGGGGAACGAGGTTGTATTGTATTGTATTAATTATTTGTATCGCGCAACTGTCACCCTACGGGTATCCTGGCGCCCAAACAGGAAGTAGTCAGATGGAACAACAATACACTGGCTGTCATTACATGTAAAACAGCCACCAGTTCTATTAGGTTTGAGTCTCTGCAACGATGCTCAACATCCTGCGATTCTGGGCAAATCACTTAATATCTCCCTGCTTAACAAATGTGTCCTTCTGTAACGAAATTGGTGCTATATAAAGTGCTCTGATACCCAGGGCTGGACTGGGAACGAAAACCGGCCCTGGCAAAGTGCTCGGCCGCCGCCCCCAGAGGGCGGCATTGGGGGTGCGACTGAGCTCTTTGCCGGGGCCAGTTTTTGGCTGATTTTGTTTCAGGGCCGATTTTGCAGCTATGCTGCAAAAATGGTCCTGTAACAAAAATGGCCCCTACCCTTGTGGCGCACCGGGGAATTGCCCGGTGCCTGCAACGGCCAGTCCGGTCCTGCTGATACCTGATGTCTCGGGTCTAGTTTGCGCTATGTAAAACAAAACAAAAGAATGTAGTTTTGGTGGCAATAAATTGAGTGAGTACACCACTTGGGGCCTCTTCTGTTGGTAACCTATCATGACAGCTACCACTCGAGATCCTCCTCCTAGCTCCTAGTTATTCCTCCTTCCTTTCTGATATTTCTACAAGTTTGTTTCTCTGCTTAGAAATTTAGGCAGAGATTGAAAAAGTGCAAGTTATTTCCAAAATGTCAATCATCTATGCAAAGTATCCACAAAATGCAGGAGACATACATCTGCAGGAAACTGAGATATCTGTGTTTTCCTCAAAAAAAGCTTCTTTGTCAGACAATATTGCTTACTTAATGAAACTTGAATTTTTGGCTAATAATTTTCAAATATTGTTTACAAATTAAAAAGGCATTGGCAATGGATAACGTTTTCAGTCACAAACAATTCCTGAAAAGCAGCACCAGGCTGGTTTGCGACTCAGCCAAGACTGTGGGTGTAGGTGGGAACAACAAGTCCCTCTTCTGCTGACGGAGTGCTGTGCTAAATCAGAGCGCACTGCATTTGAATGTGAGGCCTGCCTGTCGCTGCTGGGATGGCATCTCCTTGGCAATCAGTAATGCAGCGAGTGGATCTGCAGAAGTGCTGAATCGTGATTAATGAGGCTTTGGCTGCAATGTGCTTTTTCGATCCCACCTCCCTATAAACCTTGTCATCAGCATTGCTGTGGGATGTTGCTGCCAAGAGCCTGGCTCACAGTCTCAGAATATATATGCCTGTGTTACTCTACCTCATGACAGAACAGACATGTGTCATGCTGAAAGCATTTAATGGGGGCTTAGAGCGCAGGTTAGAGAAGCACATTTCACGGAGAGCTGCTTCACAGGAATGCAAGCACAGGATGTCAGACTATATCCATGGATAAGGGGTGGGGTCGGGGGGTGCATTGGTCTCTTCATGATGCAAACCCTGGCGGGGCTGGTATATGCAAATACAGTGTAAAGAGTTTATTTATATAACACGCAGGCGTATTATATATATATATATATATATATATATATATATATATATATATATATATATATATATATATATATATATATATATATATATGTCTGCATCTCAGCTTGAAATAAAAATGAAAGATTTTACCATGGCCGAGCAGAAGATGTGTGACTTAATGGTGGGGCGGTCACTATATTGGATGAGATATATATCTCATAGTAATAATATCTTGGTACCCTTTTGGAAGGTAAGGGTATATTTACTATCCTTAATTCCACCTAATCTTACCTTCCAAGGTATGTATGTGTGGAGTAAACAATAGTATATTTGTACATACCTTATAATATAGTGGCCTGTAGATGTAGTTGATGCAAAATGAGTGGATGTTGATATTAACAGGCTCAAATTATTATCATACACCAAAATGAGTGCCAGTTTATGGCACACCGAGGCCCTCTGCCAGGGAACAGCCGAGTTGAGAATTATAAATAGTTTGCTAAGACTGCATTCCCTGTTTTTCCCTGCCCGAATTTTTCAATAGCAAAAAGCTGCAAGTATGTCCGGGATTTAAATGTCTGACAAAGAATACATTACGATGGAACTGGCTGCCAGAACACCAGTCCACATGGTAACGCCCCATTTTGGTATTTGGACATCTCAGAATTACAGATGACTGCAATACAAATGTTCCCAAATTAATCAAAGCGAGGGCCGGGTGGTAAAATTAAATGGCAGAAATGATTATTCTATATTAAAAAGAAACCTTTTGTCAATGTGATAATGTAGCCCAGATCTTTACGTTCTGGCTGGCTTAATTTTCTCCCACCCTTTTCCCAATGTGTGTGGCTTTAGCTCTGTCCACTGGAAAGAACAGAACCCTCTGAAATCATAAGGGGGGTTGTAGGGTGTTTTCTTGAGCAGGTGTCTCCAACCAGTCAATTGCCAGCTACCAGTAGCTCAAAGACACCTTTAGAGTAGCTCACAGCCTTGAGTTCATTTTTAAGTAAGCCCCAGGTCGTATTTTCCTTTTAAAGTTAAGGGAAGGCTGTGTTTATTTTACATTATTATCATCAGGTTGCAATAGTAGGGCATGTTAATCAGTCAGATTTATGACCCAGGCTGGGTGACAGAGATGAACAACTGAATCACTGGGGTATTTAACCCTTAAATAAAAGTACTTATCAACTCAATATTGGAGTTGTTAACAAAATGATCTTTCTGAATGCTTTTAAATGAGAGAAAATTAAAATGAAAAGTTACCTTAATGATTAAGTTAACTCTTCATTTTATTTTTCTCCCATTTCATAGTGTAGCATTTACACACAGCAGGCCCCATCCTCCCAGCGGCCAGTATACCCTGTACCATAAGTATAACTGAAAAATACAGCCCATTTTTAAAATGAGGAAAATTTAAAGTGCAGAAATTTTTTCTACATTACGACCAGTTTTGCAGGGCATTTTCTGCCCTTTAAATTTCACCCATTGAAATAAAAACGATTATATGTTTGTATTATACATGTAACAATGCCACACATGGTGAAATGTATGTCCTGTGATGCAAGTGCATACAACACAGCCTGTCAGTCACCCATAAAAATATATCACATTCATACGTACAGCTGCTCATATCTCCAAAGACCGCGCTCTCACTGACACACATGGCAGCCCTGTCAAAGTGCACTTAGTCAAAGTATTTTGCTCAAACCTTAGTATGTGACTCAATGGACATTAGGCTTGAAGTTAATGAAGCTGGGCGTGGGGGTATCTGGTAACAATACTCCAGTTGTTTAGCCTTCAGTAGCTCACAATGATTTTTACTGATCAGAAGTGGCTCTCACTACAGAAAAGGTTGGAGACCCTAATCCTACAGTGAGGTTCTGTATGCTCTATAGTACAGTGAGTAGGTGTGAAATAAAAACAAAATGCCTCCACCTGCACTAATTGACTTAAATGATGCACTATGGTCAGTCACAAATAAATGAAAAACTACACATTTTGAAGGGATTCCCATGCACCAACTCATATTCATTTAAAAGTGTAGAGGCTCCACCCACGAATAATAATAACAACATTTAATGACACCTTTGTCCTGCAAAGGAATATGCAAATCTAACCTGTGAGGACACGAATCTGCTCTGGTCAGAGCGGTTTGCCCAAAGTGAGACATCAAGGCTTGGCGAGGAAGCAGCAGAAACTCTCTTTCTTTAAATGTTTGAAAACACCTCCTTGTGAGACCTTACTGAATTATGGGACAGTCCTAGCACTCTAGTGATGGCTGTGAGGGGAACCTCACCGCACTATCCTTAATTGTTGGGGTGTAACAGCCCCAGACCTGAAGAAAGGCAGAGCCAACTTTGTTCTCCTAGTGGGTGGAACAGCCCCAGATCTGAAGAAAGGCAGAGTCAACTTTGTTCTCCTAGACTACGATAATCAGACAAAATTAGACAATAGTCAGTACCTAAATCTCTTCATGGCTGGACAATATGGATGCTTATCTGTCACACACACTCGCACAGCTTCTCTTCTCAGAGGTTGTCAGCTATTACTGTCTCCACAGAAGGCAGTGCTCTTCCCACTCTCTCGCCTGCGCGTACAAAACACTCAATCGCAGGATTAACACACTTTCTGCTCAGTCACATTTTAAATACATTCTGACCGACATACCCTTTCAGGTAGCAGGGAGGGATGGTCATACACACCTCCAGTCAGTCCACATGCCTTCACAGGTCATGCATCAGATGGGTTCACCCTTTCTACTATTCTTAAATAACACCTACAGGTATTCTTAATAGGGATGTACCATCTCACTCACCGTGGGGTGGTCAAGTGCTCTATGGAGAATATTTGAGGTTTACAGGGCCTTGCTCATTCACAATCTGTCCAAAGCATGCTCTACAGTAGTGGTACTTAACCTGGAGACCGAGGTTCTGCAAGATCGACACAAGGGGTCTGGGACTGTTTTACAAAATTAAATATGAAGATGAATACAATAACATGTATATAAGTATATACCAATACAGAAGCAAAATAATTTGAAAAAATATATGTTTCTATATTTGATTGTTCATCACACAAAATATTTCATAATTTGAGCATTTACTTGGCTTATATTCATTTTTGTGTATTCTATTGAAGATCAAATCATAGTAGTTGCTTAGGCCGGTGGTCCCCTGCTTCCAACAATCACTCGAGGGATGGCGGAGGGGTCCCTGGATGCCAGTAATGATTCATTGGGGGTCTACAGAAGACAAACTCTACAGTGCAACATAGACATAGCTCTTACTTGTGGATGGCACACCACTCATAGGTCCCGGAAGGCGTGACATTAAAGTAACTCTACAGTTAATGTACGATACAAAGGCACTCATTCAGTCACAAATTTTCTGTCACACCATCTACCCACACTACAGTCATTGATATCGAATGTAACCATGAGAGTCATGCACACAGCTATAGGGTCAGTTGTAAAATTAATTAAATCAAAATGATTCCACAGAGATACACTGATTAGAAGTGCTGCATTTGTGCAGCAATTGATAGGCCTAGCTACACCTACCCTGTGTAGACCTTGATTCTCTATCCAGGTCTGCACCAGTGTTGTGTGCAATTTTCTAAGCACTAACAGTGTAAGGAGCATGCAAAAGTTCTGTCAGGTGGCATAAGTACTGCACATGTTCTAATTCACAGACTATGCTTCAGCCTTTACTTGAGCATTTTAAGATTAAATAGAAAATAATGCACATGCACAGTATGTTTTAAGGAAGTCCCTTTACAGCTGCTATGAACAATGAGTCAATTTGGTTTATTAATTTATTTAGTTGCTGTTTTGAATAGCATAGAACAAGCCTAATAAGTCACATGGCGCTTTACATAAGATCAGCTTACTAAAGTTGCAGCAAAAGCAAAACAATTACAAAAGATAAACAATATACATCACTGTACACTTCACTGTAAGAAAAGAATGACACACATAAACATTTGGGGCTACAAAGAAGGGAGATAGGATTGCAATCACTTTAAAAGCAGGAACAGACATAGGGCTCGATTCATACGTTGAGGGAAAGGTCACTCCATCGCAACAGCGACAGAGTACCTTTTCTGGCAACATAATGGTCTACCCTCCCAATTTAAATGTGGGAAGACCTTTGGTGTGACCACGGTGGAGACTAATCTCTCTCCGCTGTGGTTACACCCCTCCAACGGCCCAACAAAATAAGGGGCAGTTGGAAGTTGAATTGAATGTCTGCCCACTTAATTTAAATGGGCGGACATACACGTCAGTTTTTACTGTCAGTTACTGCCATGGAAAAACTCAGTAAGGGACAGGAAACACTGCAAAATGCCCCCCATGCAAAGAGAGAACTTCCAATGTGAGAGGGCATTGCTTTTATTATTTTCAAAAACAAAATCCTGCTTTGGGGTTTTGTTTTTGGAAAAAAAAAAAATCTGTAACTTTGCCATACAACTTGTCATGTTAGACGGAGCCGTATGGCAAAGCTACAATCCATTGGCAGGAACTGCCTTGACTGTGGTTCCTGTCAATGCTTGAAATGTTTGTCAGGCTTGAAATGCCGCAGGCATTTCAAAATTAGGCAGTCGGGACCTCCGCCAGGGCAATGGAGTAATTTACTCTAATACCCGGTTGAAGGAGCAGCCCAACCAGCAAATATTTAATAAGGACCAAATTCATGAAGTTCATATGGATGCATTTGGCAAGATAACCCTAAATTAAATGAAGACCTGATCACAAAACTTTAAAATGTTTTTGAAGGTTTCGAAGGACAGGGCAATCCTGATTGCTAGTGAAAGAGTTCCACACTTATTGGTGACGTCTTAAAATACAGAGAAGGGGACAAATGCTGTAGTTACTATTTATGGGTGATATTACCTTTACTGACATGTCCTTACTTTAGGGGATGTACGTTGTTACAACGCATGCATTTACCACACATGCCTTTACAACGCAGGTTTTTCAACGCAAGTCGTTACAACGACTTGTGCTGGGGGGTGCTGGATAGTGAATAGTTTAATTTACTATTCCAACTCCAGTCCCCGTGGATAGTAGGGAAGGTGTTGGATAGTAAATTAAACTATTACCTATCCTACAGCGCCCCCCAGCGCAATTCGTTGTAATGACTTGCGTTGAAAAACCTGCGTTGAAAAGGATGTTTCCCTACTTTAGGTAGTGACTGCTCTACAACACTGGCAGATGGGTGACAAAAGTGAAATAATGCCTCATGTGAAGGAGTATTGTATAAAACTGGCAACGCTGGGTAGGACGACTTTAAACAATGCTGACTGAATGGGAGTGAATATTATTGCAATAATAAAATGCTGTTTGATGTGCATAGGTACTTCGCAAATAATAGGTAATAGATTCACTAACTATTCAGTACAATCTGGCGGGTTGGTATCAGCAGACCACGCTTCGTGGGACTGATTTTAAATGAAGCAAGCCTCTTTTTAATGCAGCCAGTTTTCATTAAAAAGAAAAGGGGCTTTGGTTTGAGAGTTAGCAGCGGCCTCTTGGACCACTGCCTACCCTTCAGTAAATCAGTTTATTACATTCACAAATGGTAAGGGATCCCATGGGGACTCCTTTCCTATTGCAAATCCATTACCCCCTCCTTTAAGAAGTCTGTAATTTAAAAGTTTTTTGACCAGATTTCAGTCACAAAGCGTTGATATATATATATATATGATACCAATTCGGTATTTGAAAGGGCTGCCTACAAAATGCCCTTTTATATACCGAATCAGTATCCATTTTTTGGAGTGGAAACAACTTTTCTGACTCCTAAAATGGGATTAGTATATAAAAAAACATTAAAAGTCACATACGCTGAAATGGAGTGTTTGCAGCTTCAAAAATGCTTAGTACACTGTGCACTAGGATGATTGGGGCTGAACAAAACGCACCACTCAGGACATGAAGGGAGACTCAGGAGAGCCATTCATTAGACTGTCGTAATTGCCAATACACACAAGCATTTATGAGTACAGGAAGTAGTACTACAGGAGTACTATTTGATGTTACTCCTGTAGTACTCATGTATCATAGCTTTTAAGATATGTTTTATCGAAATAAAGCTAATATGACTGACAACTATTTGATGTATGTAAATCAATAAAGGCTAGCTAGTTTAAGGGAAGTATTAGGGAGACTCTGGTACGTCAGCAGTGACAATATGTGGGAAAAACACTGTTTTCCTTTGAAAGCCCTCACCCACCGACCTAGTCGGTGGCATGCTTCATCATCGGGCCCACCACAGTGGCACCGAATGTGCCCCGGGTGTGCTTCAACGCCAGGTGACTGCGGAGCTGGTATGTTGCTGAGTGTGCAGTGAAGGGGTGTGAAGGTGAGAAATTAAAATGCTATCCAGGAGGTCCCAGCACCCGAGGGTATTAGCAATATTTAATGAACTGGGCCTCTGTTAGCAGGTTAAAAAGGCAATAGGACGTTTTAAGGGAGAGTTACAATGACCTCCAGCGTCCAGTGTGGTCTACATGTTTCAGCCAGTGCCTTTGTTATAAGCTGGCTTTCCTCAGGACCAAAAAGGGTGAAAGGTGCAAATAATAATAAACTATATTAAGTGAGTGTTGTTATTTTCTCTATGTGTCGCGCACGCTAAGGCGCTGTAACTGTTAGAGGGGGATTCCCTCAAGCTTTTCTACACAGAACACATAGGACAAAGACAAGACGTACAAGGAAGAGTCATATTAGGTTTACATTAAGTAAAAGAACCACTTTTAGCCGACTTGTAAGGTGGTGTTCGACCTATATGCGGCTAAGGTGAGCTCATTGGGGACTCCATAGAGCTTGTGAGGGTATATTCAACCGTTAGTGAGGGGTGGTGGGCTAAAAACGAAATCACAAGGTGAGGTACAGGGAAGTAATAGTACTAAGTCCTCACTCTGTTATTTCAGTGTAAAAAGCCTCATGGGTCGCCTGGCAGAGAAAGAGACCCTGTAGGGATAAAAATGAGACATACAAGGCTTTCTAACCTGTAGGGAGAGAAAGTTCTTACCCCATTTGCCGGATTTAGAGGGTTACTCACGAGTAGTTCGGTCTGGTTCCTCCTAGGACCTATTCATCCATCCGCGGCGCCCGAAATGCAGTGACTGGGCCGCAATGTTTGTCTTTTTATGCTCTAATCGTAATCTATTTCACCTGGTTAGAGTAGAAAGAGAAGGCGGTATGCGCGTAAAACGCCCTATCATGCTGCGACCAACTGCACATGTGCAGGGGAGCAGCGCGTGGGCTCGCGCATGCGCGGAAGGCAGGGCGCGTCGATGCGCATGCGCAAGAAACGGGGCTCTGGTGCGCATGCGCGGGGCATCGCCGGGTGAGCGCTGCAAGCGCTGGGATGTATGAGCAGCCTGTGTGAGAACAGGTGTGCGTAGCGCTGGCCCGAGCGTTGTAATAGACAAAGTATTAAGCTCTGGCACATGTAAATAAACACAAGCGCTGGGCAAAGAGAACAACCTGTGAGTTTAACAGGTGTGTGTAGCGCTGACTATGCGCTACCCAGAGGGTCATTATAAACGAAATATTGGGCCACTGTGTAGAGAATGGGTAATGCCCATCAGGCTTAGGAAATACTGAGTAGAGAGGGGGGGATCACTAGTTGGAGAGAAGGGGTCAGGGAGGACGCTCATGCAGCCTGATGGGCATTACCCATTCTCTACACAGTGGCCCAATATTTCGTTTATAATGACCCTCTGGGTAGCGCATAGTCAGCGCTACACACACCTGTTAAACTCACAGGTTGTTCTCTTTGCCCAGCGCTTGTGTTTATTTACATGTGCCAGAGCTTAATACTTTGTCTATTACAACGCTCGGGCCAGCGCTACGCACACCTGTTCTCACACAGGCTGCTCATACATACCAGCGCTTGCAGCGCTCACCCGGCGATGCCCCGCGCATGCGCACCAGAGCCCCGTTTCTTGCGCATGCGCATCGACGCGCCCTGCCTTCCGCGCATGCGCGAGCCCACGCGCTGCTCCCCTGCACATGTGCAGTTGGTCGCAGCATGATAGGGCGTTTTACGCGCATACCGCCTTCTCTTTCTACTCTAACCAGGTGAAATAGATTACGATTAGAGCATAAAAAGACAAACATTGCGGCCCAGTCACTGCATTTCGGGCGCCGCGGATGGATGAATAGGTCCTAGGAGGAACCAGACCGAACTACTCGTGAGTAACCCTCTAAATCCGGCAAATGGGGTAAGAACTTTCTCTCCCTACAGGTTAGAAAGCCTTGTATGTCTCATTTTTATCCCTACAGGGTCTCTTTCTCTGCCAGGCGACCCATGAGGCTTTTTACACTGAAATAACAGAGTGAGGACTTAGTACTATTACTTCCCTGTACCTCACCTTGTGATTTCGTTTTTAGCCCACCACCCCTCACTAACGGTTGAATATACCCTCACAAGCTCTATGGAGTCCCCAATGAGCTCACCTTAGCCGCATATAGGTCGAACACCACCTTACAAGTCGGCTAAAAGTGGTTCTTTTACTTAATGTAAACCTAATATGACTCTTCCTTGTACGTCTTGTCTTTGTCCTATGTGTTCTGTGTAGAAAAGCTTGAGGGAATCCCCCTCTAACAGTTACAGCGCCTTAGCGTGCGCGACACATAGAGAAAATAACAACACTCACTTAATATAGTTTATTATTATTTGCACCTTTCACCCTTTTTGGTCCTGAGGAAAGCCAGCTTATAACAAAGGCACTGGCTGAAACATGTAGACCACACTGGACGCTGGAGGTCATTGTAACTCTCCCTTAAAACGTCCTATTGCCTTTTTAACCTGCTAACAGAGGCCCAGTTCATTAAATATTGCTAATACCCTCGGGTGCTGGGACCTCCTGGATAGCATTTTAATTTCTCACCTTCACACCCCTTCACTGCACACTCAGCAACATACCAGCTCCGCAGTCACCTGGCGTTGAAGCACACCCGGGGCACATTCGGTGCCACTGTGGTGGGCCCGATGATGAAGCATGCCACCGACTAGGTCGGTGGGTGAGGGCTTTCAAAGGAAAACAGTGTTTTTCCCACATATTGTCACTGCTGACGTACCAGAGTCTCCCTAATACTTCCCTTAAACTAGCTAGCCTTTATTGATTTACATATATAAACTGGGGATACAGGCTAGCTTATCTAGTCCTCTCTCTCTTGTTGATCTGTAAACTATTTGATGTACTCTTACATGCCTTTGTGAATGGGCCCGAATCATCGAACTCCCTATTAGTAAAATTGTAAAGATGGCACAGTCCTTACCGTTTGTAATAACTGTATATGAATATTCCCTGAAAATGTTCATTTAATTAATATTTTAGATATTTTGGGGTGAACAAGTGGTGCAGGGAGTACTGCCTTACATGTTCCAAATTGCCTCAGTGAATAGGCCACCCAGTTTATCAATCAGCACCAGCCATGTGATTTCATACTTTCAAATTTATTTTGATTTCGTCAGAGTAAATAAGGTCTTGATTTAGAGCTTGGCGGATGTGTTTCTCCGTCACAAGTATGACGGATATCCAGTCTGCTTTATTACAAGTGCATTTGTTTCTACCGCACGTCTAATAAGGCAGTCGGGATATCCATCACCTTTTTTGTCAGAGCAATGTGTCTGCCAAACTCTAAAACAGGTCCAAAGTATTGTGACAAAAAAACCTGATGATGTTCACCTTCAATGGCAGCAACGAGTTGTAAATAACATACTCTTTGTCAATGTGTATGTGGGGGTCAAGTAACCATTTAATTGACTAGTAAGTAGCCTTATGTATGAAGATTTGGAATAAAAACAAGAAAAGAGAAATTCCATGGCTTATTGATATTCTTATTATTGTTATTACATACTGTGTGGTGTGCTGTACCATTGTGTTGAATTTACTTCAAAATCTATGGAGAGAGTGGACGGACTGTGTTATTCTATGTGAAAAAGTGTATTGGTGGCATCTCGGTCTGGGGATTGTCTAGCACTTGGTTATCTTGCAATACCTTTCTCTTCTCTAAAATGGAGTTAAATGTCTGGTTACCATATGTTTCTTATAGATGACCAGGTTTGACAGACCAAGGGATGAATAACAAGAAAATGAGTGTCACCTCATGTTACTACCCCCATAGCACAATAGGTATGCTTTATCCATGAAGGAGCACTGTGGCATCAGGAACACCCTGCAGTTGGATATTAAATAATTCTCTGGTAGTATCCCATGAGTGCTATGGTAATTCAATACTGTGTCGTGGAGATAATGAGACTCAGGAGAGCCATTCATTAGACTGTCGTAATTGCTTTTCTGAGAACTCTGCATTCTTATCAACAGTGAACCTGACCAATTTCCTTAAATTTCCACAAATGCTTCACCTGCATATGTGTTCTTCAGTAAATATGGACACTTACTTAGTAGTCTCCACAAAACTGTTTACCTGACTGTCTACTTGGCAAACAAAAAAAATAAGCTGAATATTTATGTCGGCTCTATAAATGAGGACAATATTATTGCACTGTATGCAGGTGATAATTATCATGGCACTGTTCTGTAACTGGACTTGTCCACCATGAAACTCTAGATAACAATTTCAGTGAGGTTTTTTAGTGCTCATGCACTTGTACAACACAAAATAGTCAATTAAAATCGGGCGCTATGAAAGTTTCTGGGGGAGGGGGGAGGGGTTGGGATGTAAATTTACTAAGCCAATATTGCTTTATAAAATTTAACTTTTTGTAATACATTTAGAGGCAAAGCCCAAATTATTTAATTTAAGGTGTTGATAGTCAAAATATTTTTTTCAACAACATGAGGTATTAGAATTTCATTTTTTACATCATCTCCTGTGCTGTTCAAATAGAGCGAAGAGATTTGGGCTGGTCTGTGGGAGTACTAATGGGGAAAGCACAGTAGGCAAGTTGGACTTCATAGGCGCCCCTACCCTTGAATGGATCGATAGCATGGAAACCAGTTGACCACAATGCCTCCTCTTATGTATAGGAATTGCTCCTTATGAACAAATATAGCCCCACATGTGATGAACAGTGTAAATCCATATGTATTTTTAGAGAGGATATGGGCTATATTAAAAAAAAAATATATATATATATATTGTCGCTCCAGGTTGTCCACCTTTGAGTAGCACCCGAGCAGCAGCTTTATTTATGTGTAGGTGAGGACGGGGATCCGCTTGTAGACGCCGCTCCGTAATGGATCTGCCCGACGCGTTTCGAAGCTCCATCTGCTTCTCTTCAGGGGCTTTAACGGAAGCGGTGTGCGCACCCGTTACACTTCTCCAATTTGATATAACTCAGCCGTCGATGGGAGGCTCCAATGAGACTTCTGGGAAGTGTAGTGCGGAAAGCACACAATCAAGTCCTGTATGGACTCCACAAGTGGGCCCGTCCTCGATCTCATGTACGGCTGCTACTTCACTGCCGTGACCCCCACGTTAACGGGGTGGTGCAAACTCCGCGGCTGGACTGCCGCGTGTAAATTGTCGCTCCAGGTTGTCCACCTTTGAGTAGCACCCGAGCAGCAGCTTTATTTATGTGTAGGTGAGGACGGGGATCCGCTTGTAGACGCCGCTCCGTAATGGATCTGCCCGACGCGTTTCGAAGCTCCATCTGCTTCTCTTCAGGGGCTTTAACGGAAGCGGTGTGCGCACCCGTTACACTTCTCCAATTTGATATAACTCAGCCGTCGATGGGAGGCTCCAATGAGACTTCTGGGAAGTGTAGTGCGGAAAGCACACAATCAAGTCCTGTATGGACTCCACATAGCGGATCCCCGTCCTCACCTACACATAAATAAAGCTGCTGCTCGGGTGCTACTCAAAGGTGGACAACCTGGAGCGACAATTTACACGCGGCAGTCCAGCCGCGGAGTTTGCACCACCCCGTTAACGTGGGGGTCACGGCAGTGAAGTAGCAGCCGTACATGAGATCGAGGACGGGCCCACTTGTGGAGTCCATACAGGACTTGATTGTGTGCTTTCCGCACTACACTTCCCAGAAGTCTCATTGGAGCCTCCCATCGACGGCTGAGTTATATCAAATTGGAGAAGTGTAACGGGTGCGCACACCGCTTCCGTTAAAGCCCCTGAAGAGAAGCAGATGGAGCTTCGAAACGCGTCGGGCAGATCCATTACGGAGCGGCGTCTACAAGCGGATCCCCGTCCTCACCTACACATAAATAAAGCTGCTGCTCGGGTGCTACTCAAAGGTGGACAACCTGGAGCGACAATTTACACGCGGCAGTCCAGCCGCGGAGTTTGCACCACCCCGTTAACGTGGGGGTCACGGCAGTGAAGTAGCAGCCGTACATGAGATCGAGGACGGGCCCACTTGTGGAGTCCATACAGGACTTGACTTGATATATATATATATATATATATATATATATATATATATATATATATATATATATATATATATATATATATATATATATATATATTAACACTTTCAATGTTCAGTAACCACTACATTGCTCTGGTTAACTTTCATAGGTTCCTTTGCAAGTTAAATCATAGTCCATGGCTGACAGGAAAGTCTTGCACCATTACAAAACATGTGAAAGTGCTTATGCAGTATACATCTTGAAATGCCATTGTGATAAATATCATTTAGGGAGATCACACATTTACCTAACAGTAGAATTGTTGAAAAATCACGGTACTTTACGGCTATAAATTTCAATATTGGAACTGGTTAACAAGAATCCTAGTGAATGGGATCATGCCTTAGACTGAAACTACAAGAGGCCTTTGGATATGAGAAGTGAACTCTCTCAATCAGTATGATTGAAGGATCCCTTTGATATGGTAGTCTTTTTATGAGGCATTAGAGGAGACTAACAGACGACAGGGCATTGGTAGGTTAATATAAATTCCAACACTAACATACTAATAGACACTATCAACAAGCTCTCAAGCACATCATCATAAGGTTTGCTAGTGCATGATATATTTTGCTTGGAAGATCTTGTCACCATAAATTTGGAGGACTGCATAAATGAACATAATTTCTGACACTGGATTAGAATTCCTGTGGATAGTCCTGGTTTTACTGTATGATGCAAACATATTTTACCTGGTTTTGATTTAGGTAAACAAGTCATTGTAATAATATACAGTTTGTACAGTTGAGGAAATCGTGCTTTCTTTGCTTTATAAAATACTTTTTTTCATATGTTATTGTTTATTGAATAAGACTTCTGTAGCACTTTCACTAAAGTGGTTTAAATAAGCTAAATTAAATTGTACAGCAAATATATGTAAGGATTACTCAGGAAAGATAAAGAAGACAGGAATTTGATACAGATACCCAATTTCCACAAAACATGTAAAGATCTCTGTTGTGGTCATGAAAAACTGAAAACCACGTAGGAGCCACAGAAGAGACCTTGTTACAAAGATCACTAAACAAAGTAAGCACAGACCCTCCCATCAACTCACTCAATCAGCAATCAAGAAGAGGGGAAGTAAATGTGTTGAGGGTGACTGGGGGTGATAAATGTCCATGGTGGTAAATATATATACAACAGCGCATCCAACGCCTTGTACTCCAGGACCTGCAACAATGCCAAGAGGCACTGGCAGTTGCAAATTCAGCTCCCTAATCTGCTATGACTACTGCACCCCACCAGTCATATGCTGTACAAATGGCCGCGCTAGATGGCAGCAACAATTCCACTTAGGTGTGCATCAGACCCAGCAATCACAACAAGAGCTCCATAGCAGGCAGTCGAGATGAAAAGGTAACAGTAGCCACACATGTCGGGGCATCCAACTGCACAATGTGAAATTGGAGGACACAGGGATGTTTTAAGGCATAGGCAAAGTAGGCTGTGGCCCAGGGCCCCGGTCTTTCGGGGCCCACCTTAGAGCCAGCGCTGTTCTGCAGAGTCTTGTCCCAATAATCTTGAATAATTCCTAAACTGATTTGTTTAAATATGGCTTTCATTTAATTTATTTTTAATGATGGCGATATCTGAGAGTGCATTACATATATTTTTTTCAGAAATGTTGAGTTTATGTTTCAAGCAACATCCCTAAATAAGTTTCTTTTAGCTCAAAACCGGACTTCACATATGAGAAATGGGAGGGTGTCATTGAGATTATTTGCAATAATAATCGTTAGCTGCTGCTGTGATACAATATTGAAAAAATACATTGCAGTAATGTTAGTAGGAATTTGTTATAGCGCACGTATCGTCCCCGAAATGATTTATTGGCGCTGTGATAGCAGAGTCTGGAGCTGTGAATTAAAACAGACAGGTTTTAAGCTGTTACTTGAAGCCAGTACAATCAGTACGAGCCCTAATGGGCAAGGGGAATGTCTTCCAGTGGTACGGGGCCAGGTGAGAGAAGGCCCAGCCACCACATTTAGATGTACAGATCCATTGAGGGCAGAGAAGGAGCTGATTTTTTGATCTAAGGTTTCCATCTGGGCAATAAGGTATCAATGTGTCCTGTAAATATTTGGGCTCCTTACCTGCCAGAGATTTGTGTGTCAAGCAGAGAAGTCGGGCTGCAGTATTTTGAACCACCTGCAACTTAGCATGGATGGCTCTGTTTGATGCTACTATCACTATCCCTGAATATTGGATGTAAACACATTTAGAATTTGGACAGTGTGTCTGTGCACTGTAAGTGACCTGTCCAAAGAGGGCATGAAAGAGCTGAAAATGGATCATAAATTCAAATGTGTTCCGGAGAGGGGCCCCAAAATTAATTTTGGCCCAGCGCCCCCAAAATCCTTAGGATATCCCGGGGAGGGGAGCGGTTGACACAAGCTGACACCACTTCTTTGTTAGTGTTTGTGTTTTGAATGATGCCATCAATGAAAATCTGTTCCTTGTGGTTCTTTTTCAATGTACAAAAAGTGACTATCATTCTTAATAGGGCATAATATCACTTTGGACTAATTTGGTCATCGTTTAAGTTTCTATTTGGCAGTTGACCATTGGGTCATTGCCAAGCAATATCAAAGACAATGATTTTTTTAGTGTGCTTTTCACTTTCAATTTTCTTGCAAATGTCACTTATTTAGAGCAAAGAGGTGACTACAGCAGGATAGCATTTAGGAACCTGTAATACAATTTATGAATTCAATATGTGGGATTTCAGTGAACATAATTTCCATTTTTAAATTTCTGTCTACAAATCTGTTTAGTCTCCGCTCCGCCGGTAGGGTTTTTGGAGTTTGATGTACGTCGTTTTATTAGGGATGGGTGGAACTCGTTGAGTTTTACTCCGCAGAATTCTGTTGAGTTACATAAACACTCCCTGAGATTTCGCGGAGTTTCGCAAGTGGCGGAATTTTAGCCCTTGTGCTGAATTTTATCATTGAGAGCTTGTTCCACACTGTAAAATCAGCATGATGGCACCCCGCACCGTGCCAGAGGGTGCTCTTTCTTTTTGAAGCTCAAGTAGATTTCTACTAGAGCTGCAACTTTCTCAAAGCGAATGGAAGCGACCTGCTGCGACTGCCCACATTGAGAAACTACGCCGGGACTCATCTTAGTGTCCAATTTTTCTTGGTCGCAAACTTAACGTTGGCGAGCCACTCGCAATAATAACTCTGCCACACAGCAGTTCGCTGAGCTTTTTCAGGAACTCTGGGGTCCAGACAGAGCACTGAGTGGGCAGACTCCACAAACTGCCAGCGGAGCAGTGTTTACTGCCCACCCCTAGGTTTGATCACTTAAGATTAATCATCTAACAATGGGCGGCTGAAAGTTTATTGGATATAGTGGTGAATGAATAAAGCAGATATATTGGATTGAGGAACTCCTTATGAGGTTATCCTTTAGTTGAAATATCCAATTCGCAGGAACAATAGAATTTGAATGAATTATTTTAAATATTTCACAGACGTGACATAATTTGTGTTACTTATGTATTTCGATACCACTACAGTTTGTGTAATAACAACAGCAAAACATAAAGCTCATCTACACCTAAATGCAATAAATAGGCATACAATATGAAAATTATTTTTTGACGCCACAGTCCCATTCCTCTTTCAAAGAATCAGGAATCACCAGGAATCTCTGAATGAGATTTATTCATGCAGACATTTTGCCATAATGCTGGAATCTTCATGAGATTGCTCCTGACGGGGTCAACCAACAACAAGGGGTGACGTTTGTGGAAATCTACCATACTTCTACAGGTAATTTACTACTCACTAAATAACCTTGTAAACTTGCACCATCAAGGGTAGTAGTAAATTCGATTTATCGGCTTTGATTGTAAAAACATCCCCAAAACTGTTGCCGTGTATGGAAAATTGTTTCTCTACAGCAGAAACATGTTTTGCCACTGGGCAAACAAAAAACGTTTTTAAAGTGACAATACACTTGAGTGTGGTATTCAACATGCAGACACCTGCTAAACCTCTATATTCTAAAACTGGTTTTATGTGTGGATTCTCATGGAAATCTGTGATAGTCTAGCATTCCCTGGACTGCTCCAGGAATTGTTTTACAATTCCCTAAATGTTAATAAAGTATTCTAAATGTATGTGCAAGTTAACAGTTCTGTTACGTGGTATTACGTCAGTCATTGTTAACGCTAAAGGACCATTCTCAAATGTCTCTTTATTCGCCAGCGTAGGTGATACCAAATAGCAAAAACACACCTGAGTGGGGTATAACTCTATGGACGGACCAAACCAACTGGGAAGACATAACATGGGTGTAAATATTCAACATTTATCCTGCTACTTTTGTGAATCGAGTCCAAAGAAAAATATATGTGTTTGATAGACATGTAACTATAGTTCATATTCAGTCTGAGATCATAGCAATTAAATAAATGCTAAATGTCTTTACAGGGTGTTGGCTTTTGTGATGAGAGAGGTCTGATTTTACTGTCATGGAATAATAAGTTGTGTTCGTTCAAGTGAGTAAATAGCAACAAAATGAGACCAATTGTAACAGTTTCAAAGTATTTTAAACAAGACTGACTTTTCTGATACCGGTCAAGGTCTCACTGTATCAAGACAAACAGTGCCATGGCTCCCTTTGGAATGAGCATTGTGAACGAGGTTTGTTACTAATCGCTGGTGTTTTTCCCTCCTGTTTTTATCAGTGTGCTTTTGTGACCTTGGCCTTGTGGAAGCTGACTTGACCAGACCTGTGTTTTTCAAGCAGCTTTGCCTGTGGCTGAGTGTTGCGTGTCTGGGTGAATAGACTGTGCACTGTGCAGGCTCTCAGAGCGGGAATGCATCTGCCTGTTATTGGTGGCAGTCCATGCTTGAAAAACATAGGAAGTCATCAAGGTTTTGTTATAGCGATGCTCCTGCCATAAATTGGTGGGTGTCCTGCAGTGGAAACTCCATGGGTCCTCCACCCTTGTTTAGTCCTGCTCTGTTGTGGTGGTGGAGCCACCACTAGGCAGCTGCCTTCAGTGCACTGTGAGGACCACACTAGTCAGAGTGGCCTCAGTATGCAGCCTTTCCCTGCCTCGGATGTTTATGGTCTCTGAAACTAACCCCTGCTTTGTTGCTCCTAAAAAACAAAAGCGAATGGTGTCTCGCCCGCCACAACATGGCGGCCGGTCTGGCATTCAGTTTTAATAAAAATGTAGCCATCAAACTGGAGTATGGCTTTCTGCAAAACCATGCCCACCGAGTAGGCAGGGAACTCTAAAAGGGGCGGGTGGTCTTTTTCTGCGTGGGCAAAGGCGAATGTCTCCATCCCTCTGGCTGTCTGCCCACCTCTAGTTGTGCTCCATTGTCACTAACTTATAAATAAATATGATGTTGTTGCAATACCATTTTAGATGCTTACACACAGTTAATAAACATGCAGTTACTAGTTATATTTAGACAATGTTCTCAGCTGTCTGCTGTAATTGTAAATATTACAAATTGAGGTGATAGAGTGCTAACGACACTGTGCCTTCAGGCCAGAAGCACATTTAATCCAATATTAAATTCAGTTTTAAAGTTATTTCACAACTCTTTTCCTTCCACTCATTCTTCCGCTATGCATAATTTACACAAGAAGAGAACATAATGTTTTCAGTGCCAGTCTGCGTACGCTGAACGCCAAGGTCTTTGTTAGACATTCTTATTGTAAACACTCTTTCCGTCCCTCCATCCTTTGAGAGTGCGGCGCTCTCATGCAAATTAGTGAGAAAGTGGAGAAATTCCAGGGCCTGCATAGTGGAAAAGATGATATCACATACCTCCTTCTTGGTGGACAAGAGGTAGATGGCTTTCCCTCCTCTCCCCTTCCGTGGGTCCTAGCGCATCTTCTTCTCACCAGACTCACCATTGCTGGAGCATAGACACTATTGCATAAGGTGCACTGATGCGGAGGGTGGTTTCTTCCCACAACTCTTGTGTTCTTCCACAAACAATAAATTCCTGTTCCCTATAGCGGAGTGGTGTGGCTCACTGGTTAGTGGCGGCAGACCCGAGAGCAGAGGACGGCCCGGGACCAGGGTTCAATTCCCGACGCGGCAGGGTCGTGGACCAGGGTCAGCGGACTCGATAATTCTTGCCTCAGTGCCTACTCTAACCAGGGATCACACTCGGCAACTCTGGGCATTAGCTTGTCTCATCTCCACAACGGCCCCCCACATACGCTGGGGATGCCTGGTTTCACCATGGAGATACCCTGCAGGGTCCATCTCACAGGGAAAGCCAGGCCGGATTCCCCAGCGGTCTACAGCGCGGAGATACCCCATGTGGGGTGATTCATGCGCTTTACAAGACATCATTACATTACATAGCTAACTCTACCCATGGTATTGCGGGTACCCTTTTATGGGCAACAGCGTGGCAACACTACTTATTTGCAATAGCGATAAAAAAATTAATGGATCAATTAAAAGACATGAAGTACCAAACCTCTTCCTCACAAACCATTACAAAATGAAAAATTTCCAGTGTGCACATTTTCGTCCATTTAGGTTAATCGCCATGGGGAAAACAAAACAAGCAGTTCAAGGAAATAAACTTGTTCCAACAGTTTTAAAAACATATTAGAACATTGCAATGTTGGGAGCTCCATTGAAAACAATGGAGTGCTCTGGGCTTATAATGACTGGTATAAGCCTGGAGCTCCAACATTCCAATGTTTCTTTGTTCACAGCTCTGGCTGTGAACAAAGGGTTCAGGGAGCCTTGTGGGTATTCTAATCCCCTCGCGTTCCCAAAATGCTTAGTTTTTTTAGAACATTAGAACATTCTGTCCTCTAGTGACAGAATGTTCTAATAGCCTTATGCCCTTCGTAGATGGGCTATATAAGCTATTAAAGTCCCTCTCCCTTGTTAAAGGCCCTCGCCTTCGGCTCGGGGCCTTTAACGCTGGAGAGGGCTTTTAATATAGCCTTATAGCCCGCCGTAGCGGGCTATACCGGCTATTAAAGGCCCGCTGAATCGTTAAAGGCCCGAGCCGAAGGCGAGGGACTTTAACGAAACAGCGGGACTTTAATAGCCGTATAGCCCTGCTACGAAGGGCTATAAGGCTATTAGAACATTCTGCCACTAGAGGGCAGAATGTTCTAACAAATTAAACAAAGGGTTCTCGAAGCTCGAGGGGATATAAATCCCCTCGAGCTTCGAGAAGCCTTTGTAGAACATTGGAATGTTGCTCTGCGGGCCTTTACCGGCCCATAGAAGCAGGGAGCACTCCATTGTCTGCAATTGAGCTCCCAACATTCCAATGTTCTAATAGCCAGTATAGCCCTCTACGGCGTGCTATAAGGCTATATTTCAAGTCTATGAGGAACTCATGACGAGGATGGAAGGGACAGGCAAGAACTCTCTGACTTCTACTTCAGACAATTCAACTGAATCATATGGGTGTCCGCAGCGGGGCGCGTGGCGCTAGTATGTCTGTACCACAGGAGAAATGGCACCTAGCTGATATGTCATAAACCTAGAAATGTCTGGTGCATAACATATGTGCCAGCAGAAGCATGCCGCTGAAGGTCGCATTAGAATCCCTGGTTCGGAAACTAAAGCTCCATCAGAGTATGTGACGTCATATGCTAGGATGATAACTGTGTTTAGCGGGGAACTGCCCTATTCATCAAATGCTGCTACCAATAATGTCGGTGTTATGATCATTATGCCTTGGCACTGCTACTGAATTCTGGGTTCTGCATACATCATCTTCAGGATACTTTATTCGGCTATACTGAGCCATAAATGTGAAAGCAAAAAGAAATACAGTATAATAAACCATAAAATAAAACAGAAGTTTATTAAAATCACTAGAACAAGTATTAAGAACATCAGTATGATGGGGAAAACAGTCAATAATTACATCGTACTGCGGGGGCGGGATTTTGATCGCTATCTTATCACCCTTGATCTAAACCCCGTTCTGGTCGTCTGAACCTTTATTGCCTGTCATTGAGGGAAGAAAGTGCATCTCTTACCAGGTTAGTTCAATCAATAATGGACTCCGCTCGGAAGAACCACAAACTACTTCTAGCTTTCAAAGATTTATTATAAGGTTAAAGTCAATTGCAAATACAGGCATCTCAGGATGAGATTCAAAAGGTATACGGGTACAACTACATACATGTGCTCTCTGAATGCCCTCAGACGAGCAAAGAAAACTACCAGGACTAGTTCCAAAATTAAAAGAGCTGCAAGCATAGACACGTATTGTGATCTCTCAGTCATTTACAGCCGGAATAAAGGTTTCAGGTTAGGCTGTCCCTACCCTGCTCTGGATGGTATCCCTACTTAACAGAATCCCAACCTAACAAAAGGTGTCAGTGGTGAATGACTTCCTAGGAAGATCACTCACTCTTAGTCTCTAGGTGAAACCTATGATCTCCAGTCATGACCCCTCTCTGCCTACCCATCCGCTCTCTAAAGGGTCCTCAGGCATCTGCTCTAACTCCACCCAGGGGTGCTGTCCCTAATACAAAAACACAATCTCATTTGAGACGCCCCTCGCGAGACGCCCCTCACGTGGTGTTGCTTCTGGCTTTTTCCATGATGATCCTCATTGGGGCCTCGTGCATTAGAGTTGACCTTGCTTCTCAGACTCTTCTCCGGCCCGCCGATACCCCTTAAACATTCCTAAACCCTCCTCCATGTCTGTTTCATTTCCCTGAACAGAATCCTATTCATTCAATATTTAATTGGATCCCTCCTCACACACGCAGACAGACATCCGCAGCTAGGATCCCATTTCTCATAAACTTCTAACAGAAGTTTGCAACATTATGTCTCGGCGCACTTGGCTCATACTAATACGTGTAAATCAAGCATGGTTAAACATTTCAGGCCTACAACATTTCTCATAGCGATTATATTCTTCAAATCCTTTCATTAGTCAATACATCATGTTAATACTCTACTTTATGATTATGCAAACACATCTAATAAAATATAAACCTATTGGAAACAGAATTACTAAATATCATTTAGTGCAATCCACGTCGTGCAAATGAATACCTTTCCCAATCCTTTCAGCTCTGGCCCTGAGGCCTACTTCGTTCTGTGCTTGCAGCATGTCATTCTTACATTTTAGCAGCTACACGACATGGATCAGGATTAATCACGTCTAATAAAGTTATACATTTTCACACATTTCTGCATTAGTTCCACTTCTATATAAATCTCTAGATTAACTACACATTTTAAAATATAGATGAATATATTCTCGGCACTCATGGCATTTCTCTTCATGATTGTGCGTACTAGGTGTAAGTTTGATACACTTATACAATTTGTTCAGTTTGCGCTCTCTCAGTTCCCCCCTTTGATGACCTCTAGGGGTCATCACCATTTAAACTGAACTAATTGCTAATGTTCCTCGCTTCTGTGTTTCTAGAGCCCTCAGGCTCCTATACTGATTGTCTTGTATTGCAGCTAGTCTCTGTAGCTGTTCTCTCCGGGCTTTCTCCAATCTCTTTGATCTATACCATCTGTATGCCCTTACCAATCCCCACAACATGATCACACAGATCAATATTATGATGATAGGTTTCAGCACATACCATACGAAGCTCTTTCCCAAGTTGGCGAACCAACCTCCAACTTCACCCATTCCATGGCCCACTTTTTCCCAAACATTTTCTCTACTCAGGTCTTCGATCTCTTTGTGGATATTAGTTATGTTCATGATAACCTTCTCCAGGGGCTTTGAATTGTCTGGAATGTAAGTGCAACATTCCTGGACCTTCAAAGCCTTACAGACTCCGCCCTCTTTTGCTAGCAGGACGTCTAACGCAAGACGGTTCTGAAGCACCATGGCCCTTATCGACTGCATCTCTCCTTCCACCAGCATTAAGGACCTAGCAGTGCTGGCAGACAATCTGTCTACGACTGTTGCCAGTCGTCTAATTTTGACATCATTGAGGATCAGTCCTAAAAGAGGAAATACAGCTCCAAATACATCTCCTACCATTTCTGCATCTCCTAGGTCTCTTCTCCCCCTCGCTGAAGCCTTGCCCTCGATGATCTCTAAGTCTTGGGCATGGTATATTTTGGGGAAGATGATTGCCAAGTAACATGAGCCATACCAGTTGTCAGGCAGTCTCACGTAGGCATTTCTTCCACACACAAAATATACATTTGGAATCACTTGCATTCCTTTCAGGAAATCTTTTGTATAATATTCTAAATTGAAAGCATGTTCACAACTGACTTCTCCTACGTATACATTTTCGTAATACGTTTTGGCTCTGTGAAGACATAACTTTCCTCTCTGCGTTTTATCCAAAGCTATAGGACCACTACTACCCTTTCTCTTGTGTGCCTTCTCTTCCTCGGTCCAATCTGTTTTCCATTGTCCTGATTTTTTCAAAATCTTTTGCCTTCTGTATCGATCATCCACCTGCCCTATAAACTTCTTCTCGACTTCTGACACCTTGCATGTCAAGTTATTTCTGCGGGCATGTGAAGTATCTAAGGTAATCCAAGGAATGAAGAACTTGGCCAATCTGTCTTCACTCTTCCAGTAGTCCCATTTATTCATCTGTTTATAATTTGGGACTTCTGGTAACACTGAATCATAATTGGAGAAATAGTATTCAAAACTATCTCTCCCATAAAATATACTAAGCAATAAGCTACATGTAATGCCATATGTCAGTGGGAGGTGATGGTATCTAATGCCTTCATCTACAGACGCCGGCAACTGCATGCAGACATAGCAGTCCTTAACCTCCATGGCATCCACGTATTCATACAAAAGTTTAGCATAAGCATTTGACCTAAAGTCGCCTTGGGACTCATCCATATGTAACCTACGGGCTTCTGCTGCTAATAACTCCTTCTCCTGTATGTTTTCTCCTTTCTTACCAGCAACAGTGGGTTTTGGTGTCACTACAGACTTCTCGTCTGATACCCTTGCCTCCCTCTCATGTCCCACTACATATGAAACTGTAACTACTAAAGCTATTAGAAGGATCACTCCTACTATTAGTGTGCCTATTATACATTTGGCTCTACGATTCGGGGTGCCGGCTTCCATTTCGTCAGACAATAGGATTCTCTTCCTTATTCCAATGCAAAGTTCTTTCCTTCTCGTCCCTTTACAGTCTCTTTTGTTCCTTCATTCTTTAGAACCCCACAACTGGAAGCTGGCAACTCCTTTGCAAAAGTCTTTTAAAAGCTTTAAACACAGACAACCCTAGCCCTTCTCCGTCAACTTATAGGAAGGTCCCTAAGATTCTCTGCTTCCTAGGCGCTAGGTAATCTTCTTCTTCTTGCTTATTTACAAAAGTCTTTAAGCATCTACAATTAATTTCGGACCTGCGGCTTGAATAGCATAGTTCAATATTTCCAAACGAAGAACGTGCTCTTCATGGCTGGTTATCTTTGTCCCAAAGTCGGGGAATTGCAATTCGGTGAAAAACATGTGCTTTAACTTGCTTAAGCGGGGAGGGTTGGGGAGTGTGAACGTTAGTGACCCTTCTGCTTCGACTCCGGGCACTAACAGCTGTACTTCCACCGTGATGATGGGCTCAGAGCTGGACACCACCACCGCTCGTATCCTCCCTGTCTCCCGCTCCAAAGACATTTGTCGCCAGATATGTCCACTCAGGGGTGGCGTATCTTCTGCTAGGCACACGTACTCTTCTTGATCTTCTTAGATCTGGTGCTTCAGAGCCCTGAGCACCTTCTTCCTGGTCTGAATCTTCGGATATTGGAGGGAGGGTTCTCTCTGGAGTCGACCTCAGGCTTGAACTCCTTCTTTGAGGCCAGCTGGCTTCTCCACGTCTTACCCTCCTGCTCCTTGTCCTTCTGCTTTGTTCTCGCTCTCTTTCAGCCTGGTCAGTATCTGATTCGTACTCCCAGCTACTTTCTCCTTCAGTAGCGTCGTCTGTTTCGCTGTTGTACTGACCGTCCTCAGGCTGATCAGACTCGTTCCCTGCTTCTTCTGGCACCTCTACAGCTTGGCTAGCCCCCTCTATGGCTTCTCGGTCTGCAGCTGGGCTCCTATCCGAGAGAGGAGCTGTTTCTTCCAGAGGTGCTGGAACCCTCCGCGTATGCGACGCGTGGATCCAATTGGGCAGGCCTCCCACCTTCACTGCAGTGTTCGTGATCAGGATGATCTGGTAGGGCCCTCGCCAACGAACATCCAGGCAGCTTCTTCTCACGTGCTTTCGCACAAGCACCCAATCACCAGGGCACAGGTCATGGCACGGGTCCTGGCACGACGGAACTTCGGCAGCCTGCACCTGAAGGGACACAGAATGAATGGCGTCAGACAGCCCCTTACAATAGTCCAGGATCATATCATCTGTGATGTTTAACAGTGCAGCAGTTGGTACAGATGGCAACCTCATTGCTCTCCCCATTAACACCTCGTGAGGCGACAGTCCCGTTCTTCTGTCTGGGGTACTACGGAGGCTCATAAGGACCAATGGCAGAGCATCAGGCCAACTCAGGGACGTAGATGAACACATCTTTGCAATTCGGGCCTTAATGGTGCTATTTATCTGCTCCACGATTCCTGATGCTTCTGGTCGGTAACTACAATGCAATTTCTGATCTATGTTCAGGGCCGCACAAATCATCTTCACAAGCTCGCTGTTGAAATGCGTTCCCCTATCTGATTCCAAAGAGGCCGGCACCCCGAATCTTGGGATGAGTTCCCTGACCAGTAACTTGGCTACTGTGAGGGTGTCACACCTACGTGTAGGGTATGCCTCGACCCATCTGGAAAATACGCAAACAACCACCAAGACATAACGAAGGCGGTTGCACCTTGGCATTTCAATAAAGTCTAACTGCATCCGATTGAATGGACCTCCAGACCTCCCTATGTGACTCAGTGCAACTGGTGTTCTTTTTCCTACATTCAGCTGCTGACAGGTCACACAACGTTGGCACACTGCTTCGGCTGCTACTCTGAACTTAGGATTATACCAGGTCTGTCTGAATACCCTCAGCATAGCGTCTCTCCCTAGGTGTACTGGACCATGGATTTGTCTAGCCATTGGGCTCACCATCTCATTGGGTAACACTGCCCTCCCATCTGCGGAAACCCAGAAATGAGCCTCACCCATCACACATCCTGCCTTTTCCCATGTTTGCTTTTCAAAGTCTGGTGCGTTTTCTTGCATGCATCTCAGTTCATCCCAAGAGTCGACAGTTTCCAATATCATGGCTAATTCAGTTCTTACATTTATTCCGCCCACTTCCACCTCTGTGAAAGAGTACCCTTGTTCTGCGCAATACCTCGCAACTTCGTCGGCATATCTATTGCCTTGCGACACGAAGTCCATGTTCCTAGTATGTGCGGTACATTTTACAACTGCGATACCTGCTGGACATTGCAAAGCCTCTAACAGCAAACGCACAAACTCTCCATTGCGAATAGGAGAGCCTGAAGATGTCATGTAACCTCTTTGAGACCATAACTGCCCGTAATCATGAACTACCCCGTAACCGTATTGGCTGTCGGTGTATATAGTGACTCGAATTTGGTTGCTTGCCAGGCAGGCACGCGTCAATGCAATAATCTCGGCTACCTGAGCGGAGTGTACTCCTTCCAGGCATCCGGCTTCCACAACTCCAGAAATTGTACAAACAGCGTAAGCTGCTCTCAACTGCCCAACTTCGTCTCTTACGCATGAGCCATCGACAAAGAAAATTTCATCGGGGTCAGTCAGTGGCTCATCCACGATGTCGGGTCTCGGTTTGGTGCATAGTTCAGTCACATCGAGGCAATCATGGTCTGTACATTCATCCTCATCAATATCACTTGGGAGCGGCATCAAGGTAGCAGGGTTCAAAACAGAGCATCTCTTGAGGGCCACGTTCTCTGCGGCAAGAATGACTTGCTCATAGCGCGTGAGACTGCTGTTGGTCAGATGCTGTGTTTTGGTCTTGGTCATCAACAGTTCAACAGAGTGGGGCACATACACCTCTAACAGGTGCCCCATCACAATGTTCTCACAACGCTCGATACTGACACCTGTTGCAGCAACGGATTTGAGACATCCGGGCAACGCTGCGGCTACTGGGTCTAAAGTAGCCGAGAAATAGGCAACTGGTCTACGGGCATTCCAATGAATTTGGACCAACACAGACAACGCACAACCCTCTCTCTCACAACAGTAAAGCAAGAATGGTTTATCGTAATCAGGCATTCCCAGAGCAGGAGCACGACACAGGTCCTCTCTCAGCTGCAGGAACGCCATCAAACAGTCTTTGTCCCATGGTACCGGATCACTCACCTCCTTGTGCGTCAGTTTTTGCAAGGGTTTTGCTTTCAGTGAAAAGTTGGCTATCCACTGTCGGCAATACCCCACCATCCCTAGGAACATCCTGACTTCTCTCTGTGTTTTAGGCGCATTCATCTTCATGATCGCCTCTATACTGTCTGGTGGCACTTTTCGTTTGCCTTTCTCAATTCTGTGCCCCAAGTACTGCACTTCTGTCAGGCAGTACTGCAATTTTCCCGGGGACACCTTGTGCCCATTTACAGCTAGGTGATTTAGCAAAGCAATGGAATCCTCCCTGCAAGCTTCTTCAGTTTCTGACGCCACAAGTAGGTCGTCTATGTACTGGACCAGAACTGACTTCTGGGGCAGCACTAGACTTTCAAGATTTTTCTTCAATAGCTGGTTAAAGATCGATGGGCTCTCCGTATACCCCTGGGGGATACGACACCATGTTAATACGCGATTTTCCAGCTTGAAAGCGAAAAGGAAATGGCTATCCTCGTCCAATGGGATCGAAAAGAAAGCCTGGCAAAGATCTATCACAGTGAACCATTCGGCTTGAAACGGTATCTGAAACAGTATCACTGATGGATTCGGTACCACTGGACAACATGAGACAACTATGTTATTAATCTTTCGGAGGTCTTGCACTATCCTGAATTTCCCATTTGGTTTCTGCAAACCCATAATCGGGGAGTTGCATGGAATACCCACGATTTCCTTCAGTATTCCCTGCTTAATCATAGACTCGATCACGGGCTTTATACCTGCAATCGTTTCTGGAGTCAATTTATATTGGGGTGTTCTTGGAAACTCGGCATGCGGTTTCACTACAATTTTCACTGGGTCCACTCCCTTGACCAGTCCGATCTCTTCCCCAGTGAAATCCCACACTTCCGGTGCCACAGTCTCTCTCAGATCCCATGGGAGCTCATCCACGGTCAAAGTAGGATACAGCTCCACACATATTCTTGAATTTGCGACTTTGAAGTCAGCATCGTCATCATTGGTCAATACCTCCACTCCTTGTGGTGTGCAGTATATTGTACAATTTAATTTGCACAAAAGGTCTCTTCCTAACAAACATACAGGACTAGAATCGCAAACCACAAACTGATGCTCATCGCTGTATTTCCCTATTTTCACCTGCACTGGTTCTGTCAATTGGCTAGTCATTCTCCTGTTTGCGACCCCCACCACTTGTATGGTCTCTCCAGACATGGGCAGGCCTGGAACTGCGGCTGATCTTATCGTGGATCGAGTGGCTCCTGTGCCTACTAGGAATGTCGTGGGGCACCCTGCCACTTCGGCCTCAACATAGGGTCCCCTTTGGTCCACGTCTAAGGCTGCCCCGAGGGTACAGTCTTCTCTTTCCACTCTCTGTCCTGTTAATGGATCAACGTAATAGCATTCTTCCCCTCCTACAAACAGAGGCATCTGTCTATATGTCTTACCCATGGTCCCTACTCGGGGTGGCTGGGGGAACTGGGCTCGTGGGGGTGGGGTCCCCCCTCTGAGCACCTTTCCTTGGTAGGGTGTTACCCCTCTCGCCGGAGTACTCTGAACCTCTTCCTCCTCTACCTCCTGTTCTCCAATTTCAATGTTGTAGGGACACTCGCGTTTCCAATGCCCCACCTCGTTACACTGGTGGCATCGAGTCGTTTTCTTCAATGCGGCTATATCCACCCTGGGTCTAAAGGTGGAGTTCTCCTCATTGCCCTTGTTCTGGCTATACTGTTTCTTACCCCCAGTTCCTATTCCCTGTTGCTGTTGCTGTTGCTGCTGTCCACCTTTACCAGCTGACTGCATCTGTACCACCATCAGTTTTTCTTTTAGCTTCTTTGCCTTGGAGTCTATCTCATCACAGCAGTACCTGGCATATCTCAGAATTTCATCTAAAGGTTTATTTTGCCAACAAATCAAGTGTTGCTGAATCATTAAACTAATATCCGGTCTTAAACCCAAGACAAACTTAGACACAAACTGCCCTATGTCTTTCGGGTCCATTACATCCAACCCGCTATATTGTTTAAACGCTTTCAGCAATCTCTCGTAATATTCATGAACAGTCTCTTTGGGTTCCTGTCTAGTTCGATCTATTTTGACACAATCTATGTCCTGCATTGGCACCTTGTCTTTCAGCCAAGTCATCACTCTCTCGTATTTTACCATTACTGTCTCGGACGGCCCATTAGTCCTTGCATCTCTCTCTGGCTCTGTTGTCGGCCACTCAGCGCTAACCTTACATGCTGTCCACAAGTCTCCTGGTACCACAATGTCAAACAGGGTGTTCAGATCTATCCATAGGACTTTTGAGATTTTTACAAACCTCTCCACTTGCTTATACCACTCGACTGGGTTCTCCCTCAATTTAGGGAAGGAGTTGGTAAAGGCTGCCAAGTCCCCCCTGCTCCATGGCACATGTACATAGTTCCCATTTGCAACCTCACGCAAAGGGTATGCCTCTATTCTCTGTAATCCTCCTGGTGTCATACCAAGCATGCTCCTCCTTACGGTCCCTTTCTTGGACCACCTTTCTTCCCATTTATCAAGTGCCCTCCACGTCCTTATCCCAGTGATCAGTTCCCTTATGTGGGTTTTCAATCTTATTGTCCTTCTCTCATCTAGGTCTCGATCTGAATAATGTAGCCTGTGGTTACCCTGTAATGCTTTGGTCCTTGACAGGTCCACCATATATTTGCCTGCTAGTTCAACTAATTTCTCATGAATTGTTCTCGCCTTTCGAGTGATGTCCTTTGCCATGAACAGTATTTCATCCTGCTCATACATTTCCATTCTTTCTAGAGGTAGGGTACCATCCATCATGTCATCCAGATCTGACTTTAAGCTGGCGACATCGAGTCTCTTAGCTTTTATCTCAGCTCGCAGTATCTCTTTCGACGGGGGTTCATTGGTCTCTCTACCATCCCAACTCCGAGTCCTACGCTTGGGCTCAGGAGAGTTAAGGAGAGTCCTCCCTTCCTCCCATCTCTCTAAATCCCACGCTCGGCCATCCTGCCTGGGGAGGTGATGAAACACGGGCCTGTTTCCCCCTATCCCATTTTGTCCATTCTCTCTGGCTCCCCTCATTTCATGGCAAGGTTCTCTGTGGTTTTCTACCCTGTCCTTATTCTCTCGTAGTCTAGTGTCACTCAGTATCTGGTAAGACCCTTCTCGGCTCCCCATATCCCCCGGGCTGTCTTCATTTCCGTAATCACAGGGGTCATGGCGAGGCCTCTCGCAACTCCCGTTCTGTCCACTATTCCCAGACACATAGTGGGTGCACTTGAAACTGTTTCTATACTCTTGAGTTCTCCTGTCTCCTTCACTGTGTATTGGGCGGGACACCCCCCCACACTCAGGGCTCCTATTTTCCAGGTCTGGTCTACCTCCACCCCTGGAATGATGGGTGTCTCCCCTACTGTCCTGACCCCTCCCGTCCCACTCCGGACTGCTTTCATCAGCCCCGCAGTGAGTCCGGGTCTTGCTATCTTGGCTTTCCCTTCCAGCTTCTGCCGCCATGATGCTCTTGTGAGCCTCTACTGCCTCGTCCCATTTCTTCATGTACTCGCTTAGCTCCTAAAAGGATTTCCGTCCTGATCCCCTCATATCCTCCGGCCATCTAGGGCCCCCCGGACCTCCCGTTTGATCTTCTGCTGTATGTACCGGGGTGCTCCAATCCCTTGGTCTTGGCAGCTGACTTGGGGAATTGATCATGTCATTCCTCCTTACCATCTCTGCTCTTTCCCTGTCCCTCCGTACCTGTTCCTCCCCTCTACCTCTTTCTGGGTCATAAATCGATACTATAGGGCCTATAGTAACAGGTACTTGCAGGGCGTCTGGTAGTGCGTAAGATGTGGCACACTCCGTTTCCGGCACCCGTTGTACCACGAACCTTCCGACCACCTGTTGCACCGGACTAGGTTGGGACAGTTCCTTCTTTGCAGTGGGATCCCAATCGGTAATGGGAAGCGGTCTATTCTCCCCTATGCTGGCCCCCCCCTCTCCACTAGTCTCCCCATTTCCTGTCTCCTTGTTATACGGGGGTGGCCTATCTGTCAATAACCTATTTATCAGGCTGTCCTCTGTCTCACTCTCATCATCTTCTTCTAATGGGCTTTTGTTTCCTGGCACTTCTAATACTGGGTACAGTTTGTTTACTTCAATGTTATGCACTCTCCATCTTTTAGCATCCGCATCCCATTTGGCATCCTGCACTGCTCTTACCGATCGTTTCACCCTTTCTTGTCGTCTATTCAGGTTCTTCTCATGCGCTGCCCTAATCCAGGCATTGAGAGCTTCAAATTGGGTCGGTCTAGGCATAGGTCTCATTGAGGTCATGACTGCTTTCAATCTGTGTAGCACCTCTAATCTGAACGTCCCATACTTTGGAAACATCAATTCCTCATTTCCCTCTGTAATCTTACTCCACTCTGATATCCACATTATAGTGTGGAGCCCAACATTTGCCGCCATATAATAAGCCGGCGTACCCTCCGGCGGGGCTTCTTCCCCTTCATAAGATCTCCGCCTCTCTCTTTTAAACACCGCTCTTAACCATTTAAAACACTTCATGATTATACGCACAATTTCCAGCCTCACTATTCTGTTTACTTCCTGATGACCATCCACCAATCCTAGCGCGGCTTTGCTAGCTGGCCTATCGCAGCGCGGTCTTGCTCCGGCCGGCCAATCCCAGCGCGGCACTTTCTGACGTCACTCGTCTCCGCTTTGCAGCAGCACCCCTCCTTTCTCAGCTCGTCTCCCGGTCATGCATGCGTCCCATTCATACACCGAAAAATGACTACTTCCGACCAAGCCGTCACTTCTCTTGACTGTACGTCCACAGTCTATCTGTAATTGTCACCACAATTGACGAAACGTCCTCCGTCTCTCTGATAGGTTGCTTACACACAGTAACTTCCGACCAGCGTCCGTTACTCACACACTCACTCTTACGTTCCCCCTATCTCGGTCCTGCGGGCGATCAATGGTACCTCATGACCCCCTTCACTCTGGTTGACAATTACTCTGGATGTCCGATACACCCGAACCACTTAAGCTCTCCTTGAACTTAAGATTTTCACCGGTTGCGCGCGCTCACAACCTGTTCCACAGTCACTCTACAGGCATTCAACTCCCCCAAACATTACAACATAGATACAACACAAAAACACCGCAATCTAACACGCATGACCCTTTATACTCACTCTCGACCGATACTGCTGCTTTTCTGTCTCACGTCATCCGGACCTTCTTCGGCGGGCGGCTCTTCCGATCATCGATCTCTAGGGGCCTTGGGGTAATCTAACCTGGCCTAGATCACCTTCCTCAAGAAGGCAACCATCCTCTATAGCTACCAACTGCGGGGGCGGGATTTTAATCGCTATCTTATCACCCTTGATCTAAACCCCGTTCTGGTCGTCTGAACCTTTATTGCCTGTCATTGAGGGAAGAAAGTGCATCTCTTACCAGGTTAGTTCAATCAATAATGGACTCCGCTCGGAAGAACCACAAACTACTTCTAGCTTTCAAAGATTTATTATAAGGTTAAAGTCAATTGCAAATACAGGCATCTCAGGATGAGATTCAAAAGGTATACGGGTACAACTACATACATGTGCTCTCTGAATGCCCTCAGACGAGCAAAGAAAACTACCAGGACTAGTTCCAAAATTAAAAGAGCTGCAAGCATAGACACGTATTGTGATCTCTCAGTCATTTACAGCCGGAATAAAGGTTTCAGGTTAGGCTGTCCCTACCCTGCTCTGGATGGTATCCCTACTTAACAGAATCCCAACCTAACAAAAGGTGTCAGTGGTGAATGACTTCCTAGGAAGATCACTCACTCTTAGTCTCTAGGTGAAACCTATGATCTCCAGTCATGACCCCTCTCTGCCTACCCATCCGCTCTCTAAAGGGTCCTCAGGCATCTGCTCTAACTCCACCCAGGGGTGCTGTCCCTAATACAAAAACACAATCTCATTTGAGACGCCCCTCGCGAGACGCCCCTCACGTGGTGTTGCTTCTGGCTTTTTCCATGATGATCCTCATTGGGGCCTCGTGCATTAGAGTTGACCTTGCTTCTCAGACTCTTCTCCGGCCCGCCGATACCCCTTAAACATTCCTAAACCCTCCTCCATGTCTGTTTCATTTCCCTGAACAGAATCCTATTCATTCAATATTTAATTGGATCCCTCCTCACACACGCAGACAGACATCCGCAGCTAGGATCCCATTTCTCATAAACTTCTAACAGAAGTTTGCAACATTATGTCTCGGCGCACTTGGCTCATACTAATACGTGTAAATCAAGCATGGTTAAACATTTCAGGCCTACAACATTTCTCATAGCGATTATATTCTTCAAATCCTTTCATTAGTCAATACATCATGTTAATACTCTACTTTATGATTATGCAAACACATCTAATAAAATATAAACCTATTGGAAACAGAATTACTAAATATCATTTAGTGCAATCCACGTCGTGCAAATGAATACCTTTCCCAATCCTTTCAGCTCTGGCCCTGAGGCCTACTTCGTTCTGTGCTTGCAGCATGTCATTCTTACATTTTAGCAGCTACACGACATGGATCAGGATTAATCACGTCTAATAAAGTTATACATTTTCACACATTTCTGCATTAGTTCCACTTCTATATAAATCTCTAGATTAACTACACATTTTAAAATATAGATGAATATATTCTCGGCACTCATGGCATTTCTCTTCATGATTGTGCGTACTAGGTGTAAGTTTGATGCACTTATACAATTTGTTCAGTTTGCGCTCTCTCAGTACTACTTTGCAGCACTTAAGATGTAATGCTTACCCTTTTCCACAGTGCGGGTGCTCATTATGTGAAAGTGCCAGAAAGAGGATTACTGCCCAGTATGTTATAGTGCTGCCCATAATATCCATTGTAAGTAAATCGCATTTATATACTGGTAGTAACATCCTTGGAACACAATATTTACATATAATCGAATCAGTTTTCAAAATGTTTCCTTTTAAAAAAATGTACAGCTAAAAGTTATAATAATCCTTCACCTTCTTGAAGTAAGGATTGCAAACGCTTCAGACTGCCATTATTACGGGGTGCAGCTTAAGACACCAGTGCAGTGTCAGTAAGTCACTGGTCTACAGTAATAATGGATGTGGCCCTTTAACACGGGGTACCTGTGTATATTCCAGTGTCTCATGTCAGGGTGGAAAGGCGCGTCTGGAAGGCCAGGAGTGCTGCTTTGTGTTTCTAGGGTGTTCCTTAGCATGCCATGTGTTGATCAATGCAACAGGGGTTCAGTTCAGTGTCATGATGATGCTCAGCAAGGTAAGAGTGCTTTAAAGGGCTTCAGATGTGCTTCTCAGTGTGACATTGGTGCTGTCCAATGCACCAAGGTGCTGCTCTATATGTATGGGCCACTGATCAAACAACTGTGATGATGGTCTGCATGCTATTATACATTTTCAATGTGCCTGCGGTGCTAGTTAATGAGCATTCAGTTACTGCTCTGTGTGCCTGGTGTAATCCTGAATCTTCAGACCATGATACTCCGGATAGGCCTCTGTGCTGCCTGATGGACTCCGTGCTGCCGGGTGCTGCTACACATGCCCAGGAGTCAGGTCACTGTCCCAGCTTACCACTGCTGCTACTCTGGCCTCCTTACTGGCCCCTCCCTCCTTTGTCAGCTGCTACACAAGGCCGACATTTTTATTGTGGGTGGGTAAGGGAAACAATAACAGTCCTCTCCACAACATGTCTACTGTACATCTATTAATCGCACCATTGCGCTGCCTGTGGTAAAATTGCAAAAACAGAGGCTTTCAATGTTTGTTCTTTCCACGGATCCCAGTGCAGCAGGTAGGATTCTGTTTTGGTGGTATGTGGCCGAAAGCAAAAATGGACTACTTTCCAAACCAGTATGTTTATCAATCAATCAATCAATCAAAGAAACTTTATTCGATCCATTTAAAATACAGATCATAAAAGTTAATAGAAGTAAAAGGACATTTGTATTCAAGTAAATTTGCACAATTCCTAAATTGATTTTGGCACTAAACATATTAAAAATTGAACAAACAAGACAAAATCCATTTCATAAATACTAATTACAAATATCTGTGTTATAGTTGGATTAATAAAATTAGTAACCAATTCATCAATATTCACATGAATTGTAAGAAACAGTTTTCCTTCTCCTTAGGCATGCCCATAAGAAAGTAGCTAACTTTATCTAATGACAAGAAGTGGGAGTGTATATTTACAACAAGGGGTGGTGAGGGACAGAGTCTCTGAATTAAGCAGAAAGCTCTCACCCAGTCAAGAGATCAGGGCTAGATCCAACACCGTTTTTTAGCTCACTGCACCATCCCAGTTTCAGAACCTGGCTGTATGCAAATTAGTCTGTTCCTGTCCCAGTGCATGATGGGAACAGGGCAAACCAAACTACAAAAGCCAATTCTTGCACTGGGAAGGAAACAAGCTGTGGGAGTGCCCATTGTCAACATTGTCATTTGCGTAAACCCTAGAACCAATAGCAATTCCGATTAGATGTGTTTAGATCAAGGGAGTGGCAATGGAAGATCTCGAAATGAAACTGTTTTATATGCAAATGACATGTTATTGACTATTTCAGAACTAGATTGACTTTGACAACGCTAATGAAAAGTATTACTGAGTTTGGAAGCTTTTTAGGATATAAAGATAACTGGGAAAATGTAGTGCTTCAGCTTTACCTAAAACATATTTATAGGTCAAGTCAAATGTTATGGATTTGGGTCCTGGGACAATATAATCCAATATTTAGGTATTTGAATACTAATGATTGTGAGGGAAATAAATGTAAAGCCCTTATTGAAATGCTCAACATGATGAAGATATTGGTGCTCCTTATATTTATGTATGTCGTCAACATCATGTCTCCAAGATGTGCAAGTATTAAGTGCAACCACACCGTTTCTGTCTCTTGTTTGGGGTCATTTATTAAACCAATGATTTCATTAAGGACATTTTAGAATCCTAGCTGTAGTCGATGTTTAGTTTCTTCTATGTGTAGAAATACCATAATGACCTTTATTATCCAGGATCTCCATAGTGACATTGCCTATTTCAGAAAGGTAGAATTGAGTTAATATCAAAAGAGCATACAATGGAGACTTCAATATGTCATATTATGTCTGTTCTAGAACCCCAACATAATCTAACAAATTATATCTCTCATTTCAGGTAGCAAAATATAAAGCAAGGAAATTAGTGGAAAAATCTATTTTAATCTAGGGAAATGTTAGTACTATTGAACACCTAAATATTTAAAAAAACGTAGCTGGAAGACGTGGCAGTCAATTGGAGTTATCTTTATCAAGTGTTTTTTAACCGTCATCTAACTGCAAAACAGTTGTAAATGCTAAAATCTCTAATCATCACATCCATCTGTGAAAGAAACAATCACAACTAAAGGGTTCTATTGTACATAAGAATTTTATGTATAATCTAGGTGCATATTTACCACTAGAAGGGAAGACTGAAATCTGGAGATTGGTGAGGAGATGTCAACAGTGTCTTATGATCATAATACAATAGGCTTGTAAAACATAGGGCCAGATCTTAAATTGAGATTGGTACTGCTAAAGACTCTTTAGAGGTTGTAATGTTTGCCAGTAAAAAACACTAAGTTATCCTTGCAGTTACCACTGCTTGCTGGCGATGAATCCTGTACGTTACTGCACCTCTTTATGTAATGTTAAATCATGGAGCCCACATGGAAAGACATTCTTGCTACAATTAATCTTTTGTGATAGTGTAATCTTAAAGTCATTCTAAGGAAATTGTATTTTATGAAATTACCAGCATATGGGTCTACATTTATACAAAATACAAGGGCAGAGAAGGCGTTGATGGAGGTTAAAAGATTTATGCGATTTAATTGGGAAAACATGCCAGGAGAATACAGTTTGCTGAATTCAAAGAATTGTTCAATTAGCATCTATGGAAAACATATTCCACAAACCTAGAGACTCTTATCCAAATACAACAGGATTCACTGGCTTTATTCCTAGCTTAGACATTTTTTTAACCTTAATTGGTTGTCTAATCAACTTGTTCCTCTTTCTCACTTCCATTAGCTTAAGTGTCACGATGAATGTTTGAGAGTTATGTTTGAAACATTTACAGAGATACACATTATTAAACAAATATATAAATATGTTTCTTTAAAACATACAGTAAAAAATAAAAAAGAGAATGTGACTCCATTGTCATCCCTGAACATGCCCCTTTGGTGGCCTCTTTAATCCACTCCTAGAATTAGGCGACATTCAGTGACAAAAGGCACAAAAATAGATGTGAGCTCCACAATAAACTACTCTAGAGCCAAAGAAAATGTGGGCTATCCCTGGGCATCTTTACCCTTGAAAAAAACCCTTTCAGCTGCTTCTCTGTCTTGGCTAAATTTTGTACATATGGAAAGCTTTGTTTACAAGAATCGTGAAGAAAGAATGTTTATTCTTTTAGAGTCTTGTCAGTGTCTTATTTCAGAAAGTATCCGACTTTCTGAATCCAAATGTCTAGCTTCAGTGGCTTCACTTCTCATAGCTGCTCAGACCAGATCAAGGAGCTCTCTCAAATGATAGGAGTCCCCCTTACATCATTTCATACGTCACAAAAGACTTTTTTGTAAGAGGAACAAAAATGCTGCTTTAAGAGACACTTGGTGGACATAGGGAATGCCACTCACCCTTAAGAACATTTTTCTGTAAGGTACTGTTCCTAAATTACTGTCTGGCTGACTGATATACTTGTAAAGTACTCGATTGCCGAGGCGCCTTTGCGCTGAGGTGTATTGGTACTGATGCACAGGCTAGCCTATCTTAGACGATTAAGGGAAAAGCCAAGTCTTGACCTGTTTCCTGAAAATAGACCTATTAGACTATAGTCTGATCTAGGTTGGTTGGGAATTCCACAGCTTGGCTGCTTGATAGAAGAAGCTCTTACCACACCATCTGGCTTTAAAAAAAAATCTTTTTGACCAGTAACAACCCTGTATTGGCTGACCTCAGACTCCGTTGCAGCACGTACCAGGAAACTAGAGTTTGAACATCCATGGGACCTCCTTCATAAAGCGCCTTGTGCACAAGGCAGAGGGCCTTGAATTTTACTCGCTGAAGGACTGGGAGCCAATGCAGCTGTCTGATACTAGCAGACGTGGGGTGATGTTTGGGGAGAGCAAGCAGTACACGAGCTGTTGCATTTTGTAGAGACTGCAATTTAGCCATCAAGCCTATGTCAATTCCCAAGTGTAATGCGTTCCCATAATCAATTCTGGAAAGGACAAGGGTTCCAATTATCCTTTTTCCCAGGAGTTAATGGAATAAATGGCAGGGTTTTGTGCATGACTTTTAAGGTAAAATAGGCAGGAAGAGGTTAGTTGGTTAATTTGTTTTCCGAACGTTAACTCATCGTCGAACATAAATCCAAGGTTTCTGGCCTTAGTCACTGGAACTGATAGTTTGTGGCCTCAGACAGCCACCATAGTTGGTTCCATACTATGGGGCCCTTCCCAAACTCCATAACCTCGGTCTTTTCAGTGTTGCGTTTGAGAGAGCTTGAGTTAATCCATGCCATGACTGCATTGAGACAGTTACGAAAGCGGTCTGCAGTGATGACCACCCTCTGCATAACCGATACCACTATCTATGTATCGTCTGCATATGAAACTAAGGGGAGGCCATGCTCTTTAAATAATCTAGCCAGGAGGGTTAAGTCAATATTAAAAAGTGTGGGTGACAAAGCTGACTCCTGTGGGACTCCACTCGGGAGGCATAAGTCCGCCGATGTAAGACCGTCCCAGTGGATCAACTGTTCCCTGGATGCCAGGAAGGATGCTAGTAGAGTTAGAACCATCTCTCTGATTCTCACTGCCTTCAGCCGCTGCAGCAATACCGCATGGTTAACAGTATCAAATGCTGCTGATAGGTCAAGCAGGATGAGGACGGCTCTTCCTCCCTCATCCATGAGTTTTCAGATTTCTTCTGTGGCCATTATCAAGGCAGACTCAGTGGAATGTCGTGATCTTAACCCATGTTGTGTAGAATCCAACTTGAGATTACCATCTAGATAGTCGGTGAGTTCCAGGTTAATGGCTTTTTCTAAAATTTTAGTGGGTAGTGGGAGGCATGATATTGGGCGGTAATGCTTGACCTCAACGGGGTCCAGTGTAGGTTTCTTCAGATAGGCCTGATCCAGGCGTTTTTCCATAACTATGGATAGACTCCTGAACTAATGACCTCATTTAAGATGGGAACACTAATCTCCTTGGAAACCATATGTAGGATAGCAGGGGGACAGGAGTCCATGGGCGAGCCAGTCTCTGCCGCTGTAACAGAGAATATTGACAGACTGCTATGAGTGGGATTGTTTTCTAAGGGGTCCTCTTTAGTTTCAGTTGCAGTAGATACTGTCTTCTGCAGTTCCTTATACAGTGTCTGAACTTTGTTTTGAAAAAAGGAGGCCATCTTATCCACAAAGTTTTGATCAGGTTTAAAATGGTAATCCTGCAGACGCTTTAATAAAGCTGCAGCCGTTTTAAAAAGCTCCTAAAATGAGTTTTTGTCCGCCTGTATTTTAGTTGTAAAATACGACATTTGAGCAAGTTTTATACCTGCCTTATATTCCTCCAGGGCTAGATTATATTCCCTTCTAAATTTATCACTGTAGTCTGTCCTCCATAATCGCTCAAGACGTCTGCATTTGGCTTTTATGGGCCTAAGCTCAGCTACTCAGCTACATACCAGGGTGCAGTCGCTTGATATCTTTGAGGTTGCTTGGTTACTTCTGGGGCAAGCCGATGTATTGAAGACCTAATCCATTCATTAAATTTAATTGCTGCCAAATTAGAATCCAGCATGATGTTGGGTGGGGTTTCCGCCAGGAAGGCTACCAATTCACTTTTTTGAGTGGCTTTCCACTGGCGGAATTTGACCATGGGCGGTCTATTACGATGATTTTTGCTGATTGTGGACTTTTCTATAGTAAAGTATATAGCATTATGATCGGTCCATGGCAGAGGCGTCACGTTTATCAATTCTATGTCCTGATTATTAGTGAATATACATTGAGAGTGTGACCTGCTGAATGTGTGGGTTCTGCTACTATCTGATTCAGTTCAAATCCTGCAAGATTGTCCACCAGTGTAGCAGTTTCTGGATTGTTGTTTGCTTCTAGATGCAAATTAAAATCACCCAAAATTGTAAAGGTCAGGGTATCTAGACATGACTCAAGAATAGTATGAAGTGTACAAATGAAGGAGGTCCCCCCCTCTGGGGGCCTATAAATAAGGAACCCCAGGAAGGAAATAGTGGTATTGTACTTAATGCTAAAGGTCACTGCCTCAGCTTTCACTGATGGTGCAGGTTCAATCTTTACTGTGTACTGGGACCTATATATTATAGCTATCCCCCCTCTTTTTCCCCACCCTGTCCGCACAGGCTACCTGGTTTCCTGCGGGTAAAGCCACATTGTAATCCGGTTCAGACGCATTATCTGCCCTGGTCTCTGTTAAGAAGGCAAGTCTCTGTTAAAAAGACAAGTCTGTCATATAATTCTGGCAGAATCCACGCCTAAGGGCAGTTTGGAGGAGCCATTCACAATTTACAAAAATGCCCACAAGATAGGCAGGGAGGTTCACCTTGCAATGAGAAGAATAATAGCACATCGGGATAGTCCCATGAACTTCCTCTCTGCTACTCTTAAAAGACCCATGGTTGTCCTTTGGGTTTCGACCAGGTTATTGATGAATGTGTGTTCAAATTATTGCGGCTTAAAAATCAAGAACCGAAGTATCGTGAAGGTAATACAAACACAACCCTTCTAGATGCTTTTTTCTTGCTCCAGGCCATGGATAGGAATGTTGAACTCTGAATCGACTACTGGATATACTTGTCTTTATTATGTAAAATGTTGAATTTGTTGTTAGTGTATTTATTATATAATCAAGAGAAAAACTACAGTAAATGCTGCAGCTCTAAAGAGATTCGTGTAAAAAAATAATTAGCAACATAGGCAGAAATACAGCAATGCCCACTCCTAGCATAGACACACAAACACTTTTGAAAAACACACAGCTTTAATTAAAGCGAAAGCCGCAGGGATGATTTGCCAGTTTACTCTATAAACATCATCAGATTAAAAAACCTGTGCCTTCCTAAATTAATCAACAGTCTTCAAGGACTTTATTTTCAAAACATTACTTAATATTTAATGCTGAGTAAAATGAGGGGATTGTCCTAGTTTATATCTATGATAACAGTGCAAATTCATGAGTGCATGAATATTTTCCACTGTTTGAGCACCTCATGGCAACCACTGCTTAATTATAGTCACTATTGGCAATCCTGATGAGAGCCGAATGGGGCAAACAAGAGGGAATTAAAGTGAAACTCTGTTATATTCTTAAATGTAATTTAAGAATATATGCAAATAATATATGTAAGTAAGAATATGCATTCTGTGATTCGACGATGCAAACCCTGGTCACATCCATACCCAAGCCGGGAAGGGATACACTCGAACTGACTAACTATAGACCCCTGTCAATGCTCTCAACGGAGTACAAGATCCTCAGTAAGGCCATTGCCTTGCGGATACAGCCCCACCTTCCTGCCTTGGTTCACCTGGACCAATGTGGTTTTCTCCCAAGAAGGAGTACATCCCAGAACACGCGGCGACTCCACGCACTGATGACTGCCACACCGCAGGAACACCCCCAGGCCGGCTGCGTAGCACAGGACCTGAAACAGGCATTCGACTCCCTGTCATGGCCGCTTATGTTCGAAACTCTGCGGCACTTTGGCTTCCCAGATTCCTTGCTGAAATGGGTAAGACTACTATACACGGAACCCCTCGGCTCGTGCACGTACAGGTCGGTACATTTCAGACAGCTACCCAATATACAGAGGCACCCGACAGGTTTGCCCTCTATCTCCACTTTTGTTTGTGTTAGCCCTGGAGCCTCTAGCCATGACCCTTCGGGCCCATGGAGAACGGATGGGTATCTCAATAGGGGGTACACATCACCTAATATCCGTATTCGCAGATGACATCTTACTGTACTTCCGTGACCTGGGGGAGGACCTTTCGAATATAGATGATGTTTTTAGCCGATTGGAGGGGGTGTCCGGCTTGGCCATTAACCCAGGTAAGATTGCACACCTACACTACCACAATAAAGCTATCTGGTGCTTTTATCAGCTCTGTAACATCTTCCTCACACAACCTCTTCAACTTATCCTTTATTGGCCCATTCATTACCAATGGAACATTCCTTGCTCTATGCTCTTTCAGCATTGATGTTTCTCGCAACACAAGGCAATGCATGAACCCTTCTAACATCAGACATCCCAATCCTTCCTGAAACACCTTTAGGAAGTTCTCTCTCCATTTTTTCACTTCCACACTGTTTGTTCCATTACTTGCTCCGGATGATTTTGGTCCAAAACAATTCCTAAACCTTATTACTCACTCCTTCCTAAGAAAGACGTCTCTTTTATTACTGCACACACCCTTTATCCTGCAGTGTACTCCATCATGCATCAAATGAACCTACCCCAGGTAGCTGCACATCACAGTACCATTCTGTGATCACATCTGTCTCCTTTGTATCCAGATCTTTAAATCTATTAAAAGTATTCCCTTCAATCAAACTATTAGGAGAGCACACATCTGCCCACATGCCCAGCACTGCATCTCGTAACACCACTAAGCACCCTGGCAGGTGATACGGATCTAACTGCTATGTACATCATTGCTTTCCAGATATATTCCTTTGCCATCACACAACATCAAGACCGCTTCATCATCCCTAAAACTGCTTACTTCAGTCTGCACAGCATTCAGTTTAGCTTTTTCACTTTTCAGTCCATTCTTGCACAATCTTGAAAAACTGCCCACTTTTGTGCATTTTAGCACCTAGCTTTAATAGCTGGGTGTGGAGAAGTGTGGCTCAATGATTAGAGCGGCAGACCCTGACGCAGAGGTCTAGCCTGGGACCAGGGTTCAATTCCCCGCCTCGGCGGGTCTTGTGCTCAAAATTCCACGGACCTGATAATTCTCGCCTTGGTGCCTATTCCAATCATGGAGTCCCACTCTGCAACTCTGGGCAATAGCTTGCTTAATCTCCACAACGGCCCCCACAATGCTAAGGATGCCTGGCCTCCACCTTGGGGGTGCCCAGGAGTGGACGCTTCACAGGAAAAGCCAGGATGGGTTCCACAGCGGTATTCGTACAAGCGTCTTGAGACCCTTGCGGATGAGTAGTGCGCTATACAAGTATCAATTTCCATTTCCATTTACTTGAAATGACTAAATTCCTTCAATTGCCAGGCCTAAAACACCGTGACCTATTTCTATATTCACCAAATGCCCCTTTTCTCACGTCCTTATTTTTGTGTCTCATGGCCCTTTGCAGTGAATCTGCTTCATCACCACTCTTGCCACATTTTATTTACATCTTCCTTCTCTGGGATTCAGATACTCCAGATACTTTGACCTTGTGCTTTGCTACACTGGCAGTTTTTTCTAGGCAGTTCACTGTTACACTCAATAACATTTCTTGTTCTTTCAAATTACAGGTCCTGTTAATCCATGGATCTCTAACAATTTTATCTCAGAGATCTTTAAGCTTGCATGGTACTGCAAGGTGCCCAACACAGTCACATACTGTTCAATGCTGTCTTCCGGCATCTGCACACTTGAGAAAATTCTCTACCGCTCCTCAACTTTATTAAACGATTCTTCCTGTATTCTACTCTGATGCTCCTGATGCACCCCAAACTCACGAGGAGGGTCTTCTGCTACATCTCTTCCTGCTGCTTCTGAATCATTCTGCCTACAAATGTTGACAAACAATATGTCTCACCTCTATGTGTTTGAGCATTGCTAATGTAGAGCCCAGCAAAAATATCTAATGTTACTTCCTCCACATAAATCTTAAATGCCTCCTTCCAATTTTCCCACAACATAATTAATTTACCAACACTTTATAAACAATTAGATGGGGCAACCCTGACTTCATGGTTACAATAGGGTTAAGCTGTTTACCAAACAAATAAACTAATTAAATAATTAAGTTGATCTATCCAATACGGAATGCCACCATAACGACCTAATATAATAAAAGAGTTCTCCACTGCCTTTTGGCCAGGTTGCCAATAGAAATATGGCATACATACATACAAACAAAGTAGTCCGTGCTGATCTCAAGTACTGCAGGATGAAACATGCACAATAAACTACTAGCCCCTGTTGTCAAACACAACAAGTAAGGGATGGCAGAGGTTCTATATGTTCTTCAGGTGACCAAGCAATACAAGTGTTTATTAGGATAGCTTCCTTCACAAGTGTAGACATCAGTGTGTGTACCCACCTTGGGTAGATGCTTGTACATAAATGCAACAATACTTAACAAGTGGTAACTGTAATGCCTCCTATAGCCTACATACTTTTCACTTGATTATGTGAAAGCCTGAGTGTATTGTTACACAATGGTAGTCTTGTATTCATAGTTACATTAGGATTTTCCACCCCTCCTCTCTTTCTGTATATATGCTTATGTCCTTCAGTGCTTTCGCCTCATGTGGCAGTCCCTCAACAGTTTTCACCCCTAATAAGGACTTTCTGCATGTGCGTGTTCCAGAAATCAGGACAAGTTATTGGGAATAGCTACTTGGCGTACACTTTTGTGTAAGTCCACATTAAAACCCAACCACAGAGCCTAAATGTTACATACCAAATGTGGAACACAGGAAGACTTCCCCCTGCCACAAATGGGATTGAAAACATCAACATGAAACAGTTTTTGGCATAAGAGGCCTACATCTGACATTAAATACATCAGTTGTGGGTGGGACCTGAAATGGCAAGGCCCATTGTCCAGATTTGAAGCACAGTGTCCACATTTAAAACATGTAACGTTGACAGAGTAAACGAAAAATGCTGCAGTGCTGCAAAAAGGCAATGTGACTGCACTGACTAGGACCCAACTAGAATCACAAACATGGGTCATTGTAGCAATTGGTAAGAACTGAATTCTTGATATAATTCCAACCAGTTGAGTCAACCGCAATTCTGAAATTTTTAACAATGAATGACTGCTCCTTTAAGCTTTCTAATATTTCTTTCTTGATTCAAAATCTTAGTGTACCAGTCTAGTGTAGGCCAACAATAGTATTGCCGGACTTGTGCATGTAGTACTTGTCTAATGGTACATGGATGTGCCATGGCTGGCTAGCTAGTTCCCTATCATTGCGTCAAAACATTTGAAAATGCAGGGTCATCGCCATTCTTTGGGACACTGCAGACAAAACTGGTTTGAATGTAGATGACAAAATCGCTCATGTAAGATGCCCATTCTGGGAAGATATAAAAGGAAAATAAATCTTGGTCCATTCAATGAGGCTTGAGCACCCATGATTTCAAACAATGATGAAAAAATCAAACAAACTCAGCAAGGCCCCGCCACAGCCATCTGATATGCGCAGAAGATCTTACTTTCCACGTTGCATCACAGCACCTGCACTGAAATACCCACATCACAGATTGTAAAGATCACAGCTAATAAGAATTGGTAAAATATCTGTGAAATTGTATGGTGGCACGTTTCTTAGGGGGTTGAATATTTCTATCCCAGGCTGCTTAAATCTTTTAATGCCTGATAGGATTTCACTGATGCCCAGCGACTACTTTTCAGCAGGCATTTGTAGGTGTGTTAGAACCTGTGTCCTTAGTTCACCTGTGAGCACCTTTATTTATCTGTGATTCATTTGCCTCTACGAAACAGGCTTACCATACTAGTGCTGATTTACAAAACATACATAATAATAAGTGTCCCTGCTGGGAAGATTATGTACACAAAATTGACCTATTATTTTCAGGTTCAAGTGAAGAAACCCAGTTATAAAAATCACTCAACTGATCTCTTGCACCAGTGCTCTATTTACGTTCCTCAAATCAGGTGTCTTTTTGAGGTAATATTCTTTTTTATATGTTTCAGAGAAATGCTTTTAAATCAAGAATTTTAACTGTGGAGTTTACACAGAAATTTCAAATCAAATTCTGGTTGCTAAATCTGCGTTATCTCATGATGTTAATTAAGATTAAAAAGTGAGGAGTTCAGCTGCTACCGGCCAATGCATTCATTCAATACAGGAAAGGCAATGTAACTCTGTGGTAAAGAAAAACAAACATATGTTAGTCAATTGACCATCTGGAGCCAACAGCTTTGCATGTGACTGCACCCAATCCATAGAAACAGAATCAGCAGTGCCCACTGTCCCTCACAATCAATATGAGGTATACCCCTCTGAGCGAAAAGTTTTTAAGACCAGATTAAGAGTTGTAGAATTCCGTTCAGAGCGTTAATTCATGGTGGAATCATTATAGGTAGCCCAGTGTCTTCATGCCCAATAATTACAGGTCTGGAGAAACCAGAGACTATTAAAATGTATATTCACAATATATTCCAAGAACAAGAGGCATTGTAAAAAATAATTTAAACAACCATTTGTGACTTTTATTTTTAGAACTTTGTCAATTACCGGAGTGCCTGCTTCGAACAGAAAGAAACTATCTTTGGTGAAATCGTTGGACGCCACACTGAGCTTCTTTTGAAGTCATCATTGTAAGAAAGAGGTTTGTGCAGTATCAGCAATTGAAATGGAAGAAACTGTTAATGCAGTATGTTCTTTTTTGTTTGCATATTTATCAGAAGCCTTTGGGGGAAGAGATAACTTTTAATAATACGAAAAGTTACCCATGGGTTGTAAAGCAACCAGGAAAATGTCAGGAGAATTAGCAAAAGAAAATTTAGCATTCCTAAATGGTTGTAAAATTTCAGCAAAGGGCATTTTAAAGTTGAGTCGCCACGCAACTGATCTATAGGGCATGTTTCTAAGTATTTATTTGAGCTCATACCACTTTTAAATACTTTTTGTGCATAGGCTGACACATGTGTGTTTGAAGTTCATATTTTATTTTAATGTTTCTATTGAGTACAACACATATCCCAGCAAATATTTCTCCAAGAGCTGGTCGAAGAGCACAAGGCTTCTACGCTCACTTATATGAAAAGCAAACATTGAGAAATCTATTAGTAGGGAAACTTCAACCACATTATCTTACACTTCTGGGCTTACATTTCGAGCACAATAAGGACTTCATTCTAAACCATGACCTCTGGTTCCAAACCAACCCAAAGAGGAACTTGTGTTCCTGTATGTAGAATCCTTTGGTCAACGGATTAAAATCACAAACACCGGGGCCTTAGGAGATGGCAGACAACATATTACCAGGCTGTAGGATCACCTCAAGTTATATTTGCAGCTAAAGGGGGTCTTAAAGAATTATAATTTATCTGGAGTCAGGTCGTGATAGGCCAATGTATGTCCCATTGTCGTCGATAGGCAAATAAAAGCAATAAATGTTAAAAGTTTGTTATTTCCCTAAGTACAGTCAGTAACTGAACAATGGTTTAGAACTGCAATAGCAGTAACAAATCATTGATACATTCCATTGCGAAAGAGATGGGGCACATTTATAGTATGCCTTCATGAGACAGAAGGATATTTCTGATCCATAAAAAGGTTTTGATATATTTGAAAGAAGTGGCTTGTAGTCATAAACAGTTTCTTTTTGCGAATCACAGGCTCTGCAAACTTAAAACTTTTAGTTAAAATGTTTTACAGCAAAGAAATCACAATAACTTTCCTGCACTTGCCGGAGAAATTAAGAGACTAAGGAGGCCACAGGATGGTGCAGGGAAGGAGAGATTAGGCTTCTGGAATATGTGAGAACTTCAAAATCTGTACACCGTAGAATGGGGGTATTTTCAAAGATGTTCAGAAATGTATCCATCTGAGATCAAAATAGAATTGAAGTTGGGGGGGTCTCAGTTGATAAGCATTGGATAAGGAGTCATTTCCTCCCTCTGATGGGGCTTATGTATTTCCTTGCAAAGAAGAGGCCGCATTTTTCCATTCGTCCATTGCTTTGGATGACAAGCTTCCCAGCACTGATTCACTTTTCTTTTGTCTTTAACCCTCTAAGGATGACTGTGTGTTGTAAGGGAAATGTAGAGAAACTTTAGAACTGGATACAAATGGCTTAGTAACCTCCATTTCAAATTGTTGTCTTACCAAACACTCTTGTAAATGCCCTTTAAAGCATCCCTCCCTTTTTTGGTATGGCCACTTATGTAAGGCAAAGATACTTCCACATTATTTCCTACTGAATTAGGAGAAGGGTTATCCCAGTGGAATTACATTTGGCACCTTGTTGTACAGCTTCTTTACTGATACACTGATATCTCTATAGGGTTATGGTTGAGGAAAGAGGGCATTATCTCACTTTCCACTATTCCTTGGTTGGGTAATTTGAATTGGTCCTGGGTCTGCCTGTCAAATCCAACAGATCTCTACTTGTCTTTTCATTGTCAGCAAAGGTCCTGCTATACTCCAACATCTAACAGTAGTCCCCATTTTGATTGGCTTTTCTCTCCCTGCCAGCCTTATTGGAGGCTGCTGAAACACCTTAGGATAAAGCAAATGTGGCCCATAAAAACCCAAACTCACAAGAATTGGGAAATATATGTTTGTAACTTGTGGCTATAAATACACATGATCTGCATAGTACTGCTATTTTGTGTTGGGCTCAGACATTTTCAAGTTGTTTTTCTTCAAATAATTATTTCAAGTGACAAGATGTCCTGTAGCGCCTCCATTGACTCCTCCATTCATGCACAATGCGCACAGGCACCGATACGATCTTTGATTATTATTTTTCTGCCATCGAGTTTGGACATGCACTGAGAGGACTCCAAGCCTGTTGTGCTCTTTACATGTTTTTTAGGCCTGCACAGTTCCAATTCAACACCAATGTTTCTTAAGAACAGTCTGCATCTCAATGACCCTCTGTCGCACTACTTCACTGGATACTTTCAGAGAACCGCTTAAGGGCTCACATCCATGACATTCTCTGCTAGCCCTTACATCTGCAGATGTCAGGCTTCATCTACACATCACTATGCCTATGTCTCGTTGCTGTAGCAGCTTACATGCAAAAGAGGAAAATCTCATCCTTCTTTAGAATCCTACTAGTCAAGGCTTTCATGGAAGGTCGTAAGAGGGTTATACCTCCAAGTACACCTCCCACCCGTCTGTAGAGCCTTGATTCCTTAGTCCCATGAGGTACACAGGCAACCCTTTGAACCTCTATACTCATGCCTCCTACTGTTCCTTACCTGGAAAAGTGGCCTTCCTAGTGGTCATAACGTCCCTTAGACGCATTAGTGAGAGGCAAGTACTCACTTTGCAAGAATCATTCTTTGAAGTTCACAAAGATAGGATTGCGCTCAGGACCAATGCTAAGTTTCTCCTCAAAGTGGTTTCACCTTTACACCTCAATCAATCTTTATGCAGCTAGACTCATTAGTGGAAAGAGCTGCACACATATGTTAAAAGAACTCTTATGTATTACATCAGCATGACTAAGACTTTCGCAAGTCAAACCAGCGCTTTGCATGTACATATGTTTATGGTATTTTTATAGTGCGAACCTAGCCAAAAGGCAGCAGAGAGCTGTACATGGTGAAAGACAAATTTAAATACAACAGATACGAGGAATAAGGATGTCTGAAGCAAAGGAGACTTTCAAGTTGAGTTGTGTGTCGGCCTATGGTTGAATATTGATGCCAAGTGTCTTCATGTAAAGGTTGAAGATTAGAGGAGATAGTATGGGACCCCAGGTAACTCTACAGCTGATAGGGATCTTTTGTGACCTGAAAGTGCACATGTGAGCAAACTGAAAAGGTAGGAGGAGAACCAGTGAAGGACATTGCTGTCAGATCCCATTTGACATTCCAAAGTGCTAATGAGGGTGGGATGCTCAACTCTGTCCCAAGGCAGCTGAGACAGACAGGTAGTCGTTTGAGAGATGGTTAGCACTATTGTGATCTTGGAGTTGAACATAGACTGCTTTTTTCAATGATCTTGCAGATGAATGGGTTGTGAGTAATGGATCCATAATAGGCGAGGTCTTCATCGACTAGTGTAGGTTTCTTTAGGAGTGGGAGGATCTGGCCAATCTTGTGAGCTTTTGGTAAGATGTCTTGTGTGAGGGAGACATTGACAATGGTAAGTAGGGATAATAGAGCATCCACAGAGAGAGATTTGATGAGGGATGATGGTAGGATGTTATGTTTATAAGTGGCGTTAAGGGATTTAAGTATGTCAGAGAGATCTAGGAGAGATAGTGCTTTGAAGCCTGACCAATGTGAGATTCCATGGGAAGGGACGACTGTAAGAATTGAAGCAGTCTTGATTTCGTCGATATATAGTCTAATCTGTATTTTTTCACAGAAGAAGATGTTTGTATAGTACTTTCCTTTGGGTGCCAAGATGAGCAAGTGTGTTCTACAGAGGAACTTCAGTATCAATACGTCTGCAGGAGTTCTATTTTTCTTCCATTTCCTTATCTGTCTGCAGATGGGTTGTTTATTGTCAACAAGATCTTAAGTCTACCAGGGTGCTGAAGGCTTTGGCTTACACTTGTATGTTGTAATCGAGGCATGTCTGTTACACAAATTGTTGAAGTTGTTTAGAAGGGTGTTGGTGTTCATAGGGTGAGAGTTGAGTTCAAGCAGTAGGTTGTCTATGGAGAAAGCTTTGAAGGATTTGAAGGTTTGCTCTTCTTTTTGTGTTGACCTTGGTTTATTGGTAGGATGATGCGAATGGAGCTAGGGATGGCAAAGTAGTTGGTCTGGGGGTATGATTGATGTGCACTGGATTGTTGTTGAGGTTGAGAAGACAAAGTTGAGGATGTGGTCTTTGGGGAGTGTTGGTGGTGTGACATGTTATACCACTTTGAGTGTATCTATGAGTTTGAGGAGGGTGTCTTGTTTCTTTTAGGTTGTGTTGTCTGGGGGAGGTTGAGCTCACTCAAGAGGAGAGTGTGTGCATGTCAGATGGACGAGGTGGTGAGGAAATCTGAGAATTCATATATGTAGGCTTTCACACTTTGTGCAACTGAACAAGTATCATTCCATCTCTGAGGGAGATATAGCAATATGGAAAGTCAAGTGCATTCAAGTGTGGTACTAAAAAGCTGGGAGAGTCCTACCTGTTTCGCCTAGGGCCTACTCTACTTGTAAGAAGGGGGTAACAATGGCTTTCTTAGGGAACATCCCACTAGCTGACCTTTCCAAAGCAGCTACCCGGTCTACACCGCACTCTTTTACCAAGCACTACTACATGGACAACTTCTTAGCACCCAGCAGGCTATGATTGTCTAGACAGTTTTTAGGACTAGTTGATGCAGAGGATATGTATTTACAGTCAGACGTTCTATAAACGGAAAACGTTACTTACCCTGTAAGCATCTGTTCGTAGTGTGTAGGTGTAGATTCACATGTGACCACCCTCCTCCCCAGAAGGTTTGTGATGATCGAAGATCTCTTCATTTATTTCATAATTAACACTGCACAATAAAAATGGTGCACCAAGCTATGCTCACTTAGCAATCCATACTCTCTTTAAACTACCGTGTAAAAACAATATAAGATGAAGTCTGTACCCATGCGCATTGTGAACCAAGAGACTCAAAAGACTTGTTTGAAGAAAAACAACTTGGCAATGCCTGAGGCCAACACTAGATGAGAGAATTATGTAGAGCATGCAAATCTATAGCACTTCATGCCACAAACAGATGCTTACAGGATAAGTAACATTTTCCTTTTCTAAGAGTTTAGACTGTTGTCATAAAACTGCAGACAGCCACAAAGTTTGAACTTCTGGGAGCTGTAGCCTGCATTTACCTCTGCCTACAGCATTCCAGGTCCCTTACAGGTCCTCACGCTTCTTGGCAATGGTAAAAAGTGCAATCTCTACTTCCTCTAAATGAGAATTGAAAATTCTCAAAATTCATGAATTTTGTGTTATATAAGTTTCTCAGAAATATTGCGTTATTGAATTTCAACTGCATTTTGTGCTTACAAGCGGCTGGCTGGTGCAGAATATGTCTTGCCGACAGCTTCTGTTTGATTAAGGTTCATGCTGGTATCGAATGTGTCACTTTAATGCAAGGTATGCCATATCATAAAAATATAGTCTTGCAAGATACTGCCAAACTACACTTAACTCTAAAAAGTGTTATTTTACATACTATTTTTAAATTATCATGAAATTCCACTAATTTTTGATGGAAACAATTACGATTACACAGTTTACCCACCCTTACTGCACACCTAGTAGCCTGTGCATAATTCGGTAACTCTCCAAGAAGTGGTACTCCACTTTTTACAAGGAGGTAAAACTGTCCTTTTTTGGGCAAATCACACTTAAATACAAGATAAGGTGTCTCATAGCCAGTTCCATTGGGAAATTCCTTAGTCATGCTGGTATTTTATGTTGTAACCCTTGTAGACTTATTTTGAACTGACTCTCAACCCATCACTTTTCGTCAGGGACACCTTTGTCATCAATTAATAGCACAGTGATAATGGGACCTTGAGACAGTCATTAATGCTGCCATTTCAGATGCCATCAGTGATGTTATCAATGATATCATATAAGGCATTATAAGTGTTGTAATATATGAGGTCATGAGCAGTGCATGGCGAGTGCCCACGTTATAGCTACTTCAGTTAACTATAATTTCAGTGCCCTTTTAAGTTTAAAATGTTTAGTTGCAACTGACATTTACACCTAACTCTAACGTCACTTGAATTTCTGAGGTTTAAAAAAAAAAGTAAATTAAGGTATTTTACAATACCTTTTAACCTTTGTTTTTTCAACAGATTTTTAGGGTTTTGTAAACATAAATGTGAGAAGTTGGCCTGATATATGATGTTTCCAGTTCTGGAACCACCTTGTATCAGTCCAAACAATCCCTTATGGTGTCTGGTTGTAAGTCAACCTTATAGACAAGCTATCTTAATGGTAGCATAGACTAAGCAGCCTTAAAGGCTAAACTCAAGAGGTCGTGTTAAGCGAGCTGTTTTACCAATCACAATCCTGTAATATCAAATGAAAGGACACCACACGAGTATATATTATAAAAATATATGTGTTTATTTCTAAAATAATCCCCAGTACTCTTTATGAGCAAAGGGGCACAAGCGTTAAATCAAAAGCACAGTATAACATATGAAAGTTGCACAATTATGGATGAGGGCGGGTGGCCACTCAAACTATATATTAAGAAAGTGGTATAAGAGATACCAATCGAACAGCGGTTAGGCCTAGGGCCTAGGGAATCGCTGGGAGCAGTCGGGACAAGCAATGCTGAAGTCGGGAAAAGCCAGCGGGATTCGGGTGCAGCGCTTAAAACACACGCATGCACCAATGTTAAATCAATGGTGCGTAAAAGTTACACAAATAGAGTTTAAGGATACTTCCGCTGAACCTAGAAGGACAAAACTTTAGACACAGACCCTAGAGGTGTGTATAAGTGTGGGAACACTGGCGTTGCTGAGTTACCTCACCCACAGGAAGCGGTTGCGTAGGGTCGAAGTGGCGTCGGGTTTCGTCACGCAGGTTGTTGGTGCTTGAAGCTGAAGATGCTGCGGGCGATGTGAAGGAGAAGTGTCCGGTGTGATCCAAGGGTGGATCAGAGTAGAAAAGTACCTGAAAGCAAAGGGGACAGAGTCTGGGTCACTCAGCAGTGACCAGTGTGGAACCAGGACGGAACCAGGCAATGTTGGGCGCAATCAGGTGGTTGTTGAGGAGCTTCTCTCCGCTGCCACGTGGGCTCTGGGGCATCTGCAACGTCCAGGAGCGGGTCACAAGCTGTCCCACACAGGCTCTCATCGTCGGCGCTGTCGGCTTCAAGATCGGAGCAAACAACACTTGGCAAGAGCAATCCACGCGGGATTGGAAGATTGCTTCTCACTCGGACCAGGAGGGTCAGAGCGGGTGCTCCTTTTCAGAGGAGCGGGTGCAAGTCTGGAGCAACCAGAATCACAAGTCGTATTTAGGTTTTCGTCAGCACAGGGGCCACAAGCCAGCTGGCAAGTGACCGGGCCAACGCGTCGAGCCAAAGAAAGCAGAAGGGCCCCACGCAGCACTCGTCGAGTGTAGAGGGGTGAGCTTCGGTGCAAAAGTGGCTCAGGGTTGGGGCTTCTCAAACCCAGGTGTACAGCTTCGAGGGTCACTCATGGGCTGCACAGTCAGCATCTCGTGGTCTTTTCAAGATGGCATGCCCCACGCTTCCGGTCGCCTCCACGGGTCTCAGCTCTGCAGGGACTGTGGATCGGGCTGTAAGAAGGCAGGCAAGCTTGATCTCGTTGATCTCTGTTGCTCGAGTTCCGGCGGGAACTGCAACAAAGCAGACATTGAAGTGCTGGATGGTGCCTGTTTGCACAGGGTGGTCACTCCTTGACCACAAGGGAGATTCTTCAGTCTTCTACATTGAGTAGGATGTCGAAGGGTCCAGAGTTTTGTTTCAAAAGTTTCATCAGGATAATCTGAGTGCGTTGGCACTGCTCCCATTCTTATACCAATCTAGGGGGCTGGATTACCTGCTAGGTCCCCTCCTATGGGTGGGACCCAGGAAGGGGGTGGATACACCCCTTTCCCTTTGATCCAGGCCACGCTGGGACAGGGGCTGGTGTGCCCCAGAACCGGTTTGGCTGGATTATGCAAGGGGCAGCCTTGTGCGCCCCAGGCAGTGTCTGGTTTCTTTCAAACCTCCCTGCTACAATCCACTATCTCCTGTCTGAGGTGGTGTGACACCTCCCTGTGACAGGAAACCCTTTGTCCAGGCCTCCTTGGCGGAGTTTTGGTCAGCTGCAGGAGGTCAGACTCGTGTCTGTGGCAGAAGCATCCATTTTGTGGTGCTGAGGCTCCTTTTAAAATCAACCGCGTTTTAGCAAAGTAACATGTCGTCTCCCTCTAGAGGGGTGGATTGCTACCCCCGTCACCAGGACTGGTGAGGGGGTAGTATTCCAAATCGTATGACACCTTACACGACATGTTTTGATAAAGCCAAACCAAAGTTAACGTATAACCGCGAGGATTATAATGCCATTAATAGTATATGGTATGGCATTATCCCGGAACAGCTTAGGGAATCGGTCCCGACAGATGCAGACAGGCTCAGCTCATGCTAGAGCACCATCTCACATAAAACCAAGCACTCTGCCTCCAGGATTGTTAAGGCCTGCCATAGGAGTGACTGATAGGTATATATGTGTCCAGTTAGGTTTAGATATAGGCATACTATATCTAAGCAAGGGGTGATTACACCACCTCGCCCCAGCTGAATGATCAGCCAGTTGTGTCAATTTTAGATAGCCAGCCAGGGGTAGCAAAAGATATGCTGCAGCCCCTGGTAGGCCTTGGATGCACCTATGCCCTGGGCACCTATAGTGCTCTGTACAGGGGCTGATAAGGTGACCCAAGCCAATCTAGTTATGCACCTAGGGTACATGGAATCCATTTTACAGAGAGAGCAGATAGCCTGGGGCCCTGATTAGCAGGGAACCAGGCCAACTAAGTCGAAAACCAGCTAAACACAAGGCAAAAATCTGGGGTACCCATAGTCAGGTAGCCACCTTCCTACTCAACCCCCCCCCCCCCTCCCCAAACGAAAGGAGATAAGGCTATCCTTGGCCAGGTAAGCCTATATTGCCTGAGTGGCCATATAAGGAAGTACCTGCACTAGCATAGGTATCCCCTGTCTCATGGTCCACTAATCAGTCCCTCACCCTTGGGTATTAGGGGGTCTCCACCATAGGGAATCATTACCTTGGGTGTGTTTATGCAAAGTTAAAGGCTGGTTTGGATATGGAGTATTGAAGTGAGGCTCCACTAATTTGGGGCTCAGCTTCCTCCAATTATCTTCCACCATGTGTGCCTTTCTTTCTTCAACTGAGTTGCACTGTGCTCTCAGGGTCAACCTCTGGCTACCTAAAGCTGGAGGCTGCGTCCCTCTGTTTGGCTTGCTGGAGGGACAGTTCAGGTTTGGGCCCTTTGGGTCCCAGGTTTGGCTGTGCCCAACAGAATCCATCTGTGGGAGGTCCCTAACTAGTTTTAAGGGGGCTCCCTCAGGAGTTTTTAAAGTTTTTACCTTACTAGGGCTACTAGTTTTGGTGCCCCTAATCTGTTGATGGGGGTGCTTTATTTGACAGGGGGCCCTCTGGGTCTCACTGTCCTTCTTGTCCTCTGCAGCCCTGGGCTGACTAAGGCAAGGTAGAGAGGGGCAGGTTACCTGCTCCAGACTGGGTCCCACTTGAGAAGGGTCCACTGCCATCAGAGGCTCTGTCAGGCCAGGCCTAACAACCTCTGGGGCAGTTCCTTCATCAGGGGTAAGATCAGTTCCCTGAGGAGGCTGATCCTGTCCTAATGTCTGGTGAGGGGAAGATTTCTCTTCCTCCTCCATGCTCCCAGTTTGGGTGGAGTGATCCATTATTTCAGGCTTCACAACACACATATCTGTTTGAGTTTGGGCTGTGGCCATCACAGCCCCACCAACCTTTTCAGGAGGGGACTTAGTTTGGGTTTCTGCTGTTATCATAACAGCTTTGCTATTCTGTTTAGGAAGAGCTTCTGCTAAAGATGGGGCTGAGTCTTGCACAGCCCTACCAACCTTTTCAGGAAGGACATCTTGGGTTGGGGCTGTAGCCATTACAGCCCCACTAACCTTTCCATTGGCATTTACCATTCTAGAATGGATTTCCTGTTCAACCTCAGCCCAGGCTGAGATTTCTAAATCATTACCAAGTAGGCAGTCTACAGGCAAGTTTGGTGACACTGCCACTCTCTTTGGGCCAGTGACACCTCCCCAGCTGAGACTTACTACTGCCATGGGATGATTTGTTTGGATTCCATCAATGTTTGTTACCTGGTATGTGGCACCAGGTAAAAGTTGCTTAGAGGGGACTATACAGTCAGCCACCATGGTGATGCTAGCCCCTGTGTCTCTAAAGGCTTCAACTTTCAAACCATTGGTGATGGGTTCTTGTCTATATTTGCTCAAGGTATTTGGGCAATCGGAGAAGTTGGCAAACTCCATGCCAGTCTCATAAATAAGATCATTTGGTGATGGGGACCTGGATAGGCCAGGGTCCATCTGTGCTCCAAAAGTAAACCCACCCAGATTCCTGGGTGTGCTCCCACTTCCTGGGGGATTACTGCTGACAGTAACAGGAGGTGTTGGAACTGGCTTTGGAGGTATATTCTCTTTATTGCCATTCTTGGTACAACAGTTGTCTGTTTTGTAATGCCCCACCTGTTTACAGGCATGACAATAAGGCTTTTTCTGAGTTGATGAAGTGTCTTGGGACCCACCCCCATCCTTGGAGTTTTGGGGGCCTTGGGAAGTCTTTTCTTTACCTTTATCCCCACCCTTTTCTTGAGGCTTGGTAGACTCCTTCTTCTGTTTATTATCCTGATTCTTAGGCCTAATCCTGGTTCTGACCCATTTATCTGCCCTCTTTCCCAATTCTTGGGGAGAGGTCAAATCTGAGTCCACCAGGTGCTGGTGTAAGAGCTGGTTCTGACAATTACTTAGGATCTGCTCCCTCATAATCAAATTATACAATCCTGTGAAGTCATGTACTTTGCTGCCATGTAGCCAACCCTCCGGAGCCTTAGTAGCACAATCTACAAAATCAGTCCAGTCCTGAGTCTGTGTCTTCTGGGTGTCTCTGAACCTTAACCTGTATTGTTCAGTGGTTAAGCCAAACCCATCTATCAGAGCACTCTTCAGGACTTTGTAGTTTTTAGCATCCTCATGTCTGACAGTGAGGAGCTTATCTCTCCCTTTCTCTGAAAAGGAGTACCATAAGATTGCTGACCACTGTTTCTCAGGAACCTGCTGTACCATGCAGGCTCTCTCAAGAGCAGTTATCCACTTGTGGATGTCATCCCCTTCTGTGTAGGGGGCACAATCTTTGTCAGGTTTCTAGTATTATAGGACCTGTCTTTCTCTCTAGGAATATTATTGCTGTCACCAGTGGCATCTAAGCCACACATTTTCTGTTCCCTTGCTAAAGCAAGTTTAGCTTGGGCCAGGGCTAACTCTTGCCTCTATATCTGGAGTTCTATAGCTCTCATCCTGGCCTTATGTTCTCTTCTCTAGGGGGAAGTCATTTCCCTTTGAGAGGTTCTGGAGACACTAGAAATGTGAGAATCCTCTGAGGGAGATCTCACCCTTCTATTGCCTGGAACAGTTCTGCTTTGTACTCTGGGGAGGTGCTGGCCCTCTCCATTTCCGAGTAGGTCCAAGCTGGTTGGGCTAAGCCTCCCCACATGTACGTGGATATCCCCTTGATCTGAATCCTCATCATTATGTGGTTCAGGGTCCACCTCATTCTCTGGGGTGCTATTCTCATTCTCTTGGGGTTTCACTATGTCTCCTGATCTCAAGGGAGCTGTGCTAGCTTGCTCAAGGTCATCCTTCTCCAGGATGGCTATCAGGATAGGAATGGTAGGGTTGTGACCCTTTTTCAGCCCCCTTACAGTACACAAGGTACTCAGGTCTCTGTGGCTGAGGGTGTCATATCTGGAAGTTGCCTTGGTAAGGTCAACGGTCACAGGCTGAGAGCCAGAGGCTACATCTGTGTCAGACATGACTGCTAGTGAGGTGCAAGTGGTGCACTTACCTACACTAAGTGTTTTCCTACTGCATATTGCTAGTGAGTTGTAGTCAGGGTGTGCTACTCCCTTTAATATACAACTACTAAGTTCAGTAGAACTTAAATATGCTAAGCTTTTGATTTATATGTACCTAAGGTACTTGATGTGATCTTTCAATTTGATAAAAAGATTGCAATGGTAAAACAACAGCAAGCTCAAATCCGCACCGCTGCCCACCAATGTGAGAAGTTGGCCTGATATATGATGTTTCCAATTCTGGAACCACCTTGTATCAGTCCAAACAATCCCTTATGGTGTCTGGTTGTAAGTCAACCTTATAGACAAGCTATCTTAAAGGTAGCATAGACTAAGCAGCCTTAAAGGCTAAACTCAAGAGGTCGTGTTAAGCAAGCTGTTTTACCAATCACAATCCTGTAATATCAAAAGAAAGGACACCACACAAGTATATATTATAAAAATATATGTGTTTATTTCTAAAATAATCCCCAGTACTCTTTATGAGCAAAGGGGCACAAGCGTTAAATCAAAAGCACAGTATAACATATGAAAGTTGCACAATTATGGATGAGGGCGGGTGGCCACTCAAACCATATATTAAGAAAGTGGTATAAGAGATACCAATCGAACAGTGGTTAGGCCTAGGGCCTAGGGAATCGCTGGGAGCAGTCAGGACAAGCAATGCTGAAGTCGGGAAAAGCCCGCGGGATTCGGGTGCAGCGCTTAAAGCACACGCATGCACCAATGTTAAGTCAATGGTGCGTAAAAGTTACACAAATAGAGTTTAAGGATACTTCAGCTGAACCTAGAAAGACAAAACTTTAGACACAGACCCTAGAGCTGTGTACCAGTGTGGGAACACCGGCGTTGCTGAGTTACCTCACCCACAGGAAGCGGGTACATAGGGTCGAAGTGGCGTCGGGTTTCGTCACGCAGGTTGTTGGTGCTTGAAGCTGAAGATGCTGCAGGCGATGTGAAGGAGAAGTGTCCGGTGTGATCCAAGGGTGGATCAGAGTAGAAATGTACCTGAAAGCAGAGGGGACAGAGTCTGGGTCACTGAGCAGTGACCAGGGTGGAACCAGGATGGAACCAGGCAATGTCGGGCGCAATCAGGTGCTTGTCGAGGAGCTTCTCTCCGCTGCCACGTGGGCTCTGGGGCATCTGCGATGTCCAGGAGCGGGTCACGAGCTGTCCCACGCAGGCTCTCATCGTCGGCGCTGTTGGCTTCAAGATCGGAGCAAACAACACTTGGCAAGAGCAATCCATGCGGGATTGGAAGATTGCTTCTCACTCGGACCAGGAGGGTCAGAGCGGGTGCTCCTTTTCAGAGGAGCGGGTGCAAGTCTGGAGCAACCAGAATCACAAGTCGTATTTAGGTTTTCGTCGGCACAGGGGCCACAAGCCAGCTGGCAAGTAACCGGGCCAACGTGTCGAGCCAAAGAAAGCAGAAGGGCCCCACGCAGCACTCGTCGAGTGTAGAGGGGTGAGCTTCAGTGCAAAAGTGGCTCAGGGTTTGGGCTTCTCAAACCCCGGTGTACAGCTTCGAGCGTCACTCGTGGGCTGCACAGTCAGCGTCTCGTGGTCTTTTCAAGATGGCGTGCCCCACGCTTCCGGTCGCCTCCACGGGTCTCAGCTCTGCAGGGACTGTGGATCGGGCTGTAAGAAGGCAGGCAAGCTTGATCTCGTTGATCTCTGTCGCTCGAGTTCCGGCGGGAACTGCAACAAAGCAGACGTCGAGGTGCTGGATGGTGCCTGTTTGCACAGGGTGGTCACTCCTTGACCACAAGGGAAATTCTTCAGTCTTCTACGTTGAGTAGGATGTCGAAGGGTCCAGAGTTTTGTTTCAAATGTTTCATCAGGATAATCTGAGTGCGTTGGCACTGCTCCCATTCTTATACCAATCTAGGGGGCTGGATTACCTGCTAGGTCCCCTCCTATGGGTGGGATCCAGGAAGGGGGTGGATACACCCCTTTCCCTTTGATCCTGGCCATGCTGGGACAGGGGCTGGTGTGCCCCAGAACCGGTTTGGCCGGATTATGCAAGAGGCAGCCTTGTGCGCCCCAGGCCGTGTCTGGTTTCTTTCAAACCTCCCTGCTACAATATACTATCTCCTGTCTGGGGTGGTGTGACACCTCCCTGTCACAGGAAACCCTTTGTCCAGGCCTCCTTGGCTGAGTTTCGGTCAGCTGCAGGAGGTCAGACTCGTGTCTGTGGCAGAAGCATCCATTTTGTGGTGCTGAGGCTCCTTTTAAAATCAACCGCGTTTTAGCAAAGTAACATGTCGTCTCCCTCTAGAGGGGTAGAATGCTACCCCCGTCGCCAGGACTGGTGAGGGGGTAGTATTCCAAATCGTATGACACCTTACACGACATGTTTTGATAAAGCCAAACCAAAGTTAACATATACCCGCGAGGATCATAATGCACTTAATAGTATATGGTATGGCATTATCCCGGAACAGCTTAGGGAATTGGTCCGACAGCTGCAGGCAGACTCAGCTCATGCTAGAGCACCATCTCACATAAAACCAAGCACTCTGCCTCAAGGATTGTTAAGGCCTGCCATAGGAGTGACTGATAGGTATATATGTGTCCAGTTAAGTTTAGATATAGGCATACTATATCTAAGCAAGGGGGGATTACTCCACCTTGCCCCAGCTGAATGATCAGCCAGTTGTGTCAATTTTAGATAGCCAGCCAGGGGTGGCAAAAGATATGCTGCAGCCCCTGGTAGGCCTTGGATGCACCTATGCCCTGGGCACCTATAGTGCTCTGTACAGGGGCTGATAAGGTGACCCAAGCCAATCTAGTTATGCACCTAGGGTACATGGAATCCATTTTACAGAGAGAGCAGATAGCCTGGAGCCCTGATTAGCAGGGAACCAGGCCAACTAAGTCGAAAACCAGCTAAATACAAGGCAAAAAATCTGGGGTAACCATAGTCAGGTAGCCACCTTCCTACAATAAAGTAATATGTTATTAACATTCCGAGCCCTTTCAGGGGAAGCCTTCCCCCTACACGCACATACATGTCTGTGTGTGTGGGGGGAGGGGTGTTGAATGCATCAGTATAGTTGTGTGTGTTTGGGTGTTAGGTGTATCTGCAGCCCCACAAACACCCATCTCATAAGTTTTATTTGCAGCCCCCCAAAACCAGGATACCCAATCAAAAATAAACGGACGCCACTCTGAGTGCCACGATACTACTGCGGTACAGCAGCAATGCAAACAAAAATCTTCATTTGACCCCAGGGTTTGAGGGTTCCCCTACTCTGCCACCATATTCCTTATTTTACTTATTTTTTGAGTACACAAAAGCTTCTGAGTCCTGAAATAGTAGCAGGAACATGCTCTTCATGTTGCGGCCAGCCAATAAGATTGCATGCTTTGCACCTGCGAATAGCAATAGAACCATGTTAATACAGCACTGCTCGATATTTATACATTTTGAATCCTAAAAACTCAAAAATAATCTAAAATCTAAAGGATTTACACCAATACACAAATAGCGCACTTTCTTGATCAAGATCTATCTTTCGAGCAAATGTGGTGTATTTCCATTCTGTATACAAAATAGATCTATTCAATTCCATTCAAATATTTTAGCTCTAGCTGTGTCTTAAGTTTGTGTGGGAAATTGCATGGAGGAATGTGTATTGGGATCCTCCTTTTTTCTCAGCCCCTGCTTGACAGATCACCTGAAACTTTCCTGGATGGAGCTGAGGTGGATGAAACTTTTTTTTTGAGTGGAAAAATATGATGTAACCATGTTTCGTTTTGAGACGTTTCTTGTAGCTGGGTCTAGGCCTAGCCTCACAACTGAGGTACCATTTTTATTGGGAGATTTAGGGGAATGCTGGGGAGAAGGAAGTTTGTGGCTTCCCGCAGATTCCAGAATGTTCCATCACAGAATTGTGAGGAAAATGTGCTTTTCAGTCAAGGTGTGAGGTTTGCAAGAGATTCTGGATAAAAAGCCCTGGTGAGAGCTATGCAAGTCACCCCACCCTGGATTCCCCCCGGGTATCTAGTTTTAAAAAATGTGCACATTTGCTAGGTTTCCCTAGGTGATGGCTGATTTAGGGCTAATAATCCACAGTACCCACTTTGCAAAATATGGGTTAGTTTGGAGTGGAAAAATGTGATGTATCCATGTTGCTGCATTTTGAGCTGTTTCCTGTTCTGAATACTATGCCTATCCACACAAGTGGGGCACTATTTCTATTGAGAAACTTGAGGGAATGCTAGGTGAAAGGAAGTTTGTGGCCCTCAGCAGATTCTAGATTTTTTCATCACAGAAATGTGAGGAAAATGTTCTTAGCCTAGGTTTGAGGTTTGCAATGGATTCTGGGTACAAAAACATGGTCAGAGCAATGGAAGCTGCCCCATCTTGTACTTCCCCTGGTGTCTAGTTGCTAGGTTTCCGTAGGTACTAGCTGAGCTTAGGCTCAAAATCCACTGCTTCCCACACCAGAAAAAAGGGGTCCATTTTAAGTGGGAAAAGTATAGTGCGTCCATGTTGTGTTTTGGTCCATTTTCTGTTGTGGGCACTAGGCCTCCCCACACTAGTGAGATACCATTTTTATCAGAAGTCATGTGGGAGCACGAAATAGTAGAACATTTGTTATTACCAATTGGATTTCACGGCATTTGTGCCTTCCACAGGTAAGGCAGTGTGTAAGAAAGAGGACATTTTGAAAAATACCCTCTAAATCCTATGCTAGTATGCATACCCACAAATTCAGAGAAGTACAAATAACCTGCTAAACTACATATCTAATGACCATTTCAGAAATACATAGGGTTCCTTGACACCAATTTTTCACTCTACATATTTCACCATATGAATTTGTCTATACTCTGTGTGCAATGAAAAATCTTTGTATGGTGCAACTCAGTTGTTGGCTCTGAGACCCTGGGTTCTTGTAGAACCTGCAAACACTATATATCCCCGCAACAAGAAGGGTCGAGCGGACATATTGGTATATTGCTTTTGTAAATTAGCCATCCTGACAAAAAGTTAAAAAAATGTCCCTACTCATTTTCAATATTTCTTTATTTCAACCGTTAGTTTGTTTGGGAAAACCTTGAGGGATCTACACATAAGAGCCCTTGATAAATTCAGAATTTTGTCTACCGTCCATCATCTATAGCTTTCCTCGATCATCCATAGGTTTCACACGAGTTCCCACCACAAACTGGAAGTAGGTTGAGACCCAAAAAAATAGGATAATTGGCTACCTCTTTAAAAAGGGCAAAGATTTGATCGTTTTTTTTATTCAGCTCTGCATATTCCTGAAAGCTGGGAAGATGATCAATTTAACACAGCAAACCATTCGTTGATGCCTTTTTTTAGGAAAAAAACCAGACACTTTTATCCAGAGCCCTTTTTTCATATTTTGCCCCAAAAACTCAAACTCAGCTATATTTTACCTATTTTCTTAGTCCCCTCCAAAGGAATCCACAAACCATGGGTACCTTTAGAATCCCCAGGATGTTGGAACAAAGGACACAAGTTTAGTGTGGATTCCTTATGTGGAAAGAAAGTTATGGTGTCCTATGCAGCAACTACCCCAAATATAAAAAAAGAGCTCAGCAGTGCTGGGAGATAGGGTAGACCAGCAGCTAAGAGGTTAAGAATTGTAAAATGGCACCAATAATGTTGTGTGGGTATATACACACACATATGTATGTTTAATTATTTACTTCTTTTAATGGGGGAATGTATATATTTTTGGGAAAGGGTTACCCCCACAAATTCCCATGTTTTGGTTTTGTTGGCCTTTTTTGGGTGCGACCTCCCAAATCCCCTCTTTTAAACCCCTTACCTCCCTTTACCTCTAGCTTCCCCATAACCTTAAAAACCGCTTACCCCCACCCACTCCTGAGCCCTAAAAAATCTCTTAACTCCCTTTACCTGTACTCACCCCTAAACCCAAAAACCCTTACCTCCCTTTATCGCTACCCACCATTGCACCCTAAATACTCATTACCTCTGTCTACCACTATCAACACCGGAACCCTAAAATCCCTTGCCTCCCTTTACCTTTTCCCACCATTTAACCTACACATATCTTACCACAGTTTACACTGCCTGGCCCTGAACCATAAAAACCCCTTACCCCCCTTTATCTCTACCCTCCTTTACCCTTACCACCCTGAACCCTTAAACCGGCCTTAACCTTTAAATCTTTTTAAAATAACATAGTAATTACGACATTTAAAAAGAAAAATACTTACCTGCTTGGTAAGTGGCCATATGAAAAAGTACAGAAAAAGGGCTTGTTTAGTACTTACCTGCATGGCAACTTGCGAGGTAAAGACAGCAAGATATATCCTGGAAACCATTTGTCAGACCATTCTTAAGAAAACATCTTATATTTTATATTGCTCTCTCTCATCTGTAACAGAACCCGGGATCAATATTTATGTATCAATAAGCATATTATGTGTTGCTTCCCCGGGACTGATTCTGTAACTGGGTCAACTGGATCAAAAGATTCCCTCAACCAATCCAACTCACACAGCACTGAACGTCACCCACTGCTCACTGTCACGTTGTTGAATTTCGCTTTGTTATGCATATCCAGCCAATTTTACTTTACAAGGCTCCTGCTCACCCGTGTGAGTAACTAAATGAGTCTTGGGTCAATGGAAGGTTCAGCTTGGCACAGATTACTCTCAAGCCTGTCTTCTAAAGAAAAGACTAGGGCCATATGCATGAACACATTTCCCCATAGACACAGAATGGGCAAAACCCTTTGATGCATCTGGCCCTATGACATCAATAAAGAGGGAAGGAATCAGTTGATTTTCCACCTAAATGTGCTCTCAATTGAGTTTGTTAAACCAGGATGAGTTTGTGAGTGCTTCTGGTTAGGTTTGTGAAACAGAATTCATTTGTTTGTGGATTTAAATAGAGTGGCTTATCACCCATGAGTGTATCCAGGCGCTGTCCATGGAGATGCCCCGAATCACAGGATGTTGTGCCGACTGCAAGACTCGACCTCGGATCCTCCCCTCCCGAGTAGGCAGCTCTGGCAGCTGCGCCACATTCTCTCCCATTTATTAGAAGCCTTTAGAATGGCAATTTTTTCAAGAGCTTTGACTCGTAACACTAGTGACTTTAAAAATTTTAAATGGCAATAAAACAGCTCACAAAATACAAACCTATCATTAGGAATATTAAACCCACCTGATCCATGAAATTAACACATAGGCCATGATTCTACATTTGTAGGAAAGAAGATGTTTTTTGTAGCTGTAAAATGGTCTCCCAGTTTAGGCAGAAAGTTACACCCACACAGCTACTAGCATGAGTAAGAGTCAATCACTCAGGATTTGTAAAGTACGGCTAATCACCCGACTGGGTGGCCCGGCGCTTGCAGGTCCCGAAAGCTCATTCGAATAGCCAGGTATTGAGGGACCTTCGGAATTCTAGAAGTGAGATGGTGGTCTGGAGTTGCATGGAGAGGCTGCACAAAAAATGGGGGAAAAGCAAGGAGAAAGCAGTGAAAACAAGGGAAAAGCAAAGAGAAGGCACACAGAAAATGTGGGGAAAAGCAGGCAAAATCAACTGATTCCTTCCCTCTTTATGGATGTAATAACTTAGAAGACAGGAGCAAGACTGATGCAGCAGCACGGGGAGAGCTGGGCCTGAAGTCATATTACCATTAAACTGTACATCAACATGTTGCTGCAGGAACGAAGGGTAGCCACCAGTCTCCTTCCCCATCAGCAGTGGCAAAAATGTCAAACACTGGGCAAAGAGGGTGGCAAGAGGGACAGGGATATGGGAGAAAGCCCACTAGCAATGTTGTCAAGAGGCAGTCACATAGCTCACCTGGAGGCTCTCTCAGGTATCTGCAGCCTCTCACCAGTGTTGGTCCTTGTGTACTGAGCTGAACACAAGATAACTGTATTAGCTAGAATGTTGTTGGTATGCGAGTCTTCTGGCGCTGTGCATGGATTACATCACTTTATATCTTTTACTTTCAATTCGTGCGGGGCTTTTGAAGGGGAGGTACACCCCACTCCACCCAATAATCAATCCAAAGGATTGAAACAAGTATTTACACAATTCAAGGCACACGCATTATACAGTTCCAATTTTAAATCTTGATTGCCTTAAAATCACACAATGATGCTGAGATTCTTGTTCTTCTCTTTTTTTCTTCATTTCTTTATAGCCTTGCGCCAATGCGTTTTGTCGCAGTGGGAATGAATCCCTTATGACTTCCTCAGGGCTTTTAGGCTTATTTGGGTGCCAAAACCGGAAACCCTCCTACTGTTCTGTGTAACCCGGTGTAGGAGTAGCCCGTTGTTAACCTTCAATCGATCAATTTCTTATCCCCTCCGTACACTCCGTGAGACTCCACCAGGTATCTATAATTTCATGTACCGTGTCTGGTAAATCCCAAGTGGCGCTTTGCCACAATCGCTTGTTGCTGGATGTGGGAGCAAATAACCTCCTCCCGACGCCTGGTCTTGATGCCGTAATATTTTCGACTTCCACGACCCGAATACAGTGGAACGGAGGGGATAAGAAATTGATCAATTGAAGGTTAACAACGGGCTACTCCTACCCCGGGTTACAAAGAACAGTAGGAGGGTTTCCAGTTTTGGTCCCTCTGCATGGTGCATAAGTCCCTTTACGGAGGAATCTCCGGGGAGATACAGAAGCTGCTCTCTAGGTACTCTCCCATCAGAACACTCAGATCCACAACAATGGCCCTTATCTGGATTCCAAAAACCCGTAAGGCATGGTGGGGGGGGGCGTACTTTGTCATTTTGTGTGGCCAAACTTTGGAATCATATGCCGTCGACTCCAACCCAACCTTCTGATGTTTAGGAAAGCGGAAAACGTGGTTATTTTCTACAATCTAACGTTTCATTCATAGCTCCCTAGTCCCATGTACCTCAATCTGCGCCAAGACGCCTCAGCATTCGAGCCCTTAACAGGTAACAAATCAAATCTGGTGCCCATAGAGTTCCTTCAACGCTGGCATGGGGTGGCCACACTTTCTTAGACCAAGGCCCCACTGCCCGAGTCTGAATCCTTTGGCTCTTCCTCATCCTTTCTTTGGGGTCCTGAAGTAAATTTAAGTACAACAGTCAGGCTTGATAACACCAGATCACTTGTAAATTCGATCCTGTGCGTCTGTTGGAGTTATGGGAGGACCTTTCCCAACATCACAAGTCAGGGTTGTTCTTGCTCTTTAGAGTAGATGTGCCTTGTCCAGCTTGAGATCCCAGCAGGTTGCACTATAGTGTTTCCCAGTGCTTAATTTAAGACTGGTTTCCAGTGCTCAGTACCGGCACTTAATCATCAACACTGGTGCTTTTCATGAGCACCAGTTAATAGCACGTTTATTTATGGTAGGCACAGGGAGATTATGTTGTTTGCCGAGGATGTTGAGCCGATGCAGAGGTGTCCCAACACCGAAGTCGGCAGCTCTGGCCATTACGCCACATCCTATCCCTACTTTGAAGGTTAGTGGTTTGTTCTGTTTTAATCGGCGCTAACAGAGGAATTGGGCTGCCTGTTTCCTAACAGGATGTGGATCTGGGGGTTCTGTTAGAATGGCTCCCATGTCTCATGCCCCATCAACAGCATATACATATTGAACAGTAGCGGTGACAAGGAACACCACAAGTGAAGAGTCTGATTGTTGTTAGTCCTTTTTTTGCTGTCCATTATCCGGACCTTTGCAGAGCACGGCAACCAGTAGGACAGAAGACTGAAGATGTTAGTGAGGGACGCCCAAGAATAGAACAGTGCGTGCTATCGGTAGATTCCCAAACACACTGGCATGCCCACCTCATTCAGATCATGACCCTACTAATACATTCATGGGATGAGGGTAGCACTTTAGGGAAAGACCGCCCTACCCTTCTCTTGTACTTGCTCCGAGTCTCAACTCTTTTCATGTCATGAGTGGCTCATACTTTGCAACATTGATCTCTGCTGCCATCTACTGTTTTCACTCCAAAAACACTCGGCCGAACTCCTCCTTCCAATTGTTGATAGTTAATTGTGTCTATTAAAGTCCAGCAGTCAGGACACCCACTGTAAAGCAGTGACAGAGTCTGTGCTCCATTAGACCAGTACTAACTAGGCAGGCGCAGTGTGCGCCACCAGCATAGGGCCCTATATTTCCCATAGAAATATAAAGTATAGATCAAGAGGTATTCGCAAGAATTCGCAGAGAAATGTCCAGGCCAATAAAAAAGAGTTTATAATAAGGCAGCATTTCTGCAAATATTTTTTTTGCTCTGTGCCCCATCGGGAAATCTAGCTCAGTGTTAAAAAAAAGTGGCTAACATAACTTTAACTTATTAGGTTGTTTAGCATGTACATTTTTCAAAAATAAAAATTACAGCTGGATAAAGCTTATTTATCAAGGTTTTAGAAGACATCTTCGGTCATTAAATATTTTGAGTCTGATGCCATAAATTGCAGGGAAGGAAAACTTGATTTTTCCTCCAGTGCAGCTCAAATCTACTCAGTATGTTAAAAACTAATAAGACATGACTCAGGCTTACGTCGAATATTTAGGGAGGACTCGGAAATGTAAAAGAAAAAGGGGATATACCTTAAAATTGAGGCAGGGGCGTTGCCTCATCGTCTAGCAGCCTAGTGTTCTATTGCAGTTCCTTTCCCAATAAAAGCCATGTTCAACCTCCGAGGTCCCCGATGCTAAGCCCTGTTAATGTAGGACATTGCTGACACTAAGCACCGTTTTCTCTACACGTCAGGCTCCTTTAGGCTGGCTTAGCTAGTGACCATTACCACCGTGGGAGCCATCCTCCACAATTGCTCATGTAAACCCTAAAGTAAAACAACGTTCTAAAAATAGCCATTTAATTTCACAGTAGCACCAGCGGGGTCGTTTTTTGCCAGGCAGCGGTTGCCATGGAGATGACCGTCTATACACAAGCCGGTATCGGCTGACAGACTGCAACGCGTCTTCACAACCAGCGCCTGGGATTTATGGCGTTTTCAAAAGGGTCTTGTATTTTTGTGTTCCCCAACACCGTAAAAAAATAGCAGCACAAAATCAATAACATAAGTGCTATTTATCCCCAGTACTAGCAGAATTCACATACATCTGAGACGTGGCTTTCCAGAAACAAATCACAACCCCCCCCCCCCCTCCTTTCGGATTTTATTGGTTGGGTGCGGTATCCTACACTGATATTAAAAATACTTATGGCCATGCTACTGCCTGTTTCATTACCCCAGACTTATAAATGTACTCACGTCAGAGCCAGCCAATTAAAATTCAGGGTTTCGATCTACAAGGAAATGGCGCGGCGACAGAAGCCATTTAGCTGCGCTGTGTTGCGTCATTTTCAAAGCACAGAGATGTGTTCTATTAACAATAGAAAGCATCCCCGTGGTTCCCCTGCCCTGCCGCACAATTGCCCGTCGTGCGCCAGCGCAGGCGCCCTTGCGTTATATTGCAAGGGTGCCTGCCCTGCGGAGATGATTTTGTTTTTGTGTAGGAAGGAACACCTTCATGCAAAAAAACAATAATTAATGGCATTTCCCTCTTTTTTTCTGCAGCATGCATTGAAAGAAGAAAAAACGAGGAGAAATAAAAGTATTTGTCCTTGTTGCGCCATTCCTACGAATCCCCTGGAGAGTCGTAGGATTCTGTCGCATTCCCTGTTTTACAAAATGCTGTAAATCTGTGAATGTGTCAAGTTCCATAGATGTAAATGTAAATGTATAGGCATTTATATAGCGCACTACTTACCCGGAGGGTCCCAAGGCGCTTCGACCGCTGCGAAACCCTTCCTGGCTTCCCTGAGAGATGGTCCCTTAATGGGTATCTCCAGGGTGAGACCAGGCATCCCCGGCGGTCTGGTGGGGCCGTTAGTGAAGATGAGGCAAGCTAATGCCCAGAGTTGCCGAGTGTGATCGCTGATCAGAGTGGGCACCGAGGCGAGAGAATTATCGAGTCCGCTGACCCTGGTCCAGAAACCTGCCGCGCCGGGAATCGAACCCTGGTCCCGGGCCGTCCTCTGCTCTCGGGTCTGCCGCCTCTAACCAGTGAGCCACGCGGGAACACCCACAGCAACACCAATGGAATACCCCTTTCACGGAGTGTAATGCCTATATTTACAAGCCCATAAAAAGTCACCGAGGGTGACCTAATGTGGCCTTGTAAATATGGGCAAGGCCATTGCGCAGCCGGTGCATCAAATAAAAAAGCGACGCACCGGTGCTGTACTGGGCTTGTAGACGAGGTCCTCAGTTCTCTACCAGTGGGCGCTCAAGTTGCATTTTGATAGGCTGGCTGAAGGATGAGCGCCAGCCATGCACTGCGGTCTACACACATGCAAGGCGCCAGAGCCACCAGCGAGTTTCAGTGGCTCAGAGAGGAGCTGCATGCATTAGCGGGCCCTCTTGGCAGTGTTCCTCTTCTCAAACCAAATGGGAGAATGAGAAAAATTCAACAAATTGCTGTGTGTCCTCCCTGCTGAAACATTAATCTAAAACTCCTACAAGTCATCCACCAAAACTCTAATGAGACCACCATCAAGATTACCATTAGTGCATACAATTTGGTTAGATGATAAACCCATACCCACCTAAAATGGCATGCTTCATCGTTGGGTTCCCCATCTAGCGCTGAGAAGCACCCATGAGTGCTAACGTCCTCTGGTCATCTATTCTACTAATGAAGTAGATCAATACGCAGTGTGGCACGTTGTTTTGGGTCTATTTGTATTCTGTCCTATGTGACACGCGTGATACCCAAACTAAAACTGTGTATTTGGGGGAGGGGAGCTGAAAAGAGTTCTAATAACTGCATCCTACCACAATACTAAAACAAATGGGGCCAAGCAATGGACCCTGTGTGTCTATCTGACATGATTCTTTGCTTGTGTACAGCCCACGATGCGTCTGGAACTTTTATCAGGACAGCAGGTCCCAGTGGCTCACCAGTGCTGTGCACCCTGAATATTGAATCCAGAATGTTGAGGAATCGATTGGAGGGGATGTCTGAGACTCCCAATCCAGGATGTTGCAGAGTCCTTTTCCTGTGATGTCAGTTCCTTTTCTCCCTGAGTGTACTGGGGTAGCTCAGACGTGGGTCCCAGAGCCTCCACACCACTGGAGTCAAGCTAGCCGGGCTGATGAGAGGTGTTACCTCGAAACCGGTCCGATCCTCCGATGCTTGATTCCGGTCTGGGAAAGATATGGCTGTTGTAGTTCGGACTGGACTGTTCCCATGGGGCACAGGGTCAGAGCTGATTTGCATAAAGCCATTATCTGACCCAGGGTGGTGTGGAGTGCAAAAAACGATGGATTTAGGCCCAGATCCTTGTACTGGGGCGAATGTAAGACATTGATCTACATTCTGTCCATCAAATTGTTTTTTGTAATTTTCTCCCTGAGTGTACTGGGGTAGCTCAGACGTGGGTCCCAGAGCCTCCACATCACTGGAGTCAAGCTAGCCGGGCTGATGAGAGGTATTACCTCGAAACCGGTCCGGTCCTCGGATGCTTGATTCCGGTCTGGGAAAGATATGGCTGTTGTAGTTCGGACTGGACTGTTCCCATGGGGCACAGGGTCAGAGCTGATTTGCATAAAGCCATTATCTGACCCAGGGTGGTGTGGAGTGCAAAAAACGATGGATTTAGGCCCAGATCCTTGTACTGGGGTGAATGTAAGACATTGATCTACATTCTGTCCATCAAATTGTTTAATGTAATTTTCTCCCTGAGTTCCTGCTCGAAGCATATATAAAGGAAGTTTATTGATAGGATTTTTGTTTACAGATTTTTTGCTGCAGTCTTCACCCCTCACTACTATTTTCATCCCTGATTTTTGCTTCAAGCAGGGTTCAGTTGTTTTCTTTCTGAGATGGTGTGCTGACATACCCTGACACTTTTCTCCTTCCGTCAGGAGGAGTTTTAGGCAGTGCCTTGTTGATCTCTCCAGGGCTACCTTTATCTTCAGTCAAGAATTACTACATTTCCTCTTTATGGGTTTTTCCTCCAAACTGTAACCATCTAAAAACATGGCCATTCTCTCCAGGGTGGCACAATGGCTGCTGGGAGGAGTTGCTAGTTCCTTGGGCAGTCTAGAAGGGTACTCAACAAACGTTTCTCAGCTTCGAGTCCCTAATAGGATGCTTAACAACAATGGGAGAACACCACCAATTTGATTAAACACCTATCGTAAGAAACAAAAAAAGGAAACCCCAATAGTCGCACAGGCCAATATAACTGGTATGTCCTTCAGTGGAAACCATCTGTTTGATCCAGAGGTGGATCAGTTGAAGAGGAAATGCAGAAGGCTAATGAAACAGGTTCGCAGCTGGGCATTACAGGCAACAGGAGATCCAAATGGACGATAAATTAACGTGTAGTTGTAAAGCGCATGTTCACCCTTTTGGCATTTTGGCTCTGAATAACAGGTGGTTATGGTTACCCAATGACTGGACCCTCTGTGATTTAAACCTGTGGCCATGAGTCAGACATCACTTTCGGGAATGAACGCATTAGTCCACTGAGAAACCAGACACGGCAAAAAAGGAGGTCCATTGGATGAAAGAGGGCAAGGGAGGTAGCATACTACAACACAGTTCCAAAGGCAGTCTTCATTAAAACATTTTACAAACAGGTCAGTGGCAGCAACCAAACGAGTCCAAAAGTAATTTTGGAGGAAGAGGAAGAAGTTGAGGCTAGACCTCCAGTAACTTGTCCTCAATCACACAGTAACTCATCTATTCTGCGGCCACAACATCCAACTCATTTAGGGGGCAGAGCAATGGACTACATCAACACCAGACCGGTCATAACATCAGGCAAGTGAACTCTAAACGCAATCAAACATGGATGTTGTATAAAATTCCTGATGGCACCAACCACAACAAAATTGAATACACAAAACTACAACAGATCAAACACAAATCCTACAAGAGGTTCAGAAATATGCTACAAAAATGCAGCAGAGGAACTTTCCAACCAATAAAGAGACATAGGACGTACAAGATTCACCAATTGTACAATATCAGCAACATTGAGGGCAACACAGAGGGTCATGCCTGGCTTTTTCCTCCGAGTTGCGAATTAAATGGCAGCAATGGGTATTTTTTGTTGTTGAAAGTTTTATAGAGCGCGGACAAGACCCTTGCAGGTATCAGAGCGCTTTACAGTAAATTAGGTTAAGTATATCATACATTGAAGATATGCAAGACAAATATACATAACACCATAGAGCAAACAAAAAGCAAATCAGTAGGACGCAGAACAGGAGAGACCTGATGAGTCATGGTAATACAATAAAGACGAGTAAGTCAAACATCACTGAGCAGACAAAAAGCAAAGCAATAAGGTGCAGAACGAGGGCGGACTGATGAAGCATGGTAATGGCAAACAGATTGAAGACTATGCAGAACAGGAATGTGCGCAGATGCCGAAGGCCTCAATAAGGGAACACGCGAAGCCAGAACGAAGCTTTATCTTTTCAAAACATTACAAGACCGGTGCTGGATTCCAAACAAGCTAGCAGGCAACAAACTCCCCTTCACTCGAACTGCTGGAGATGCTCTAGTCCACATTCTGTATGTCTGCCCCAAAAAACGATTTTTCTGGTCCAGCATCCTACAAACCCTAAACAAAGTGCTGCTAGTTTTCCCATCGCCTCTGGCTAGACAACTAATCTTCTTGCATGGTACCAACGACCTGTCTGATGTCTCTGGACATATATGTACACTACTGACCAGGACGGTAACCACAGCCAAGATATACATACTTTGGCATTGGCGACACACACACCTACCCAATCAGGAGTTATGGCTTGTCAAGATGTAGAAAGTGGGCTCATATGCAGTGGCGGCTGCTAGCAACTGAAACTGATAGGGCAGCAGGGGGGGGGGGAATATATATATTTTTTAAACACTTACCTGCCACTCCCTCTCCTCTGCTTCCCTCAATAAAAACCTTTAAAAAAGAACTGAAGACAGAGTGGGGCAATGACCAATCCGATACCGAGGAGGGTGAAAGCATTGCAAGTACAGATTCACCTTTACCAGAAGCCTCAGCTTCTGACAGCGAGATCTGTAATGAAACTGAAGAGTAAAATTGATACTTGTATAGCGCACTACTCACCCACAAGGGTCTCAAGGCGCTTTCCCTGTGAGACGTCCACTCCTGGGCACCCCCAAGGTGGAGGCCAGGCATCCTTTGCGTTGTGGGGGCCGTTGTGGAGATTAAGCATGCTATTGCCCAGAGTTGCAGAGTGGGACTCCATGGTTGGAATAGGCACCGAGGCGAGAATTATCAGGCCTGTGGAATTTTGAGCACAAGACCCGCCGAGGCGGGGAATTGAACCCTGGTCCCGGGGTAGACCTCTGCATCAGGGTCTGCCGCTCTAATCATTGAGCCACACTTCTGACATCATGTATTACTATGATTACAACTTTAAAACTACATAGGACTGACGAGTCCATTCAATAAATACTTTATTCGTTTTTAGTGATAACAAAACCATAAACGTCCGCATAAAATCTATACATATACATGAGATAAAAAACCTCAACACAGTTGAAATTCATAATTATAAATCACAATGCCCAGTTATACAATGTATCACCACCCCTTCTTTGTTGGGTTGGCTCTCAGATCATTTTCTTTGCTCAATCTTGATCGCCAGCAAGAGTGATAAACAATTATTATCCTAATATATAAAACACTGCTTAAAAATGCGACAACACAATCAATAACTTCTCCGTTGTCCATAGACTTAGAAAAAATGTAGGGCACTATTACAGTTGAAAAAGTCATTGTTCTTAAAAGAGGTTTAATAAAATGTGTCCTTTGAGCCCCGTGAAAGGTGCAAGAGAATAGGGTGTGTAAAGTGCATTACTTTGCTGTACCCGTGCATGGGCAGTCCTCTAGCACTGGAGACCAATAGTTAACCTTTGGAAAGGTAAGTACAAGATAAAAACAAACCGAATCTAAATCTCGTCAAAAAAAATGTGACATGGTTATTTTGGCAACATTTAACATGCAAAGAAGTAGCCATGGTGGGGGAGCAACGTCATATATTTGCTTACAAAGGACCTATGTATACTTCTTCCCCACCTCACTTTACTGAGAGCTTAAATACATAATTCCCTAACTGACTTATTGGAGATGGAATGCAGGCTGCTCGGGATCTCAGTTAATTCAGGCCTCATGATTTTAGTGGTCATGTGCTTGATATATGGGATCCAAGAAACCTCTAAGGCTCGGTGTAAGCCTAGAGAGTCTGAAAGGAGGGCCGTTGTAAAATGTAATTCCTCGGTCGTCCAGGCCCAATGCCATAAAGCAAGAGGTCGGTCCTGCAAGAGACCCCCTCTTTATGACATAATATGGCATGCTGTGTTAGATGGTGAGAGAACTAACAAGTGCTTTAACAATTTGTTTTGCACAGTTTGAAGACCCTTCAGGTTTGGCATCCCTCAAACCCGTGCACCATAGAAAGCCACATAGATACACTTCACCTGATAAATGGACAATAAGTGCTTTATAGAGTGTGAGCCTAACTTTGTTGAAAAAGTAAAGAGTTCACCTATCTCCTTTTCCATCTGGGCCTTCCTAAAGTTGATTTGATGCTCTAACAAACCTCTATTATTGAAAATAGCCCCTGAATATACAAAATTGGCAGTGCTATCAACAGGTTTTCTGTTAATATAGAAAGGGTGTCGTAGTCTACTACTACGACCACACATTATCACAAAGTTCTTTGTGGTATTAACTCTTAGGCTCAGATCATCCATGAACTGGGTTAAGGCATCCAGTAGAAGCCGTAGGGAGTTCTGTGTTCGGACCAACAGTACCGCATCAGCGGCGTACAGCATGGCTGGGTTTGGGCGATGACCTAATTGAGTCAAATCCCTGCACCGCTCAACCAACACCCCCTCCAGATGGTTAATATAGAAGGTAAAGAGGAACGGCAAGAGGACACAGCCCTGTCGTACTCCCTTTCCCACCACAAATGGGTCCGTACATTTAAGCGGCCATACCTCACATGTTTTGTGGCATTGCTATATATTTCTCTTATAAACCAAATTATGGACTGATCCATGCCCATCGTGTGCATAATGTCCCAAATTTAGCGTGTTCCCCACAATCAAAAGCACTGGACAGGTCCATGAAACCCAGGTACAGACACCCTCCCCTGGCCACAGTGTACTTTCCCAAAAGAAGGGGCAAGTTTAGGCATTGATCTTCAGTTTGAAGGCTTTTTCTAAATCCCTAATGGATGCCGCTAAAGACCTTAGCCTCCCCAAGCCCATTTTTCAAGGTGGGCCAGCAGAACTTGCCTGAGAACTTTCGCCAGAGAATCAATAAGCGATATCGGCCTGTAACAAGTAGGGTCATTACTGCATCCCTTCTTAAACATTCGGATAATATTTGAGTGAGACCGAGTCTCTGCTGCTTTCGAAGCATTGGTAAGCGATGTGGCCACAACTGAATATTTTCTGTAAATAAGACCAAGGGAACCCCATCGAGGTCCGCATCCTTTCCTCGTGCACTGAGGTTAATTTCAGTTTACACTTCTCCCTTAGAAAATGACAGAGGGGGCAACGCTCATCCAGACTACCACTCCTTGGATGCCTTACCTCCCCCCCTGCCTATTCCATAGGTATGTGAGGTGCAGTCATATATTTTAGACTGCACCATTACTTTGGTGGTATATTAGCTTCCAAGTTGGAGGCATCTCTGGAGTTTAAAAAGGGCTGATCAAAATCTCGAGTCCTTCACACTTGCTTTTTGTAGGATCTCCCATTCCTTGGACCTCACCTTCACTTTTTTTAATCAGAGATATGCTTTTTATAGGCCCGCTAGCTTTCTGTAACTCAAGTGATACATGTGTGGACTGTTTTAAGGGCCTGATTAAATTTCCTGTGCACAGCAGAACAAGAATAATTGAACCATTGTGGGTTACCTTTCGACCCCTTTGGAGCCGACTTAGCCAGTCCTTTGCTGCATGCATCAAAGATTGTTACAAAAGCCCGTTTTTTAGAATCTGCAGGGGCCTTCTCATCTAAATATGTGTTAAATTAATGTAGTCTTTCCTTTATTAGCCTGGATAGAAATTGCGGTGGTTAATTGTATTCCACTTAATGTTATGTTATGTTGTCTTGTAAAGCGCATGGCTACCCCAGCAATGGGGTATCTCAGCGCTGTGGACCGCTGGGGAACCCGTCCTGGCTTTCCCTGTGAGATGATCCCTGCTGGGTATCTCCAAGGTGAAAACAGGCATCCCCGGTGTATGTGGGGGGCCGTTGTGGAGATGAGGCAAGCTGATGCCCAGAGTTGCCGAGTGTGGTCCCTGACTAGAGTAGGCACCGAAGCGAGAATTATCGAGTCCGCTGACCCTGGTCCACGACCCTGCCGCGTTGGGAATTGAACCCTGGTCCCGGGCCGTCCTCTGCTTCCGGGTCTGCCGCCTCTAACCAGTGAGCCGCACCACTCCACTTAATACAGAGGCCATTCCTTGGTGGAACTGACATAAACGCAATAGGAGCCCTAATGTGTGAGATCGTCTCCCATCCTGGCGTAGGGCTGTGCTCTGGGGTGGATGATCACTCTGTGGGTAAGGTGAGTTATAAAGCTGACGACCTTATTGCTCAGATTATTAGAAACAAGAATATAATCCACAAAAGTGCTCTGAACCTTGCCTACAAAGGTATTTTGAAAAGGTACGCTAACTTCGCCTAGCTCATTAGCGAAAGTAAAATTACATTTGACTAGGGACAGTGAGGTATGAATTTGACGGATTCTGGACATCGCACAACCCTATTGTTGGCCAGAATGCTTCGCCCGGCAGTGGTGATCCTTCACCAATCTATGTTACAGGCCATGGCATTGCAGTGCTGGAAACGTTGCGTGGCTAAACGGAAGGAGATTCCCCTATATTTCCTGGCCCTACCCTTAACTGGCTTGCCACACGCAACCCCAGGAAGAAATTTACCCCCGAACATTTTTGCCTTGAACTGAGGTGGCACTAGCGATGGTGGGGGACTGTTCCAACAGTCCATTTTGGCCCCCCTGGAAGACCTGGTAGAAAGCAGTGGACTTTAATCAGGACAGTTCCTGCAATACAAAGCCTTGACACGTACATTCAAGGTGTTGTGGGTTAAAGGATGGGAGGAGCCTGAGGCACACATGGTATTACAGTCCATGCTCACCCTGGGTAGGGCGCAGCACCAGGTATAATGGTTTTACTCCTCGCTGTCAGAGATGTCCCGTACCCCTCTCCAAAAATTGTGTAGCAAATGGGAGGCTGCGTCGAACAGGGACCTTCCAGACGCAGAATGGAACAGACTTTTAACATACCCGAAAATGTCTTCCCTAATACTAGGGTGAAATTCATACAGTTCATCTACACCCATATGACATAGATGACACCCCATAGAATCTGGGTTGCCTAAGGTGGTGAAATATGCTACTGCCAGAGGTGTAACCACAGTAACGCAGACTTTATCCACATGACTTGGGACTGCACCATAGTACATAGATTCTGGGATGATGTCGTGGGGATGACGGGAGCAGCAGTGGGGCGCACACTCAAACCCACGATTAAAACCTGTATACTGCGATTTTTGCAGCGGCTACCCAAGCGGAAAATTGGCACAAGGTTCGTAGATCTAGCCTTGTTCCTGGCTAAAAGGAGAATAGCATTGGCATGGAAATCGACACAGGCCGAATGATAGGGGACTGGAAACAGGACGTGAGGCACTGGGCGGAGCAGAGGGGAGAGTCTTGGCCAGAGAAGACACGCAGGAGTTGTGGCGACAGCCCATGGCAGACCCCAAGAGGGAGGTCCTGAGAAAGTGGGAGCACCCTGAGAGATATCAAACTGTAACAGGGAAAGAGGAAGCCAGTTCTCACCCAGACAGTGAACATAGCCAGACACTATGATTTGTGGGGCAGATAAATAACTCAGAAACCCCCGCCCCTGCCGTCACATAACCCCCTTTGATTTGAATAAATCCGTGAACGACTGGCTCAAAAGTGGGTTGGTGGGCCACTGTATAACCACAAGGTACAAAAGGTTACCCTACCAGCCGGGCCACCCCTGGACCTTCTCCCTTCCTATACTCCTGATGTAACCCAGCGTTGACACACAACCCTGCACAGTTACCTAGTTCACGGTTCCTTTTTTATTTCTTTGAGTTGCGCAATCTGGGTAGTTTTTTCTAGCAGCTCCTTTTCTCATAACAGACTGCATGCAGTAGTAGATAACAAACAGCGCATGATAAGGATTGCAATGTGAAAATCACCGGGAATTGTAAACTGAACACATTGCGATAGTGCACTGTTGATCAACGATTTAAACTTTATTGCATGTAATATTACATGAGTCGATTGCTAACTAAAATGATAATAAAAATAAGTTTGAAAAAAAGAAATAAAAATAAAAATAACAAGAAAGTGCAAGTACTGACTGACAACACAAATTTGATATTTTATCTCAAGAAACGGGCTACAATAACATGTCTCCTCTTGAAGTTTACAGGACATTTGGAGGTGAGACAACATTAGAAGCATTTCCTTTGAGGCAAATCGCATACTGAGTGTAGATAAAATTCAAGTTGACTACTTATGCAGATAGGCACTTGCCACAAAGGAGAGCTGAAACAATCTGTAGTATATAACATATTCAAGACAGGGGGAAACAAAACATAGATTTAGCAAACAGATAAAACAAAAAATGGCAAATCGTCATACCGAGGCACTTCCAGCCCGTGTCACAGGGGAATGCACTTTGATAAGCTGTGCAAACCTCTTATCCAAATGTTAATCGAGACATACAAATTATCCAGCTTGTTTCTCTTACTAGTAGTACATAGATGGCTACATAAATTATAGTTTTCAAATGGGGGTGCCCAGGAGTGGACGCCTCACAGGGAAAGCCAGGATGGGTTCCACAGCGGTATTCGTACAAGCGCCTTGAGACCCTTGCGGGTGAGTAGTGCGCTATACAAGTATCAATTTACAAGTATCAATTTGTTCGAGGCATATGGGCTGCAGATGGTACATTATGAATAGATCGCCATCTGGTGTTGGGCTTGGATGATTGCACTTTGTTTTTCTCTTGGAGAGTCTTTTGTATCTTGGTGACTCCTCCCTTGGTTGGTAGTGCGCATGGGCATCGGCTCCATCCTTAGATTGTTTTTTTCCGCCATCGGGTTCGGATGAGGATCGAGACGCTCCAGATCAACTTCAGAGAAAAGTGATTTATCGGCGCGTATTCCCTTTCCAATTCGACGGTATTGTTATCGAACGCGTTTCATTTCCATTCTGACGCGTTGCGAATTCAAAATCGAAGAAAAGACTTAGACCTACGTCGACGAACAGGAGACCTTTCTCGACGCAGTCAAGCCCGGAGTCCATGGAAAGGACTCCATTCAAGAAATGTCCAACGTGTGGTGCTAAGTTCCCACACAAGGACCTACACGAGGTGTGCAACCTCTGTCTATCGCCTGAACACGAATCCAGGGACTGCGAAGCCTGCGCAGCATTCTCCTCCAAGCTAACGATTAGAAATCGTCGAGCTCGAAGACACGAGGTTTCAAGAATGCAGTCGGAGGCGATCCCGGAGCTGTTCGGAGACGAGCAAATGGAAGAAGAAGAGGATCAGTCGGGGTCGGAAGGGGACCAGTCGGAGGTTGAAGAACTCAACGAGCAACAAACCGTGAGTGACGACGTCCCCTTACCGAAAAACCGACCCCGTGCGGTAACGACCCCGCCTTCGAGCCCGGTCCAACCGCAGAAAAAAGTTTCCGACGCCCCGCCCTCGGGCCCAGCAACGAAACCGAAACTGAAACCGAAACACTCGGACTCCCACCATGTCGGATCCGAGAAAAGGGCGACATCGACTTCGACACCGAGGCTACATACAAGGGAAAGCTCGGTATCGAAACATTCCATGTCGAAACATAAACATGGTTCGTCGTCCAAGATTCACTCGATACCCAGGAAGTCGGAATCGAGTAGACACTCGGTGCAGAAAGCACCGAACACTGACGATCGAAAACATAAGCACCTTTCGGAACCAGGGCCTTCGGTACCGATTCAGGAGCAACAGACAGATCCCAAACAAAAGATCTTGTTTATCGATCCGCAAACTGGCAAAGTAGTGACGAAGAAGAGAAAGAATGAACAGACAGAAGATAAATCTCTCCCTTCAAAAAAGAGAACACTGGGGACAAATACAACTCCTCCTACTTCTCCTAGACATAAAGTCACACCCTCTTCTCCTATTCCTCACACTATGCCAAATATTCCTACACCTTCCACACCAAGACCATCTACACCTCAGTCTGATGTAGACAGTGATCTAGGGGAGGGAGAACCTCAAGGGGATGACGAAACCATCCCAGATGAGGATGACCCATGGGAAAATTATGACGTAGGGTCAGATGAAGACAACGACCCAGAGTTATATCCCTCAAAGCCTTCACCACCTGATGATAACACAGGGTTTGCACAGCTCATTAATAGGGCAGCAAAATATCATAAGGTAGATATACATACAGAACCCCAAATAGAGGATTTCCTGTTAGAGACGCTACCTAATGCACAAAGAACATCAGGTACTCTTCCTATGTTGAAGGGTCTTCTCATGTCACACAGAATATTCAAAGACCCAGTGAGGGCTAGGGTGTTAAACCCAAGAATTGATAAAAAATATAAGGCGGCTCCAAAGGATCCAATCTTTATTAAAGGCCATGTACCCCTGGACTCGCTGGTGGCCTCAAACGCTCGTAAAAGAGCAAACTCATTATCTACAGGAGAGGCTCCTCCACCTGATAAAGAGTCAAAATTAATAGATGCATCAGGCAAGAGAGTAGCATCACAGGCGGCAAATAGCTGGCGTATAGCCAATACACAAGCACTACTCGCACGTTATGACAGGGCACATTATGATGAATTAGAAAAACTCATCACACATCTCCCCAAAGAACATCAGAAAAAGGCAGATCAGTTAATACATGAAGGTAAAATAATAACTAATACTTCCATTAAGTGCGCCCTAGACGCAGCAGACACTGCAGCAAGATCCATAAACACCAGTGTAATGTTGAGGAGACATGCATGGCTTAGAATCTCAGGATTCAAACAGGAAGTACAAACGGCACTACTGAACAAACCATTTGATCAAAAAACACTGTTTGGTTCAAGCACAGATGAGACCTTAGAGAAAATGAAAAAAGATACAGAAACGGCTAAGTCAATGGGAGCATTGCAACAGCCAACACAAAGAGGTTCCTTTCGTAGATCCACCTATAGAGGGGGCTCAAAGAATACAGGAACAAATCAGCAATCCACCTCTTTCACACCAACATCACCCAGAGGCAAATTTAAGAGGAAGTTACAGAGGTAACAACAACAAGGGTAGAGGCCGCGGAAATAATAACAACCGCAACGCCTCAACCCCAAAACAGTGACTTCATAGAACTCCCCCCAGACCACATAACACCGGTCGGGGGACGTCCAGCACAGTTCCTACCTGTCTGGGAAAACATCACATCAGACAAGTGGGTGAGACAAATTATCCAACATGGTTATTGCCTGGAACTCACAGCTACCCCACCAAACATCCCCCCCAAACAGCGTCCAATGAGTCAAGATCATCTGACATTATTAAGAGAAGAAGTACTAGCACTTCTACAAAAGCATGCAATAGAGAAGGTCCCAAAAGATCAACAGGGAACAGGAGTATACTCTCTATACTTCCTAATCCCCAAAAAAGACGGGTCCCTAAGACCAATATTAGACCTCAGACCTCTCAATGCTTACATAAATTCGGAGCATTTCCACATGGCCACGCTCCAACAAGTACTACCTTTACTGAAGAAAGGGGACTTTCTTTCTACACTGGATCTAAAAGACGCTTACTTTCATATTCCAATTCACAAAGCCCACAGAAAATACCTAAGGTTTGTTTTAGAAGGACAACACTATCAGTTCAAGGTCCTTCCGTTCGGTGTCACAACAGCACCGAGGGTGTTCACAAAATGCCTAGCTGTGGTGGCAGCACACCTAAGAAGACAACAAATACATGTCTTCCCATACTTGGACGACTGGCTAATAAAGGCCAAGTCAAAAGAGGAATGTCTTCACAACACACAGAAGACAATTCAATTGCTGCACCACCTAGGGTTTACGGTGAACTACAAGAAATCACACCTGCAACCAAACCAGATTCAGCAATACCTGGGGGCTACGATAGACACAGAAAAGGCAATAGCATACCCCAACCCAATCAGGATACAGACAATGGTCGGGTTAATACAAAGATTTCAACCACAACACCCACTACCAGCACGAGTGTTTATGCAACTATTAGGCATGATGTCCTCCTGCATACTGCTAATACCACATGCCAGGCTACAAATGCGCCCACTACAGGAGTGTCTAGCGACACAGTGGAATCAGGCTCAAGGTCAGATTACAGATCTGGTGTTGGTAAACGACCGGACGTATCGCTCTCTGAAGTGGTGGAACACAGAAAACATTTCCAAGGGACGGTCGTTCCTAGAGCCAATTCCACAAGTGATAATAACAGCGGACGCATCGCTCTCCGGATGGGGAGCGCATATGGACAAATACACAGTGCAGGGGAAGTGGAGTGTGCAGCAAAAGAAACTGCACATCAACTACCTAGAACTATTAGCAGTATTTCTAGCACTAAAAACTTTCCAAATGCAAATAACAGGCAAAGCAGTCCTGATCAGAACAGACAACATGACTGCAATGTATTATATTCAAAAACAGGGGGGGACACACTCTCTCCAGCTATCCAAACTAGCACAGGACATATGGAGATGGGCCATTACTCAAAAGATCTACCTGTTAGCGGAACACCTACCAGGAGTTCAAAATCAGATAGCAGACATCCTAAGCAGACAGTCAGAACAAGTACACGAATGGGAGCTGCACGACCAGATACTGCAGCCATTCTTCCAGAGATGGGGGCAACCAGAGATAGATCTGTTTGCCAATCATCAGAACGCAAAATGCAAAAACTTCGCATCCAGGTACCCACACAAACGGTGCCAGGGCAAATCCAGAAAAACTATAGCTCGTAGCATGGCTGTGAGAATATTATGATTCAATCGCCTTAATCTTCCAGAGAAGTGTATGAACTTTATTAAGAGGCATGAGATCCCTCTCAAGAAAGCATTTTACACTTAAAGAGATAAAATACCTTAGTTGGTGTTCTTGGGACAAATTTCAAGATCAGTTAAGTTGTTAAATTGTATTAGTCAGATATCTCAAATGTTTGATAATATAAAATCCGCTATGTCTTACTGAGGGCACACTTATTGCCGCTTACACCAAGGGAATTCGGCAAACAGAGACTTGCTCAATACCAGCAATCAAACATTTCCTTGATGGAGTAAACAAAAATAAATGCAAATCCACCACCACGACTACTGAACGCACTTTTGAATCTACGCATAAGGCTTCTCTTAAACATCTTAACTTAAAACAGAATTTTAAATAGCCATTAAATCATTTACACAATGCAGGCTCTGTCCATGAGAATATAGAAAAATGCATCCAAAGTTTGCACTTAAAGTACAATCATATATCAATGTAGCTCAAACTCTACAATTACCACCCTTCTTTCAAAATCAACGAATGCAGCTGAACGGTCACTCAAAATGCAAGATGTGAGTTGGTCTATCATGTTTTGCATGCAAGAGACAAAAGACATCATAAAAAGAATACCGTTCTTTGTGTCATAAGCCCCCCAGGTGTTTGGAGTGGCTGCAGCATCTGAGGGATACGACTTTTGCCATATGAATAGCGCTAATCATTCAGACATGGTACTAATTGGCAAATAAGACCATAGAAGTTAAGCCAAAAGTGCATTCTACAGAAGAAAGGAGCAACTCTGGATTCCTTGGCTAATTAATCTCTAAATGGCATATGTATGGCAGCAGCATGGTCATCCACTCATACTTTCACAAAATAGCATTGTGTATAAATGCAAACACAATGTGAATACTTAGTGGGCCAGACAGTACTGGCCCCCTAATGCCTGTGCCAACATTTTGATGGCACTCCTCCGTCAACCATCTTACACGAGGGGGGAAATACTGCTAAGTATGCAATGCATAGCATGTGAATCTAGAAAATATGCGAGCTGCGAAGGAAACCAGTTACCAACATGTAACAATTGTTTTGCAGCTTGAATCTCTTCCAGATTCAAATGTGACCCTCCTACCTCTTTGTTAAAGGAGGAGAGTTAGTGTTGTAACAAAATACAAAACAAATTGAAGTCATGTATTGGGATAGTTTGGGCTTATGGTCAACGTCATAGTAACTCATTCGGACTCACCCTAGGTTGATGCACAAGCAAAAAGTTTTGTTAAAATATAAATAGTTCAGGACTCAACCACTAAGTGGCAGAATGATGCACGGATTGTGAATCTGCAAGAGGGTAAACTATAGAACCATTACCGCAGGTAAGTAACTGGTTTCTTACATGTCCGCAGCAAGTAAGAAAAGTCAGCCTACAGCACAAAGAAATTTAACAAAACACTTGTTAACTGTTGGAATTGTATTTTTATTTTATAGTTCATCTAGAAAATATCACCAGCCCTCAGATGGCCAGCAATAACACAGCAAGCATAGCACAAGCCAGGAAACTGGTGGAGCAGCTGAAAATGGAGGCCAACATCGACAGAATAAAGGTAAACTTACTGGGCACCATGTGTACGCTTGTCCTTAAACCAAGATCAGAGAACATTTTAAAACAGAAAATGAAACGATGAAACATGCCTTAGTGAGACTTGAACCTGCACATGAAGTTCACACTATGTTTAATGAACCAATAACTGATTTGAAAAAAAGTCTGTTTTGTGTTCCCAGCACAGACAATAATAAGCAATATACTATACGTAATCTAATGGAATATCCACTCAATGGAACAACTGATTGTTTTGTGTCAGTATTTATATGGTGCTTTCCATACCTACTGTTAAGCCCAATGGGCCTCGTTTATGAGAAATGACGCATCGCTGCGTGAAAGCAGCGATGCGTCACTTCTCAGTGCGCACTCCTTGAGACATACCTGATGCGTCATATTTACAGTATGACTCATCATATCGCAAGGAGTTACAGATACGTCAGTATTTCTGACGTATCTGTAAGGCGCAAAAGTGACGCATTGCTCGAGTGTGTCACAAAAGTGACGCAACTCTAGCAATGCGTCCTTTCACATGGGGCAAGCCCCATGTGAAAGGGCCTGCGTCAGTCTTACGCCTGCTGTGAGGCAGGCGTAAGATTTTGACGCACTTGAGTCCTAGAAGTGGCGCAGTGAAATCTTATAGATTTCACTGCGTCACTTCCATGACCCTTTCTTGCGTCAATACCTGGCGCAGGTATAATGTTGCGCAGGGCTTTACAAAGTAACGCATCATAAATGAGGCCCAAAGTGTTTTGTGTAGTTCAGCTGCATTAATTGATATAGAAATTCCTACCTCTGTAGAGGAAGTGAAATCCTTCGAGTTATCTCAGGTTCCTGGGTGCTCTTTAGAGTGCATGGTTGGAAGGGTGTTGTTTGTAGTTAGACCTACTGTCCCATGTTGGATGAAGTGTGTAAGGTGAAAATATCTTGGTGGAAGCACAGTGCACCTACGTGTACTGACATTAACGTTGAGTGTAGCAGAAAGTGTGATGACAGACACTGTAGAGTGGACAAGTAGCAAAATTGGGGCACAAAGGATGTTACAAAAATCCAGCCTGTCCAAATAAGGAACAGCCGATTCGTTGAAAGTAGGGTATTTGATGCCAGGAATTAATACAGTTTGGGCAAAGCAAAAACTTTGATCAGTAACGGCCTTCTTAAACAGTGGCGATTTAGAATGCAGTGTTGAGTCAAATTCTAGTCTACTAAGGGACAGATGCACAGTTGTGGAGGTGGAGTGGTTGTAGTTGGATCCAGTTTCAAGCACCTCACTTTCATTGCCAATAAGATTACTGTTGGGCTACGCCCAGATTATAGAAACCATAAGGAATGATGAAAAGTACCCAACATAAAAATGTCTATTATTAAACAATTTAAATATTATCCACCTACTGCAAGACTGCACAGGCGTTCAGACCCACGTCCAGGATGTAAACGTAAATCCAAGAAATGTGTGAAAGACAAAAAAGTATATAAGACCTAAACTAGACCTATATCATTGCCGCAGGCAGAACTGTAAAGTGGCATTTGTTTTACTAAGTTTTAGTCCAATAGCAACCAATTCCGAAAGGAAATCTAAGAGACCATGTCAGCAAATTAATTTACGAGGAGCGTTTTTCATGACATCACATGTGACATCATAAGGGAATATCATTAGTACAGAAAAAGGTTCTATTAACTTTTATGTTTTAAAGTACTGCCACTGTGCATTTTGTCAAATAAAAAGTTGCATTTTTTTCACTAGCCCATCCATTTTTTGAAGTATGTGACTGAATGTTGGAAATGATGTATGTATTCCTAAGTATTTGAAAACTGTCTGATAAAGAGGAGTGGCATGTTGTCTCCTGGCAAACAAACAGAGAATTTTCCAACCACCCCCGAGTATGATTGATGAGATGCATAGCTTGTTCTTTTTTTCTATTTTAAAAGAACAGTGCCGATTGGTGCTGGCAGGAGTGTACTTCCTTCTGGACAGCTATAAGAAAGAGAGGAAGTGGAAGTCTCATTAAATCAGAGCTACGGCCTAAATCAGGTTAGACCCCAAGAAGGGTAAGCTCTTCTTTAAATTTGCCAGGCTGCTGAGTTCGAGGTAGCAGGGCTAGCCTAAGGTTTTGTTTCCAGAAGAGAAAGAGGTTGACTATAAAATCTAAAACCTAGTACAAAACATAACATCTAGTCAGATTTGAATTCACTAAAACAAGATAAGACTATAGAATCAATAATACTGCAGAATTACCAACTAAACAGTACATTTTAAATCAAATAATACAACGAAGGGTGACCCAACTAAAAAGATGATTGACAATGATTGGAATTCATAGAAACCAACAATGTCCTTCACTTCACTCAGACTAGGTTGCGGCCCAAACATAGCATCAAAACCACTCTTTTAGTATGGAAGCATGGTTGCTATTATACTCCTAGAGCTAAGCACTGCGTTCAACGCTGAAAGCTGCAAAATCCTACTAAAAAGGATTCACATGACTGGTGTTTCAAGAAAGGCTTTGGATTGGCTCAGCTCCTTCCTGAAGGGCAGGTACATCCAGGTATTTGAAAGGTCCTGCGCATCAAATGTTTTACCCCTGAACTGTGGAGTCCCTCAGGGCTCTTCTTTAAGACCAACGCTCTTTAACCTTGATATGTAGCCCCTCACTGACATTGTAACACCATTCGGGATCTCCATAGTATCCTATGCGGATGACACTCCACTGGTCTTCTCTCATTCTTCAGACCGGGATCCTGCAGTCCCGGGACAATGCCTAGAGATGGTAGCTCTCTGGATGGACAATTCATTCCTCAAGCTCAACGGAAACAAGACCGACCTCATGAGCCTATCAGTCCTGGTATGAGCGCTTAGATCTGCTCCCTGCCCCCAAAATGGTTAGTAAAAGTTTGGGGGTATGGCTGGACAAATCGCTAATCATGGAAACCCGGGCAACCAAACTCAACCTGCTGCTATAGAATCCTTAGAATGGTATGCCAAATCCTGTCCCGGCTTCCTCCACTATCCAGGAGGCTGGTGGTCCAGGCCTTGATTCTCTCCCGCCTGGACTACAGAAATTCCCTCTACTTGGGTGCACCCAAAGCAGTGACCAACAAACTGCACGTATCCTGCTTAATATCCACAGACACAGCTCAGTCTGACAAGCCATGGCCAAATCCACTGGCTTCCTACGACCCAAAGGATCAATTTCGAGGCTCTGTGCATCACCCAGCCCCCCCAGCTACTGGCAGCTCATTACCCTCCATTCCCACCAGAGAGCCTTCCGATCTTCTTCCACACATAGGGCTTGCGTGCCTTCCATCAGAAGGGCAAGAAGTGGAGGACATTCCTTTGGTTTCAATGTGGCCAAACTCTGGAACTTCCTTACCCAGACTCTCCGCACATTGGACAGTGAACTAACCTTCCAGAAACATCTTAAAACATGGCTCTTCGAGAATTTGCCTCAGACAGAGCATGTTGAATGTCCATTGTCTCACAATCCAGCTCTGGGATGCCTACGGGTCGCCATGCGCTCAATAAATGCAAATAGTATGATCGTATAGTATAGTATAGTATAGTGTAGTATAGTACAGTACAGTATAGCATAGTATAGTATAGCATAGCATAGTATAGTATAGGGATGTATGACGTTACAACGCATGCTTTTACCACGCATGCTGTTACAACGCAGATTTTACTACGCATACCCTTACAACGCATAGCGCTTTGGGGTGCTGGATAGTGAATAGTTTAATTTACTATTCCAACTCCAGTCCCCGTGGACACTAGGGAAGGTGTTGGATAGTAAATTAAATCTATTCCCTATCCTAGAGCGCCCCCCAGCGCAATGCGTTGTAATGGTTTTTGTTGTAAAACCTGCGTTGTAATAGTACTGCGTGGTAAAAGTTGCGTTGTAAAGGATGTTTCCCATAGTATAGTATAGTATAGTATAGTATAGTATAGTATAGTATAGTATAGTATAGTATAGTATTGACTGGATGGAGGTAAAATACAAAAAACATTCCAAGTAGACTTATTGTCTCATTTCGTTTATGCATTGTATTTGGTGTTTTAATATCGCACAAAGACATAAATGATTCAAAGTATGTTAATTTTAAACAACTTAAATACCCACAATGTACTACTTATGACTTCTTATCTGACATTACACATTATAGTTCTTGATTGAAATTGATAATAACATAAATGCCATTACCACCTTCATCACTGAGAACATCTAATATGACAGACCTTCAGAGGTACATAGATGGCTTAAGCCGTGCCATGCCATGTGTGCTGTGCTGACACAAAGCACCCTTCTATCAAGCCCAGTGAATCCTATTCGCCTGTAGAAGGTGGATTTCAGCTATCTGCTGTGTTCACTCTGACCCTCCGCACACACAGTTCTGTATGACCTGTAAATAGTGCTCACATCTCATATACAAAGGCTGTATCATGTGTCCACTACACATAAGGATTGTCCATGTCTTGTCTTATGTGCTTTCTGTTTATGTACGAACATATACAGGGCACGGCCAAAACCATTTCTGGGGATATTACAAACGGGACATGACTACAGGCTGTGTGACGTGTGCCCTTTGCATTCTACATATATACGGTTGGCCATGTATACAATAAAAGTATACAAATAAATAACTGGAGGAATTCACTGAAAAAACTTTTGTATATACCATTAAAGTTCTTGGTGTATACTATTAGTAAACTAAGTATGGCCAAAACCAACTGGATTCTCTATTTTATAAGTGAAAAAACCTCTTCCATGATTAACAAGTTTGTTTGGGTTTGTAGATGACAAAAGAGTAACTGTGAGAATTAGTGAACGTTTTTGCATGAATACACTACTGATTTAGTGCATGGGTGGATAGAGGTATTAGTCGATGAAAGTGTGAGTGCATAGATCGATGGGGGAATGGTACTTGTTCTAAATGTCTATATAGCCTGGGGCATGGCTTGTCTATAACAGAGTAGGGAGCACAGGGTTTCATTTCCTTTGCAAAAGTTAGTAAGTGTCATTTGCACATTTACTCCCATGTAATTGGAACTGCATTCGAATAGATACTGGAAATATGCCAAGAATTGCTACTGTGATACCTAAACCTGTGTCTACCTCTCACCCGACCCCCACTTCACCTGACACCCCCCCCCCCCCCCCCGAGAAGCCTTGGACTGCTCAACCCACACTACCACTGAGAGTCAAAGGCTGAAAGCGTACGTTGCACAGTTGACCAGGGTCCAAAGTAGGCCGGGCCCTGGGACATCGGGGCAACTGGCCTCAACCCACATGGTTGGGCCCAGTGGCTCCTGCTTGCCCCATGTGCTCTAAATTGGGTTCTGACACTCATAAACATAACCAGAAACTCATAAACCTAAACTCATCAACATGTCAGAGCCGAGCTCCGCCCCTCCAGGGGTCTGGCATTGAGCCCAGTGCCAAGGCCGCCACCACCTTTCTGTGCAACACTGCCCTCCAGTGCTGGTTGACAATGGAGCAAGGCCTCAGAGCCAAAAAAAAGACTCTTCGAAGGGCCCCAATCCTCAGCCGCCCTCAAGCCCGAGGACACCTGCTTGCTTTGAATGCTCGAAGCCAGCTTTCTCATTGAGGCCAAAAGTGCCATTGGTGCCAAAGCGCCTGCCGCCAGCAACAAGACCAGCTTTGTATCTGAGACCCGCTCTTGATGGCAAGCGCTACAGAAGGAGCTTAACGAAAGGTAGATTTGTCTTTGTGGAGACCCTGCTAACAGACACTCCTGTATCCCTCTTGCCAAAGAAGAGACCTAAAGGCAAAGCATCTGCTTCACTCCTCTCCTCCTCCACCTCCTCCTCCTCCTCCTCCTCCTCCTTCCCCACCTCTTCGACCACCTCCGTGACAACCTCCTCCAACACCCCCTTTTTCACCTCCACCTCCCACACCTTCTCAAGGTTTGCTGGAGTCATACTCCCATACTATCAGTCCTAGTCCTTAATTCCCAGTCGAGGACTTTGCCGCAGTCTAACCAGTTACCTCAGGGGATACATGGGAGTATTATGATATAGACAGACAGATCCAGACCTAGAATATGTCCCAGTCAGGGCCTTCCCACCTGATGACACCATGGCATACCAAATCATTATTTAAAGTGTGGTCACCTACTATAAGGTAAAGGAAGTACGCCACCCCGTGGAGGATTACTTCATACTAGAAATGCTCTCAAATACAGTGTTCTGTGGGGAAAAGTGTGGCGGTGGGTGAGCCACACACATTGGCGCATTGCCACTTCTCTTGGCCTCTTTTCTCGCTATGATAGAGCCCATTGGTAGGAGATCGAGGTGCTCCATCAGCATTTCCCTGATTAATATTGTGGGCAAGGGGAACAGCTAGTGGATGAAGTGAAGGCTTTTTCCAGTGATACCATCAGGTGTACACTGGATGCAGCAGATATAGCAGCCAAGGGGATCAACACATCAGTCATCCTTTGATGTCTCTCTGGGCTCCGTGTACTTGGCTTGAAGCCAGAGTTGCAACAGCACCTCATCAACCTGCCTTTCGACGGGGAACACCTGTTTGGACTGCAGGTTGACACCATGCCTAAAAAGATCAAGAAACACACAGAAACAACCAAGGCCAGGGAAGTCCTTCAGGTTCCTTCATGTAGGGGAACCTTTCGTAGGAAGCAGTCGAGGTTACTTCCTCAGACCAAATTCTGTCCGTTCATCTGGAGCAACAGGGTTATCACCCACAAGGTGGAAGGGGTTCCACACGGGGCTCCCTTGGAGCGAATGGCTCCAAGGGCAGAGGCACCCAGAATAAGGAGCATCTACCTCTAAGATCTGACTTGCTATGCCCCCCCCCCACCCCTCTGATCACACAACACCTGTTGGGGGAGACTTCAGGGATTTTTTCCCCTCTTGGAGGAGATCACCAAAGACTGGTGGTCCTGTCCATTATTTAGCATCACTACTGCTTTGAGCTCATTTCAACCCCACCGCACATCCCACCTCACACCCACACCCATGCCCCAGAACATCTCATGCTGCTACAAGAGGAGGTTCCGGTGGTAATCAAAGGAGTCATAGAGCCAGCGCCCAATCAACATCAGAGAAAAGGTATCTACTCCCTATACGTCCTCATTCCCGAAAAGGATGGATCCCTCAGACCAATCCTCAACCTCAGTAATCTCAAGAGATGCATCCTGTCAGAACACTTCCAAATGGTCACCTTACAAGATGACATCCTGTTACTGTAGCATGGCAAATTCATGGCCACGCTAGACCTGAAGGACAGCTACTTTCACATCCCATACATCCAGCTAATCTGTACTACCCCTGCTCCATTGTAAGTGGTCAACACTACCAGTTCAAGGTACCACCCTTTGGCATCATCACAAGGTCAAGGGTCTTTACCAAGCATTTAGTGGTGGTAGCCAATCACTTTAGATGGGGCAGAACTCATGTCTTCTTCTCCCTCAATGATTGTCTGATGAATTAATGAATAAATGGATTTATTAAGCACAAACTTTGCCCGGAGGCGTCTTGGTGCTGCACAGCCGGACAAGGGATGAGACTAACCTGTTCCTATTTTTGAACGAAAAGCCAGGTTTTGAGGTATTTTCTGTAAGCTTGTAAAGAAGGGGAGGTTTTGAGTTCCAGAGGCGAGGAGTTCCAGAGCAGAGCTGTGGATCTAAAAAAACTATACCACCCCATGTGATTTTTCTGAAGTGATCAACTACAAGATTCCTGGCCATACTTGAGTGGAGAGTTCTGCTGGGAGTATACCACCTAAGATGTTTTTTGAAGTAAGCAGGTCCATACCCACAGAGGGTCCTATAAGCTGTGTATAGAGATTTAAAAATAATACACTGTCTTACAGGAAGCCAGTGGAGTGTGCTAATGGCTCCCTTTGCCAATTCAAATGTAGGCACTTTTAGAAGCAAGCGTGTTGATGTATTCTGTAAAGTTTGAAGGTTTTTTATTGGTTTTATTATTTAATTTTTTAATAATGATCAAGAACACCAGTAGACAGGAATGCCTAACCCACACCTAGGTCGAAATCTCCATGCAGCCTGAGGTTCATTGTGAACACCAGCAAGTCACACTTGAGGCCGCTTCAAATTCAACCCTTTTTAGGGTCAGTACTCAACCCTGTAGTAGGCAAAGCCTTCCTTAGTTACCATTGGGTGCAATCCATTCCAGCAGCTTCGCCCATTTTTCAGCCACTTCTTTCACTTCCAGTTCGCACAGTAATGCATCTTCTGGGAATGAGGGTTTTGTGCACTGCAATGGTTGCTGTGCTTAGGCTACATATGTGCCCACTTCACTTAAGCAATGCCACACAAACCAGTGATCACAAGTGGAGAATCAGTTAAAAGATCTAGTGTTGATCAGGACGAGCACCCATCAATCTCGCAGGCAGTCTAACAGCAACAATCTTTTGTGCGGTAGTTCCCTTTGCAGACCTAGTTCCGCAAGTGCCCATCACTGTGGAGGCATCTCTATTCCACTGGGGAGCACACCTCAATGACATAACAGTCCAGGGTAGGTGGCCACCTCATCAAAGGGGTCTCCACATCAACTACTTGGAACTGTTAGCCATCCATCTAGCTCTCAAAGACTTTCTTCAATAGTTCCAAGGCAAGGTAGTCCTCGCCCCCACATGACCGCGGTGTTCTACCTGCAGAAGCAAGAAGACAATCACTCCCCTTGGCCATCTGCCATGGTGCAGCAGACTTAGCTTGGACATCCATTACTAAGTTCATCACCTGGCAGAGCATCTTCCAGGAGTGGACAGTGACTTCACAGACCTGGTCAGCAAAACGAAGCAACAAGTTTACAAGTGAGATCTCCACCCTCAAGTTCGTCTCCTTTACTTCCAGAGACAGGCACCCCAAAATAGCCCTTTTTGTAACACACAAAGACAAAAAATGCCTAAACTTTGCTGCCAGGCTTCCATACCCCCAGTCCATGGGCTCTGTGGATGAATTGATCAGGTTGCGTACTCTTTTCCTCCTCTCTCACTGATTTTTTACGTGGCCAATAAGCTCAAACATCTCCTACCCTCATCTTGGTGGCTCCAACGTGGGCCAGACAATGCAACCATGGTTCTCAACCCTTCTGGAAATGTCCATTGCACCCATCGAGAAGTTCCTCTACTGGCTGGACCTTCTCACACAAAACCACAGCAAAGCCAGACACATACACCCCAGGTAATACAAGCCGGCTATTTGGCTTCTGAGGTCCTAGAGTTTGACTACCTTCACCTACCTCAAGTGCATAAACACACTCAGGTAAGTCTGTAGGTCCACTACATGCACCTGCTATTCTGCAAAGTGGAAGCGTTTTGTCTAATCCTGCACTCAGAAGAACACAAACACTCTTCCTTCTATGGTGCAAGACATTATTTAATGCCTCCTACACTTACAAAAGTAAGGGTTAGCCAACAACTCATTCAGGATGAATTTAGCTGCCATTTCCCCATATATGCAACACGGCACAACTATTTCCACTTCAGAATTCCTGTAAATAAAGCTATTTTGGATGGCCTTAAACATGTAATTCCGCTAAGGTTAACCTCAGCCCCGGCCTGCAATCTCAAGGTTGTCTTTACCAGACTCATGGAGCCACCGTCTGAGCCACAACATTCATGCTGTTTGCAGTTTCTGTCTTGGAAGTTTGACTTCCTGGTAGCTATGACATCTTTGAGACATATTGGTGTATTGCAGTCCCTCACAAGGCAATAACTTTACTTCCAGGTACATCAAGACAGAGTGGTTCTTAGAACTAATTAAAAACTCCTACCCAAGGTGATCTGCCCATCAGCAGCAGCTCCTCCACTAAGGTGTAGGAACATCGCCCCACTGAAAATTCAAGCACAAAAAATAAAATGAGAATTTTATTATCATTTTATGTTTCATCCTGCAGGCTGCCAGCCCAGGTGACTGAGCATCTGAGCCAGTCTTAGGGTGAAGCGAGGCCATCCTGACACCGGATAGCCACTGCAGAAGGGGGAGAAGGAGTGGTGGCACTGCATGGCACATGTCGGTTTGCCCGGCTGTCTTAAAGAGGGCCAAATTGACATGCACACTTAGATCTCTCCAACCCAAGCTGTGTTGCACAGTCGAGTAGAGGAAAGACCCAGGCTCTCAGTCGCTGTGTGAGCCCAAAACCAGCCTGCTTAGACCAATCCTGGTGCTTCTCTCATGCAGGAACATAGTATTACCAGCATGACAGCAGCATCTGGATTGGCCTAGTAGAGTATGGGAGCCAGTGCAGTACCAGGGCCGGGCTGGGAACCAAAACCGGCCCTGGCAAAGTGCTTGGCCACTCCCCCCTCCCCTGCCGAGCTCTCTGCCAGGGCCGGTTTTCGGCCGATTTTGTTACATAGCTGCAAAATCGGCCCTGTAACAAAATCGGCCCCCAGGGGCCCAAAACCGGCCTTCACCAGTGCGGCACACCCGGGGGATTGCCTGGTGCCCGCTACGGCCAGTCCAGGCCTGTGCAGTGCACCCATGGACTGCTAGGACTTGGTCACTCCTTCTATGGATACCTTCTCGCTGCAGAGAGCGTGAGGAAGATCACTTGGAGCTGCTGCAGTGCGAGGCGCTGGGCGGGCTTCGAGGCACCCAGTATTCTGAGGATGGAGCAGTAAAGCTCACATCCTAACAGGAGAGGTGCACAGCCTCCTTTGCACTCGTGCACTCACCTTAGATAGGTGCTATTAATTTCCCTACTGCCTGGACTATTGGAAGTGGGGGGGGATGAAGGGGAGGTTCTGTTGTATTTGTGGTCTGTATATAGCTCCTTCCAGCTTGCTATATGTGCTTGTTAGGCCAACGGCAATGCGATTTTGTGAGGTTGTGTAGTCGCCTGAAGTAGAATGCAGTCACCCCTGGCTTTACCAGACCGTTACTTGCTCAAAGAGAGTCCATTAGTAAATATAAACTCATGAGGAAGCCAAGATCACACATGGTATGTGTTGTGAGCTGTGAGGTATGCATAGTTTTCTTGTTCTGTGAAAGGGCTCTTGTGGCTGTAGTTGTTTGTTAAATGGTCTCCAGTAGCTATTCTCAAGTTAATGGCTTCTGACTTGGGACAGAAGGAGATGAGCACCGAGGCGGCAGCCGGCATCAGTGTTAGGTAGGATGAGCAACAGGCAACAATCCTTTTTTTCATTTAATTGTATTGTGTGCTAAAGATTCTCTTTGTCATGGCTACATTCATGGCTGTTTACCCGCCTTGCCAGCATCAATCAGGATTACGAACGCCTGCACATTATGTGCAAACTTTTCATTAACATTGAAACAATGGATGTTGAACAATAGCAGAAGTCTGACATTTAACCACTCCCATATGCCTCACCACTTTCAAATGTCACTAGCTGCCACTGCTCCTCATTCCACTTTAGCCAGGCCATCGAGTTCATAAGTCTTCTTTCCACGTCCAGACTCGGTTGCTGGAAGGGCACTTCCCACACTTGATCTCATGCATCCTCTCATGTACTATATTGATAGGACTAAATACATTTAAAAAATGCAACAACAGTTTGTGGATTTTACACAGCTTCATAAAGGCTAGGCCATTTCTAAGGCAGGGATTGCCAGGTGGATTGTCAAGTGTATCCAAACCTGTTACACAAAAGCGAAAAGAACCTTACCTTCCCGCCTCAAGCCACACTCCACCTGCAAATAGGGATCTACTGTAGCTTTTTCAGCTAAGATACCCATAGTAGACATTTGTAAGGCTGCTACATAGTCCACTCCACACACATTCACAGAGCATTATTGTGTGGATATTCTTTCTAGGCAGCAAGCTAGAGTTGGTCAAACGGTCCTTAGGGCTCTGTTTCAGACCTCTGCACCGTCCACTGTTTAACCTCTACCTGAGGGAATACTGCTTTATAGTTGATGCAGTAGGTGCATCTACAGACATGCATGGTACAAATGGATTATGCTGCTTACCTTGTAAGCATCTGATAGTTGCATGTAGTGCTCTAGAGTCATATGCACCCATCGTCCTCCTGGGAAGGCAGTGTCTAGTTACAGATGTCCTTCAGTTAATTCTAGTTTCTCTTTGTACACGTGGACGCTATTCTTTCTGCTCACTATTCCATTCCTACTCTCACCACTTAGGCGGAAAACAATCAAACAATGGAGTCAGTGCCCATGTGCGTCCACGACCAGAGGAGGAGTCACCGAGACCTCGGGACTCGCAAGATTTCTTTGAAGAAAAATATGTGTAGTCGTAGAAACCCAGCACTAGATGGCAGGAATTTGCAGAACATGTGAACCTACAGGACTACATCCAACAAACAGGGCTTACACCAGTGGTTCCCAAACTGTGGTCCATGGACTCCCAGGGGTCCGTGACTCAATCCCAGGGGTTCAGCAGGCAGTAGTTTTAAAAGCACTGCAAAGTTCCTTGTATAATCAGCAGTTTTGAGGCAAGAATAAAAGTGTCTCGATAACTCCAGTGATTAATGTACCTGCTGGCGAAAGATGGGAGTTTTGTCCAGTGGCAGCTTTGACTCATCTAAAGTAGCGCAGATGGCTAATATGCCAGCTGTAAAGAAATTTGTACCATGCTTTTAAAAAAAACAGTATTTTATGTCCATAGCTCAGTGAGTTACTGCTTTTGTCACAGAAATTCTTTTGTTGCTGTGCAGTTCATAAGTTACATTCGTAATACTACACAGTGAGCTATGAACTGCTATCAAAGAGCTACGTACAAACTGCCAATAACTCCCGAATGGGGAGAAAAGGTGAACCAGCACATATGTATCTGCATTTCTACACCAACTCCTGTATGTTTTCTGCCATTTCCTTGCAGATTATCATTCAAAGATAGAGGTGTATTGTATGTGCTCTATTGACATTCCAAGCTAAACTATAGTTTCCTTTATATGGTACACTTTGGGACCTCTATGTTTTCCAGGTCTGGTATTTAGCTTTCAATGGCCGCTTTGAGCAAATGGCTTTAGTTTACTATTTCAGTTGCCAATGACTTGTCTGTGGTGGAGCATTCCAGTTGTAGCCAGGGAGTGTTCTCCTCAAGGTATGGCTGTTCCTAGGTAAAGGGTGAGGATGTTTTTTCTCAAACTAAGGATAGAGGGAGATACCCTTTTACCAGGGTCGGATTGGGATCACAATTCGGCCCGGGCACTGATAAAAAAAAGTGGCCCACATTCAAGAGGCGTGGCCCATATTTAAGGGGCGTGGCCCACATTCAAGGGGCGTTCCCTTTCATGAAACACCATTTGCACAGACAAGGAATGAATGTGGAAGGATACTGTTCTTGCACACGACACAGGGCCAAGGTGACAATGGCCTACATGCTGAGCAACTAAAAAAAATAGCAAGGCCCCTTTTTGTCACAAAATTATTCCAGCCGTCCAGCACAGGAGCACCTGAAAAGCAGCAAAGCCCCTGCTATTACTAACCTACTCAGCCCTCCCCAGACCTTCAGCTCAGGAGCACATGAACAGAGGTAAGGCCCCTGCAATTGGTAAATTAATCAACCATCCAGGCCTTGGGAAAATGTCCTGGCAGGGGAGCACAAAAAACAGCTTTCTGGGTCATCCAAGGTAGCCAGGTAGCCAGGGGGGAGGCTGAGGTGAAGCTGGTGCATGGGAAGTGCCTTCCCAGTGTGTTCTGGCAGTTTGAGTATTTACCATTTACTGTAGTATTACCCTTGTACCTGTGTATGGTACCCTTTTGTAACTTGCACAAGTCACTTTTCTCTTGTAAACGCACTGTTTGCTACCTCTCACTCTTGTTTGCTTTAGATACTTGCACAAGTTCCACCATTGCCTATGTAACGTTTGTTCTTGTGCTGGAGTGTCTGCCATTAATTGCAGTATTATACCTCTACTTGTATTTTGTACGCTTTTGTAACCTGCACACATATCTCTTTTTCCTCCTGTAATGTATTGTTTGCTCCTCTTGTATTTTGGTTGCTCACTATTTTCACTTTTCATTCATGTAACTTAACGTTTGCTTTTGTAATTTGTCCACTTATAATTTTCTCCTCATGTATTATTGCTGTTCCTAGTGTGAAGCGCTCTGACACCTTCGGGTAACGTCCGCGCTATATAAAATCGCATAAATAAATAAATAAAACAAAAAAAAATCTAAACATCACCAGGCCCCCACAGCAAGACCCATTCTTCCTCGCCCACTATGCCCTGAATCTGAAGGGCTGTGGGCGAGGTGTTAAGACTAACCCCGTTTCTGGGCTGCATGGGCGCCAGGGGGCCGAGGTGCAAATAGCTTAAAGGCCTGAGAAACACCTGGCCCCCAGGGTGGCCGATTATTGCAAACAATCATCCCTCCCCAGCCCAGCCTCAGCTTGATTGCTTGGCAGGGCAGGGGTGGAGGAAAGCCCACAGCTGACAATCGCTGTCTGGCCGCACTGCGAGGCTGCTTTCATTTTCTCTGTCTCTGTGCACTCTGTGGGCCGTTTTTTTTCTCCCCTTTCCAAGTCCACTCTCTGTGGACTGGGACAGGGGAGAAAAAAAACGGCCCACAGAGGGCACTGAGGCACCGGCCCTTCGGCCCATTCCCGAATGCCCGCCTTGCCATTCCGCCCCTGCCTTTTACTGGAAAAGGAATGGGTAACAAATACAAAACAACACATTTCCTTTTCCAAAATCTTTGGGGGGTGAAGAATCCTTACAGATCGCTAATTTATATAGCGACCAGTCTATGGGTGTGAGGAAAATCTTTACACAGGTTACCAAATTTACAGAAATACTTTTGTCAAATAACAATTGTTGGACAAGGGCACACTTTAACACATGAGCTTCGATATGTATTATTTATTAATAATCTTGTTAAAATATCAGTACAGTACTGAAGTCACTTTATACAATTAAAAAACAATGATCACAATATTAAAAAACATAATTGATGAGAACTTTCAAATTCACAATTTTTTTGAATTTTTTTTTCTTTGCAACACTACATTAATTAGCAAACAAACAAATTGTTGATGCAGCGTTTCGGTGATCTACACAATCTGCACCTCCTTCAGGACATTGTTGTTCATTACAAACACATCTATTGGGTCTGCACGGGACCCAAGAGAATGGAAGGGAGAAGGGAGAAGGGAGGACGTCAATCTGGACTCGTCTATCTACATTTTGGAACAATTTAAAAATTCCAAACCAGTGGCATTGCTCAAATAAAAGGAAGTAATGACAGAGAAAACCCCTAAGAAAAAACTTTTGGGAAATACCTAAGATTTAAAAGAGGGAATCCATGATCTTTAGAGGAAATACGTCCTCCCCACACTCTCTAAAAGATTGATTGCGAAAAATATACCGCCTCTTCATAAATAATTCAGGAGAAGGTTCAAGACCATATTTTAAGTAAAATAATACAGGAAAATAATACGCCTGGATATCAGAACAAACTTGCCAGGAAGGAAATATTCCCTTGCTTGACTTATCTGAAAGTTCCCATGTTTTTATTCGCACTGACTATTAGAGGTCCCGTGCAGACCCAATAGATGTGTTTGTAATGAACAATAATGTCCTGAAGAAGGGGCAGATTGTGTAGATCACCGAAACGCCGCATCACAGAGATGGTTGCCCACGAGGGTCAGCAGGCCCCCATGTCTGTGACTGCTTTTAAATAAAGAAAAGTTTTTTGAAAGCAGATTTCATTATAGGAAACAGCTCTGCTTTTCTCAAAAAGGCTTTTTTTTCTTAAAGGTTTCTTTGAGTGTTGGTAGTGGTCTTATGGACTGCCTAATTCTACAGAAGCTTTCTCCACTGTTCACAAAATGGAAGGTGTCCAAAGTAGGTTTCCATCTAACTTGGAAGTCAGTGTCTTTTACATGGATTGCAACAGGAATTCTAGTCACAAACCATTGATGCAACAAGTTATGAGAAAGAGCTCTCCCATTTAGTTCTAGGCCAAGAGGAGGGAGATCAAGATACACAAAGCATAAGCAAAAACCTCTTAAAAGACCTATATTACTTTTGACAAGGCAATGAGTCCTATAGACATTTTCACATACAAGGATGCTACAAATAGACAAAACTTTAAGATATTATAAACATATTATTTTATTTTCTTTTTCTTTATATTTTTTTTATATCATTTTACTTTTGAAGGTTTGTACAAATATGCATTACAACATCACATATAAAAAGTCATAAATAGTCATAATACATTGACTAGATTGCCAATAGTGCAGTTAAATAAAGTGCAGAATAAAGAAGATTTTTTAAGGAGAAAATTTGCCCCTATAGCTAATATATCTTGCTAACATACAAACTTTCATGCATACCAGTCATACAAACACATTCATAATTGTTTAAAACAAACAGAAGAAGGAACATGCAGACACACTAAATAGGATAGAATAACAACCCAAAGGTGCAGATGGTAATACAATTTCTACAGATGGTATAAAAATGAGAATTCCACCAGTTTTAAATGATGATCTGTGTGGTATTGATCATTTTTTGATATATTATCCAGATCTTGTTAGGATGTACGGCCTACGTACGTTTCGGTGAAACAATCACCTTCCTCAGGGCCAAGATGGTGAAACAGACAAAACTGATACAGGCAATAGGTGAACAGAGTATTAAAAAATATAAGGGGCAGTAAGTTTTCCTTTTCTATTGCAGCTCGCATCGGTGTGCAATAGAAGGGATATGGGTCATCACTTAAGACAATGATGGGATCTGCTATGGCTTTTGAGATGGATAATAATGTTGTTCCAAGTTGTTCTATGTGGTTTTTATTGCATATGGAAGAAATCGGTACTGGTATGATTTAAGTCCTCATACAGTGCTGGTCTTGTATTTAGCATTTGCTGTTGACCAGAAAATGGTAACGTTTCATTCTACTTGTAAGTGGAAACGTGATGGCCGTAGCAGGGGGTCCCAGACGAGTTTACACAGCAAGCGTGTGTGACACATTTTCTGGTCAACAGCAAATGCTAAATACAAGACCAGCACTGTATGAGGACTTAAATCATACCAGTACCGATTTCTTCCATATGCAATAAAAACCACATAGAACAACTTGGAACAACATTATTATCCATCTCAAAAGCCATAGCAGATCCCATCATTGTCTTAAGTGATGACCCATATCCCTTCTATTGCACACCGATGCGAGCTGCAATAGAAAAGGAAAACTTACTGCCCCTTATATTTTTTAATACTCTGTTCACCTATTGCCTGTATCAGTTTTGTCTGTTTCACCATCTTGGCCCTGAGGAAGGTGATTGTTTCACCGAAACGTACGTAGGCCGTACATCCTAACAAGATCTGGATAATATATCAAAAAATGATCAATACCACACAGATCATCATTTAAAACCGGTGGAATTCTCATTTTTATACCATCTGTAGAAATTGTATTACCATCTGCACCTTTGGGTTGTTATTCTATCCTATTTAGTGTGTCTGCATGTTCCTTCTTCTGTTTGTTTTAAACAATTATGAATGTGTTTGTATGACTGGTATGCATGAAAGTTTGTATGTTAGCAAGATATATTAGCTATAGGGGCAAATTTTCTCCTTAAAAAATCTTCTTTATTCTGCACTTTATTTAACTGCACTATTGGCAATCTAGTCAATGTATTATGACTATTTATGACTTTTTATATGTGATGTTGTAATGCATATTTGTACAAACCTTCAAAAGTAAAATGATATAAAAAAAATATAAAGAAAAAGAAAATAAAATAATATGTTTATAATATCTTAAAGTTTTGTCTATTTGTAGCATCCTTGTATGTGAAAATGTCTATAGGACTCATTGCCTTGTCAAAAGTAATATAGGTCTTTTAAGAGGTTTTTGCTTATGCTTTGTATACAAACCATTGATGCATACATCACCAAATCGTGATTTGAAAGGGAAGCCTCCAAAGTGCCCCTTTCACATTGCGATTCCATAAGTATTTGGAATCCCATTTTGCGAGTCAGTAAAAGTTCAACAACTATTAAAATGGGATTAGTACATAGAAAAAAAAGATTGTTTGGTCAGAAACACTCAGAGTTTGAAAATTGGAGTGTTTGTGACTGCAAAATAGGTTAGTAGGTTTGGCCTTTCGTTCTGCACCAGTAAGAGAATAGCATAATATATGCAAAAAATATGTCAGCATTTCTCTACTTGTTCCATATGTGCTCCTAAAATGCTTCATTGTAGATTGTTATTTCCAAGCAAGCAAACTCTATGACTTCCCTCATGCAGCCCTTTAACCAAAAGTGTTTCTCTTAATTTTAACAGGTGTCGAAAGCGGCAGCGGATTTGATGGCATACTGCGAAGCCCATGCCAAGGAAGACCCACTTCTTACCCCAGTTCCAGCATCGGAAAACCCATTTAGAGAGAAGAAGTTCTTCTGTGCCATTCTGTAAACAGAGAAAGAGCCTGGAAACCAGGCAGGCCTCTCTGGACATTGATGTAGAAATTTTAGCCATGTGGAACCCTTGTGTGGGCCACAGAAATTGAAATTGCTCTGAAGCTTAAGGGATGTGCCTGTTTCGAGATATTAGCCATCTTTTCAGGAAGAGAGGAAGATCTACATCATGTAACTTAAAATCTGTAAATGGCCTGTAGAGAAACCAAGTAAAGATAAAAATGTTTGAGACTTCCTGCTCACGCAGGAGGCTAATGATAGATTCTCCCTTCAAAAAGAGACAGGTGTGCAGCGCGAGATAACACTGAGGGTCTGTATAACCTTATTGGATTTATAAGTGTTGTTTTTCAGATACCATTTGATTTAAGGTAAACTGTCAGTTTTAGCAGCAGGGTAGATTGCATTAGTGTTGTTACTTAACCTTTGGTCATGTGCTTTTCTAGTTTAATTTTATTCAGCTTTCAAGCAGACTCCATTTGGCATCAATACGTTTGAAGCGAGATACTAAACCAGACAGTGGAACCAGGACCTTGCAGTGATTAATCACCTTATATCCCCATGTAAATGTTGTTCCCGCCGCCTTTCTTGGAAAAAGTACCACTCTTTCTAACATGTATAGATGGTAGATTTTATTCTGCAACTAAAAGTAACTTGTGTTGTAAACAGTGCTTCATATTTTTCGTAATCTACTTTGAGGGTGTGCTGCATGATTACGCTCTCTTTTATTTCCATTTAAATATTTAAATTGTTTCCCTTTGTGCCCAGGTGCAAGAAGCTGTAGAGGAAAAACAAATACCGAATCAGTGCAGAAAAGGGGGGAAATATTGCTAGTGCTATTGGTCTTACAATAATTTTACCACCATGCACTTGCACAGCGAAGTGCGCATGACACCACTTTTACACGACAGGTGTCCCCGACAACAGAACTGCAGTCCTGGATAAAAAGAACGCATTACAAACCATTGGTGTCTGCCAGATTGCTATATAAAAATATCACCGTGATATAGAGGAGCTTAGGATATCCTGTGGCATTCAATCCCCTTTAAAGCACTGACGACTGATCCACACCAAGATTAGTGAGATAGCCATCATGACAAATATCTTAGAGGAATTGACATCCATACTAGTTTTTTTGTAGTAGCCACATAAATCTTTTGCTACCCTTCTGAAGGAACTTTATATCCCATTTGAAACAAAGTATATTTTTGCTATATTTTGGTAAACATGAGCATTTCTGTCGCAGCAAAGGGTTGTTTCTGTAGAGACGCCATTGACTGCTTTGTCGGATTGTTGCTCTGATGTTGTGGCTTTTTTTTTTTTTTTTTGGAAGCATGCAAAACAATTATAGAAAGGTATGAAAAAAGACAATAGTTCCCCTCTAAAGGATATGGCACTCCCATCGGAGGTTGCGTCACACGATTCCCGCTCTACAGCTGTTTTCACTGGTCTAATATAAACAATGTAAATATACTGTAGATTGTACTTTTTTAAACTTGGAAACCTTCTTTAACTGACGATAAAGCCAGGCCTGGTTCTTCGAGGACCTGAAATCCAGCTCACACCTGACCCATGCTCATTTTAACCATAATGCTCATTCGAACAAGTCGTGATGGTTATTTTAACATGACATTTGTACGAAATAGTAATGGAACCTAAGGTAGTGCCACCTATTGCGCAGCAGCAGCGCCACCAATAAAAAGCTTCCCCAACCCCGGTATCAACAGTTAGAAACCAACTTGTTGGCATGCTCTTTTCTTTTCTAAATTCCAACAGAATATATTTCGCCATAAAGGAAATGTAAGCACTTGAAAGATCTGCAATACGTGTCCTATTCGAGATTTGAGATCAACCTATTGAGCGTGAAGCACTATGTACAAAACAAGTTATTGTTATTTTTGTAACCACCTGCAATTGAATGGTCTTTGAGTGCAATAAAATGTAATCACAAAATGAACAAAGAATGTGCAGCAAAAAATCATTCACATGCCATTTGGGGATTTTTTTTTGGTGGCAATACTGTTGCAAACTGTTTCAAAACATATACTTTGGTTCTAAATTGCAACAAATTGTGGCACCCCTTTCCACTCATTTATCTTCGTTGTGCATACAGAGAGATATTGGAGACAGCGGCGGGAAAAAAACGCTAATAGCAAATTTGTGAAAGTGCGCCTGGCTGCGCTTTGCATCAAATCTTTGCACAAGGGAGAGCCAAATAAAAGATTTTCTCCTCCAATTTCTCCCACTGTACATACTGCACACCATAAACCACTTCAACCCTACGGAGTGCCTAGAAAACGGTGTCCCTTAAAGGTATCATGAGTACAGGCATGTGTGAGATGTTTTTAGACAAACGTGTGGCTTGGTGACTAGGTGCTAGCCATCCTGCCACACCTTCTCATATGGATTTCCTGATCATTTCTGTTCAGGGGTAGGTGAATGTGAATGTGAGCCCTTGTCAGTTTTTTTACAGGGAAACTTGAATGAATTTAACAATGTAGTGGTCATTTTCATCCCATGTGAAATAATGTACTTGTTTAAATAAACTTTTGGATTAATTTCAACGACTAATTGTTTTTTCCAGCGACACAATATAACGTGCCTCTTCTCTCCATGATATCTTTGTGTCCAGGGCACAGGTCTACAGATAACTGATGCAGTGAATATTCCAGGCACAGTGGTATCCTCACTTTGATGATACCTGAATAAATGCAATAGTAGTATATACAAGAATGAAGGAGGCACAGGCTACGAATAAATACAAAACATGATTTGGAATTGAGATAGATCAGCTGCTGTTCAAATTCAAGAAAATTAAAGTACTAAGTGGCAGTATCCACTTGAATGTATTGTTCTGATGTCAAAGGTTGAACAACTTGGGGAACAACTGGGCATAATAGTAGTAAACAGGAGCATCAAATCACCACCATATGTCTTCGAGTGACTTTGCCAGCAGATGTCACCATCAGTTTAGACCACTCACCTCTCCCATCTTGTAGAATCTATTTCCTCATGTTTTACTGATAAAGTATGTCTGATTGTTGTCCTCAGTTTCAGGTGTATTGGAGCATGCTTTCCCTAGGCACCCTGAACAATACTTTTGAAGAGATCAATTGGACTGTCTGTGATCTGCCAACAATGTCTCTAGTCCTGATTTCAAGAGGGACAGTAAGAAGTGCAAACTTTGCTTGCAAAGATGTGAAGGTGGTAGCTAAGCGAGAGCCAGGCAACATAATTAGGCCATAGTTTAAGAAAGCTTTAAGACAGAGTTAGATTTCCTAAAGTAGCAATACCATTGTTTAGCACCACGCATTAAGAATTGTTTTACATCGTGAAGTTGCACAGAAATTGTTCTTTATTAGGGCTAAATATGTTCTAAAGTTCCTTACAGCTAGCATGTTCCCTTCCCTGCTCCAAACTCACTCCTAAGGCAAGTTTTGTTTGCCTTACCCAGTGGAAAAAGAGAGGAAAGGTGTCAGCGGTTCCTCTTGAAATTATATGAGAACCAGAGACAATGCATGTGCAGAACATGCTAAACCACACTGTGAACTTTAAAAAATAAATAAAAATTATATAATATTTTTAAGTAATTTACATCCATTTTGTGAAATCAGTTTGCACCAAGATCAGCATATTTGGTACAGTCATTGACAATAATCGTAACAATAAAGTTTTAGACATTACATGTGACACAGTTATTCAATAATTTTCCAACCCCGCCCCCATTCCCCCCCCCCCAAATAGTGTCCCACACGTCTTTTACTTTTATACATATATTATATCTTATATTACACCGTTACTGGTTCCGGCTATCAATTGTGTACTGTGAGCTCAAGATCATTCTTAGCCCTCAATTATACTGAGGCATAAAAGTTCAATACAGTCTATTCTCCCAGTAGGTGGTATCAGTCGATCCCATATGTTTTTGGGTCTGGAATAGGTCGGCAGTAGCATATTGTACATTTCAGATTGTTTGCTGCTGTATCAGGTCTTTTACCCAGCATTCTGCACCGGGCTATGGGCCTCGCCCCTAAAGCACTTAAACGTGTCTTTTCCTTTCAGTAAGTCTAGTGCCATATATTTCAAAATTGTTTCGGGTGTTTCTAGTGTGAGGTCTAGTGATACCATCCGTGGAGATTGATTTAGTGTTAGTATGGTCATTTCTTTCCTCTGCTTAAGGCTGTAGCTGTGTTTCCCATTGAATTCTAGGTTATGTACCACCGTACACAGCGTACTCAAGAAAGTGTGTAATGTTATAAAGAATCAACAAGATGGGTAAATAGGTATATTTTCAAACAAGTAAATGGACGTTGGTTTGTGCACTTCCTCCACTTTTCAGCGGGGTCTTAGTCGAGTGGCCAAGTGGATGCGGACGAACTTTCTGAAGTTGAATGGTGATAAAACGGAGGTGGTCATATTGGGCAAGCACAAACATCTCTGGGGCCCCCAACATTGGCCCCCTGAAATGGGCCCATTACCCCAACCTGTTACGCAGGTGCGTAACCTTGGCTTTGTTTTAGATGACTTGCTCTCTATGCGGCAACAAGCGGTCAGCATAGCAGCCACCTGTTTTACCATCTTGAGGGGGCTCCAGAAAATCCTCTGGATGCTTCCTGACTCTACCAAGTGCACAGTGGTCCAAGCACTGGTCACTTTTCGCCTGGACTATGGTAATGTGCTTTATCTTGGGGGAACTCAGGAAATTCAAAGGAAGCTCCAGCTTGTTCAAAATTCCACTGCCCGTCTCTTGTGCAAAGTCTCTAGGAGTCTCCCTTTCTGCGGGACCTACACTGGCTCCGCGTAGATAGCCGCATCAAATTTAAGACCCTCTGCTTCATGTTTAAGATTAAGCACGGGTTGGCACCCACTTACCTCCAGTCTCTCACCCACCAATATGTTCCTTCCCGCCCTCTTAGGTCTTCTTCCCAAGGGAACTATCTGATCCCTCGATTTAGACTCAATAGAATGGGCGGACGTTCTTTCTCTTACCTTGCCCCGAGACTCTGGAACTCCCTTCCTGCCCCATTGAAATTCGAGCGATCTTTTGTTAAGTTCCGCAGAGATTTGAAATCCTGGCTCTTCCCTCGACAGTAGTTCCTGACCAGTTGCTGCTTTACCAGCTGTGGCGCCGGGAGACCCCATTGTGGGTAGCTGTGCGCCTTATAAATGCAATTTCAATTACAATTAGAATTACATTGAGGTGTGCTTTGATGGAGGCTTTGAGCAAAAGAAACAAGGCTTTAGCTATTAGGTCATTTAAGAGTGACTTTCAATGGTGGTGCCTCAGTAGGTTGAAGGATCAATGTCTAGGTGCATGTCAAGGTGGAGATTGCATGCAAGAAGATTTTGACTGGGAGAGAAACTTTTCTCTCCCAGTTAAAATCTTTTTGCAATCTTCTTGTACGAGGACATAGTAGGGTAAAAGTTTAGGACAGGTATGTTGGGGAGGTGTCATGGGCAGCAATGAGGACTTGGCTCAGATGTGTGAATAGTGGGCCACTTTTGCCAATCATATGATCATGTGATTGAATAGGTCTGGTGTTTGCCTAGGTTGTTTGATCTAGGTATAGAACCATCCTCAATCCTCTCCAATCATTACTCCTCCCCAGGCCGCGGATGCTGTATGTCAAAGCGTGGGGCCAGGTGAGGGGGGATTTCGAGAGACGACCATGAGGAAAAATTCATTATTTATTTAATTTTCCCTCATGGTCATCTCTTGAAATCCCCCCTCACTCAGCCCCAACGCTCCCCCCTACAGCGGCCGCGGCTGCCCCTCCCAGAGGAAGCCCCTCTCTTAACTGATATCTCAGTGACACTAGTGTGGCTATCAACCCCTCACATCTATCAACACAAAACACTTCCAGAGCAAACCAGCTATACATGTATGTGTTTTTCACAATCTGCAAAGCCGATCCTGCCTTTTCCACCATACAGGAGGGTGGGGGATTTAATCTAAAATGCACCTCCCAATAGCCACAGCAAACCTATTGTTTCACCAGAATGTGTTCGCCTTTCCTCTGTTGTCGAAATATCAGATGTGATAGAGAATTTGAAACAGGTTCAGTATCAGTGCAGTTATATAAATTGATTCATTCAGAGTGTAACTAAGGTTCGAAAAAGTTTGGACTCAGGCGGAGTCGATCATATGAACCTTATGGACCTCTGACTCTAGATCAATTGACTCCTCCCCTTACAGAATATCAACTTGAACCATAGTGATAATCTCAGAGCCAGCTTCCATATGCACATTTCATGTTATTCCCTCCAATAATACAGCATTTGTAATGAACTTATACAAATCAGCGGCTTCAGCTTCATCCATTAAGAACAAAATCTTTGCTGAAGGGTTGGTCAATGCCAAGCTTCTGTACACACATATAGATTCCTGCTGCCCCCAAAGATGAGAAGATATATTTGTCAGTCTTGTGGAGTGTTGGAAAAAGATTGCCACACTACGATCCCTCCATCAGATCATACTGGAGGCAGAATCCATGTTAGGATGAACAGTCTGTGCTGCCAAAGACGCGAATCGAGTTCACCTTGGCCCACTCTCACGCCAGCCCATATATGAGACAAGGAGGTTTGTATATATTTGTTTTTTTATTATATATGAACCTTGTACAAAATATATGTAGCTACATGGTAGCAAAGATCACAAATATAAGGCAAAAGTAAACATCAAGTAAGTGTACAATATGAAAAACCTCTATTGAAAGTTGGGCTAAGCACTTGGTTTACACCGGCAGAGCCTCCACTGAAAGGTTTGCTGATCGAGGGTTTGAAATGTGGCATCCACTCAGCAAAATGTTAGGGGGGGGGGGGGCACTGATGTATTTGCTCTCTTCACAGCAAAGAGATCCCTGCCTGGCAGGCAAGAACCTCCAAATAATGTAGAGGGTTCTCTGCCATGGTGGATGAACTGGCAGATGTTCCACCGTGGTCTAAATGACACCTTAAACATTAAATTTGTTTGTTTACATTTTGAAAATGCCCTTCAATTGATATGGGAATGACGACACCGGGGGTACTTAAAAATCTCACGAATTGCAACTCCAGTGATGTTGTCTATGTCGTGAAATGTCCATGTAACCATCTATACGTTGGGATGACAATTAGGAAAGTACCAATACGCATCACGCAGCACAGGAGCACAGTAGGATGCATGAAAGATAACACCAAACGTTAGACACTTTAAAGAACAGAAACACACTGCAGACAATATCGAATGGTATGCCACATAAAAACTAGAACATAGGCCTACGGACATGAGTAGAGCCCTTCTGAGATATGAGCAACAATGGTGCTCCGCTTGAAGACTGACACACAGGGGCTGAATGACGACATTCTCTGGACCTCCTCAAGTCATTAATATCTAGAAAAATTGTTGTTTTTCCCCTGCCAAGATCTGATTATCTCAGAATCATTGGCCCTTTTAGTATTCCTGCCTAGGGATGGTGATACTAAATAGAATAAGACCTCTTCATCATCATAAAATGGGTATTAAGGGTTGGCCTTATGTCCTAATATATCCCACCCAACCTCCTACTACCATTATTTCAGGGGGGTCATCTGGGCAGTCTAGAATAGAATTGCAAAAAACGAATAAAAGACAGTAGACTGTTCTTAAGAAAAAATGAAAGAATTCTGTAATGAAGGTTGCATACATATGCTCAAAATAACTCATGTTGGAGACATATGGGCCTTTTTCTCTGCACTTTGCCTCTCTACCAGGTACAATTCTTTAGAAAACATAACATAGTTTCATGATTTAATCAAGGAAATGGAATCGAAGTCCCCAACTACGTGAGCTGGGCCATTTCTCTACAAAAACATAATATATTTTAATGGATATATCAAGAAATTGGAATTGAACTGCCCAACTATGTTAGCTGGGCATGTTTTCCATTGCTATACATCATGTGCATGTGTGCCTCAGGACCCAGCGCCAAGGGAAATACTACATCCACCAGCATCCCTAGCGTTTCTGTAGGCCCCAATATGCGGCTGAATGACAGAGTGATGATAGTCAAATAACCTCACCCTTTGGTAATCTCCGTGTTCAGGGAGGTAGCCTGCTGTGTCTTGGAGAACAAATTCAGCCATAAACACATCGGGTACTGCCCACGCTAACATTGGAAAGCATATTGGGTACGGGCAGTCGTGATACAGCACACCCCCTTCCTGGTCATAGACCAGCTGATCTAAATGAAAGATTGTCATTGCTACAACAGCAGGCATCGGACCCATACATCCAGGCTTTTGCGACTTCCTCTCCAGAGGCCTCTGGTGTAAAGTTAACACACCATTTTTTGTGTTAAATAGTTACTTTAGAGGGAGGTGTTGTTATCTCTCAGCCTCTCTTTTTTCCCCTGGTGTCCTATGTAAGAGTACAGACTTTCATAGTTTGGCTATTTTAAGAGAGAAAGATGTGGCAACTATAGTTTTTCTTGTATGATGGAGTTTTGAGGCGAGGTGCCAATCTTGAATGGAGTTTTCTATTTTGAATGTATTTGGTGATTTTATTACCGATGAAAAGCGGTCCTGTTCCATGGATTGATTTGTACGTCAGTGAGTTTTCATGGTAATGAGGCTTGAACTTGCTAATTTGTCATTCACTGATAACTTGGAGTCCATCAAAATTCCAAGGTTACTTACTCCCTTAGATACTTTAGGATGTGGTCCCAGATCATCAGGCCAGGTGCAGAGTGGGGCATAATTTTTCCTATCGCCACATGTGAGTATTTCAGTTTTGGAAGCATTCAACTTGAGATGGTTACATGTCATCCACTGATCAACGGCTCTGAGGCAACTGAAGACTTGTGAGTTTCCAATATTTTTGGAGCGTTCCCGTTTAATATGTGTGTGTTATCTGTAAGTTATAGCATGTGAGCAGAAAATCATTTATCAATGCCGGTAATGACCTCATGTAGATGTTGAAAAGCATGCTGGCCTCGAAAAATCCACTCCCTCACTTGCAATGGCGAGTGAGATTTTATCAGGTCGAGCTATTTTTATCACTTACTTTAAATCTTGTTTTTATCTTGACACATTTGCTGTCTGTTCAAGGAGAGAGGTCAAAGGTAAGTCTATTTTTATTACTATTTGTTGCTTATCTGTTCCTGGAAAATGGTGTTTACTTTTCTTTCTCTTATTACAGGTAATGCTTTTTTGTCTGACAATAATTGTGGAACAAAAGAATGTAAAATGTTGTTTTTTTTCGTAACAAGATTTAAACAACTTGTAAATGAATAGTAGAGTATGTCAAGATTTATCAGGAATTATGAACAATCATTTTTTTTGTAATTCAGAAGTGAGATGCAAAACAATACCTAAATAGGAGCAAAACAAATCAGAACACTTTACTTGGTGATCTGCAAAAGACAAATATTTGCTGAAACTCTATTTCCAAATGTTGAACACTATATAGTTTTAAAACTACGTCTGTGGGAAATTTGGTGGCCATTTCAATGTAAAATCTGCTGATTACAAATGACAGTGTGCTACTCCTTTATGCTTTCGTTATGTATTTATTTAAAGTGATAGTTTTTAACCATGATTTGAGAAACATCCCTGCCCCCGCCATGATGACAATGCAATTACAGAACTAAGAGGCAAGTTATTGGTCATGTGTATTCTATTTGTTGACAGATTTGTCTTATATATGGAGCAAAAGATTAGTTTATTAAATCAAACAAAAGAGTTTTCTGTACAGCAGACATGCTGAACTCGCGTATTTGAAGGTGCTCTAATATGTGATAAAGAAGATAATGGTATCTCAGTGAATTAAAATACTTGCCCAGGAATCACATAATTTGAAAACAGTTTATGGGTCAAGAGCATTATATTTAGGTTGAATAGATTACTTAAGTCGCTAGACCTGTAGGTCTGGTAACATATTTAGAATTTTTCGAGGCCTGGCATGGGTGAGCCTTGAGGGACCCCTGCTTTTGTGAAGTGCAGTATGGAGAAAAGGGGAGAATGGATTGGATTTGTTCTGTTTTAAGGTAGGATGTGATCTAGTCAAGAGCAGCCCCCTCTATGTCGGCTTTGTAGAGTCTCTGTATTAGAGTGTCATGGTCAACTGTGGTAAAGGCAGCTGAGAGGGCCAAGAGAGGTAGTGCAGCAACCCCGCATCTGATCTTCTATGTTGTTAAGGTCATGCCAGATGGCGATGAGGGTAGATTCTGTGTCTCTTCCTGGGCGGAATCCTGTTTGGTTGTCTGTAAGTATGGAGTTATCGTCAATGAATCGTGACATCTGAGTGAATGCGGCCCTTTCTATCAGTTTGTCCAGGAAAAGTTCATTTGTAATTGATCTGTAATTATCCAGGTCATGGGGGTCCAGGTTAGTTTTCCTTACTAATGAGCGTTTGTATGCTTTTTTTTATCTTCTGGAAAGAGTACTGTAGTCAAAGAAGTGTGGCAGCAGAGGTAGTTAAAAGAATGTTCTTGAAGATTGTAATGGGCAAGGGTCAGAAGGGCAGCCAGTTGTCCTGCTTGCTTTGACCATATCCATAACTTCACTTTCTGATATTTGTTTGAAGGATTGCAGAGACTGGGTTGGCCTACTCTTGGCGGGGAGTTTTGGAAATGGGTTGCTGGTGGTAGTTTTATTTTGTTTCAATTAGGAATCTAATGTATCAGCTTTGGTTGTGTAATAATTTGCCAGTTTGTCACTGAATTCCTGAGTAATTGAATGAGTTCCTTCTGTCCATTTAGGTTTAGGAAATTCAGTGAGAATTGTATATAATTCTTTATTTGCACATTTAGGATTTTGACATCTGCCTGAATAGTTCCTTTTTTCGCTTTTTTAATTGTTAACTTGTATATTCTGTTAAGTTTACGTAGGTCAAGTTTATCTTGATTGCTGTTTGTTTTGAGCCAAGTGTGTTTTAGCCTTTGTTGGTTTATATTTTTTAGTTCTGTATTTCTCCAAGGTGCTTGTTTTATTTTGTACTCTTTTGTTGTTCTTAGTGGTATTTTCATATCAAAAGCTTCCTGTAGCCACTCATATCGTTTTTTAATTGAATTTATTTTGTATAGATCTGTGTTGGATGTTATTTGTGTTTCAAAGTATTCAAAATTGAGTTTATTCCACGGTCAATAGGTGAATGCATGTAAGGTGGTCTTAGGTGTGTTGATTTGTGGTGTTTGATGTTGGAAAGCTACCAAACTTAACTTGTGACTGGAGTAATCGTTTGAAAGGTAACTAGTCCTGGATTTGCAAAAATGACATTAAGGATGTGCCCAGTGATGTGTGTGGGTTTGTGTACGATCCGATGTAGGTTCAGATTGACTAGGCCAGTGATGATAGTTTTTGGAGGCATATTGGGTTTGTCAAACCAAATGTTTAGGTCAACAAGAATGCATAGGTTGGAGTCTAGTGTTATAAGTTTTGAATCTGTGTCTAGAAACATGTCTGGGAATGTTGCATTGCTGGCCTAACGGCTAGGGTGTCCGACCTCGAATCTGGACAACTGGGTACGAGTCTTGTCAATGACGCTGAACATCCTGTGATTCTGGGCAAATCACTTATTCTCCCTGTGCCTAACAAAAATTTAAAAAATGAATGTGTCCTCATGTAATGCAACGGGTGCTATGTAAAGCGCTCTGATATCCGATTAGGGTCAAGTTCGGGCTATATAAAACTCCTGAAAATAAAAAGGTGGCAGTCTGTAAAGGTGGAGGAAGTTGGTTTAGGGCTGCATCTGGTGTTGAGGGACTCACAAGCTTGTATGGAAATGTTATTGGCTTTGGTGAGATTTATTGTTTGGTTGAATATTACCGCTAGTCCACCTCCTCTTCTGCCTTTAAGATTTTGTATGATAGTTTGATAGCCTGGAGGAATGGCTTCATGCAACACTGGAGCCATGTTATCTCCCAACCAGTTATTTATTTATATATTGTTCTTAAAGCATGAAGCATAATTGTTCCAATTATGAAAAATAAGTCTGTTGTGTATCTGTGATCAGTTAGTAGATGTAGTGCTTGTTTTTAGAGAGTGATTGAGCATTTATTAGTAGGCAGTTTAAAGATTGTGTTTGGTGGTGGTGTGACTTTGTTGACTAGAAGTGTGAGCGGTATTTTTTTAACTTGTAGCAGGTGTGTCATTAGTGCTGGTATTAACTGTATGAGGTTAGAAATAGTGTTGTTTTTCTATATCATATTCCTCGTCCAGCAGACTTAGAGGGCACTTTGTTGGGTCTGTGTGTAGGTGGGAGAGATGGTGTTTGAGAGTGTGTTGGTGAGCTGTGTTGTTTTTGTAGAGCTTTCTTGGTGATGAAAGTTGAGAAGAGTGGCATGTTGTTTATTCTGTTTACGTCTATTTAGTGTGGAAGGTGATGGGTTAGGGGTGGTGGTGGAGCATGTGGGTCATGCTTTAAGGATCTCAATTGTGTAGTAGATGAGGTGGGGTAAATGAGAGTTACTGTTTTGAGCTACTTGTGGTAGGTGTTGGTGAAGATAGAGAATTTGGGAGGAAAGGTAGTCTAGGATGCGTAATATTTGTATAGTTATGAGGGTGAAGGTGGGTGTATGTGTCTTTTTTGTTACGAAATGCATTATGAAATTGTGTGTGTGAGAAATTTTGTTGTGCTGGTGTGTGTGTTATGTTTTGTTTTCTGGGGTAGTCGGCAGAGATCGTGATATAGTGATTTTCTGAGAAGGATTTGTAAGTAAAGTACTGTTGGGGAGTGGAAGTGGAATGGTAAAGGGGTGGTGATGTGTGTTGTTAGATTTTATAGTTGGATGAAATTATATGTGTGGTAGAGTGGAGTGTAAGGATTGTTTGGTTGTGTGTTTTTGGTAAAAATAGGATGAGGGTGCTGGAGGATGATATAATAGAGGGCTGAGTATAGGTTTGGTGATGACAGCCTGCTGTCTGTTAGGAGCAAGTAGAAGGTAGAGCTGGTGTTTTGTATGAACAGGGAGTGTGTCTGGATGGATTAAAATTATGTATAGTGTGGCTTTGTGTTGTGTTGGTGTAGTGTCGATTTGTTAGTGGTATAGGACAGAGTCGTGCTTTGTGTGAGAGTGAAGGTACCACTGTGTGGTAGTTGGGGTGCAGAGGTGTGGTTTGTGGGAATATGTAGTAGTTGTTGAGACACTGAGATGTGGTTAGAGTTTGTTTATAGTAAATGAGTAGAGTGCATTTGCAATGAGTGTGTTTTAATATGTTTGGGGATGTGGCTGGTTTAAGGTGGTGGCGGATAATGGAAGAAAGGGCAGCAGTTCTGTCACAAACTGTCCTTTTGGTCTCCACCCTTAGCTTTGACGCCCGGGCTGAAGCGCCCTGAGCCCTAAGCTTAAATAAACCTAAGTCAAGTGACCTTTGGCCAATGGGAACTCTAGACCTAGGACCAATAGGAGACCAGGCCCTTTCAACCAATCAAAGCCCTCGCCCAAGCAACCAAGGATAGAAATGTAAACAGTCACGAGCAGAAAACCCCCCAGCAATTTTAAAGTACAAAAGCACAGAAACCAAGAGGAAAATGTAAACAGTCACGGACAGAATAAATAATAAAAACTGCAGTTTTAACAGTAAATTTACAATCTATATAGAACATGGTGAACGAAAAATATATCATTATCACATGACCAGTGTCGACAATCATTGTCCTCAACGAGTTCTCCGTCTTCCATAACATCTTCTTTCTTTGTTCAAACTCTATTGCATTCATTCATACATTTACATCCTCCTAGATGCCACTCTTGCTTCTAGGTCCTTTCTAAAAACCCAAAGGATAAGCAGTGAAACTCGTGTAACGTGACTCACATATGTTAACCTGCAAACAAATATGTCACTTAAATATTGCATTAAGATGGTTAAAGTTTGTCATTATTAATACTCAGATTCAAAATGTCATCAATTCAGGCACTATCCTCTTCATTATTAGTTCATCCTTTATGTGTGTATCCTAGGAAAAATGCTATCCCCTTAACTTCTTCCTGGAGAAAAAAGATTCATCATTGAGGTTAGCAGGTCCTTTGCCCTTTGCGGTGACATATCTTTTGTCCCCTTGTCATAAACCTTCAAGCACCTCAAGATACACAATCTAGAATATTAGAGAAAGCTGGATCAGAGACGGGCATATGCTGGACTTTGCCCCCCGGGCCAAGGTAAAAAGCTACCCATCCCAGATAAATATCCTGTCCGATAATATAACGCTGGCATATCTGACACTACTATGTGTGATTAGGAAGAGAAGCATCGTCACCTTTGCAAGCAGCTCCTTTCTAAACAGGTCCTCATCGGCAGGCCAAACTACCAGAACCCTCAAGACCCGATTCACCTCGCCAATTTCTCAGGCTCTGGGAATTCCAAGATGCCATCCTTCTCATCAACGTGCATGCCATTGGATGTTTCCCTGTTGGCAAACAATTCCCTGACAAATGTCCAGCAAAAATTGCAGACCTGACTAGTTCATTTTTTACTATATCTGACTCCAAATGATCCAGACTGTTTCATAAGCACTAGCGTGATCAGTTTCCCCAGTTTGACCTACATATACAAATATGTATATCTATTATTCCTAACACAAACTTTACTTCAACATTCATGTAATAAACAGTGCTGTATGGCCCTTTACACTGATCTTAAAATGGAAGTTTGGAGGAGATATTAATGAGTTTATTATTATGTTGTAGACCTACCCTGTAGGTCCTTTGTTTTGCTTTGTTAAAAGAAGAGTGATATTAACCTGGGGATACCTTCTTTCTAAGATTAGTGTAAAGGGCTACTCAGAATTTGTATTACTTAAATGTGGAAATAAAGGCTATGTAGAGTGTAGTAGATAAACTAATTGCTGGATACTACGTACAGATGTACGTAAAGATTCTTCATAGGCAAATTGTGCGATTAGTAACTTTGTATTTCCTCCCATTGCCATTTCTTAGACAGTTATCTTTTTTTTATATTAATTTGTAAACAATGTCTCACAGAAACCTTCATGCAGTGAGAGCACTCTATGTTCCTCTCTCAGAAGTAAGCAAAGAAATTACAATCACACTCTAATGTTCAGAGGGGCTCAGTTCCCTCACCAATTGCAACCGGTGGTGGTGGGTAACAAGATGTGGCGATTGGGGCTGGCAAAACAAGAAAAAGTGCTTCAGAGAATAAGAGATTCTCTATTCGCTCTATGCAACATGACAGCAGTTACCTAGAGCTGGTGGTCGGAGCTGCCCCTGAGACAGTGCTTGGGAAATTGGAGTGGCCTCTGTATTGCCAGGCAACATGAAGTCCTCACAAAACAGCTGTTGTCATAGTCTATGGATTACAAAAGGACACAGTGCCTACGCTGACCCCTGTCTGGCCTTAATCCAAGGCCACACTCCTGCGCGGACCTCCGGCCTCCACAGAATTTACCCTGCACCAATCTGGCCCACTGGGGGGTGGGGAAAGTGGCATCGAATTGACTGATGGTATCTGTATTGTTGAGAAAAATGCAATAAGGCTAATCAAAACTAGAAAACACATAAAACCACAATAGAGTCAAAACAATCACATTAGTAGCACATATGACGACATGAGAGCAATGAAAAACCACTTATTTTGGTGCTGCTGAGAAGTGGCGTAATGAAACTTGAGGGGGGCCCCCCTGCAAAGCACATGGAGGGGGCCCCCCTGGCGGCCCGGCCCACCACCTACAGTATATCATCTAAACATCTCAATCCAGCAATTCCTCAGGTTAAACTCACAAGTGGTAGAAGTACTGCGTTTATCACAGATAGGTATATATACACATTTTTCCCCTTAGAACGCTCTGAGGTTTTGATAAAGGCAGCTCTAAGTTTAGGGGGGGTGAATGGCCAAACTGCCGGAATGTCTTTCAGGAATAAGTAAAACATGACTGAGATATACGTGAGAAATGAGAGCACAGAAAACATTATATCAGTCAAACTTAAAGCCACATTAAACACTTTAGTATGTCACTGATGACATAAAATAGGATTTAGTACGACAATGATCGACTAAAGTAGATAAACAAGTTAAAGCGGGAATCAAATTAAGGCAACATTGCCTTACAGGGATCATGATGTTCATCAATATATATTGACTCGGTTAGAGCCCTGATGTGAGATTAGACAACCACCAGTAGAAATACTAAAATATATATATAGTTTGGAAAGGCTTTCATTTTGCTTGTAGATTGATCTATTGATTTTATAGTATATGCAGGCGAATTTTCTTCAGGTGTATGACCACATGAGATGGAGAGTGGCTGAAGTATGTACCGCCCTACACTAGGTTTTACTTTTATTGCCAGCCGCCCCATCATGATGCCCTCCTTGATTCCAAATTATCAGATGACCACCCTGCCACCCACTGAAACTCCGATGGTCCTTATGGGTGGGACAAGGTGGATGATCCCTCATGGTCAAGGGGCCATGCTGACCGAGAGCTTATCAGAGCAAATCCAGGACTGGATTCAAAAGCGAAACCCACTGAGGACACTTGTAGGGCTGAGGTGACTGCACACATTTTTGATATAGCTCGCAGATGCCATAGAAGATGGCGCAAGACACTTTACATCTGCTCCCCTTTGTGAGAAGAGGGAAGAGTAATGCAATGGGGGACATTTAAATCCCACAAACTCACATGCTACTCAAATCGAGAGGGCTGGCAATAGAAGCTTATTGGGGAACGACCCAATACTATTTCTTTGGTAATTCCAAACAACTGGTGTAAAAACCACACACTTGCAGACAAAATTGCCCTAGCAACAATCATTAATGGATATGGGTGAGCAACAGCCAGCGAGAGCAATATGGCCGCATTATGAAGATGCTCACAATTATGCAGGTGAGGGCAGGAGCATTTTTAATCACAACATCATTGCTGTGCCAATATCGGACACTTTTGTGTGACCATTTTCGAGTCTAATGCTACACAAGTTGTAACTCATCCATCCTTACCCATCCAACTAGACCACCCAAATGTCCCATCCACCCACCCACTTTTCCAACCCCATCTGTTCATCCATACAAACACTTTATCCATCAAACCAGCAAAACCCATCCATCTATTCACCCACCCAGCCATTCAGCCAACCTAACATATCAACCCAACCATTCATCCATCCCCACCCATCCATCCTCTTGCATCGAAACACATATCAAACCAAGATCTTCTATCCATATTACCATCCATGTATTCACTCATCTACCCACCCATCTCTCTAGATACAAGCTGTGAGCAAAGGATAAACCTTTCGCAGGCACAAAAGAAAACTGGGAGTCTAGTTTTTATTCCACCCCAGGCCTGATTCTTCCACTACACACTCCCACCCTGCCTCTTAGCTCACAGCTGGGATTATTTTCATCCCGAATCCTGCTTTTATCACTGCTGCGGTCGTATCCTTCTCTTCCTGCTTCTTTCTCTGTTGTCTGCCTTTCTCTCTATTGCACTAGGTCAATCTTTGGAAATGAAACATAATTCTGGATGCCCAAATATTGAACGCCTGAGTCTATAACATGCATCCACCAGCACAAATTAAGCATGTTTGCCTGAGAAACGACTGACTCTGTCCCGACCCTCACAAGCTTCCAGAGACACTGATCTTGTCAGAAAATGTCCCAGTTTTGAGACAGGCCAGCCAGCTGCTGATCTCTGCTTATTCTTAGGTCTTAGTATTACTTCCTTGGACTACTATGTGTAGGCCACAATCACAAATTCCTGAAAAACAGGACCTGGTTTTGATGATTTTATAACACGAATTTCACTTATCAATTGGGAAAATCGGACTATACCACCTGAGTATCTAGGGAAGTGTTTCTGCTTTCAAGGGGTCAGGCAAAGGCTTGAATAGTGTCCCACCGTCGACAATCAAAGTGATGTTACGCTACCCATTAGCTGCTACGTTGATGCAAAAAAACAAAATGAAAATTTTAAAAAATATATTTGATCTGTTAAATGAGCATCTGTCCTTTCAAGGCTAGTGTTCTGTAAACCTTCAAGAAGGTGTGACCCCATGAAGTCCTCCTACTGACATGCCCCGGACTGGCAAAACTTGTCTTTGTTTCCACTTATACAGCTGTAGGCCCCTGTGGAGTATGTAGGGATGACCCACTCTTTCTATAGGTCACAATGCCACAGGAATTGTCCATTAGCTAATGGATTTTATAGATCCCCAAAGGAAGAACCCCATGGCGGCCAACACGGCTTTGGCCACCATACATCCTTCTTCGTGGCCAAGGCTGTCACACTCATCTGCAGCGCAACTGTTAAGCGCTGTAGAAGCGACACTGATAATCATCCAATGGGGCCTGGCAGCACACACAACCATGTCGACGTCATATACACGTCATAGGGAGACCTGACAAACCGACCTACTGAAAAACTCTAAGAAATAAATAAAATCCTTCATTGTTGGTTGTAGACACAAAGGTTTGACCAATACATCAAAGTCACTCACACAACACTCTGCAAGATGTAGATGTAGATGTAGAGTCCATTTATAACGCGCTAGCAATCGCTCCAAGGAGCAACACCATTGATGTTAAAGAAAAGGACATGAAGGCCAACATAAACAATAAATAAAAAAAACAAGCCTTACACTACTGCCTAGGTGGCCGTAAGGCACTTCTAATTTTTTCTAACTGTAGAGCCTTTAATGTACTTGTTTGCTGCACTTCACAACGAGGAACACAGTGCTTTACGTGGGGCGATCCCAGCACTTTCCAACATGACGGCATTCATTTAGTCAGTAGCAGCACTTTACAGATAGAGCTGGCCCTTTCATGTAACTACATTGGCTCTTCCCTGATTGTATGGGCTGCAAAATCCCCACTGTCCTGACTGAGTTAACAGTGACGTGATAGCAACAGCTACACACGCGGTAATTCACCCAATACACTACAAAGAATAAATCAGCCAAATTACCAGCAATTCACAACCAAAACCTGTAACCGCACCAATGGGACAGTGATAGCAGTTTGCATCCACAGCTACATCACATTTAAAGGGACACCGCCTTCTTCACCCCCTTCAAGCACTTTCATTGGCAATTAGCCGGGTCTGGTGGCTCAGTTGACTAATGCTTCCACTGCAGGGGCCTGTATTCAACCTCATGGTCACAGGTTCATTTCCCGGTGTGTCCACTCATCCTTTCATCCATCTGAGGTCGATAAAATGAGTACCATTAAGTTGGGTTACAAGAAACATCTGTTATTCAGCGCCAAGATACCTCTGGGTGAATGTGCGCTTTACAAATAATGTTATGTTACGTTATAGTAGCAGCACTTAGCATCTAAAACAGTGCATCATGTTTAAAGGGACAGGGCGCGCTTGACGCTTAGCACACTTTTAACGGAACACCCCGGGCACGTCTCAACATACCTGCAATGCTTTCCACGGACCGGCAGAAGCACTTTTACGAAGAATTTGATTACATTTAGTGGGGCAGAGGCAGAGCCAGCAGTCTCAGCAGGCATCCGCCACTGCTGATGGGGCAGTACGAATTATGCCGATCTCTGCGAGTCTTCTGCACGTGCAGTGGAACAGTGAAAACACAAACAGATCTAAGAGCATCTTCTAGGACACGAAGGAGCACTTCTCAATTGAACTTTATGGGACAGTATCAATACATCCAACCCGACTCCACAGCATTTCGTGGGACAGCATAGACAGATCAAATAGCATTTCACGAGACAGTACATAAATGTATCCCAGAACATTCCATATGCACTACAAAGAGAACCTTGCACCACCTGCCCTAAGAGCATTCCACTGGGCAGTACAACCAGATCCCTGGCAGTAGCACCAACAAAATTAACACCATTCCATGGGGCAGTAAAAACAGATCCCTGAGCATTCCACGGGGCAGTTGCACCACCAGACCTAAGAGCATTCCACTGGGCAGTACAAACAGATCCCTGAGGATTCCACTGGGCAGTGGCACTAACAGATCTAAAAGCATTCCATGGGGCAGAACAAACATATCCCTGAGCCTCCCATGGGGCAGTACAAACATATCCCTAAGCATTACATGGGGGTACAAACATATCCCTGAGCATTTTATGGGGCAGTACAAGCAGTTCAGAGAACATTTCTTTAGGCAGTATCAACAGATTCCAAATAATTTCATGTGGCAGTACAAACTGATCCAAACAAATTAGAAAGTCCCAAACGTATTAAGGGATAATATAGGCACACCCAAACAGATCTCAGACAATTTCATAGGACAGAACAGCATTTCTAAAACGACACACAGCATTCCAATGTGAAGTGCATACACAAATCGGACAGTACATACATAAATCCGTGCAGACTTCATAAGATTTCATAGGCTGTACATACAGGTCCTAAAGCATTTCATGGACAGTGGCGACACTTCTGAACCGTACCACATAGCGCTTAAAGGAGAGTGCAGCCCTTCTCAAGGGACACCAGAGCGTTAAATGGACAGTACCAGCACTTCTAGTCAGATCACCACGAGGGACAGTGCCTGCCACGCAGAAACGTTTTAAGAAATGGGCAAAGTGGGCTCAGGCCCAGGGCCCCAGCCTTTTCAGAGGGCCCCTTTTAAAGCCATCTCTGTTATGTCTTACCCTGATCAATCAATCAGGAGTTTGTTAAAGCGCGACTACTCACCCGTAAGGGTCTCAAGGCGCTAGGGGTGGGGGGTGGGTTGTGGGGGGGTGCAGGTTCCATTCCATCAAGGAGGGGGTCTGTCGAAGAGCCAGGTTTTGAGGTTTCTTGCGAAGATGGGGAGCAATGTTGTCTGTCTGAGGTGGAGCGGAAGGGCGTTCCATGCTTTGGCTGCGAGGAAGGAGAAGGAGCGGCCTCCCGATCTGGTCTTTCTGGTGCGGGGGACCACGGCGTAGGAAAGCTGGGCTGATCGTAGGGTCCTTTGGGGTGCGTGGAATTTGAGTCGGCTGTTCAGGTATGCTGGTCCGGTGCCGTGGAGGGCCTTGTGTGCGTGGGTGAGCATCTTAAAGGTGATTCTCGCCTCGACGGGAAGCCAGTGGAGTGTGCGCAGGTGCTGGGAGATGTGGCAGTGTTTTGGCAGGTTGAGGACCAGTCTTGCGGCGGTGTTCTGGGTGTTCGGTAGCTTGCGGATGAGGTTATTGTTTATTCCGGCGTAGAGTGCGTTGCCGTAGTCGAGTCTGCTGGTGACCAGGGCGTGAGTGACTGTCTTTCGGTGTTCGAGGGGGATCCATTTGAAGGTCTTACGAAGGAGGCGGAGGGTGTGGAAGCAGGAAGATGAGACAGAGTTGATCTGGCGGTCCATTTTGAGCTCGGAGTCCAGGATGATTCCCAGGTTGCGTGCGTGGTCTGTGGGGGTTGGCGGGTTTCCGAGGGCGGTGGGCCACCAGGTGTCGCTCCAGGCGTCGGGGTTTGGGCCCATGATGCGTACTTCTGTTTTGTTGGTGTTTAGTTGAAGGCAGCTGTTTTTCATCCATTTGGCGACGGCTTCCATGCCTTCTCGAAAGTTGCATCTGGCGGTGTTGGGCTCGTTGGATAGGGAGAGGATGAGCTGGGTGTCGTCTGCATATGACACGATGTTGAGTCCGTAGTTTCTGACGATGGGGGCAAGTGGAGCCATGTAGACGTTGAAGAGCGTCGGGCTGAGGGAGGAGCCCTGGGGGACTCCGCAGGTGATCGGTGTGGGGTCCGAGAGGAAAGGGGGGAGTCTGACCCGCTGCGTCCTGCCGGAGAGGAAGGAGCAGATCCAGTCGAGGGCCTTATCCTGGATTCCTGCATCGTAGAGTCTGCGTATTAGGGTGCGGTGGGAGACTGTGTCGAACGCCGCTGATAGGTCGAGGAGGATGAGGGCTACTGTTTCTCCTTTGTCCAGTAAGGTGCGGATGTCGTCTGTTGCGGCGAGGAGGGCGGTTTCCGTACTGTGGTTTTTTCTGAAGCCGGATTGGGAGGAGTCGAGGATGTTGTGTTCTTCAATGAATGTGGCGAGTTGGCTGTTGATGGCTTTCTCGATGACTTTCGCTGGGAACGGGAGCAGGGAGATGGGTCTGTAGTTTTTAAGGTCGGTGGGGTCCGCTGAGGGTTTCTTTAGGAGGGGGTTGACCTCGGCGTGTTTCCAGTCGTCGGGGAACGAGGCGGTCGCCAGGGAGTGGTTGATGGTTTGGCGGAGCATGGGTGCGATGGTGTTGGCGGCTCTGTTGAAGATGTGGTGGGGGCAGGGGTCCGTGGGGGCCCCTGAGTGGATTGACTTCATTGTCTTCAGTGTGTCTTCGGTGGTGAGGGCTGTCCAGTCATCAATCGCTGGTTTCCGGGTGTCGGGGGTGGTTGGTGAGGGTTCAGTGTGTTGGTTGTCTTCGTCGAAGTTGTCGTAGATGCTCTTGATTTTGTGGTGGAAAAGATGCTGAGTTTGTCGCAGAGGTCTTGTGAGGGAGGGATGTCGGTAGACTCGCTGGTGGGTTGGGCGAACTCCATGATGATGCTGAAGAGTTCCTTGCTGTTGTGTGCGTGGGTGGAGATTCTGTCTTCAATCGCTTTTTTCCTCGTTTCTCTGATGAGTTGATGGTGGGCGTTGGTGGCGGCTCTGAAGTTGTTGTGGGCTTCTGTGGATTTAGTGTTTCTTCAGGCCTTTTCAAGGCGGCGGCATGTGCGCCTGGACTCTCGAAGTTCGGTGGTAAACCATCTGGCTTTCTTGGCACAGGTATTGTTTTTCTTGAGGGGGGCTATGGTGTTGGTGCTGTCCGAGATCCATCTATGCAGGGTTCGGGCTGCGGTGTTGGGGTGGAGTTGTTGAGTGAGGAGGTGAGCTGGTCATCGGTGATTTTGGTCCAGTTTCTTTGTGGAAGCAGGTGCTGGTGTCTGTGGATGGTGGGTGTTCTGAAGGTGAAGTGGACGCAACGATGGTCGGTCCATGGGAGTTTGGTGGTGTGGCTGAAGGTGATGGAGTTTCCTGTAGTGAAGAGGGGGTCGAGGGTGTGTCCTGCTGAGTGCGTGGGCTCGGTCACGGTCTGGCGGAGTCCAATGTTGTGGAGGTTGTCCAGGAGGGATGTGGTGTTGGGGTCCAGTTGATTGTCGAGGTGGAAGTTGAGGTCTCCCAGCAGGGTGTAGTTGGTGGATGCGATGGCCTGCGGGGAGATAATGTCCGTGATGGAGTTGGCGAAGGGTCCGCGGGGTCCAGGGGGTCGGTAGATGAGGGTTCCTCGGAGGGAGGCGGTGGGGCTGGCCAGTATCTTGAAGTGAAGGTGTTCCATCAGTTCTGTGCACTCGTCAGGGAGTGTGCTCAGGCGGAGGCTGGATTTGTGGACGATGGCGATTCCTCCTCCTGGGTGGATGGGGCGGTCCTTCCTGGAGATCTTGTATCCTTGGGGGATGGCGATGGCGATGTCCGGTCCCGAGGTGGTGTTGGTCCAGGTTTCGGTGAAGGATGCTACGTCTGGGGTGGTGCTGTCGAGGAGGTCCCAGATTTCTGTTGCGTGTTTGTGGAGGGATCGGACGTTGAGGAGGATGCATTGCAGGGTCTTCGGTTCGGTTGTGTTCTTGTGGGCGGGTTGTGCTGGATCCGTGTTCTTGGCGGTGCTGCAGGTGTGCCGGCAGCGGTGACAGCTGAAGGGTCCATGGGTGTCGGCTGGTGATGCTAGCTTGCAGTTGTTGTTGCAGCCTGGGTTGAGTGCGTGGAGTGTTGCAGGGTCGTAGCGTTGGCGGGGCGGAGGTCCAGGGTTCCTGGTGCTGGTTGCGGACGGGTCGCAGACGGGCGCAGACGTGCTTGCCTTTGACGCGCCTTCGGTGCACCAGCGGCGCACCCGCAGCCCGCGGCCGCGCAGTGGCCGCCATTAAGTAGGGGTCGGGGAGGGCTGGACAGCTGGGAGGCGGGGAGGGGAGCTGGATTGGGCCGGTCGTGCTGGGGGGGGAGGGGCCGCGTGGGCAGCAGCGGCGGGGAAAGGTAAAGGGAGGAAAGAAGGGATAAAGAAACAAGGGAAAATAAGCAGAAATAAGGCACAAAAGAGCAGAGATGCAGAAAAGAGCAGAAAGGTGAAAGATAGAAAGGGTAAAAAAACGAGTGAAAACGAGTGAAGGAGCAGAGGGAGAGAAAGGGAAAATGGGCAGAAATAAGGCACAAAAGAGCAGAGGTGCAGAAAGGTGAAAGATAGAAAGGGGAAAAAAACGAGTGAAAACGAGTGAAGGAGCTGAGGGAGAGAAAGGGAGAATGGGCAGAAATAAGGCGCAAAAGAGCAGAGGTGCAGAAAGGTGAAAGATAGAAAGGGGAGAAAAACGAGTGAAGGAGCAGAAAGAAAGAAAGGAGACAGAGGTCCACTGGACCACCAGGGATGAGGCGCAGGGAAACCTGCACCTGGAGGAGGGCCTCGATCACCAACACTGAAGAGCTTGAGTAATTCTTAAACACATTTTTTAAATACCATTTCCTTTAATTTATTTTGAATGTGGTTGATTACAGATAGTTTGCTTTGAAATGCTCTGTTAATGTTTCATGCAACATCCAAAAAAAAGTTTCTTGTAGATCAAAAGAGGACCTCACCTATGAGAAATGGGAGGGCGTCACAGAGATTATTTGGGGCAATATTTGTGAGCTGCTGCTGTGTTAATCATTGAAAACACAAGTCACTATCCCTGAATAAATACATATAAACACATTTAAAATGTGGACTGTGCTTGTGCACTGTCAGTGACTTGGCCAAAAAGGTCATAAAAGGCCTGAAATTGGATCTTTTAAACTGAAAGATGTCCTCCTGAACAGGGGCCCCCAAAATATGTTTGGCCCAGGGCCCCCAAAATCCTTAAGATGTCCCTGCAGCCACGAGTAAACCTTCTGCATAATCAGTCCCACTCCCCGCCCCACTCAGAAAGATAAAAAACCTACTTACAGAGAGATATCCATGTAAATGCTGTCTGTGCACAACCCAGGCCTGTAACTCAGAGGGCCCCCACCCCATACTCTTTCCGGGCCTGGCTCGTGGCTCTGACTGAAGAGAAACAATGTAAGATGTTACTTTGCTTCTCTTTAGTCAGCGGGAGGGGCTCAGCGCGAGGGGCTCAGAGCAGGCTGCACACACAGCTGCTGCTTTAGAGCCTCTCTCTGTCACAGCTCTCTGCAGAGGAGCTGAGGGGGCCGGGCCCCCTTCATGTACTGGACACTGGGGCCCCCCCCCGCACTGTGGGGGCTGCGGGGGTGTTTGTTACGACCCTGCTGTGGAGCACCAGAGAGAGAGAACAGAAAGCTTTGGATCTTTGTAGCGTTAAAAAAGGAAATTTGTGTAGATTTTGGTGAAGATACTTTTATTGCTGTCATTTGGACGCTGATTTTATAGAAACAAAGAAGGGAATTCATGATCCTTATCTCATCCTGACAGTATTCAGCACTCTGAAGAGCAGATAACTTTCTTTAGTCACTGCAAATCCAGAGCAAGTCTAACCACTAGCTCCATCAATGCTGAGCGGTCAGAGGTGACTACTGAGACTACATGGTGTGAACCTTAACAGAGAACCTCAAAAGGCCCCAGACACGTTTCAGCTATTGTTCATTGCTTATACTCTGTAATGATTAAGGACCTGATTGTGAGTTTGGCAGTCTGACCACCTGAACACCATGACCTCTAGAAGACCGCAGTGTCGGCGGTTTTCTGACCGTCGCATCACGAGTTGTCTGCGGTGCCCATGGTGTGGCTGCGGATGTCTAGTGGCGCTGGGGAATTATTTTCCATATATATTGATGCATGTGAGAGCATTTCAACTGAATATGTGTCGAATGCACACATAAGCATGATACATGTGGAAAAATACCACCTACCCATTGCTGGAGTCCAGCCCATATTTGGGAAGTCCAGGCAATGAGTACATGGTACAAAAAGAAGTTATCTGTAGATCGCCACAAACAGGGTGGAAGTCTTCAGGGTGAAGAAGCGGCTCTGAAGGGGGGACCTGGAGAAAAGGATCTTTGTTGAACTATGCCTGGAAGAACAGGAAAGAGTTGAGTATGCATCCTGAACCTTTTTTTCCGCTGACCTGAAGAGCTGACCCACTGCCGTGGTCGGCTCATCGGAAAGCCAACTCACAATACGGACAGTGGTGAGATCCTTCAGCACTGTCCTATAGCATCTGCTTTTCCTGGACCACAGCCACGACGGTATGCCGATGGCTGTCAGTGTTGGCGGTTTGACTGCGATCTGTGCAAAGGCAATCCGACAATATCGTAATACGGCAGTCGGACCTCCGAGCTCATAGCGGTCGGACCGCAACCGCGGGTACAGCGAGTCACGGACCATCAAACTCGTAATCAGACCCTAAATATGCTCTTCTCACAGTAAAATGTAGTTCAGGGTGCAAATTATTTCCTTTAGCGTCTGAAACACATCTTCATGTGTTGTTTATCTTCTTCTGTGTCTTTTGAATAAATAAAGATACAGCACTACAACTACAACAAGGTAGCCTCTGAAAATATAACTAACACTGGTCGGAAAGTTGTGGCCACATAACACTGATCAAATGGCATGACAGTATTCAATATGGCTTAGTCTTGTCTTAAAAACAGACTTTTAATTTACCTCTTTAATACTCAGTTGCTTACTATGAACATAGATATTCAGTTCTGAGAAAACTTCAGAAATATGCATGCGATCAATTAATTTATTGGTTAAAGGGAATGGATAGTTATTTTATGTTGCAATGTTATGAAATCCTCTATAATCTATGGCAGTGTCTGAATGGCCACATTAATTTTCACAAAATGGAGAGAACATTCCCTAGGAGAAAATGAAAGCTAAATAGAACCTTTCTTTAAAATTTCTGCGACCTACCCCTCTCAGCCCTATTATGCATTAATAGGTAAAACAAAATGACTGATTTTGAGATGCGTGGTAACCTTACAGATGTGAAAACAAGCATTTGCAATGCAATAGGTCTCGCATTTGCAAAAGTTTGAGCCATTGCCATTGTAACTGACAAACCCTTCATCCATGTATTGGTTTTGAAAACAGATACATAAATGGCATTATCATTTACAGTGCCAATAGCTTAAACTTTGGCATTGTAAATGACAATGCCTTTTATCCATGTTTAAAAAAAAGAAACATAATAAAACGCGTTTGCATTTACAATACCAATAGCTCAAACTCGTAAATACCAAAAATACTCGATCTCTGAACAGCAATTGATGCTTCTGCTTTTCAAATTTAAAAACATATGTTGTATTAGAAACACCTTAAACATCTTAAACAAATGTAATGCAAAAATGTCCCTTTTGAAAATATGTTGTCCGTACATAAATAGTATTTTATAGGATAAGCAATTAATGCACACATATATGCACCATCTGTGAAGCACTAGATATAAAGGGGCTTCCAGTGCAGAGAAAAACACACAACCCTGTTTCCCCAGTCCGCAACCTCTAACAACCACCAACATCAGACATAGAGAAGTATTTTGTGATGTCTGCTGCGGCTTTGAACTGCTCAGTGAAATATCTCACTGGATTAGGTAGGTCACTAAACAAGTGCTCCTTTAAATGTCTTGTAATTTACATGCGTGGATACAGCTGAAGTGCACTGTCCCATTGTACACAACCACTGCCCCTCAAGCTGTGGCAAGTAGAATGTGTGCATTTTTATATAACACCAACTTTAAATGGGCACGCATGAAAGATTAGGAGTGACACTATCCTACGAGCTAAATCAAGCAATATAGACAACAGAAACATATATAAATAATATAAATTACACCTATTTGAGCAACAAGAAACTCTAAGATATTAGAACTGCTGTAAGCAAGCACCAGAAATGCAAGGGCATTAACCTTGGTAGAGAGAGTTGTGAGGTAGAGAGTTAAAAAAAGCTGAGGTATGGAGAACTTTAAAGAGAAAGCGGCAGAGAGATGAGGCAGAGAAAGGTGAGGTAGAGAAGAGGCGCTGAGATGAAGGGGAAAGGTAATAGTAGTTACAGCACAGAATGTAGCTGTAGAGAAAGAGATAAGGTAGTAAATTAGATGAAGTAGAGGGAACAGTGGTAGAACGAGAGAGTGGGATAGTGGAAAGGTACAGATCTGTAATAATTAGAGCGAGAAGGCTGAGAGTGATTGATCCGAGGTACAGAGTTGAGATGTTAACAGAGCAGTGAGGTTCAGAGAGAGGGGTTGAGGTAGTAAGAGAGTTGAGGTAGAGAATGTAGTGGCAGGCTCATAGAGTGGTGGAGAGAGAAGCGAAGACCGAGGTTATAGAGTGGTATACTGAGATAGGTGCAGCTCTCAGATTGAACAAGAATGTGTATGGACTGTTACTGCTACAGTATTTCTGACTGTCCCAATCATTGTACCAGGACACCCCTTGAAAGGTGGGGCCCTGGACATTTGCCCATGGCTCAAAATGGCTGCAACACTCAGCATCATTTCTGGAGTATTGTGGAGCACAGCACACTGTATGTTACACTGAAGCTCAGTGGAGCACTGCACTCTGCACTGGTGCACTGGAACACAAGATTATTGGGTCTGGAAGCCTCTCCTTTCAGATTCCTACACAGATGCTGAGAGCAAATGTTTCCACGTCTGGGCATTCTCCTGTCTGCTGGATACGTTTCCAACAGGCTTACTCTTCACTACACAACTCCCAAACACAAACACCAAATTGGGAAGATAGTATTACAAGACATAACCGGTGCCTTGCCATAGGCATGTCATGAGGAAATATAGATTGCACCTTGTGTCTTGTGCCCATGTCCCAACATTTACCCAATTGACTTGTTTGCCCGCTGGCCAGTCGCTGTGCATCCATTTGGCTATGCCCCAAGCAATGCTTCTCTTAAGTCCTTTTTGAACTTTTTCAAACATTTTAAAGGCAGAACAATTGCAAAAAAAATCTCAATTGAAAAAGGAAGTAAAGTAAATGACTGTGCTTTGAAAAAAGTAACTTTCAAGCACTGTGGCTCAATACATTTTCTGCTCCCGTGCCTCTCTGGGCAAGGCTGACGTGCAGTAAAAAGTAAGAAACGTAAATATGTCAATTAGCAGGAGTAAGACTGGAGAAGAGGGTGTGAGGCGACAGAGCTCGAGGCAGGAAGCGTGCCCCTAAAAGCAGCTGCCAGGCCTCGGCAGAGCGCTGACCCTCAGATAGGGTGAATACCGTCTCTATGTCATCATATGACTGATGGGTCCGTGGCGCGTCTTTTAACTCACTTGGCGCGAGATGCAAGCCAGAGGTAATCCTGATGTCTGCCTTTAATGGATGCCCTGCTCATTTTAATTAGCTGTGTGAATTAAACACATCACTCCCCGGCTGTCACATTGTAGGGGCCATGGTTTAAGGCAGGGCATAGCATGGGAATAAAAAAAGCACCTTAGAAATCGAGTCAGATGTATTTGCAAAGAGAAGTCCTCCCTGTCATGAAATTAGAACATTTCCTCTCAGGCCACTATCGCAGCAAGATATGAGTGGCTGAGATAGTCCGTGACATGCGTCAGAAGCTGTTTGGTGGCCAGAACTACTGCCCAGCTGTTAGGGCTGGGGCAGTGTAAGTCACGTCTGTCTCAGTGGAGAGTAGTACGGCCTTCAAAATGGCTGTGAGTCATATGTAAGACCAGCCTGGTGTGATGGGCTCTGTTCAAGCCATAATGCCCTTTCAGCAACTGCCCTGCCAGAGAGTAAGCCTGCATACCCACAACAGCGGTGCTATCGCTCATGGTACAGGTCGATGAATGGTACGTTTCGTCCTCACGCTAGTCGAGCCGTCCTCGGCAACCAAAAAGAGCTTCCGGTTGTTGGTTCTCGTGTTTGACTTCCCATCTCGTAAAAAGTCCATTAGTACCGCCAGATGCTGCAGGTGCGGCGGGCTGTCGGGGGCAAACCATGCCGGCTGCTGCCAGGGCTGGGAGGGTTTGGGATCTCTAGGACAGGAGCGGCGGTGAAAGCTGAACTGAATCTGGTCAGAGGGACCCTGCGGCCCGCGCCTGCCTACCGTAAGGTTCAGCCGCTGAGTGTCTTCAGGCGGGCGCACGCACTTCCGCGCAGGCGCAGAGTGTTCTTGGCCGTTTCTCCGCTTGCTGATGGAGTACAAGAGGCGATGGACGGAGAAAGAGCGGGGACCGGTGAGTAGAGGGATGGGGAGGGTTTACCCCTGATGGGGTACGGGGGAGGGGCAATGCCCACGAGGGGAGGTAGAGCAGAGAGAGGGATCAAAAGCGAAAACTTTGGGGGAAATTAAGAAACGTGTGAAAGTTGCGGGAGGTGTGTGTGTGTGCGCACACGCGGGTCTGTGTGTGTGTGCGTGCGCGTGTGTGTGTGTGCATGCATGCGTGATTGTGGCTGTGTGTGTGTGTTTGCGCACTTCAGGAAATCTGAGGCAGGAGATGTGCACGGCGCCGGCCTGGACCTGCGCGTCCACAGACACCAATCGCCGCGCGTGCCCGACCCCTGTCTCAGATTCCCAGGAGGCGGGCAACATTAGTTGTCGAGCTGGATGCAATGCTTCGCTTTGCTTTCTCCTGCTCGACCTAAAAAGGTGGTTTTGCCCACTTCTACATTTCCCAGCCCAGCTGTTGATTTGGACTGTGGGGAACAGCTGCCTCATAATTATGATGGACTATGATAATTGAAACCAGATGTTGCCATGAAATATATACTTGCAACAGTGGAGGTTATGCTTGAGAGGAGTGAACTTCTAAAAGAGGTCATTCTGTGCCAAAAAGAACAGTTCCCTGCTGATGCGTGGCTATAAACTAAGCCCAGCAAGACACTGACTCATGAAATATTCCAACACTGTTATATGATGCGTGTCCCAGAGATATTAGAGCCAAACCAAACAACTTAGATGTCCAAAGAAGAGGGTGCTATGGACTTCGAAGTATGAGATCCACAATAAGAATAAGGGGACTACGAACAGCACACAAGCACAAATACCCAAAGGGCCAGTACAACCAAAAGGTACCATAAATTCAAGTGTATAACATAAGGCTGGGTGAAACCAACAGCACAAATACCTGTGTACCATGAAACGAACACTGCACAGACATCTCAGACTGTAGTGCGCAAGTCACCATCATACACAGATCTGAACATAGCTAGTGCCTGCACAGGCTGTCTGTAGGGGAAGTGATGGGCTACAACCGTTAAGCATAGGATATATGCCATCCATGTACAATGGCTATGAGAGGTTCGTGTTCAGCTACTCAAAAACATTATTGATATCAATCAAGGACTAACCACATTATGTTGTGATTGGGGGTTGAAGGGTGAATTGTTAGTGAAAATGGGTAAGGTTGTAACTTGCTTACAAGGAATTTCTTTTTAAATGTGCTTGTTCATTTTTCACCACTACTCATCATCAGCCCATCCAAAGAATGATATGGATGAGATATGTGCCTTATTGATAAAGACTATAGTAACATATAAAGATGATAGACGGAATACTGAACATTATCAAATACTCAACCTCAGTCAGAGATCTGAGTTAAAGCCATTGTTTTTTTGTTCACCATGCCACCCCTGTTTGGACCCAGACATATGTAAATCAGTCTTGACCCTTCTTCCCATGGGAACAGTCCATCACGAACCACCAAGCCAGGTCCTCCCTGGACCGTAAACAAGCATTCTGGGACCGAATTGGGAGTATCACCCCTCATCAGCCAGGCTAGCTTGAATGCAGTGGCACGGTGAGCATGGAACCCATGTCTGGGCATACCCTTACCAATTAGTGCAACTGTAGCAACACAAACAGATGATGTACGGAATGCTGAACATTGTCAAACAGCTCTGGGTTAAATCCATCTTTTTTTGCTCACTGTGCCACCCAAGTTTGGATCCAGCCATATACAAATCAGTCTGGACTCTGCTCCCCACAGGGAACAGTCCAGCCTGAACAGGCAAGCCTAGCACACCCCTCCCATACCCTGGCACAATCTGAAACTCCATGGCACAAAGGATAGCGCTCAGCTTTTAGTGCATGTGTGACCACTGCTTTAGGCGTTTCTATTGAGACAACTTTTCATTGGTAGTGGTGGAAATGATTAACTACCCATTTTTAGACAAGGATCACAGGTTCTAGTTCACAAAACAATGTTATAGCAGAGGAGGGAGAATTGAAGGTTGGTACGTCAGACAGCTCATTGCTACCGGGATGCAACTTGAGTAAGGAAGGAAATACCTTGATCACACCTTATGAGAAAATTGTCTGAATCATACCTGGAGAACAATAACAATCAGTAGAGAATGCAAACATATGTTTAAAGAGTTGTAGAGATGGACCATGAAGTCCTGTTTATTATGTATTTTGAGAAGGAGCATTAAAAAAAGATGTCATGACGCACCCGGAACCCCGGAATGCCTGAAAGACAGTTTGGCGTTGCCTGTAAAGAGGGTGGGTATCACCACTTGGATTGAGCTGGTGGATTCCGAGGGGGTTCACCCCTGGGAATATTTGAGAGTTAAGATTCGTACAGGGTTATCTACATTTGAATATCTACAGTTGGTGAGTGCCACTATCTTATGTGTGCTGGCAGTAAGGATTCTGGAGATCATGATGTCTTTCAGAGCCCGGGAAGTCCTTAAAGAGCCAACACAGTGAGATGCACAATTGCTGCAGAAAAAAAACATTTTCAGTAGCACTGTGATTTCAGTGATAGGCACATCGCCTATCATATACCGGTAACAAGGGATTGATATAGTAACATTCGGGAAGTCATACAGCTGCAGTGAGACATCAGTGACAGTGAGCCTGTTATTTGCTTGATTACAATTATTTTAAATGTGAAGTGTGAGTGTTGTGAACATTTAGAAAAATTACTTCTAGTATTAGCCTTGGTTTTTTTTACTTTAGAAAAGTGATGGCGGCACAAAACATTCCTCCACCACCTTATTTCTTGCAAGAACCAGGATCAACCTTAATGGATTGGAATGATTGGAAAGAATCATTTATCACATACATAGAAGCTATAGGGGGCAATGTGTACATCGCAAAAAGAAAGTTAGTCATATTAAAAAATTGCTTAGGTGCTGAGGGAAGGAAGGTGCTAAACACTTTACCAAAACCTGCAATTAGAGAAGAAGATGGTTCAGGTGACGAAACTGATGTTCATGAGGAAGCTTTATCAGAGTTAGAAGAGAACTATGGCAAAAGGCTCAGTATTGTGGTAGAAAGACCTATGTTTTTCTCACGTGCACAAGAACCAGGTGAGTCAATTGCGCAATATGTTGCTATTTTGAGTAGACTGTCTGTAACATGCAAGTTTAAGGATCTTAGAGATGAGATCATCAGATACCAAATGATTAATAGATTGTCTAACCTAAAAATCCAAGAAAAGTTGCTAGATTTGAAGGATCAATCTTTGGAAAAAACTATAGAAGTAGCTAAACGGATGGAAAATACTTCGAGTTATGTGAAAAAAACTTGCAAGTACCTCCAAAACAGTTCAGGTACTGAAAAAGTCTTTGAAATTGATGCAGTTAACAACAAGGATTTCAAGGGAAAGCTCACAGGGTCTGTCAATGCTAGACAACAAGCATTTAAAAATAAATGGTGTGTAAGGTGCGGAAGTGAGAGATACACCGCAGATGCAAGAAATTGTCCAGCATCTGCTTGCAAATGTTATAGATGTAACAAAATAGGACATTTTGTTAGAATGAGCAGAATGAAGGAGCATGGTAGTGGTAAGAAATCTGTGAATTTGATATATAAATAGAAAGGTTCATGGAGGGGAATCTGATTTTTCAGATGAGGAAGAAATTGAAGTGCTACTGCTTGACGATGGTAAAAATGTTTGTACATGCAACATGTCCGTTACATGTGTAAAGAAAAATGTTTGTACATGCAACATGTCCATTGCATGTATAGAGAATTATAGTCCCCCGAAATATGAGGTTGCTGTGAATGGCATGTTGACACAGTTTTGGGCAGATTTATGTTCACCTTTTACCATCATGGACAAAGTTACATGGAAGAAACTTAACAGTCCGGCATTAGTCCCCAAAGATGTAGAACCAGAAGGTTATTGTGGTGACAAGCTACCTGTGATGGGATACATTCTAGCAGATCTGGCGTTTTAGGGTAGACTTGCAAGATGCAAAGTGTATGTTGTTGAGAAAGGTAAGTTGTTGTTAGATTGAAGAGAACAACGTGCGCTGAATATAATTTTTAATCCAAACCATGCGCAACAAGTCCTACTGATACAAATCAAAGAAGATTGGGTTATTCAATTTCCAACATTGTTTAATGGCAAATTGGGGTATCTAAAAAAATTTGAGCACAGTATTGTACTTAAACATAACGTGAATCCAATTGTACATAAAGTACAGAATGTTCCATTGACAGTGAGAGATGCTCTAATGCAAGAATAACAAAGTTTATGTGAAAATGGGGTAATTGAGCCAATTGAAGCCTTATAATGGCTTAGTACCATAGTGATCACAATGAAACCCAATGGAAATATCCACATGTGTGCGGACTTGAGAAACCTATATAACTGCATATGGGTAGATCGTCATCCTCTTCCACGTATTAACGGAATGCTCTCAAGCATCTCTGGGGGTAGGTACTTTACCACTTTGATTTATCCAGTGCTTACCACCAGATAAAGCTACATGAAAAATCAAAGAATTTAACATCAGTTATAACCCCAGAAGGAGCTTTTCAGTTTGTACGCATTCCATTTGGCTTAGCGTCTGCATCTGCAGTATTTCAGAGACTGATGCAGAAAATTGTGGGCAACATGAAGAATGTGCTTGTATTTCAAGACAATATTTTAGCGTGGGGAAAGGCATGACCCAACACAATGATATCCTCAAAGAAGTACTAACCAAATTAGAGAAAGCCGGTGTAACAATTGGGTTGGAAAAGTGTAAATTTACTCAGGAAGAAGTTGAATATTTAGAGCACACTTTGTCAATTAATGGTATCAGACCTAAACACAAGTTGGTAGAAGCTATAGAGAATGCCCCTGCTCCTCAAGACAAAGAGCAGCTTAAATTATTTTTGGGACAGACAGAACATTATTCCAAATTTGGGCACCATTTTGCAGATAAAATACATGTGCTACGTGATCTTATGAAAAAAGGTGCAACATACTTATGGACAAATGAATGCCAAAATGTTTTTGACACTATAAAGAAAGAAATTGCTATAGCAGTGGCACTAAAACCTTTTGATCCTGCTGACCAAACCACTATTGTCGCCCCAGTCAACTGCACTGCTAATCGCACCAGCATGGCAATCATTTTTGATTAATTATAAACCAAATTTTCTTCATCATTTATCAAGCTTAATCATCATGTTTATCCATTTTGTATGCTTCAACTTTTCTCCTTGAATCTGCCCTCGGGATTGTTTGCCATTTATCCATGTTTCTATTGTTCACGCTGTGTCCATCCGGACCTCTAGCAAAAACAAGACTGATGCAAGATTCGTCCAAGGCAGAGTTTTTATTAAAATACCCAATGCATTTTGGGCTATGTACGCCCTTCGTCAGGGGTTACTCTAGAAAACAACAAATACAAAACAATGACCATTACTTATTTATCCGAGCATGTGTATGTACTACATGCTAATAGCCCATAATAATTTCATTTGTTTTAAGACCTGTAACCAACTAACTCATCTGCCCCCACAGTAAATCCTCTCATTATACCATTGCTACCATGAACCTATAAAACACCCTTTTTTTAACCATTAGTCCTTTCAAACCAGTTCTCTTCCCTTCCTTTATTACTACCTTCGTGCTAATAATTGCATAGAAAATTCATGAACCCTTTCCCTCCTCCCCTACGTACGCTTAAACTCTCTGTTCCATCATAAAGTTTTTATGTCCGCTGTTTCTCTCAATTAATTCATACACTTGCAGCTCAGATACACTTTTGACATATATTTATTTGCAGTTTACCAAACAATCACTCCGTTCCCTTCTCACTCCCAAAATCCTCCTCACTGCTCGCTCCGTACCTGCCATGAGTGTGCCTGAAAGCCTCCAATCCTGTTCTTCTCCAGAAAAAATTGTGATTAATGGTCCCCTCTAACCCTTCCCTATTTTAGCTCCTGCAATCCCAATCTACCTCCTGGTTCACCGTTTTCCCGCCATCTACGCTGGTTCCAGTGGTATTTCTCAAGTCTGAATACTGCATCTCTCATAATGCACTAAAATTATCGATGATACTCATCTGCCAAGATTAATACATTGCTAAATATTTCACAGCGAGAGTTAATGACAACAACCATAATCTAAATACATTACTGAAATTGATCATCGTATATGCAAACTATTCTCATGTCTTCAAGTTCATTTTATCTTTTTGCTGCTACATCGCCTTGTTGCACGAATCCATGTTATTGCTCCGATTTTGCAGGCTCGAGAAAAGGTGTCACGTGGGCAGGACACCTTGTCAATTTTGCACGCACTCTTTAAACACAGAAGGATAAAGTTGAATACATTGAATACTTGGAGTGCATTCCCACCCCCCCCTATATTTACATGTTATGAAGACTGCCCGCAAGGGGATTGCACCCACCGGAAGATAAAAATGGATTTAAATGGTTGTGAATGAACTTTTCTCGAGCCTGCAAAATCGGAGCAATAACATGGATTTGTGCAACAAGGCGATGTAGCAGCAAAAAGATAAAATGAACTTGAAGACATGAGAATAGATTCCCTGGTATCCCGTGTCAGAACGGGATACCAGGGAGACCGGGCAGGCAGTGCGTTTTGGGACTGGGGGTCCTTGTGGGATCCCCTGAGCAGGCCTAGGGGGTCAGGGTACTTCTACCCTGCCCCCTTTTTGAGTTCTACACATTTGTTTTTCTGCTTTCCTGTGCCTCAGTCTACTGAGGCACAAGATGGCTGCCAACAATTTCTGTTTTGGAGTGTTGACAGACATTGGCAGCCAATCAGCATGCAGCTCGCGCACGCTAAGGTCCGCGCACGTGCAAGGACAGTGGAAGGACAGTGCGCGCACGTGCGCGCACCGTGTCCCGCCTACAGATATATAATTAGAAAGAAGTCGATTTTCTCAACAATTACTGAAGGGATTTTCACCAAATATACAAAATATACAAAAGGCACTTCTGCATACCAGGCTCTACCATTTTGCCAAGTTTGCAGTAATTCCATTCAGCCGTTCGGGCTGTAGCTGTGTCTAAAGGTCCTATGGAAAATTGCATTGGACTCAATTTCACATTCAATTTTCTCATAAACTACTGGAGGGATTTACACCAAACATACAAAAGGCACTGCTCCATACCAGTCCCTACCATTTTGCCAAATCTGGTGTAATTCCGTTCAGCCGTTCGAGCTGTAGCCTTGTCAGAATGTCCCTATGGAAATTAACATGGGGAAAACACGTTTTGGGACCCCCCTTTTTTCTCGGCCCCCGCTTGACGAATCCCCCCGAAACTTTCAGGGAAGGAGCGGAGCCCAGCGAGGCAAATTTAAGGAAAATTACAGGCAGATCCCTCAATCGGCGCCAAAGTTATTCCCAATAGAATGTTCAGCATTTCCTATGGTAACTAGGTCCTAACTATATATACCTACTGGCTATCGCCAGTAGGTTATATATATATATATATATATATATATTCAGCTCACGGTTTCCACCAGTTTTCGCATAAGAAACCACGCACTCCGGGGGTCGTTTTCAGTTAGTTTATTTTAAGTTCGCAACAGACGCGTTTCGGCGCTCCGCCTTCCTCAATGTTACAAACATTGATGGTGGGCGCCATGTTTTTAACAGCGTACACTCGTGATCAGAGGGCGAAACAAACAAGGGACTATAAATCATTACACCATATTGGAAGTTGTTCACAATATACGACACGTTGTGAATTAATGTACAATGTAAAGGCTTTCCTACTTCATTGAGCCCCAGTAAATGCTCACGATAATTTCGAGCATATTTACTGACAACCGTGATTTAAATAAAATGAAAACATGAATTGCACAAGATTAGCTCTCGCATTTCATGGTGTCTCGCCGTGTATCGGCATAAGGATCTCACCATACTGGCAACCTTTGAGCCATATTGAAGCGGCATAGCCCCTTCCTTTTAAATCACTTTGTCAATAAATTACAAACCATTGTACTATGTCACAACAAGTGACGAGTAGAAGACATGTCGCCGTGGATCGGCAAGTCACCCTTGATTAATTTTTTGTTCCGTCCCATTTCTAGACTGTAATTATCGTTATCATTTCATATTTTCAAAATTCACACTGTGGAAGTTCTACAAAGGAGCAAAGTTTAAACGAAAAAATAATAATACATAAACCATTAGAGTTGACTTCTAATTTTCCTTCAGTAGCTGCACAAATTATTTTTATCCTCACGGCATTATCATTTCTTCCTAGTACCTCACTTGGAATAATATTTCTCATGTTAATTCTACGTACATTTTGAACATCACAAGCCCGTTAGTCTGCTTTGGTATTCTACGACATTCATACAGAGAAACAGTTCAGGGTCATTTATAAGTTGTATATTTTCAAGTAGCTTGTTCCCTTTAGTGACCTATATGAGAAGCCAATTCCTCCCCTGCATTTAGACCATTTGGATGTTTGGTCATTAAATCGATAATGTATCGAGACTCAAGTCTCCTCAAACTATGCAGCCTGTCACCACCCCTGGGATTTTCCGGTATGTGATCTAATCCGAAGTACTGCAATTGGTGTCTATTGCTTGAGTGTTTTTGCTGAAAGTGTCGGGCAACAGGATATGACTGATCATTTTTGTCAATTGCTCTCAAGTGTTCTAAAATCCTTAATTTCAAGGGTTTAATCGTGCTCCCGATATACATTAGTCCACACGGGCATTTAAGACAGTATACTGCGTAGGAGGTATTGCATGTGAGGTATTTATTGATCGTTTTCACTATTCCAGTGTTCGGAATCTCATAGGTTTTGACCCTTTTACTGTGCGCACAAGCTTTGCAATGATGGCAAGGATGGAAGCCCTTTAGATCTGCCAATGTATTGGTTTTCCTTTCGATTTTCTTTAGGTGACTTTGGACTAACATGTCTTTAAGAGATCTTGATTTCTTAAAAGTTACCAAGGAGTACTCGGGGATATCATCCTTGATACAACTGTCAGTTTTTAAAATATGCCAATTCTTTCTGAGCATGCGTTTCAGATAATTTGCTTCCGCCGAATAAGGGGTTACCAGCCAGAATTTTCCTTGTTCGTTCTTTTTATCCACGGAGGGATGGTCTTTATCAGTCAGTAGATTGGATCTCTTTAATGCATTCACCTTTTGTAATGCACTTTGTAACGTTGGCATTGCATATCCTCTTTTTAGAAATCTACTGATGCATGCTGATGCTGCAATCTTGAAGTCTGAATCTCTGGAGCTATTACGCCTGAGTCTGAGTAGCTTTCCATAGGGTATACTTTGTATTAACGCCGTTGGATGATTGCTGGTGGCGTATAATACTGAGTTACCCGCTGTATTTTTGCGGAAAAGTGCTGTCTCTATGCTGTTATCAACAATGAATACTTTTAGATCCAAGTATTCTACGCAGGTGTTGCTTATGGAGCCACTGAACTTCAGATTCATATCATTCGTGTTGAGGACATCAATGTAGGCCTTTGCGGTGTGTTCCGATCCTTGCCAAATTATAAACAAGTCGTCAATGTAACGACACCACTTGATTACACAGCCTTTTTCGCCGTTCACCTCCAGCGACCTGGGTACCTGCTCCTCCCACCAGCCCACGAATAGATTCGCGTAGCTGGGGGCAAAGCAGGTACCCATCGCAGTTCCAGACACTTGTCTGTAATAGGCGTCCTCAAATAAAAAAATATTGTGTCTCAAACAAAATTCTACAAAGATTGCCAGCATCTGATTGTGCTCCAAAAACCTCAGTTGTCGTTTTTTTAGATAATGTTCCACTGCTTTGATGCCTTTCTCGTGACTGATGCATGTATACAGGCTTGCTATATCTAATACTAGCATCCTGTAACTGGGGTCCCATTTAATTTTACCAAGTTTAGATAGAAAGTCCTTTGTGTCTTTTATATAGGAATCCAGTTGCTGTACCAGTGGGTGAAGAAAATGATCGATGAAAGTAGAAAGATGTTCGGTTCGGAAACTTGCAGGGACTTGAGCTGGATATATATATATATTTTAACCTGCTACTCACTTGAGTTGGATTATTGGAGAGCTTCACTTGCCTGTCTGCTGTGGCGCTGCGAGGTCTGCACCCTGCTGCTGCCTGTCATCCATTGACAGGCGGGGATTTCTTCACATATATATATATATATATATATATATATATATATATTGATACACGCTCGCAAATTTCGAAAGAAAGCAGACGGCACTCCAAGCTGGTGGTGTTGCAGTGAATTTAATGGCAGACCCCCTACCCCATAAAAAGACAAACGCGTTTCGGCTTCCTCAGTGTCTAAAAAAAAACCAAAAATAAATAAATATATATATATATATATATATATATATATATATATATATATATATATATATATATATATATATATATATATATATATATATATATGTTGTTTTATGTTTATTGACATCGTTAGAAGCTTGCATCATGCACATTATTTTGTACTTTGTTTAATTTTTATTTGTTAAAAGAAAGGAGATATGTTATATCCTTAAATTGGTTTATGTCATTACCAGTTCTGTATTGCCCTTGGATACTGTTGCTATGTTATGATGCAGCTGGACTCTGGGCAGTGGGTTCTGGAATGTGGGGCAGAGAAGATGCTGAAGAGCACGGTTGGCAGCTGAACTGTATGTGCTCCTGGGGGCTGTTCCAGAAATATCAGTAAAGGAATTTCCTACTCAAGAAGGTGTCCTTCCTTATTAAAAGAATGGAATGTGGTCATATTCAATATCAATAATGACTAAAGGTAACAAATACAAAAATCAGTAGAGGAAGAATTCAGATGCTGTAACTGCAGGCAAGTCTCGTGTAGGAAATCTGTCTTTTCTGTGTGGTCGCCCCAGATTTTTTGCCTTTGCTGGATCCTATATTTTTACTGGCTTTAGAACTCTGTGGACTTTACCCCTGATAACCACTGATAAAGTACCTGTGTTCCACTGTTAAACATGAATTAATTAGCACACTCCTACTTTTATTCTACGCATCCCTAATGCATGGTACAAAATGTATCCAGGACTCAAAGTAAAATGCCACTATTGAACAGCATCACCTATTTTGCTATCACATATATTATAGTAAAATCATGGTTTCTGGCCTGCCACTAAAGCCTGACCGTAGCAGTATAAAACATGCATTGTCACTTAGCAAAATAAACCCTCTTGGCTGTTAAATACCCCCTTTTAAATACTATTAAGTTATCCCTATGTGAGCATTGTAGCACACAAAGTAGGGTGCAAGATATTTAAAGTGGGACATGTAGATAACTAATATTGCCATGTCCGTACAGTCAGACGAGGTCCTGAAAGCTATTTTCACTGTGGCAGGCCTAGGTATGTGATAAACCAGAGCACAGATTAAAAAGTGAATGGGACCAGCTAGAAAAATAATTACAAAAATATCTTTAATAGATATTAAAAATCCAATTCAAATGTGAAGTCGGATTTTGAATAAATATTAAGGAAAGGTAACTTTTAGAAAGTTACCCTTTAAGTGCCGGAACTGTCAGAAGACTCATTAGCATAAGTATCTTTCAGCTTTCAGCTTTCAGCCTGTAAAATGTGTGACATGCCTCCCAGAAGCAAACAATAAGCTTACCTGAATGGGCAAAGACAACTCTTCACAGAATATGCCGGGTGTGGGATGGTGGCATCTCTCTTTGACACTACAGTGTCAGATCCTGTTTGGCAGGTCTGTGGAGTCACTTGTAACACTTGGGGCACACTTGAAAGGGAGAACAAGATGCCAAGACAGTTCTTCTGTGTCCACCGTCTGGCTGCTGGGGGACCCTGTTTCTGTCCTACCAGGCTTCTGTTTCCAGGTTTGTTGTGGGTACAGTGACTGTGTGAGGAATAGGGTTGTTGGTTGTGGGGTGACTGTGTGAAGAATAGGGTTGTTGGTTGCAGGGGGTGTGGACCCTCTTCAAGCAACAGCCCCAGTCCTCATCAGGGTGAACTACTTTAGTCACTAAATTAACCTGTGCTGAACCCTATGGTAGCTTGGCACAAAAACAGTCAAGTTTAACTTAGAGGGAATGTGTATAATAATTATGTAGCACACAACAGTGATAAAGTGAAAACACAACACAAGAAAAACCAAAACCAATTTAGAAATAGAGTATATATTAAATTATTTTATGCCAAAACAAAAAAATCCGGTCGACCGCAATGGAATACGGGTCAGATACAGGACTGAGTTCAGTCCACTGACAAAGTACCTCATGTCTGGGTGTCGAGATGCGAAGCCCTTGCATCGAGCTGCGTGAGCCAGCATTGAGGAGCCCTTGACAGGAAGCTACGATGCGAGTTCTGGGGTTGAGATGCATCGAGAAGTGTCAGAAATAATCATCGTCAATGAAGAGCTGTTTCGGAAGGTCCTGCGTCGCCGTCAAGTAAGCAGGTGGGGCTAGTGGATACTTGTGTTGTGATGCGTCGGAGCATTGGACGAGATACGTTGTGCTAGACCAGTATCAGCGTTGGGCTATATCAATGTCAAAGAAGCTTCCAGGGCTTGCGAGGAGTTTTACTTAGATGCACTGGTATCGAGGATGAGCTGCGTCACTCTAGGCCAGAGTTGATGGCGGCATGCATTGCGCTGCTTGGAGATGTGTCGGAATCAAAGAAGCCTGTTATGTCTCTGTGGCTTGAGTGTCTGACCCTTGAAGATTTCCTGGAGTTCTTGGTCCACACAGGCAGGTTGGATTCAGCAGGACAGCTCACAGCAGCAGAAGAGCCCTGGTGCAGCAACTGCAGGCCTTGGGCAGCAAGGAAGTCCTTCGGCAGAAGAGCAGAGTTTGAGCAGCAGAGCAGTCTTCGCAGCTGGGCAGTCCTTCTTCCTGGCAGTGTCCATAGGTTCAGAAGGGATCTGAAGAGATGGGTCTGAGGGTTCACTTCTTATACCTGGTGCCTACTTTGAAGAGGAAGAAGTGTCTTGAATTTGCTGCATCCATGTGCAGTGGCGGCTGGTGAGTTTTAAAAGTGGTGGCCCGTACACTTTGTTTGCGACTTTGACATAGCGAGTGAGCTCAAGTGACACATAGAGGGTTTGTGGAGCCACGCTATGCAGTTGACAATGGATGGATCACAATTTACCTATTGGGAAATGCTGCACATCTTGCAGTTACAGGACGAGTCTCCTCGCCCTGACAGAGGCAGACTGTAACTAAAGAGTGAAATAAGCAGCCAGTGTCGACCCATGCTTGTGGAAAAACGAGGTGGAATGTTATTTTAAACGGATGTATGGCGTTACAACGCATACTTTTACAACGCATACCTTTACAACGCATTTTTTGCAACGCAATATCCATTACAACGCATTCCATTACAACGCATGCCATTACAACGAATTTTTAAAAACTACCTTTACAACGCATTCATTTACATTGCATACTACCTTTACAACGCATACCATTACAACGCATAACATTACATTGCATGTAAGGTAAGTATTGGATAGTGTAGGGGTAAAAATTACTATTCTAACTCCAGGGGGTGCAATAGTAGGGTAAGTGTTGGATAGTGTAGGGGTAAAAATTACTATTCTAACTCCAGTGGGTGCAACAGTAGGGTAAGTGTTGGAAAGTGTAGGGGTAAAAATTACTATTCTAACTCCAGGGGGGTGTAACAGTAGGGTAAGTGCTGGATAGTGTAGGGGTAAAAATGACTATTCTAACTCCAGGGGGGTGTAATAGTAGGGTAAGTGCTGGATAGTGTAGGGGTAAAAATGACTATTCTAACTCCAGGGGGTGTAATAGTAGGGTAAGTGTTGGATAGTGTAGGGGTAAACATTACCATTCTTACTCCAGGGGGGTGTAATAGTAGGGTAAGTGCTGGATAGTGTAGGGGTAAAAATTACTATTCTAACTCCAGGGGGTGCAACAGTAGGGTAAGTGTTGGATAGTGTAGGGGTAAAAATTACTATTCTAACTCCAGGGGGTGCAATAGTAGGGTAAGTGTTGGATAGTGTAGGGGTAAAAATTACTATTCTAACTCCAGGGGGTGCAACAGTAGGGTAAGTGTTGGATAGTGTAGGGGTAAAAATTACTATTCTAACTCCAGGGGGTGCAATAGTAGGGTAAGTGTTGGATAGTGTAGGGGTAAAAATTACTATTCTAACTCCAGGGGGTGCAACAGTAGGGTAAGTGTTGGATAGTGTAGGGGTAAAAATGACTATTCTAACTCCAGGGGGTGTAATAGTAAGGTACGTGCTGGATAGTGTAGGGGTAAAAATGACTATTCTAACTCCAGGGGGGTGTAATAGTAGGGTAAGTGCTGGATAGTGTAGGGGTAAAAATGACTATTCTAACTCCAGGGGGGTGTAATAGTAGGGTAAGTGTTGGATAGTGTAGGGGTAAAAATTACTATTCTAACTCTAGGGGGGTGTAATAGTAGGGTAAGTGTTGGATAGTGTAGGGGTAAAAAATACTATTCTAACTCCAGGGGTGTGTAATAGTAGGATAAGTGTTGGATAGCGTAGGGGAAAAATTACTATTCTAACTCCAGGGGGTGCAACAGTAGGGTAAGTGTTGGATAGTGTAAGGGTACTGTAGCAGGGTTTCCGTTCTCCCACAGAACTGTGCATAGAGATCTAGAACCTCAGTGAGTTAGGATGATCCAAAAACTCACCTCAGTATCAGAAATCCCCTTACCGAGCTAGCTACAGTGTCTCATTGATCATTATGAAATGATCAATGTCTTAGACAAACCAGAACATGATCTTTAGAATACCTCAGGAATCGTGGAACACATGAACACTCTTTCGTTATATAATCATTTCAAACCAAACTGAGAGTCAAAGAACACACGTGCAAGTTTGAAATATTTATTATTCAATGCAAGGTTCTCAAACGCAGTATCTTGTATAATACCAAAATGCATATTATTGAAAGCAGAGTTATCAGCATAGTCACTAATCCCTAGTAAGCAAAAGGTGATAGCATGTTACAATGCAAAATCTATAGAAACCTGTATCACCTATATTTTGCGCACCCTATTTAGCATATTATATTATATCTAAGAAGGTCTCATTCGGGTTTTAGCAGGGCGGGCCCATACCTCTAAATGTTAGTAGGAGTAGATCACATCAACAGCTACCAGCTCTCTTCATGCGCAGCACCAAGTGTGTTGATTCATTCCCTGTAACTCTATCTTAAACCCGCGTAGAGCCCAATGTTGGCAGCAACATTATTAGTGTTATGTCTAATGTGGTGCGAGGATCAGGCCTCCCAGCAACCTTGTGTTAGGTTATTCTTAGAGTGTGCAGCTCTCAGTGTGCAGACAGTTGTACCAAGTGTACCAAGCAAAACTGATAGCATAGTAATAACATATTATTCTCAAATAAATCACATCACCGCTTCTAGGGTGAAAGCGACAACAACAAGTAGGTGTCGTGTGCAAAACTGAAGCCGAAGGAAAAATGGCTGTTAGACATGTAATACACTCATGCTAACTTAACGCAATATATGTAACGAAGTATCCATATGACACCCCCCCCAATGATCCGAGCACCGTCAAATATAAGGGAAAGGCAATACTAAATCAAATACATAACATGAAAGCAAAGTTCAATAATTTTTAGCTAAACTAAGCTAAAAAAATATGTATGAATGCATATGTATGAATGCCTACAGTGGCCTCAAAAAAAATAAAACTTTCGAGATCAAAAGTCATTTGCCAGGTCTCCAAAACATGAAATGTAGGACCAGGTCGCATCAATTCAAATGTCTGTAAGAAAAAAGAATATATACTATAATAAACAACACATTTGCCAGTGCTGGGAAACTTATTTTCACAACCTGTTTGAGTCTGTAGTGTACAAGACTATGGCATGGACACTTGCTTTATGAATTGCAAATTTTTATTTTACACTTATATGCCTTTTTTAGTTCTGCATCATTGAGATTTTGTGCACGGGAATACAAAACATTTTATGTACATATTATATACAAACATGAAAAACAACTGAACAAACACTATGGTATGTACAATGAATTCTCAACTTACATACAACGCATTCTTGGCCATCCATTCATACAATACATGCAACACATACACAATGGTCCCAGTGTCAAAATAAACTTTTTTGGTTCAACAAATGAATAGTCCGTTCTTTGACCTATCTCACACTTAATTGTGGTAATTTGTACTGGAAGCAAAAAAGTCTTTCCACGTGTTCCCCAAGGAATTACAGATAAATTAGGGAAATGACACGGGACCTGGTCGGTCGACGCGTTTCGAGCCCTGTGACTGGCAGGGTTCTCCTCAGGACCATACAATAACTATGAAGAAAAAGGAAAACAATAATGACTCAATTATACTAAGTGATCAACACCTGATATGCACCCTAACCACCGACAGCCTACCTCTAACGTTGGGTCGTAGCTCCAACAAACTATGGTATTCCAAGATGGAAATATTTTGAGGGGTGTGCTGAAACAAGTTAGGAAAAGAGGAAACAAAATAAGTGCTCTGCATTTAAACAACCACACTCGTCATGTTTACTGTCTCGTGTGTGTGCCTACCTGAACTAAGGCTGGTGGTGGGCTGGGGAAGAATGTCCCGGAGTTCTGGTTCTTAGGCTGTTAATGTCGTGTTCAATTCTGCTGAGACAAGTGGCAGTGTTTGTAAGCGTTAATGTGGCATTTAATTGAGGAATGTAATGGCGCTTCTCCCCGGTATACTTCTTACCGTTTCTGGGTTCTTGCCGCTCGAACGTATGAACCACCGGTGCCGAAGGGGAAAAAAGATCGCCCGTGGCTGCCGCTCCTGCACGTTACGTTTAAATTAAATCTGCTGAGACAGAAGGGAAACGCGTATATGAGTGATTGCTGTCCCGCATATCTCGGTCGGTTTTTTGTGAGAAAGGTCGTGTGCCCGGCCGGGTCCTGTCTTACCTTTCATGAAGCTTAACGCTAGTCCACAGTTTGCAAAGGTTCCATCGCTGGTCGCAACAGTAGCTCCTTCCCCTTTGGTCTATTGCAGCTAACTGAGAACGGTCACTGTTCCTAGTTGTGGGAGTGGTACTGACTCAGAGGATTGTGGGAAATGTAGTCCCATAGATGTGAATAGCAACTGAATGGCCAAGTCATGTGATGGATCTGTAAATTTCTGACCATTCGTTGAGGCCAGTGACTGCTGTGTTAAATTTCATTATAAGCATTGCCTCTCTCTGATTAAGCCTTGCTTCAATGTTACCTCCTCTTGGGTCATTTTCAATTTTGGACATAATTGTCCACTTTAGTTTAGTTTTGTCATGTTTCTTGATGGCCCAGTGCTGGACTAGCGGTGCATTTTCCACATCTCGATTTATGTTGCGTGATACGTTGCCTCACTTCTTGGGTTGTTCTTCCTATGTACAACATAGGACATGGGCACATTACAGAGTAAACTACGTTTCTACTCTTGCAATTTGTGAATGTGTCGTGTTTCCAATAGATGTTATTAAAGGAAAAGACTGACTCCTCTATTGTGTCCTCGCAACATATGCATGTTCCACACTTGTGGTGACCTGTAGTCGGTGGGAAGCCGAATAGGCTTCTTATTGTCAGAGCTTTTTCAATATGCATGGCGGCTCTGACAATGTGGTTGGCCACACTCTTTTCTTTTTTGTGGGCAAATAAGGGTGGTGTTCTGAAGTCCTCATGCAGATCTTTTATTAAATGCCAGTTGGATGTAATTAATTTCTTCAATTGGTTTGTAGCTGGGCAGAATGTGGACACACAGACGACTCTTTTCTGTTCCTCTTTAGGCTTTTTCTGTAAAAGGGATTCACGTGGTGTCCACCACGCCCTTTTCAATGAGTTTTTTAGTAATCTATTGGGATATCCTCTTTGGAGGAGCCTCTCTTTAAGTTGGTTTGCATGTTCAAAGTAGTCCTCTTTGCGTGAACAATTCCTACGTACCCTTAGGAATTGGCCGAAGGGTAGGTTTTGTCTTAGGCTGCGTGGGTGGTTACTTGAGTACAGCAATGCCTTATTCCTATCTGTTGCTTTCCGAAAAAGGGTTGTGGCAAGGCCTCCCTCAAATGGTTCAATTTTGACATCCAAAAAAGTAATGGATGTATTGGATGATGTGCAACTGAATTTTATGTCATTACTTCTTGCGTTCAACCAGTTCACAAATTCATTTAGGGTTCCAGGGCTTCCAGTCCATATGAGAAATACATCATCGATGTATCTCATGTAGTGGGAGATTTGATTCTTGAAAGGGTTGTCATTTTCGATGAATTTTTTCTCATAGAGGCCCATAAACATCACTGCTAATTCTGGGGCAAATGGACAACCCATTGCTACTCCTTTTATTTGTAAATAAAAATCGGAGTCAAATGTAAAGACATTTTTTTGTAAGGCCAAAGTTGCCAGTTCTAATATAAATTCCGTGGGTACCTGAATCGGTCTATCACGCTTGTCCAAAAAGAAGGACAATGTCTCCAGGGCTTGGTCTTGGGGATCTGGGTGTAAAGTGAGACCACGTCTAGGGTTACCATTAGTTGTTGATTTTGGTCAAATTGTACTGTTTCAATCCTTTGGAGAAAAGCGGTTGTGTCTTTAAGGTGGGCTGGAACCGTATCGATGAATGGTTTTAAAAAGAAGTCTATGTACTTGGCTACTGGTTCAAAAAGGGATTCACATCCAGATACTATTGGACGCCCAGGGGGATTGTTTTCGTCTTTATGAATTTTGGGCAGAACATAGAACATCGGGGTTCTGGGATTTTTATTCTGCAGAAACGCCAACTCCTTTGGACCTACGAAACCTTGATCAAATCCTTTTTGAATGATTTGGAAAAGTTGATTTTGGAGTTCAATGGTTGGATTTTTTGGAATACGTCTGTAGCATGTAACATCGTCCAATTGTCGGTGTACTTCTGTTTTGTATTTGTTGACATCCCAGACGACCACTGCCCCTCCCTTGTCTGCTTGTTTTATGACAACTGATCTATCATTTTTTAATGTGAATAATGCCTCCTTTTCGGTCTTAGGTAGGTTGTATTTTACATAGCTTTTTTTATTCTCTAGAGATGAAATCCCGGATAGAATGGTGCGTTCGAACGTGATGACTTCTTTTGGAATCTTAGAACCTACAGGACAAAAGCTAGATTTTTTCTTTAGGCCTGACACTTCAGGTTGATGATCTTCAATGGTGTCCGAAAAGAATGTTTTGAGCCTGATTTTGCGGCAGAATTCTAGGGCTTCTAGCTTCATTCTGACGTAGTCTGTGGGCCTAGATGGTACAAAGGCTAACCCTTTTGTCAAAATAGATGTCTCTGCTTCAGTTAAACATTTGTCGGATAAATTAAATATGGGGGGAAGATTTAATTCTTGTAAAATCGGGACCGTGTCCTCATTTCCCATGGTTGCACCGGTCGTGTGCGCCCTCTCCCTTTCTGTTGGCCCTGTCCTAAAAAAGGAATCTGGTTTTGTTGCTGTCTTTGTTGTTGGTCTTGTTGGTTACTCTGTCTGTTTTGGTAAGGTCTATTTGTATTGTTTGATTCACTCCCTGAGGAGGATGTATCTGAGAATGTGACAAACTTGCGGCGTGATCGCCCTTGGTTGTCCTGTAAAAATCTTCTTGATTCAGTACTCGAGTAAAAGTCTTTCCTGAGGTAAGGGTAGACAGAGTCCAGGGAGAAATTCTTCTTATCCAATTCAAACTTGTTGCTCTTTTGAGCAACTGTGAAGTCCTTGAATTGTCCAATTTCTTTCTCCACTTTTTCCAGCTGTCCTTTAGAGTCCGCTATTAGTTGATTGTCTTGGATTTCCTTCTCCAACGCAGAGATTTCTTCCAATTCTTTAACAGAGATTCTATGTGCTGTCTCAATTGTAAGAACCATCAAATCCCTGCTGCACTTTGTTTCTATCCCGCTAAAACCCCTTTTGTAGTCAGGGTCATCCGTGAACACTACTGGGATATTGCGGATTTGAAGGCCGGAAGAAATTGTGCCGGATCTTAAATGCTGGAGTAGAAAATGTCTGTGGAGATCCGTCCTGATTTGTTTTTTGCGCAGTCGGAGTAGCTTTTCAGACTCGTTTTGAGTGTTGGCCGTAAGACTGAGGGTGGCCGATGCAAAAGGAGGTGGATCTCTTAGTAGATTTTGAATGTGTTCCTCTGTGAAAGCTACTGTGTCCTGTTCAGCCATACCACAACTGAACACACGTGATAGAAAAAAGGTTCGAAAAAAGGTTAGGGAATACCATAGTTTGTTGGAGCTACGACCCAACGTTAGAGGTAGGCTGCCGGTGGTTAGGGTGCATATCAGGTGTTGATCACTTAGTATATTTGAGTCATTATTGTTTTCCTTTTTCTTCATAGTTATTGTATGGTCCTGAGGAGAACCCTGCCAGTCACAGGGCTCGAAACGCGTCGACCGACCAGGTCCCGTGTCATTTCCCTAATTTATCTGTAATTCCTTGGGGAACACGTGGAAAGACTTTTTTGGCTTCCAGTACAAATTACCACAATTAAGTGTGAGATAGGTCAAAGAACGGACTATTCATTTGTTGAACCAAAAAAGTTTATTTTGACACTGGGACCATTGTGTATGTGTTGCATGTATTGTATGAATGGATGGCCAAGAATGCGTTGTATGTAAGTTGAGAATTCATTGTACATACCATAGTGTTTGTTCAGTTGTTTTTCATGTTTGTATATAATATGTACATAAAATGTTTTGTATTCCCGTGCACAAAATCTCAATGATGCAGAACTAAAAAAGGCATATAAGTGTAAAATAAAAATTTGCAATTCATAAAGCAAGTGTCCATGCCATAGTCTTGTACACTACAGACTCAAACAGGTTGTGAAAATAAGTTTCCCAGCACTGGCAAATGTGTTGTTTATTATAGTATATATTGGCTTAGCCTTGCTGAGTTTAGGAGCCAAGACCCTTTTTGTTTCCTAAACTGTAAGAAAAAAGAAGGCACTTATCCGATATCCAAAGTCATGTGCCATATCAATGTCATTCTCTGCGACATCTCATGATTGAATTCTCCATCATCCGAACACACTTCATCCCTCCAATTCAGCAAGGGGAAAGTCATGTTCCATAGCAAAGCAATCCTCCCAGTCATCTCATGATTGGACAGTATATGCAAAGTAAGCTGCAACAGCCTCCAGTATGAAATCACTGCCATCATCCGAAAATAGTTCAGCAATCCAATTCAGCAATGGGAAAGAACATACGTGCTCCTCCAGCATCGGATCCTCCTGTAACGTCAGAGGACAACTCGGTGGGTTCACCAGAACGCTGTGTGTCAGAAAGGCATGCGCCGCTGCAGAGATCTCCCATTGACCCAGTAGTCCATTTATCGCTGCCAAGGCCATAACTCTTTCGCCAGAACAAATCAACTCGTGAGCCACTACGGGGCACATTAGCTGATCAAAATCGACGTCAGGAGCGGTCTTCAAGCATAAACACAAATCAATGGCCCAATCGAACTCGCAGCTCAGGCAATGAAACACAGGCTGGACACACATGAAGTCGGTGAATCGGAATGATAATCTATAAGCCGTGCTCAACGCTGCAAGCGGCAATGTTCCATAGTAATTAAGCATCCGATTACGACACAGTGTCAGGAGGCGTTGAACAGCTTCTTGCGCAGGATGGGCATCCATGTTTTATAAAGAAAAACAATAACAAAATGCCCGCAGCCACAGCCAGTAAAACAGGTAGTCCACCAAACAAACTTGAAAAAATAGAATGGAAAAAAGTGGGAATGATACCAAAAATCTTCTCAAATGTAGTCACGAGGCCACTGCTAACCAATTTAAAAAAATGTGCGAGCCCAGTCGTGGAAGATGCATTAAAGATCTGGTGCACCAGCTCACAGAAATGAAACGGTAAGTCAGTATTTAAAAGTGCCTGCACCTCTGTGCGTGTGTTAGCTATGTGAAGGACATAATTTTCCCGGGCCGAACTCAGGGTCACTTGTTTTTGAGACAAAAGGGCCCTTATTCTGCTTAAACCATTGAACTTCGCTTTCAAGGTTGGTATTCGTGGCCAGATGGAGACATCTGAAGACCCATGCGTGGGTGGGTATAAAACGTTTTTGCAACACACCACACGCTCTGATACAGTTACCACATAAGCTACACCAATTAATAACCCACAACATACCTCGTTGTTTAAAAGCAAATAACTACCATTTGTCAATAATGTAAATGTGGGAACTACTGCTGGAACTGGCGTGCCTTTTAAAACACACGCTAAATTTGGCCGGTCCTGATTACAAGAACCGTGTAACTGGATGTGTCTGCATATTAATGAATGGTCAGGTGACTGTGTGCATTCCTCACCATTAAGATTTACTTCTTTTCCATCCTTCAGACATCTGTATGTGTACGGTAATGACCACGCCTCATGGAGGAATGCATTGCCTAGTGGTTCATATCGTCCTATAGCAATATACCGCATACAATTAGTAAATTTGTATAAGGGAAATGGTAATGTAATTAATCCATGAATAAGCCATGTAGCAGTAGTGGTTTCAGCAACAGAGAAAGGTAAGGATTCTAGCCTCTCAATATGTAACATAGAAAATGATGCATCACGCATTGAAAGCAGGCGTTGCATTTCAGTCAAATTAAAAGGGGCAAAAAGGGACGAAACGTTCAATGAGCTCCAGGGAACTCAACCAGATTTAAGTGTCTGTAGGGTCCATGCAAACTGCATTACAGAGCGTAATTGATTCTGACCATGGTATAACGTGGACACTTCATCATGCACAATATCAACAACAGAAGAAACAATATTATCCAACATGTAAATTCTGGAAGAAAGCATGTTAATACTGTTATCGACCACCGCAAGCACTTTTTCCAAATTTGCTTGATCAATAGCTCTCAGGCGTTTAGCCGCCTCAAACTGTGAAAATTTCCAAATCTCATTGTACACAGCATAAATCCAGCGTTTAGACCTACCCTTAGCCGGGCCTTTTATAAAATCATTCAGCTCTATATTCTCATTCAACTGGGACAGATGCAGTTTAACTGCAGCCAATGTGGAATGTTGTAACCAGTTCTGACACAATTTGCCCACTGAATAAGTAGTAACAGTGTGATCTGTTTCAAAACGGGGATCTGGCCTGATTTGTGTAAAACCTTCAGACAAACCCAAAAAACGACGTTGGCAAGAATCAGAGCTTCTTCGCCACAAAAGCCACCCCTCCGGATCAAAACTGGTAACATTAAAGGAGGAATTGTGCAACAGTGCTTGTATCTCACTTATGGATAATGTAGTGAAATTATTCCAACCTGAATATTCTTCCAAATCAGGGATAGTTGGTACATTTAATCTTTTAGATGTAGCCAATCCAAAGCATGTTGTCTGGGAAATGGTAGAATTTAAAAACAACATGTGATTCGGGATGAGACATGCACGATGCAAAGCCTCAGTGCCTTGTACCTGCCAATCTTTGGTACCCCAAACCGATTTAAGGTCAATAACCTCCTTCCATAACTCATAGCCATCTATAGTTAACCTGTCTAGAAAGGACTTCGAATACAGCAATTTTGTATCGGTAAGTCTAACTTTGGACATGAATTTCTGTGTCACTTCAAAATAAAACGACTCAGGATTCGATTGATTAAAGTCTGTAAAATAAGTGTATTTTCCCAGAAACGCACTAGAGCTCCCTTGTAAAGGAGCAGGGCAATGTTCCCACTGTGTGTAATTCACAGGAACCCTCCTGGAACTTGTTTTATGTAAGAAATGATTTCCATAATGTTGAAAGCAAAACAAATCACCATAATTAACAGAATCTAAGTACAAATCCTCAGCATCAAAGGCCGCATAATATTTCAAATCAGAGAACAATGCTTCTACGGCCTGAAGATCCCAATCATCAGAACGAATATTTTGTTTAATCACATCCCCCATGTTTACTCTAAGCACATTCGGAACATTAATAACTTCTGTGGGGCCATGAATCTGAAACCTAACCGCATCCCACACAATCCCATCAAGGACAGGCCAAGCAGTAATTTCTACTGTATTTAAGTCTCGTTTTAGCCTGTGTGCTGAATGTGAGGAGGAAAGAGGGGCCAATGTTCCATTAAGGTACCGAATTCCTGTTCTTTCTTTGACATAATGGCCATCGATCAGGCGGAAAAAATAAAACACAAAACCAATTGACATAAAAAGATCAAATGAAAATAGTATCAGCCAAACATATGTCCAAGGGGGAATTAAAAAATGTTTTTTAAATAACGTGGTATATTTTGCAATAGTCGATGGTTTCTTTGAAAGTTCCGAATCAGAGTCAAAAGAGAATCTGGACTGGTTAGCCAAACGAGCTTGTAAATCAGGCATTGATAAATCAGCAGGATATGCATAGGTCAGCTCATCAATGTTAGTAACAGGAATAGTATTTATTAAAGGACTGGATATAGCAGGCATCTCGAAGGACACCTCCTGTTCTGCACCAGATGTAATAGCCAGCACAGAGTGCCTCACCATGGAAGGACAGGATACAGCCGGTGTCATGCTATGAAGAATCGGCCACCCTGTGTGCCTTGACATTGTCAATAGAAATAAATCTGTTTTCCTTACGACCTGGAAGCGGTGGTAATATGACTGTTCTTGTGCCCTTCACTCCAAGAACTCGAACTGGTGCTCGATATGAGGGACCAAACTCTTTCTTGTTATCGATCTTCTCACGAACCAGTTCTCCAACTTGGGGTAGCCAGCCAACTACCGGGATCTGCAACACATCATCCGACGTGGAGGGCAAGTGTTCCTTAGCAAGACTGTCTCTGGTCTTTTGTAGATCCTGTAAAACATTGCAATGTTCATCTACGTCAAAGGCCGCGGCCTGGGCCTGGCAGTCTAGACCATCGAGGTCAGGGACGTACATCTTGATACCAAAGAGCATTTCGTATGGGGTCCACCCACCCAGAGACCTTCTAGGGAGATTATTAAGCGCACGCTGCACGCCATAGAGGTGGGCCAGCCAGTTTCTGCCAGTGCCTATAACTCGAGCTGTCAAAGAATGCTTTAAGTCACGGTTCATTCGTTCAACTACACTATTGCCCTCAGGCTTGTAGGGACTCGAAAACTTGACTTGGACCCCCAACGAAACCATAGCATCCTTGTACGCCTTAGAGGCGAAAGCCGGACCCTGATCCGAGTGGAAAGTACCACAGGCAAAAATTCCCACAAAGACTCGCAAATCCTTAATGACAGTCCTTGAATCAGCGCTCCGATGTGGCCATACCCACACAAAGCGTGTGCATGAGTCAACTGCTACTAAGATGTATTTATATGCAGTATCAGAAGAAAAAGGACCGCAGTGATCCAAGTAAACGCAACCAAGCGGTTTATTAGAGATGTACAACTGTGTCTGAGGCGGACGCGCAGCAGTTGAAGGCTTAATCTGCTGGCAAATGTCACATAGAAGGACATAATCGCGTGTCTGTTTGTACAGTCCCCGCCACCAGAACCTTTGTTGTAGCTGAGTTACAGTGGCTGAGACGCCCGCATGCGCAGACGCCACACCTTCATGAGCCGCTGTAATCAGAGAAGCCCTGCGATCCGAGTTGGGAACCAGACGTTCGCCAACATCAGGAATTTTCACATAAGGAACCTTATCGGGACTTAAGTGGTATGTGTACTTCGAAGGGAATCCCGCAGGATATTTACCTCCCTTCTCCGTGGCAGCAACAGCCGCCAAGATGTCATCATCTATTTTGCTTTTGGACCTCGTGACTGCTGCAACTAAGTATTTTGATACCGCAGACTTCGCTGCCTCATCAGCAAGCGAATTTCCAACAGCGTGGACCCCCACGCGCTGATGGCCGAGAGTATGAATCACAAACACGAGCGGCAGCTTCTCTTTAAGTTCCGCCACTCGGACCCAGATCATTTTATGTTTTATTGTGCTACCTTTGGAATCACGAAAATCATTCTGGATCCAAAAGAACAAGTTCTCATTGTAAGACTGGACACAGTAGTAAGAATCACTTACGATTAAAGTCGTCACACTAGGATCAGCGTACTCCAATGCAAGCATCAGAGCACGAAGCTCTGCTAATTGTGCGGTGCAGTCTCCTAGTGTTTACGTGTGCACGACACTGGACTTGAACTCATCGTTCACCATGGCACCGACCACAATGGCGCATGCGGAAACGTAGGCATGTTTAGAGCCATGCGCAACCTGCGCCGAACCATCAGTGTAAATGATGCAATGGAAATCCTCCAACAGCCGCATCGCCAAAGGAGCAGAATGAACAAATTCATACTGTAAATACTCCTGCGACCGCAAAGCGGCGTCAAAAATAAACGTGACATCCTGGGATGTCAAGGATGTAGCCCACTGAATCCACCGAGGGTGCAAAGCCTTAGAATTTGGTACACTGGCTTTCGTGACTGCCTCTAAGGCAGGACACGGGGTAACAACCAACATGCGTTTTCCTTGCGACAGGGCACGTTCCTTAAGAATTGCCATCTGTACAGCCGTTAAAACTTTCTCCACAGTGGAAAAACGCAGTTCAGCCGAAGTGTACAAGTGTGACTTATAAGCAATAGGTACTGTATCCCCTTCATTAAAAGTCAGGTACGTGAAACCCACCGCCCCAGGGATAATTCTTATCACTACGTTGGTCTGGTTATCACGAGTCTGTAAGTAGTCAGATGCGAGCAAATCAGCCTGCAGTGACTGCAGAATCGCCGAATGCTCAGGGAGCCAGCATGATTTGGAAAAAGACGGTTGTATCAAAGCATACAAAGGCTTAATACGCTGGGCATATTCCGGAATGTAAGTCCTCCCGAAATTTAAAAAACCCAGTAAAGACTGTAATTTTTTCAGCGTTGTCGGAGAGCGCAACTGCGCGCACTTCTCCAGGAAGTGAGGAGCCAACCCCTTTCCTTCGTGGTTAAGTTCATAACCCAGAAACAACACTGTGTACTCCGCAATGTGTGATTTTGCAAAGTTAAACTTGTAACCCATGTCTGCAAAGTTACAAATTATGCTGTTTACTCGACACAGATGCTCCCAAAGTTCGTCGTCTGTGAGATAAATGTCATCCACATAAGAACAAGCAACTGGATCGAAGCTCTCCAAAAGAGAGACTATGCGGGCAGAAAATACTCCAGGACTATTCTTATAGCCCATTGGGAGTCGTTTAAACATTTTTTGTACACCGCCGCACGTAAAACTGGTCCATTGGAAACTTAGACCATCTAATCTGTGTGCATAAAAACCATTGGAAATGTCAAGCATGGTTTCGAACCGTTTACGCTCAAGACTATTCACTAGGGCAGAGCCGTGAGTATTCTGTACTGCACAGTTACGGCAATGCGAGTTCAAATGCCGATAATCCAAAACCAGACGATATGAGCCGTCCGGCTTGTTCACAGTAAAAAGGGGGTTATTCATTGGTGACACACACGTTTCAATTACACCTTGATATTCCAATTGTTCAAGGATAGCCGCGACAGAAGCTTTAACTTCACGCCGTATGGGATACTGAGGTTGTGGCTGCGGCTGAGACCATAAAGGAATCTCATGGCTAGGGGACAATTTATCCCAGCCACACTGATTTCGGTACACAGCCGGCGCAAGCGCCAGAGCCCACTCTTCTGCAAAATGCAGCGCTTCCACTCTCGATACAGTGTGCGCGAAACTGGGGAGGATCACCTCCTCCCCTCGCGGAGCTGCGAGAACAAAAGGTGGGGGCCAGTCAGCCTCCGAAAGCAAAATGTCATACGTAGACGAAAGATTTTCCCAAAATACCCCTTTTACAGTTCGCTGCATGTCACCTTCTATTAACAGGACAATTTCAAAAAGTCGTTCAGGGGGAGCAACATGTGTATCAGCCGTTTCAATCACAACATAAGTGTCAGTCGCTGTCACCTTCAACAGTGGACGGAGGGCCTCTCTCACTATGGTAATCTCCGCTGCGCTGTCCAGCAAGGTCAGAGCCCACGTCAGATTCCGAAGCCGCGTTCTCACTATCTGGGGCATATCGATGCGCCGTTAAGGCTGCGACCTTCTTCCTGGCAAACTGCGGTCTCTTGGGCGTAGAGTTGTCCCGCTGATCTCCTTCACCTCGCGGGCGGGGCTGACCACGTCCTTGCTGGCCACCCCTGTCCCTGCCGCCCCCTCCACCACCGGTTGACGGAGCCGATGAGCCCTGAAAGGAACGAGGAGAGCGTTGGTCAGAAGCCTGAAACCTCTCAGGCGATTTAATCATCGCGCGATCGCGCAAATCATAAACTCGATCCAACTGCGCAGGCAGCGAAGGCGCAGGACTAGAAACCTGTGTCTGTTGCTGTTGTTGTTGCTGCTTACCCTGATTCTGCTTTTTTGGCCAATTCTGTTTTTTGGACTTAGGTTGTCCACCCGTTTCCGAAGACTGACCCTGGGGCTGTTTCTTCTCCTTCTCAGAAAAAGCCTTTACACCCTTGGAAGTGCGGCCAACCATTTTATATGCCACCACAATAATCCTTGCTAACTCACGGGGTTTCTCGGCCACGGGAACTAACGCCAGAGCGTTGGCCACCTGAAAGTTCACTGCATCCCCCTTGACATTCGCAAGGATTAGATCGCAAACTACATCAAAGGAGCCACACAGGCGCATACCCAATTCAATCGCCGACTCTGGTCCGTGATCATCTTGAACACGTTTAAGGACCGCAGACAGGTTGGACACAGACGGGGTGCCATAGCACCTCGAATAAACCGCTGCAAAAGTCTTACCCCATGTTTCACAGTCAACAAGTTCAGGGGCTAAATCTTTCGGTAAACTAAGTGTAAGAATCCGGTGTTTTTCACCAGGAGTCGTATTAGGAAACACAGCCTCCAGCTGGTCGAATTTCTCGGCAAGCCAGAAAGGAAAATCATCCTTATCCTGGGGCTTCTTGCCCATTACGGAATTCACCATGACAGGACTGATTTTCACACCAGCCTGTTCCGCTCGAAGCTGCGCACCCGCAGGGGCTGCGCCTTGAACATTACGACCAATGTAATGAACAAGCGCCCTAATCACTTCAACCGCGACTTCATGAAGACGCCGCAGGTCACCCAAATTACAAGTGGCGCGATTAGGATGAGGAGTAAATCCACCCAAAGCGGGCCAACTTGTGCCCGGAATGGACAAAGGACCTAACCTCGGAGTGGTCAAAGAATGGGGTAGGGCGCCACCAAACCAAACTCCGTGCTGCCAAACATCTATAGGTACTTCCAGTGCCCTGTACGGAGCATAAGCCGCCGGTACAGCCGAGGCAGTGTATGAATGGAACACACCAGAATTAGCGTCCACTGCCGGAAATGTCACCCATGAATAAAACAATTCGTACGGGTACGCATGTTCCGCACTCACCACTAGAACCACAGCTAAGCCATCCACAGGGACATTATATGCCCGCAAGTGGTCACGCACCGCAATGCGGCTATGCTGCGGGATGCCCATGGCCATGTTAGCACAGGAAGAGAAAAAAGACAAAGAACACTTTGTAGCACAACTGGGTAGTAAGTTAAAGAAACCGTTTCAGAAGAATTCAAGCTTGAAAAGGACCTATTTTAAAAATAGGTAGGTTTTTCCGACACCACTGTTTACCGGAAACGGGAATGAAGGGGTTAAGGATTGAATGATATACTACTCGAGTGTCATGATATAAGGCCAACAACGTACGGGCGCCATGTAGCAGGGTTTCCGTTCTCCCACAGAACTGTGCATAGAGATCTAGAACCTCAGTGAGTTAGGATGATCCAAAAACTCACCTCAGTATCAGAAATCCCCTTACCGAACTAGCTACAGTGTCTCATTGATCATTATGAAATGATCAATGTCTTAGACAAACCAGAACATGATCTTTAGAATAACTCAGGAATCGTGGAACACATGAACACTCTTTCGTTATATAATCATTTCAAACCAAAACTGAGAGTCAAAGAACACACGTGCAAGTTTGAAATATTTATTATTCAATGCAAGGTTCTCAAATGCAGTATCTTGTATAATACCAAAATGCATATTATCGAAATCAGAGTTATCAGCATAGTCACTAATCCATAGTAAGCAAAAGGTGATAGCATGTTACAATGCAAAATCTATAGAAACCTGTATCACCTATATTTTGCGCACCCTATTTAGCATATTATATTATATCTAAGAAGGTCTCATTCGGGTTTTAGCAGGGCGGGCCCATACCTCTAAATGTTAGTAGGAGTAGATCACATCAACAGCTACCAGCTCTCTTCATGCGCAGCACCAAGTGTGTTGATTCATTCCCTGTAACTCTATCTTAAACCCGCGTAGAGCCCAATGTTGGCAGCAACATTATTAGTGTTATGTCTAATGTGGTGCGAGGATCAGGCCTCCCAGCAACCTTGTGTTAGGTTATTCTTAGAGTGTGCAGCTCTCAGTGTCCAGACAGTTGTACCAAGTGTACCAAGCAAAACTGATAGCATAGTAATAACATATTATTCTCAAATAAATCACATCACCGCTTCTAGGGTGAAAGCGACAACAACAAGTAGGTGTTGTGTGCAAAACTGAAGCCGAAGGAAAAATGGCTGTTAGACATGTAATACACTCATGCTAACTTAACGCAATATATGTAACGAAGTATGCATATGACAGTACTATGTGTTGTAATGCTATGCGTTGTAATGGTATGCGTTGTAATGACTGCGTTGTAATGACATGCGTTGCAGTGGTATGCGTTGTAGTGTCATGCGTTGTAATGGCATGCGTTGTAATGGATGTTGCGTTGTAAAAGTTTCATTGTAATGGTAGTGCGTTGTAAAAGTTGCGTTGTAAAAGTTGTTTCCCTTTTAAACAAAACAAAAATAAAGCTCACGTAGTACTTTGAGGTGTACACTGGCGGTTAAAGACTTAAAGGACACAAACAGATCTACAGGTTAGCATCCATGTCAACATGTGTACAGTAAATCCCGGACTTGTCTAAAGCACATTCTTCATTCACACTTAGTTACGATTCCACTACCTCCATTGAAACTATGTCGGAAACTATAAACAATAATTTGTCAATTTTGGTCATTAGCTCCAAAAGGTGAAAGCTCTTCTTACTCCACCCTCCCACCCACCTCCTGATCCCAAACTCAATAGCCTTCCGTTGCCACCAGGCCCGCGTTCACGACTATCAGAAAGGCTCCATGTTAAGCTAACATAGCAATATGCCAAGTATTTGTTTCAAAATAAAGCACTTACTTCAGTAACTCCGTGAGGGGGAGACCGGCATTTAAGACGTGTAGTAGCCCTAGGTGTCCCCCCGCAGGCCCATCTCCGACATCAGAGCTTAAATGTATAAGCCACGCAAGGCCCCGCAAATCAAGAGTAGTAGCAATTTAGATAAGTGAAGTCAGATACCATCGTGTCAGCAGGGCAATGATTACGCTCGACAGATACAGTTCCTTCTGGAGGCAGCACCCTGGGGCACTGAGCGCATAGGCCTTATCAAGGGCCTGCCAAGGAAAAGGAAAGGCCGCACCGGCCCAACAGCGCCTGGGAACCCCTCGGGTAGTACTTCAGTCCGCAAGTCTTCTGGCCCGATAGCTGGGTCATCGGGGGACTCCAGAGCTGTGGGCAGCAGATTAGGCTGGCCTCGCCCATCGACGCAGGTGAAGGAAACTGCAGCGGGTGTCTAACATGGTGATCAGCCGCGTAGGTTGCTGGACACTACGGGACTGGTTCAGATAGCTCCGGGGATGTGGAGGGCCAGCAGACGATTCTACACAGCCGCAGCAGCAATCAATGCAGCTGACTCTTTGCAACCCAACCTAAAACCTAGAAATAGATTTCAATGAAGGAAGGCAATTCCCATGTTTCCCTGTGGCTGTAGTATGATGCCCCTTTTGCCTTTTCCTTCTGGTGGTCCTTCATTGCCCCCTCTCATATTTATGCAAGTACTAGATATCTGCTCTATGAACAGATAATGGTGCACTGGTAACTTCGACAGAGCGAATCCAAGTTCTAAGTGTGTCACTCTGCAGATGATTTGCCTATTATACCGCATATGTTTCCTTCAGTCACACCCCTGGTCTACACCCACTTCCATACATGAATATCCCTCCTGTCTGGAAATATATTTTCAGAAAGATACCAGATAATCTCTTGGTGCTCGTGGTTTTTATAGCCAGTGCTGTCTAGCACCTCTTTGTCAGAGTAACCCCTAACAAGGTAGTTCACCTGTGCTAGAGTCATACCAACCAGCACAGTCCATCATCAGAACTTTCTACCCCCTTGACACACATGGCCCCATGATTAGAACAGGAAAAAAGATTACCACTAATGAAAATACAGAACACATATTGGCAGCCAAGGAGAGACCAAGGAAATCGAAATCAAATGCATGATAGAGGGACAGATTGAGAAAATATATAAGCCAGGGGGGGGGGGATTGCAAGGAGCAGTCGCGGCCGGCATTAGGGGCGGGTGGGGGGCTGGAAATGGGATCGCCGCGCCGCAGAGGGGATGGGGGGAGGCGGGAGGTGTTTAAGGGAAAAAAATATATAAAATAAAAGTAAAACTTACCATCCCGCTTTTTAAGTCTCGACTCTCGAGACTCCCAACTTCCGCCGTCCTGAGTTTTAAATTCCTGCAGTGCTCGTCATCAGGAAGGCTGCAGTAAGCCTCCCTCCCCTCCACCGCAGCGTTGTGATTGTTGAGGCCGCGCCCCACTCGGGTCATTTTCTTCATGGATAAAGAACAGGGAGAGAGGGCGGTGTTGCTCGAGGGCAGGGGGGAGTGGCTTGTCCATTTTTGTTCATACTGACTGTTTAAGCGGCCTCAGGCTGCCCAAACAGTCAGCATGAACAACAGTGGGCATGCCACTCCCCCCTGCCCTCGAGCAGGACTGCCCACCCCCAACCAGGAAATTCTGCTTTCTCGCCGTGCGAGAAGGCAGAAACAAATGGTAGTTATTAGCATTTATGTTTCTGCCTTCTCGCACTGTGAGAAAGCAAGGGGGCGGCGCCCAAAAGCCCATATAGAGGAGCCGCCACTGATAGTAGGTGACAACTCTGCCCCCTACCCCATCAACTCAGAGATGGCCTATCCTGCCAACATCTATTCCCCTTTTTCTCACTGTAATGCACAAATATCAACTGTTGGAAATGGCACTTTTTGCAAGGTTACCCCAAACGTTTTACCGTCTTCCTCCTCTTTTTGCTGAATTCTTTTTGGACTCTGAGCACTTTAGCACTGCTAACCAGCGCTTAAGTGCATGTACCTTTCCCCTAAAACATGATGACATTGGTATATCCCTGATTGGCATTTGGTGGTTTACCATATACCCAGGACCTGTAATATAAATGCTACCAGTGGGCCTTCAGCTGTGATTGTGCCACCCACACAAGTAGCCTTTCAAACCTGTCTTAGGCCTGTAATTGCAGGGCCAGTGTGTGCACTTTACTGGCACTTCGACTAGACATTTAAAACCACTTTCCAAGCCCTTAACTCCCTTTTTATTAAACGAAGGTGACCGTGAAGTTAGCCCTATTGGTGCTGTGTAACTAAAAAGTAGGAGATGTACTTTTAAGATTTACATGTCCTGGTAGCGACAATCACATAAATTCATTTATTTCTACTATGTGGCCTACTCCTCTTATAGGGGAACATTAAGATTCCTTAAAACACTCTTAAGCAGTAATTCCTTCAGATTTCGTATATTTGGAATGGTGTTGATAAATCTTCCTTAAGAGTAAAGGTGGATTTGACATTACTATTCTAGTAATGCCACTTTTAAAAAACTTGACATTTCTCTGCTCCTAACTTCGCTCGGAGCGCCTGCAGCCTGTCTCAATGTGCATTCATCTGAATTCTGATAGCCTTCCTGGGTAGGAAGGGAGAGAGGTGGCTCACACTCATACCTGAATAGGCTGTGTACTGTCCTCAAACGAAGGGCTGATTACCCTTGGCAGACAGGACTGGGTTGAGAGGGATCCTTGTGCACTCCGGACAACTCCTTTAAAGTCACCCCCTACATCAAAGGCACTTTTGGGTAGAAGTACCTGGGCTCTGTTTCCACTAAATCCGTATAAAACTGGACCTGGGAATAATTCTGCTCGGATTGCCCCTTTGCTATGACTGACTGTTCTGAGGTACTGCTTCTGTGCTTTGCTGAGCTGCACTGCTGCCTGCTGATCTCTGCGTTGCTGAAGACAAGGATTGGACCCATCTCACTGGAACCCAGAGTAAGTCCAAGGGCTTTTTGGCTTGGCTCCTGTTTTCCGAAATCTCAAGGACACAAAAGACTTCCTGCAATCCTACTGGTGCTGCTGGACTCTACCATCTGTGAGCCCTATGTTGTAATGTATTCGCGAGCAATGTCACGCGCTGCACTCAGCGCGTGACAGTAACAGTCCAGTCTCTCCTGCGCAAGAGCACCCATTGTCATTACCCTCTTCCTATTGGTTCACCAACATTCTATATTCCTAACCCTCATCCTTTCCAGCTGTCAACCTTCCTAACGTTATTCTAATCCTGACTTGCGAACCGCACACTGGAGTGGGGCTGTGATAGAATAAACTTACGAACTTACCCATCCGCGTTTTTTTCATTTCCACAAGTAGCGACAGGCGGACTTCACTAACAGCCCCCACTGCGGTGTGCCTGATGTCTCAGCTGTGCCTGATGCAAGTCAACTTCCTTTCTGTGTTAAAACTTATAATATTCATCAAGCTGCGAACGTCGCAGGAAGTGCAGACTGACATCGCAAAGCATTTCCTTCAAAGAACCTGCTGTTTCCAACTGACCTTCTGCATTCTGCCTGCCCAGGGTCATCTGTATCATGAGAGGCGTTGAGATCGGCGCCGCATGTGAGTGTGTCTAGGCGCTGCAAGCTGTTAACTCTCCAGAGTTTCAGTCCTGTCTTCATGTCAGGACGCCGCCTGCTTCCGCATCATTAATCCGGTCAGTGGCCTCTCGACGACCCTGCGCACAGCTGCCTTTCCTGTCAGCGCACTCTCTCGCCTTTCTTCGGCCCTGACACTTCCCTCACAGCATCTGAATAGCGCATATGACCTCAGTGAAACGGACACGTCCGGCGCCATCTTGATTTCATCAATTTTATTGCTACTTTAGCATTTCTGTGTGTTGCCTGTTCCAGTGATGCGCACACTTATCAAATCAATAGTGCGTTTCCCCTCACAGTGATGCGCACACTTTCATCCATTAGTCCATACTTTCCTTGGTTCAATTAAACATTTCAGTGCACTTTGTGACATTGTGACATTATCACCAGCATCTGAACCTTTCTGCGTGTCACCTGCCTCATGGATAAGCACAATTTTCATGTCTACAGTGTGCTTCAACTCACAGTAACACGCACACTTTCTTCAGGTACCACATTTTACAGCGCATTCTTTAAATAATTTTTCAAAATGTGTGCCTTAAGGTCATTGAACCTTTTTCAGCCACAAGCCTTTCTTCCACTTAAAGGGGAACCATGCATGCCATGGAAGGAATGGAAGGAATATTTCTGTAACTACATTGAAACAGTCGAGGATGAAGATTTCACTCCTGTAAAGAAAAATAAAGTATCATTGTATTGTTTGGGTCCAGGAGGCTTAAAAACATACAACAGAATTGATAAAAAAAAGTCAGGGAGGGTGATGATGTGTTGCAGCACACTTTGGATGACTTGGATGCTCATTTTTCACCATTAGTATGCGTTGCTGTGGACCGCTACAAATTTTCAAGAAGGAAACAGGGTCAAGATGTTATGTTAAGTGCCATTTGTAAAGCGCACTGACGCCGAAGCTTCCTGGCGCTGCTAGACAGGTGAGAGAGACAGAAATACACAAAACCTAACATAAGGATGGGAACAGATGGGTCTTTAAGAGTTTCCTGAAGGAGAGAAGAGAGAGGGAGGATTTGATGGACAGGGGGAGAGAATTCCAGAGAGTGGGGGCTAGATAAGAAAAACGGCGGCCACCAAATTTCTTGGTTTTATTTTTTGGGGTGATTAGTAGGTCATTACGGGCAGAGCGTAGATTACGTGTAGGGCGGTAGGGGCGGATGAGGGAGTTGAGAAACCCAGGACTAGGGCAGTGAAGACATTTGAAAGTGAGGCAAGCCACCTTAAAGGCGACCCTTTGATTCACAGGGAGCCAGTGAAGGCTATGGAGCAAAGGTTTAGCGGATTGCCAACGAGGTAGTCCATTGATCAGGCGAGCTGCCTGGTTTTGGACGACCTGGAGGCGATTCAGCAGATAAAGTGGAAGGCCGTGATAAATAGAGTTAGAAAAATCAAGACGTGAGAGTACCAGTGAAGTAACAGATTGGGTGAGTGCTACAGGGGGGAGGAAGTGACGAACTTTGCGAATCCTTCGAAGCTGGAACATGCATGATGAAATTACCGCTCCAACTTGGGCTTTGAGGGTAAGTTCGGTGTCAATAATTACGCCCAGACTTTTTATTGTTTTAGCAGGGGTGGAGGGGAACCAAGCTCCGGCGGCCAGAACTGAGGGCCCCAATGGATATGGCTGAGGCCAGGAAGAAGAAGCTCAGTTTTTCCTGGGTTGAGTTTTAATTGGTTCTGGTCCATCCAGAGTTGTATGTGAGTCATTACAGCATGGAACGTATTGATGGCCAGAGGGGAATTAAGTGAAAAAACAAGCTGCAAATCATCAGCATAATTAAAAATTGTGATGTCCCATTTGAGGAGGGATTGAATCAGTGGCCGGAGATACAAATTAAATAGAAGCGGGGAAAGAGAGGAGCCCTGGGGGACTCCGCAGACCGTGGGAGATTTTTTTGCCGTAAAAGGACCCAAGCGGACTGCCTGTGTTCTGCCAGTGAGGAAGGATCTGACCCAATCGAGGGCCACGCCTCGGATGCCGGCCTGTTCGACACGTGGAGAAGGATGTTATGATCCACCGTGTCGAACGCAGCAGACAGATCCAGGAGGACAAGGGCTTGAGGGTTCCCGATATCAGCGTTGTACCTGAGTATATCGAGAACTGCTAAAATGACCGCCTCCGTCGAGTGGGCGGGTCGGAAACCCGCCTGGTTGGGCTCAAGGTACTGGGAAGATTCGACAAAGTTTGATAAGCTGCGGGTGACATGAGCCTCCAGGATTTTAGAGAGGTAGGGAAGGAGGGAAATAGGACGGTAGTTTGATGGCTCAATGGGGTCTGCATCAGGCTTCTTAAGAAGGGGCACCAAGATGGCCTCCTTAAAAGAGGTGGGGACACTGCCACTGGTGAGTGAGCTATTGAGCAAGTGTAGAATGTTGTCTGGTAGATTGAGGCAGATACTGCGCAGAACAGAGGGAGGGCAGCAGTCATTGGGGGAGCCTGATTTCACACGGGTGGCAAGTTCCACTAAGGAAGTCGTGTCTATAACAGGAAAGGTAGTGAAAGTCGACGTATTATCAAGGGAGGGATCAAGAGGGGGAAACTGGGTGGGGGGAGGGATAGAATTTTTAATTTTGATGACTTTTTCCAGGAAAAAGGAGTTCAGAGTATCACACGTGTCCTGGGTAGGAGTCTGAGCTGGGAGTGATCTATCATCCGTAGTTAGCTCGTTTAGGACTCTAAACACTTCCTTGGATTTATTAGTAGCTGACACAATCCTGCTGGAGAAGTGTTCCATTTTTGCTGACCTGATAGCGGATTTGTAATTATTACGAGTGATCAGGTAGACCTGTCTGGCAGAGTCAGAGTAGTCGTGCCTCCAAATACGTTCTGATTGACGTGTTTTTAATTTCAAGGTCTTGAGATCGTCGGAAAACCACCTGTGAGCGTACCGGTGCCTAGTACGAGGGAAGGTAACCAAGGGGGCAAACTGGTCGCTGGCCGACTCCAGCCAGGAGCCGATTTCTTGTTCCAGGTGATCGATGTTACTGGACGGAAGAGGGTCGGGGCAGGAAGCGGCGAGGGCAGAGAGAAAGCCCTGGGCATCGTAGGTGTTCCATTTCCGTGATTGTCCCCCGGCCATTAAAGGAGTGAAGGTTTGGCCGCTAACTGTAATGGTAGTATCCACCAAGTAGTGGTCAGACCAGGTACAAGGAAGAGTGACTGGTGAAGACAGGGCCAGATTACAGGACCAGATCTGGTCTAAGATATGGCCCTTAATGTGGGTGGGGTAAGAGATATGCTGGGTGAGGTTCAGATTCTCGAGAGTCTCGAATAGCTCGATGGCGTGAGGGCCAGCATTGGGGTCATTAAACCAATAATTTAGGGCGCCAAAGATGGCGAAGTCAGAGTGTATTGTTAATAGCGCGGAAAGTTGTTCACTCAGGATGGAAGAGAAATGAGGCATGGAGTGAGGAGGCCGATATAGTAGGAGAAAGGTGATGGGGCCAGTGTTAGTTTGTACACTGAAGAGTAAATTCTCTACCCCCGGTAAAGGAAGAGGGTTAGAGGAAACAGAGGTAAGGCGTTTTGATACAATGGCTGCCACCCCACCCCCGGGCCGGTCGTCAGGGCGGTTGGTATGGAGAATGTAATAGTCAGGGGGGAGGGCGGCCAGAATATCAGGGAGAGACTCGGATGTCAACCAGGTCTCCGTGAGCAGGAGCAGATCGGGGTTGGAGTTAGAAAGGAGGACAAAAATGTCCTCAGAGTGTTTTACTAACGAGCGAGTGTTTAAATAAAGTACCCTAATTGAAGTGGAACGTTTTCTAGGCGTAAGAGCATCAATAAATAGGTCTCCGCTTCAAATACTTTAGCCTTAACATGCAAATTACAAGAAGAGTCAATACGTGACCAGATAATAATGCACGCTAGTAACCCCAACATCCAGGACAAACTTTTGGTAAATGGTGAGTCACCATTGAAAGAAGTGGTTGCCTTGGTTAAAAAAGCGGAACTTCCGGGCAGATGCGCCAAAGCTGATCTAGAGGAGCCCAATGTGGTAAAAGCAGTCAACACATGCAATGCTGGCAAACTCAGGTCCAAGGAATATTCTCACCAGAATCTAAGTGAGGGTTACAAGATAAGTGAACCCAACAAGAAAAAACACGACCACGAGAAGGCACACGCCAAGATATACAATGATGACACTGAACGAAGATGCTATCGTTGTGGGTCTACATCCCACTTCGCAGACTTCAAAAAGTGCCCTGGCAGATTTTAAAAGTGCACTTTGTGTGGTTTGACAGGACATTTTGCAAAAGTGTGCAATAGAAAATCCTTCAGACGTAGCAAGCCAGTGAAACACATCCAAGATGAAGATGACTCCAGGTCGGAGAATTTAGATGACTCAGAGTCAGACAAGATTAACTATGTGATCTCGATCGAATATGGAAATTGCTCCCACTAGAATCAAGAAACCAATTTGTGAAAATAGAATGGGTGGGGTGCCTATAAACATAATGGATGACTCTGGTTCCCCGTTCACAATTGCTAACGGAAATGTGTGGAAGCAGCATTTTGTGGGTAAAATCGGTGCTTCACTTGAAAAATCCAACGTAATTGCTAGAAGTTATACTGGGGATAATATTGAATTTTTAGGCACTCGTGAACTAGAATTTGAATTCAAAAACAGGAAGGCATTCTGCAAACTCTTTGTGGCTAAAAAAGGTCCTTCTGTCTTGGGATGGAGTGATCAGGCTAATCTAGGAATCATTCTCAATGCAAACAGCGTTGACCCTGTAATGTCCATTGATGATACATGCAAAAGCACCCTAAACAGAGCCTACCCTGAAGTGTTCTCAGGTAAAGTGGGCCTTCTCAACAGTTTCCAACAAAACATGTAGCTAAAAGACATTGCCTCCCCATGTATACACAAAGTTAGACATCTACCTGTTTCTGTTAGAAATTATGTCCAAACGGAACTTAACAGAATGGTCAACAAAGGAATAATCGAAAAAGGTGAATCTGCGGAGGGGGTTTCTCCCCTGACTGTCATTAAACGCCTCAATGGAAAAATTAGACTCTGCATAGATCTCAGAGACCTAAATAAGAACATCATTGTTGATCAGTACCCCTTGCCACGCATTAGTGAAATGTTCAATGCTACAAAAGATATGCATGTATTTTCCATTATAGATTTAAAATCTGCGTACCATCAGGTACCGTTCCATATGGAAAGCAGAAAGTACACTACATTCATCACGCCATTTGGCTGTTATCGTTTCATGAGGGTACCTTTTGGACTGGCCTCGGCTGCAGCGCTTTTTCAAAGAGTCATGACATCCATCTTTGAGGGCGTTGCTGGTGCGAGGTTCTTCCAAGATGATATCTTGGTCATGGGCAGCAGCCAAATGGAACATGATGCATGCGTCAGGCAGGTATTTGAAAATTTAAAAAGGCATGGGTTGACAGTTGAATAAGACAAATGCATTTTAGGCCTCTGCGCACTTTTTCACTGTGGTACAGTGTGAAGTGCTTGAGCTCTCTGTGTATATGTGGTGCCCTCCCATAGGAATGAATGGGTAATATGTATGCCCATGGTAGTTCCTGATGTGTGGGGAGTGAAGGGGCGAGTTTGATATGTGCCAACTCGTGAGATTGAATGCTGCGTAATGGTATATGCAGCATGATTGTGTCTAGTCTAGAAGTGCCACTTTTAGAGGTTGGCATATTTGTGTAATTTGTGTCTGGCGTGTGATTGGCTGGTGAGCCTGGTCCAGGAGTGCCTGGGCCTGCTTGTGGATTGACTGTCTGGTTTGAGGGTGACAGGGGCTGGGGAGCCCCAGGAGGTTGTCTGAGTCAGCCCGTGGATGAAAGGCTGCATCTGCTGCCAGGGAAGTGGGAGGAGATGGCACCTGGGAGTGACTAGGGCTGTGCCTGCCTGACCACAATGCTGGCTCCACCTCCCGCTGGGCGACTGGCACCTCTGTCCCTGACACTGAAGAGAGTTCCCTATAACCAGTTCTAGCTGGTTCTCACACTACCTGCACAAAGACTTCAAAGACTTTTTTTCTGTTTAAGAAGGGGATGTGTCCCCTTCCAATTGGTTCTTGTTTTCAACTTGAATCTGCCAGGGGCGTGCTGCTGCTTGGGCCCAGGGGAATCCCTGGGCCCTGCCCAGCCCCTGGATGCCTGGAGGACTTCTGGGGGACTTCGCTTTGCCCTGGATCCCTGCTGTTGCTGGACTGGTGACCTTTGGTTGCCTATAGCGCTGGGAGCGCTTTGTTTTGCTGTTCTAGCGCCTGGAAGCGCTTGTATGCTGTCTCTGGCGCTTGGGAGTGCTTTGTCTTTGCCCATGGCGCCTTGTGTGGTTCTAGTGCTGGGAAGAGCTTTGGCCGGTGTCCACCCGGCGTTTGCCTCGCGGCCATGCCGCTAGTCTTGACTTTTTGATTCACCTCGAGGGAGCCCACCCCTCGGTGAAGTGATTCCCCGCCTGCCTGCCTAAGCGGGGCCGCTGCGCTGCCCGCAGCGAATCGGAAGTGGTTGGCCGGCCGGCAATCCTGGCGCGACCGGCCGGAAGTCCCGCCCCACAGCCCGGGGTAAAGAAGAAGTATCGCCGCCGGTGCGGGGCTCCTGCGTTCTGGAGGGAGCCCCGGGAGAAGAGGAGCGGCATGAGGAAGAGAGCGGAGGGGGCGCGAGGCACATTGCCGGTGCCTGCCCCCACCGCGAACAAAGGAGAGCCCCGCTGGTGCCATGAACGATGTTGCCGGTCTCCCGTGATTGTGAGGGAGACCGGGGAAAAAGGAAGCCGCCTGCCATGTCCGCCCCGGGGCCCCTGAGTGAAGGGAGAGCCCCGGGAGGGAGAGAAGACCGGGCGCCCGAGCCGCGAGGCCTCCGTACAGCGAGGAGAGCCCCGCAGCAGGACCGCGAGCAGTCGGTGAGTCTGGGCTGGGCCGGGCAGAGTGGGGCAGAAGAGAAGGGAGGGGCGCCGGGACACATTGTCGGTGTCCGCCCCCCCAGTAGCGCGAGCTCGCGCTAATTGTCAATATGAAGCCAAGAGGGCTTCAAGGGCGGCCCCGGTTGGCAGCGGGTCGCCCCAACGTTCTAGAGCCCCGAGAGGCTCCCTGGGGGCACATTTGGTTGAGAGGCACAGAGTCAGGGCGGCCCCGATTGGCAGCGGGTCGCCCCAACGTTGTAGAGCCCTGAGAAGGCTCCCTGGGGCCATGTTGTCCGGAGCCTGGGGGCTCTATGGAGCATATTTGTTTCAGAGCCTGTGTGGCCCCAACAGTTGGCGCAGTTGGCGCCTAAGGGTCAGTGAGGACCCTGTTGACGATTTGAAGTTTCCAGCTGCCCAGCAATTAGTGGGCAGCTGCACCATTTAGGTCTTGTGTGTTTCCAGGTGCCCAGCAAGTAGTGGGCACCTGCTACGTTTAGGTTTTGTGCCAGTGGCGCACCCCTGACTGGCGCTGCATGGCAGCGCGCCCTGACATTCTGGACACAGGGCTCTTTTAGTCCCTTTATTAGATGGGGGCTGGTATGTGATTTCTGCGCAATGTGATTTCTATGTTTTTAATAGTAATTGCCTACTGTGTGTTTTGCGCAATTGTATGGTTATTGCACCTCTGAATGTGTTTTCTTGCATCATGTGTTATTCCTGCACCTCTGAATGTTTTTAGACATCATGTGATTTTTGCGCTATTGTATTGCTGCACCTCTGAATGTTTTTAGGCATCATGTGTCTTCCTTTTCCCTGCGCTGCACCTCTGAATGTTTTAGGCATCATGTGTCTTCTTGCGCTGCACCTCTGAATGTTTTAGGCATCATGTGTCTTCTTGCACTGCACCTCTGAATTTTTTTAGGCATCATGTGTCTTCCTTTTCCCTGCGCTGCACCTCTGAATGTTTTAGGCATCATGTATCTTCTTGCGCTGCACCTCTGAATGTATTTTATTGCATCATGTGCTTTGTTCTGAACACCGCTGAATGTGTAGGTTTATGCATCACGTGTTTCCCTTGTCTTACACCTCTGAATGTTTTTAGGCATCATGTGTTTCCCTTTACTACACCGTTGAATGTGTTTTCATGCATCATGTGTAATGTGTTGTGCTTATACCCCTAAATGCTGTGTGATACTTAGGTGGTTGTTCTTTTTAGTACAGGTGGTCCTAGTAAGGTCCTGGTTCCCTGTGTGGCATTCTTCTAAGGTGGTTAGGGTTGCGTAGGTGGTACTTACCTGTTCCCAGTAGTTACTGGATGTGATTTATAACTGTTATCTTGTGCTATACTTATTCTATTTCTAAAAGTGTTAATTCTGACAGTGGCCCATGTGGACCTGTCCTGTAAATAATCCCTTGTGAATATTGCCCGTGCCAGTTGGCACCTTGTATATTGTGTGATACTATCTGATGTGTTTTTACAAGACAAAAGTTATTTTATATATAACCTTGTGTGGAGTTCCTTTTGTGGTGTGCCTAGTATGTTGTTGCTGTTGTGTGCTGGCGCAAATGCTTTACACATTGCCTCAGAGTTTAGCCTTACTGCTCGTGCCAAGCTACCAGGGGGTGAGCAGGGGTTATCTTGGCGTGTGACTCCCTTGACCTGACTAGAATGGTGGTTTCTGCCTGGCTTTGGCGTCAGCCTTAGCCTACCAGAAATAGCCAATTCTAACACAGGCTAATTGCCCTAAGGGATGTAGAAGCTAAATATTTTGCCTCATTAATTCTTGAAGATCTGGTCAACTGGTCTGGGGAACGTAATCTGATCCCAATCAATCAAACAGGTTTTAGAAAGGGGATTGGAACTATCTCGAATATCCTATCAATCACTAAGATAGCAGAAAAATGTAACCGTGAGAAACAGGACTTGCATCTGTGTTTCATAGATTTAAAAGCTGCCTTTGAGAGTGTGGACCGGAATTTGCTGTGGGCAAAGTTGAAAGCATGGGAAATACCGGAGAGAATATTGAGGGGTTTGTTATTATTTTACACTGATACCTGGATTCAAGTGAAACTCTGGGATGGTGCTAGAATCTCAAGAAAAGTGTATACAACTATTGGCCTGAAACAGGGATGAGTGCTGGCCCCGCATCTATTTAACTTATTCATATCAGATCTTTCTGGAAAACTTGACAGTACCAACTCACATTCTCCGAAATTAGGCAAGTTACAACTCTCTCATCTTGCCTATGCAGACGACATTGTCCTCTTGAGCTTAACTAAAGTTGGTCTGACTAGGCTCCTACCTGAACTCTCAGATTTTCTGTCTACAAATAAGTTGGAAATTAATTCATCTAAAAGAAAAACAATGCTCATTACCACTCGACTAGCCCCACAACACAACATCTGGAAGGCAAACAATTGGAAAAAGTATCCAGCTATAAGTACTTGGGATACTACATAGATGATAAGTTATCCCTACGTGACCAGAAAAATCACATGACACAGAGAGCGGGGTCTTAATATTTGTGTTTAGGTCATTGGCAAAGAAGTTGGTAGGGCCATCCCTAAGGCCGCTCCTGACGATCATCTCTGGCAAAGCACTGCAAACCTTATCATATGCCAGTACGGCCATGCATGGAAAAGACTCAAAAATTCCTAATAAATTAACAACAAGAATCTATAAAAAGGTTTTTCAAATTCCCATGACCGCTTCACCTGCGCAAATGCAATTAGAATTTGGACTAATGAACGAATCACTGGGCAGACTTTATACATATATAAAGGTGTGGTATCGCATTAAGCAAAGTGCAGGGGAAAATAGCCTCAACAAATTGTTAAGGCTGGAATTGGAAATGCAAAGAAATCGCAGGCCAACAAATTTTTGACCAGTGCACTGAAGGCAACAAGTTCTACTAATCTTTGGAATAAAAATATGCCTTAAGCTGGCACTAAACAGAGCAGCAAAATTTCATTCATTGATAACGGATAAAGGCATCTTTTCTCATCGTTCTCATTCATGGACAGTGATTAATAACATAAAACCCTTAAACTGGCGGCCTACCTAGACTCTACGTTCTCTATCTACATTAAAAAACAACTAATGGCATTGCGTTTTGGCAAATTTCCCACCTTGGCCGATGAGCCACATTGGAAGCACATTGAGTCGAAAGAATGCAGTCTTTGCGGCTATCAAAAGGAAGACTTAATTCATATTATATGTCATTGCAAGAAGCTGCAACCAGAGCGTGTCCATTTTTTTAAGTGAGCATTCCTGGATAGAGGAATAAGCTTGTGTAGAACCGCCATCACTGGAGGTCTGGATCCAACTGACTCCCAAATGAATTGTAGAATGATAAAGTTTTTACAAGCTCATGATCAACTATTGAAAGCAGCAGCACTTTAATGAGATAATCTCAATATGGGACGAAAGCGACAAAATGAGGAGGAGATGAAACAGGTGTGATCACTGACTACTTGAGTTAAATACGTCACCTATTGAACAACTGCCATTCATATTTTTCAGACTCAGGGCTAGGAGCCAGATGAATGTATTTTTGGCCAAAAAAAAGGTAGGAAATAATAGATTGAAGCAGATAATGTTTAGTTCCACATATTCACATTATATGTTATTTTATAAGTTTGTGAAATGTGTAAAAACTGATTCATGAATTGTCTTTTATACGTTTTATTAGTTTAAAAAAAAAAGTTTTATGCAAAATGGTAATTATTTTAAATGAATGTTTGCAGAATGTTGTTCTATGTAAATTGTTACAGTTTTTATTAACTACACAATAAACAAACTTACCCTCATCATACGGCAGCTCCTTGTAGGGTCTACGCTGCAATGCCCCCCATTTAATATGCCTGTGCACATTTAAACCTAAGTAAATGTAAAAAAATAGTACATTAGATCCACATTAGAGAGGGCATACACTAAACCCTTTGGATAATTATGTGTAAGTTGGGCTAAGAACTACATTTAAATACAATACAAGAAATATTAGTGCGCACATTACATAAACCTGAGTCGTTTCAAGGGCAATCAACTTCTACACATATGAAGATAGTTCTTATCCAGTTATCTAAACAGCAAACATTATTCAATTTATTAAGGCACACATCATGAAAGATGATTTTTAACTTTATGAGTATGTGTCTACTAAGTATGAATGATGTTTTAATACCCCATGTAATACGGATAAACACTTAGTGCCTTATTATGATTGCAGTCGGTTGTATCGGCAGGTGACCGTCTGACAATGAGTCGGCAGACTCACCTGCCCGATTAGGATTAGGACCGCTACCCAGAAAAAGGCTGCAGCAGAAAAAGGCACTTTGTGCACATCCAGCACCATGTGCCAGGCAGCATGTGATGCCTGGCACACGGTGCATGGATATTGGGGGGAGGGGGGGAACTACGTGTGCTCCGCAGCAGGTCACTAAGCAGTGGCCTACGGGGGATTGGAGCTCTGCTTGGGGCCCCCCAAAATCTGTTTCCCTTTTCATGGCAGTCGAACTACCATGAAAAGGCAGTCGGAAAGGGACATCCTTATACGTACGGCGCTGCCTGTGCAGGCACCGCCTTCATTGTAAGGATAGGAGTCCGACCTCAACCCTTGCAGGATCTTGACTCCTGTTGGAGGCGGTGGTCTTTCCCCTGCCCTCTGCACTCCCAACTACAAGTATCATCATCCAGCGGTCGTAAAGCTGGCCTGGTAGTCGGCAGACAGCTACCGACGGCCTGTTGGTGGTGGTTCGCCCGCCATCCTAATGAGGCCCAGTTTCAGTTAATAATTAGTCCTACAGTAAATGCACTTTAGTAATAATGTCAAGTGCAACACTTAATTTCAATAACGTTAGACCATATCAGAATCATGTGCCACATGCATATTCATGTCATGTATCTGTTATGGAGTTATGATGTATTTGTGACGTGTAAAGGATGGGCAAATTTGCGCCGTGCCACTACTTTTACATTATTGTGTGTGTCCTGCTGCTTTATAGGTGAGGGTGAGGGCTGAACTGGGGGAGGTTGGGAGGGGCAGGTTAAGCCTGCTCGAGTTCAGCAGCAAGAGAGAAATAGAGAGCAAGCCATGTCTGTGTCTTTAGTGCTGCCAGAGACATTAAAGGGGGCACCACATCCCCTTTATAAAAACAAAACTGCACACACGGCCCAGTCCAACCCAAAAATAAGTCACCCGCTGCTAGTTTTTTTCCCCACACAAATAGGAAAATCTTGCACATTTGTGCAGGAAATTTCCCAATTTGGAAACACTGCTCACTCACTACCATACTGTCACCTTCAAGGTCACAAGAAGAGAAGGAGCCAACACTAGGGGCGACTTTATGCCTCTTTTAATGTGGTAATTCACATCAAACAAAAGGTTCTTTGAAGTATACAAAAACAATAAAGGTCCAGGATCATTCCTTAGGTCCTCAGGTCAGTTCCTTGGGACGGTGTATGGGTTCTCCAGCGCATGTAAGAAAAGGAGAAAACGAGGCTTTAGTGGGCTGTTCACGTTATATAGGCTTTGCAGAAAGAGGGGAAGGGTGTGAGGAAAGAGCCAGAACCACCACCACACTAAGAGTGAGTCGTGCAACATCCACAAGTAACGGTGTGCCCAAGTGCTCTCTGTCTTCTCCTACCCGGTCCCTCCCTTCTTGAACGGTAGTAGTGAACTCAAACGGGCACGCACCTGGTAAAGCCACGCGTCCTCCTTCACGTGGCTGGGCGAACCGCGGTGTCGTTTGCCTCCTGGCTTTACAGCTGCCGACGTCTGTTTCTCCTCCGGTCCCGTCCTGGTGCCTTCTCTGCTTCCGGTGTCGGTTCTCCCGAAGGGCTCCGTCGCGTTTCCTTCGACTCCCGGTCCTGTCGCGTTGGTCTCCGCTTCCAGACTCGTCTTCTCTTGGCGCTTCAGGTCCTCCTCCCACGACGGAGATGCGGCGTCTTCCGGGTCTTCCCCCATATGGCGAGAGGTGGCTCCTGATAGGTCCAAAAAGTCGGGTGGTCCAGGGGCGAGGCCTTCGTCATGAACACAAAGGCTATCCTTAAAGGGCCCGTAGTAGTCCGCCTGTTGAGGAGACAGATAATCAGTTAGCCCAGCCGGGGCCGAGCAGGGGACCCCCTGACAAATCCCCCCCCCTAGACTTTTCCCGTTCGGGGGAAAGTGGATAACGGGACAAGTAGTCAGCATTCGTCTGAGCAGAACCCTTTCGGTGACACACCTCAAAATCATAGGGTTGTAAGGACAAGAACCAACGGAGGATGCGATCATTGTGGCCTTTATTCCGTTGTAGCCATTGCAAAGGGGCATGGTCCGAGAACAGTGTAAAACGTCGACCATCTAGGTAATAATGAAGTTTCTCAATGCTCCATTTCACAGCCAGGCACTCCTTTTCTATCGTGGGATAGGCTGTCTCCCTAGGGAAAAGTTTCCTGCTTAAGTACAGGATAGGTCGTTCCCTCCCATTCTGATCTAACTGGGACAAAACAGCACCCAGTCCAACCCCTGAAGCATCGGTCTGGAGATAGAAAGGCTTGTCAAATCAGGCGTTATTAGGACTGGGGGCGAGGAGAGAACATCTTTTAGTGCCTGAAAAGCAGTTTGAGCTTGGGGAGAGGGTTGTTTAAACTGGATGGAAGTGGCTGTTTTCTTCAACAGATCCGTCAAAGGAGCTGAGAGAGAGGCAAAGTGTGGGATGAACCGTCGGTAATATCCAACCAGGCCAAGAAAGGCTCGGAGATCCCGCCTGTTATTGGGGAACTCTTGATATTGAATTGCCTTTACCTTTTCTTGTTGAGGATACAACTGACCGTTACCCAATATGTACCCTAGGTATTTAACTTGGGAAAAGGCAAAGCGAGATTTTTTGAGTTTATGTGTAAGCCCGCCTTTTCCAAGGCCCCCAGGATCTGTCCCAAATGTTGTAAATGGGTCTGCAAATCTGGACTATGGATGACAATATCATCTATGTAGGCTGCTGAAAAGTGTCGGTATGGGGCTAACACTGTATCCATAAGACGTTGGAACGTAGCAGGAGCCCCATGGAGGCCAAAGGGCAAAACTGTGAAATGAAATAGACCGTCTGGGGTGGTGAATGCTGTCTTTTCCTGATCTTGTAGGGAAAGGGGCACCTGCCAATATCCTTTGGTGAGGTCAATGGTTGTTATATATTGAGCCTCACCAAGGCGCTCTATCATTTCATCAACTCTTGGTAAGAGATACCCATCTTGTTTTGAAACCTTGTTCACCGCTCTGAAGTTGATGCAAAATCTCTTACTCCCATCGGGTTTTGGCACTAGTACCACTGGTGAAGACCAATTGCTCTTAGAGAGCACTATGATCCCTGCCTCTAACATTTTCTGTACCTCCTCTTTTATCAATGCCCGTCGGGCTTCTGGGACCCGATAGGGCTTTTGTTTTACAGTCACCCCCGGAATGGTCGGAATGTGGTGCTCAGCCAAGGTGGTTCGACCTGGTTGATCCGAAAAAATGGAGTGATGTTTCAACAACAAATCCTTCAGTTCGTTCTTCCTGGGTTCGGGAAGGTCGGGGTTCACAACCGCGTGCTCGATGGTATGAGCAGGGGGTGTAGCTAAGGACACTGAGACATGATTTTTAGGAGGGGGACCCAACCACTTCTTTAATATGTTAATGTGGTAAATCTGGGTTCGAGAAGGAGACAGTTTCAAGGCATACGTAGTCCTACCTATTTTCCTTACTTCCTGAAACGGGCCTTGCCACTCCTTTCGGAGTTTGTGAGTAGAGGTAGGAAGAAGGACCAGAGCCCAGTCTCCTAGGTTTAATTCTCTCCATTTCTTGCCTTTATCATAAAAGGTCTTTTGTTTACCTTGTGCTTTCTCTAGGGTTTCATAGGACAAGGTCCGTAGCTTGTGTAACCGGGACTTCAGCTGCTGGGAGTAGTCTAACAACTCTTCAGCGTCTTTTGACCCTGTCTTCTCCCAGCTATCTCTGGTTATTTCTAGCAGTGTACGGGGTTTCCTTCCAAACAGTAACTCGAAGGGTGAAGTTCCTAGACTGCTTTGATATTGGCTTCTTAATACATAAAGGGCCAACGGAAGCAGTTGGTCCCACTGCTTGCCATCTCCGGATAATAGTTTTTTTAAAGTGGTCTTTATCAAACCGTTATACCGTTCGACCAGGCCATCTGTTTGTGGGTGATACACCGAGGTACGTAGATGTTTCACGTTTAGTAGAGTACACACTTGTTTCATGAGACGAGATACGAACGGTGTCCCCTGGTCAGTTATAAGATCCTTGGGGAATCCCATTCTGGCAAACAATTCAACCAGCTTTTGAGAAATGGCACTAGTAGTAGCTGCCCTTAATGGAAACGCCTCGGGGTAACGCGTCGCATAGTCGACTACTACCATGACGTATTGGTACCCCCTGTGTGACTTTGGTAAAGGCCCTATGATGTCTACCCCTATTCTTTCAAAAGGTTTCCCTATGATTGGAAGAGGGACAAGAGGGACTTTAGGAGGAACGTACGGGTTTCTTTTCTGACAGATCTGGCATTCCTGACAGTATTTCTTAACTTGCGCACACACCCCTGGCCAATAGAAATGCTCAATGATGGAGTTAGTGGTCTTTTCTGCACCAGAATGACCTGCTAAAAGGTGAGCATGAGCATAAAACATCACTTGCTCGCGAAACATGGTTGGTACTATTAGCTGGGGAGTGGCCTGATTCTGTCCTACTCTGTATAAGAGGCCGTTTTGCTCAATAAAACAGGGGTAGGTAAGTTGGTTCTGGCCTTTCTTATCCTGTGCGTTCCGCCAAGCAGTTGCCAAGGGAGCATCGTTTAATTGGGCCGCCCTGAAGTTTGTATCAGTGGACCAAGGTTCTTCAGCTAACAGTCCCTCCCTGACCCCATTTCTACCCTGCTTTTCTAGGACTTCCGCCATCAGTGTGGAGAACCACTTATTGTCTGTTCCTATAATAAGGGACTCGGGTAGATTAGGAAGAACTCCCACTTCGCACTGTACTTGGGTACCCTTTTCTGTTGTTAAAGTGACCTGGGCTAGAGGGTAAGTACGCACATCTCCGTGTACACATTTTATCCGGACAGTACGGTCCAAGAGTACAGAAGTATTGCTCAGTGCGTTTTTCTTGATCACAGAATGGCGACACCCTGAGTCCAATAAGGCACGGGTTTTCTTATCGTCTACTAAGACACTTACATAAAATGCTGGTCCTGTCTCTTGGGCATACAGGAGGGCACGAGGAGCATACCCGACCTCCATGGGTTCTTCTTCTTTTTCTTTCTTTTTGCGGCAGAACCTCGCAATATGTCCCCATTCGCCGCATTCATAACATTGTGGACCCGTAAAGACTGGCGGTTCTATCTTCAAGGGTCTAGGCTTCATAGGAGGAGGTTCGCTTTGATTTCTGTATGGCTTTTTGTCAGGTTTTATGGGGGTTTTGTTGACAACAGGTTTCTCGGTTTCACGGAATACAGGCCTGGTTTGAGCTCTAGCATAGGAGTTAGCCATTTCAATGGCATGATCTAAGGTCAGCCCTGCATGCTGTCTGAGCCACCGTTGGGTGCCATAGGGCAATGCCTCCAGAAACTGTTCCAGGTAGATTTTGTTCATCACGTTATCAATATTCCCCTCTTGTGGTTTTAACCACCTGTCTGCTGCGTCTTTCAACTTGTAGAAAAGAGTCTTAGGAGCATCGTTTGGGGTTCCTCTTTCTTGTCGGAACCGTATTCTGTGAGTCTCATCATCAACCCCCAGTCTATCTAGAACTATTTGTTTCACATGTCCATAGGCTGCAGTGCCATCCTTATTGGCCAACTGGTATGCTGCCTGTGCTTCTCCTGTAAGGAGAGGAGCTAGGTAAAAGGGCCATCTCTCCCCTGGCCAGGCGCTAGCTCGGGCTGCCCTTTCAAAATTTAGGAAGAAAGCGACAGGATCATCTCCGGAAACATATTTTTGGAGCGGTACTACTGCTCCAGGAGGGTGTGCGGCTCGGCTTTGTCCCAGAACAGCTAACAGTTGCGTTTGTCCTTCTGCAAGTTTAGTGAGATGATCAGCCTGTTGTTGAATAGCTGCAGTGAATGTAGCTCTATCACTGTCTGCTTGCTCGTAAGACCGCCCAATCGCCCACTCTAGTTTGGACTGTCCTTCACTCATTTGGTTCAATAAGGTCTCCATCTTGTAGTATCAGATGAATATTCTCCTGGCTGGCTCGCCACTTGTCACCTTTAAGGTCACAAGAAGAGAAGGAGCCAACACTAGGGGCGACTTTATGCCTCTTTTAATGTGGTAATTCACATCAAACAAAAGGTTCTTTGAAGTATACAAAAACAATAAAGGTCCAGGATCATTCCTTAGGTCCTCAGGTCAGTTCCTTGGGACGGTGTATGGGTTCTCCAGCGCATGTAAGAAAAGGAGAAAACGAGGCTTTAGTGGGCTGTTCACGTTATATAGGCTTTGCAGAAAGAGGGGAAGGGTGTGAGGAAAGAGCCAGAACCACCACCCCACTAAGAGTGAGTCGTGCAACATCCACAAGTAACGGTGTGCCCAAGTGCTCTCTGTCTTCTCCTTCCCGGTCCCTCCCTTCTTGAACGGTAGTAGTGAACTCAAACGGGCACGCACCTGGTAAAGCCACGCGTCCTCCTTCGCGTGGCTGGGCGAACCGCGGTGTCGTTGGCCTCCTGGCTTTACAGCTGCCGACGTCCGGTTCTCCTCTGGTCCCGTCCTGGTGCCTTCTCTGCTTCCGGTGTCGGTTCTCCCGTAGGGCTCCGTCGCCTTTCCTTCGACTCCCGGTCCTGTCGCGTTGGTCTCCGCTTCCAGACTCGTCTTCTCTTCGCGCTTCAGGTCCTCCTCCCATGACGGAGACGCAGCGTCTTCCAGGTCCTCCCCCATATGGCGAGAGGTGGCTCCTGATAGGTCCAAAAAGTCAGGTGGTCCATGGGCGAGGCCTTCGTCACGAACCCAAAGGCTATCCTTAAAGGGCCCGTAGTAGTCCGCCTGTTGAGGAGACGGATAATCAGTTAGCCCAGCCGGGGCCGAGCAGGGGACCCCCTGACACATACATTTTAAATAAAATATATTGGAATGCAAAAATCTCTGTAGTAAAAAGTCAAGTTGACTACGATCAAAAGAAATACCATTAATGGACCGGCAGAGCTTTTCAAAGGTGGACTATGATCAAAAGAAATACCATTAATGGACCTGCATAGCTTTTCAAAGCTGACAGCTTACTGAAAACAATAGCATATCTCTTAATTCATCAAATGCAAAGGGCAGCGTCCTTTCACACGATAATCGCACCTAGGTGGTCAATACAATGACAAGAAAACAATTCCCACATAGGATAAAAAACACAACACAGTGTAGCATGCTACCCATGTAGGTAAGCGATCCGCATTGAGTAGCGCTATCAAAATGTTGCAATACAATAGGCTAGCTGGAAAAAGTGCTAGCTACTCCTTGCAAATAGGTCTGTGCTGTATGAAAAATCTAAAAACAAAATTTAAAAAAGGAAAAAAAAAACACACCAAGAAATACAAATACATGGTACTGGCAAACCATGTTCCACTAACATGAGGAAGAAGCCAATTCTTTGAGGTGTACATATCAGTCTTCCATACCAAACTACTTCGAACTACAGCCTCCGGCCTTCTCTGCCTGTGCACTAGCCAACAGTGAGTGCGGGAGCCGGCTGTGGGGGCCGTAGGGGTATACAGAGAGGTCCCTCTAATTATCTGGGCGAGAGTTGAGAGGCGGAGGTGCCCTGCATGAGCTAAGAGGCTTTCCTGAGCTGGCTCAGTAAGTGGGTCTCCAAGTGATCAGGCAGGGCAATTTACCCATCTACGCTATTGGCGCACTTGTGCACCCAACTGGCAAGCTTTGCGGTTAGCCCACTGGCACCACCGGTCAGGAGACTGGACCATCTCTCCGTCGCCGCGGAGCCCTCCGTGCAACGCGCCCTCATTGGAGACTCTGAGCTGGGGTACGGAATGAAAGGAACCCATCTCAGGAGAACACGGTGCAATGCGCCCTCATTGGAGACTCCGAGCTGGGGTTAGGAATGAAAGGCGTCCGTCTCAGGAGAACACTGTGCAGTGACAGTCTGAGTGTTGCCAGATCATGAGTGGAGTTGAAGTGGAAGAAAGGAGTGACCAGATTGCACGCGGCGCTGGTGCTGGCAGCTGGTTCGCTTAGTCTGCAGTAGAAGAGTATCACAGTATACGAGTGATTCTTGAGTTGAACATTTTGGCTGCATCCTGGTTGCATCTGCTTGGCAAGGTGGTAATGGGAAATGGTGGGGTGCCTTCGCTTCGTCTTGCCCACACCGCTGCTTCAAGGTCAACCTGGAGCTGAGGAGGGGCCGTAGAGCAGCGGCCCACGGGCTCCTCAGGGTCAGGGAAGTCCGCGTCAGTTCTAGCTGCTCCCTGGATGGTACGAGGCACGAAGGGGCTGAGCAAGAGCCGACCACGCATTATGTGGCAGATGTGACGGCCTCTGCCCGGAGAACGCCGGGCTACACGGCGAGGAAGTCTTGAGTGCCAAACGTGCGCAGAGGCCTGTGGAGCGCCTGGGCAGAGCCCCGGTAGAATGGAGCTGGAGTCTCCCGAGGCTGGAGACGCCGCAGTGGTTGCCCGTCTAGCGCAAGAGCTGGATCCCGAGATCTGAGGTGCGAGCAGCCGCCCCCGCCCTAGGAGCTCGACAGCAGGGCGGTTTGGGGGATCCATTTAGATCGAAGGGACAAGAGTTGATCAGACCCGCAACAAGAGCGCCCACTTCCCGCAATCGCTAAAAGGTGAGTGAGGGGTGGCCTGCGTCGGAGAACTTGGTGGGGCCCCTCTCGTGATCATCTTCTGCTTAACGGCGCGCAGCGCCAATGAGGAACCGCAAAGTGGTACAATAACTTGGCGATGCCCTAAACTGTTCCCTTGAGCGGGTGGAGCGCGGAAACCCCCCGACAAAATTTAGAGAAGCGCTGATGAAACTTTAATTGGGGCACAAAATTGCTTGCACGCCTCAATTCAGCGGGAGGCCTTGTTCACCTAGTTAGTAACTGCCACCACAGATCTCAGAAGTACCCTGTAATTTCGGCAGGGATGCGAGGAATACAGGCAGTGTCTTGGGGCTACACAGCTGTGTACCCGAAAATAAAACTCGGTTGGTATCATCATCTCAACACCATCAAAATGGCTGATTTCTAAGCAATCCTCTCCATTACCAACCAAGGACTGGCATCCATTTTGTGCTTCCTCTTTCATTATCAGAAATAGAAGAGGTATGCACTCATGACAAAGTGGGCCTGGAAACAGAAAGAGGAATGTTCTTTCAATCTCTGGTGGCCATCTTGGATTGGGCAACCCTTTTGGTGCTTCCTCTTCCACTATTAGAAATAGAAGAGGTATGCACACATGATATAATGCTGCTTCTCCCCTCTACATTTCTGCCTGTTTTAGCCTTGTTAGGTATCTCCCTTTGGTCCTGATATGACCTCTCTCCTATTAGTTTTATTCTCACTTGATTTCGGGAATATGCGCACCCCTCTTATTTTACTTCTGTGCGCTATCACTACCCTAGTGGCCCCTTTTTCTATCCACCACACCACATCTTCACCTTATCTCCTTATCATGGCTTCCAGTTGAATTAAGTCTGGAATCAACTGCTTCAAAGTCATGTATCCCCTTATCTGTCCAAAGCAGCAGCAAAACGGTTCAAGCATAACACCATTGAACAATTTCCAGATTCCCTCTTTTTTGACCAATTCCATAATGGGTGCCTAGGGAAGATCAAAAATGACTTCATTTTCTTCACTCATGACATCCCTTCCTGGTCCTCCAACTTCTTTAATTCCTTCAACGTCTCCTCCTGCTCTTCCTTCCCGCATGAGAAGCGGTTAAAAATGTATCCCTCCGCTTGCTTTATTGGCTCTCTCACCATTACACTTGATAACAATGGCACTGTCATGATCCAAGCTTCAGACTCCTGTCTCTCTCTCTTTGACCACTTCTTCCACTCCCTTCGTCCCACCCCTGTGACTACTATCTCTCTATATTCTTCCTCTTCTTCTTCTAACTTGTCTGCTTTCTCCCTTTCTCCCCCCTGACCTCCACACATTCCTTCAGACCGCTCTCCCAGGACCTTCTCTTGTTCCCTCCCCTCCCATTCTGCCCCCTTCCCAACCGGACCTCACCCTTACCTTGTCTGCTTTATACCCCACTTCACCTCTACATCCTGCATCTTTCCATTATTCCACTCCCTTCTCTCGCCCCCTAATTTCCCTATTCCTACCCATTTCCCCCCAATTTAATCCACATTTCTTACAACCTGAACTACCAATCAACTCGCCTTACCCTCCCTCCCCTTTTCTCCTCACCCCTTTCCGCTCTTCACCTTTCCTCGTACCTTTGATTCTGTTCTTACACCTCCCATCTCTCTACAACCTTCACTACCCCCTCCTATATCTCACATCCCTGACTCCCCTATTTGTAATTCCATCATCTTTCCTCCCACTGACCTTACACCTCCCATCTCTCCACAACTTACACTCCCCCCTATGCTTCACAACCCTGTTTCCCCTCTTAGTAATTCCTCCCTCTTCCCTCCCTTTGACCGCACAGTCCTTCACCCCTCCCACAACTTTCATTTAGCTCAAGCCTCCCCACTCTGCCTAGGGCCTGCACCCCTACATTCACCTTTCATTACCAATGGTACCTGGCCTGCACCCTCTATCTTCTCCCCATTCCTGTGGCCTTCCTTTGACCTCCCTGCTTCCCCTCCCTGTACAGCCCCTTCTCCTATCATCTCACCGTATCCATGGCCTTCCCATAACCCCCCTCCTCCTCTCGCAATCCAGGTCTACTTCTCAATTTTCTCCTCCTATGTATGATCTCTATTCTTCACCTCTGTTCAACACCAGTAAAAATATCACTGTAACTCCATCCACTCCTTTCTATCACCATCTTTCCCCCCCTCAGACCCTTGCATCACATCTCTCTCCCCAGTCCCCCACAGCCCACTGTCCTCCTTCGCCAACTTCACTTCCTCCCCCACCTTCGACCCTCACACCCCAACACTCTCCCCGGTCCCCCCTTCCCTCTGTCCTCCTTCGCCTAAGCCACTCCCTCCCTTAACCATTGAGCCACCCTTCACTCCGTGCTCAGCTCACCTCTCTCTGGAAACTAAACTTGATTCTGTCATCTCTTCCATTTCCCAGCTTGAAGCGTCCATTTCACTCTTATGTGCTAAGATATCCCCCTCCCCGATTAACCTCCTGAGGAGTTCCTTGCTCCCGCGCCCCAAGAAACCCAACCACAGTCTGTCCTTCACAGACATCACCAGCTTACTGGCTAGCTACAAGACTACCAACGTCAATTCCCCTCCACTCGCCTCTCCTAACAATTCTACTCAATTTTCCATCTCTTCCATCAGAACTTACCAGCCTTCCCCCAAGGGGCACCCTCATTCAAGAATCCAATCCCTATCCCCCTTAACCCGTTAACCGCGGCGGTAATTCTGCTGCGGTGCGGGCGTTTCCGTGCGCGGGTGGGGCCGCGTCGGCCATTGGCTGACGGCAGCACTGGGGAGGTAGTGCTGCCGTCAGCCAATGGCCGACTGCAGCAAGGAAAGGGTTAACAGTCCAGACACTCACATCACCAAAACAGTTGCGTCAGAGCTACACTGTATGCTCCATAACTGCAGATCTGCAACCAAACACAAACTGGAAATCTCTGACACCAGCACCCAGCACAATCTCAACATGCTCTTTCTCACTGAGATCTGGTTTAATGACTCCTCTCACACTTCATTTAATCTTTTGATTCCTACTGACAACTCTATCTTCAGAAACGACAGAACAGACAAGATCGGGGGAGGTGTTGCGATTATCTTCAGAAACTCCCTCTGAATCAAAAGCCTTTCCCACCATCCTCTTTCGCACTTTTGATGCCTTTCCCTAGAACTCCAAGTTCATCATGGTTCACCCTTCAGGTTCCATGCCGTCTACCACCCGCCTGGTAATTGGTCTTCCTTCATGGAGGAACTCATCGACTTCATTAGTGACCAATATTCACAAAGCGGCAAGCAGATCTTCCTAGGTGATTTCAATCTCCACTGGGGCTCTATGGAAGACTCGGCTGCCAACAAACTTGCAACCTTTCTCTCAGCTATCGATCTTGTACAACCTGCTCGGAGATTACACACGCCAAGGGCTCAATTCTGGACCTTGTTATTTCTAAATCAGACCAGCTTACCACTGCTCCCCCATCCGTGTAGACTGGTCAGAGCATTTCCTCATTCCCTTCCGTTTTCACCTATTGCAAATTATAACTCTCGGCCAACCTAAAAGAGCCTCTACTTGGTTCCGCAATACAAAAAACATTGATCTTGGGACTCTATGTGATTCTGCTATGCGTTCACTTCCTAGTCTACACCCCAATATGGATGTCAACGATCTCACCCCCCATTGCCTCTCAATCCTTGCAGTCGAAATCGTCAAGGTAGCTCCATTCCAAAGCAAAAGGAAAAGACACACCCCATCAGCTCCTTGGTTCAATAAAGCTCTCTATGACAAAAGGAAAAACCTTAGAATCTTGGAGAAACATTGGAGACAATCTCCTTCCACCTCCAATCTCTCTCTTTTACATTCAGCAAGATCCAAATACCACAAGCACATCTTCCAGGAAAAAACATCACATTTCAGATCCCTCCTTGATTCAGCTAAAAACAGACCCAAAAAACTTTTCGACCTCATCAAAAACCCATATTGTTCTCCCCAAACCATCAAACCTGAGGATGCTTCAAAGAAAGCAACTGAGTTCGCTATATTCTTTGATCGAAAGGTAAAATCTCTGGTGGATCAGGTCACCCACCCCTCCCCCGTTAAGGAGTGAAAATCCTTAGTCACTTGGCAGAACTTTGCCGCCATCTCGGAAGATGATCTCCTCAAATGCATCCTCGAAACCAAACCCTCCAACCATTCTTCTGACCCCATACCCAGTGTCATCGCCATTGATTTCTATACCAACACTCTCTCCTATTGGACCAGGCTAGTTAATCTCTTCCTCAGTCAAGGATCCCGCCCAGTTGTCCTCAAAACAAGACAGGTTAACCTCCTTCTAAAAAAAACCTCTGCAGATGCAAATGACCTTAATAACTTCTGCCCCATCACCAATCTCCCTTTTCTTTCAAAGATCACACAAAAATGTGTTGCAAAACAACTTTTCCAACACATTATGGACAATAATCTCCTTGACATTTTCCAGTCTGGCTTTATTCAAAATTGCAGCACTGAAACAGCCCTGTTGCGAGTGATCGATGACGCGCTGCATATACTCGATTCGGGGGAATCGTGCCTTCTGATTCTTCTTGACCTCTCTGCAGCCTTTGACACTGTTCATTACAACACCCTCCTTAACACTCAACAGAGAATGGGTGTGGAAGGCACAGTACTCAAATTGGTTTGCCTCATTCCTCTCAGACAGATCCCAAATGATCAAGATTGCGAACAATCTCTCGTCTCCACTGGTGGTTGGTCAAGGCGTCCCTCAAGGTTCTATCCTTGCTCCCACTCTGTTTAATCTCTATCTTGAACCATTAGGGAACCTCCTAAGCAAATCTGGAATCCTCTACCATCTCTATGCAGACGACACCCAAATCTACCTCAAGGTGTCTTCCTCTCACGATCTCTCACTACTCAACTCTACTCTCAACTCTATTCACAACTGGATGTTAGTTCACCTACTCATTCTCAATCCCTCCAAAACGGAATTCCTCCTCTTATCTAGCTCTCTCTCTCTGCTTCCTGTTCAATCCTGGAGTTGATCATTGTTGACTGCGCTAAATTCTTAGGTGTTATTCTTGATAAAAGACTCAACCTAATCTCACACATCAACTCCATTTCCAAGAGCGCACGTTATCAGCTGCGCCTTCTATGGGGGATTCGTCGGTTCTTCCCGGAGAATGACCTAAAAACCTTGGTCCAGTCGCTAGTTCTCTCTAGACTGGATTATTGTAATTCTCTTCTGACGGGCCTTCCCAAATCTCACCTCTCCCCCGTCAAATCCGTCCTCCATTCAGCAGCCCACTTCATTACAGGGTCCAAACGTAGTGACCACATCACTCCTATCCTGTCTTCTCTCAGATGGCTTCCCATCGAGGCAAGAGCTATTTACAAAATGGCGTGCATCACCCAAAAATCTTTGCACTCTTCCTCCCCTCGCTATCTGGCGAATAAACTGAAATTGTCTGGAGGCTCAAGACCTTCTTGGAATGCGGAAAAGTTCCTGCTTGAGCCCCCCCTCCTTCAAAAAGGAAAAATTGATGGCGCAATCGTTCTCAGGTAATGCGGTGAAAATCTGGAACTCGCTTCCTCCTTTGCTCCGTGCCATCACCTCCATCCAGATCTTCAAAGCGGACCTCAAATCTCTTCTATTCCAAAGACACTTTCAGAACTAAATCCCTCCTTCTCAGACCCCACCAGGAAGTTTTTTAGTCATTGTAAATTTGTCTTATATATTTATATTTTTGTTTGTACATTCTGTGCTTGCATTGTTTGATATTGTGTTCCTTTTGCCTGCGTTGTTTTGATTCTATGGCCTGCTATTTTTGTTTGTTCCATTTTTGTAACGGTTCTCTCATGTAACGTAACTGGTTCTATTGTACAGTGCTCTGACACCTTCGGGTAAAGTGTGCGCTTTATAAAAATGTAATAAATAAATAAATAAATAAAGTATTGTATTGTAATTCCCCACCATCTTAATCAATGTGAGAGAGCGCAATTTGAATACAAAGTATATAGTAACCATATCTAGACGTATATGTTATAAACGTAGGAATGAAACGCACATCGAAATGTAAAGTTGGCGATTATAGCATAAAAGCCAATGAATGTGATAACATGGTATAGGAAATGTAAATGTATTCACACGTTAAAATGCATTAGATTTAGAAGACCCGTATACATGATGGATATATATATATAGAAATGTGTAGAAATGCTTAGGAAATATCGAACGTGCACAGTAGAATTCATGTACGTGTGTAACCTTAAATTGGAGAAGCGGCGAGAAATGTAACGTGGAAAGACGTAAACGGAGAAACGTGGATAAATATATAAGAGACCTCACATAAAGATGTAACCAAGGAAAATGCATAAGCTATATTCTATGCAGTCGTATTCAATGTATTTCATATAGTTGATGTAAAATGTATTTAAGTATAACTAAGGCTTTTGCTAAAAATACGGATATATAAATGTATGCCAAAGGTTGTACTGTGTAGAAGGTTTCTGTAGGAATGCTGGAAGAGTTTAGGTCATTTGTGTTTGTAACCTAACTGGTCAAGAGTTCGAAGGAGCATAGTCAAATGAATGTAATTTAGAGGGCTTGTGAAAGTCGTAAATAGCTTGAAGTGGACATGAGAGCCGAGAAGTCTAGCACTTGTTAGATTTAAGGTGACAATGCCGGACGAAGCTTATTGCTCGAACGTGAGGAGCAACACTTTGAATGTAGACTATGTTTTGACAAGACCATTCACAGGACCTAGCAGGGTCAAGTTAAGAGACATAGAGTTAAGGCCTTGTCTAAATTTGTATGATACCTGATCTGAAAGAATCAATAAAAGTCGACGATGAGATGATGAAGATGACATCTAAAGAAGAAGGTCAACTTAACGAACGACGCAAGGAGTGGACCAATGGAAGAAGCAGGAAGTTGACATCATCGGGGAAAGTCCGTGGTGGGCGTCAAGGGGCGTTCCACCCACACTGTGATTGTGTATTTAGGGACAGCACCCCGGGGAGGAGAGCAGAACCATTAGCAATGAGGAGCAGCAATTGGGAGATTAGGAACAGCGAGACGAATTGCTCAGAGCAAGGGCGAAAGGTAGATGCCTTGAGCAGATGCGCTGAGAGATCAGAAGCGCAAGGGAGCAGTAGGCCGAGGACCCTTAGAGAGCGGATGGGTAGGCAGGTAGGGTACTGCTTCTGAAACTTAAGATTTCCTTTAGAGGCTAAGAGAGTTTGAACTTCTTTGGAAGTCAAACTGCTGACACCTTTTTAGGGAAGAAACTTGCGAAGTAGGGTTGTCACATAGCATAGAGTAGGGACAGATTAACTTGATGATATTTTTTATCTTACTGCAGATGACGCAGAAAGAACCACTTCACACCGAAGCTTAAGCGGCTGATATTGTAATTGATTTTGTATTTTGTATACTTTGAGATTTTATCCTGAGTGGATTGTATTGCATTCAAAATTACTTCCTATAAAACTTTTAAACTTTATCAGTTGTAAGTGGTTCTTCAGAGTGGCGTCAGTTAATGGGGTTTGTCTAACCTATTCGGGGTTGTCTTTTACTCAATGACAGATACAAATCGGTCCGAAGTTGACGAATGAGATAAATTATTAATTTGATCATAATCATAAATTGATATCAAAATCTCATTCCCCGCAGTTGGTAGCAGAGTATGATGGTTATCTTCTTGAGGAAGACGACCTAGGCCAGGTTAGTTTACCCCAAGGTCCCTAGTCATCGTCGACCAGAAGAAGAATTGCAGCCGAAGACGGTGCTGACGGTGCGTCGAGAGAAAAGCAGCAGAATCGGTCGAGAGTGAGTATAAGGGTCATGCGTTGTAAGATTGCGGTGTTTTATGTTGTTCCTGTGTTGTAATGTCAAGCGGAGTTGAATGCCTGTAGTATGATTGGGGGAAGGTTGTGAGCGCGCGCAACCGGATGAAATCTTATGTCCAGAGGACTTAAGTGGTTCAGGTGTATCGAACACCTAAAGTAATTTGTCTACCATTGAAAGGGGGTCATGAGGTACCATTGATTTCCCGACAGACCGATGATAGGGGGAGCGTATGTGTGAGTGAATGAGTAGCGGACGCTGGTCGTACGTTTACTGTGTGTAAGTAACCTATCAGTTGAGGCACGTGTCCGACCGTAAGAGGAAAGACACTGTGCCAGTTGAGGTAGCAATTACAGTTAGACTGTGGCCGTACAGTCAGAGAAAAGTGATCGCTTGGACGGAAGTAGTCATTTTTCAATGTATGAATGAAAACGCATGTGAAATCGTGAGACGAGTCGAGAAACGAGAGAAGCTGCTGAGGAAGAGACAAGTGACGTCAGCGTAGAGCCGCGCTGAGATTGGTCGGTTGGTGTAGAACCGTGCTGGGATAGGCTGATTAGCGAGAGTCGTACAGGGATTGGTGGTTGTTATCAAAGACGCAAATAAGTAAGAAATATCATACGTGATCAAAATGAAGTGTTTTAAGGGTTTAGGAAAAATCTTTAAAAAGAAAAGGAGAAATTTATATGCCGGAGAAGAAGCTCCACCAGAAGGCACACCAGCATATCACATGGCAGTAAATGTAGGCTTGCACTCGATATTATGGATTTCCGAGTGGCACAGGCTAACTGAAGGGCAAAAAGAACTAGCGTTTCCAAGATTTGGAACATTTAAATTAGAAGTGTTGAACCAACTGAAGGCGACAATGCTTTCAATGAGACCTCTACCTAGGCCAACACAATTTGAAGCTCTTGGTGTGTGGTTTAGAACAGCACACGAAAGGGGTGTAAAGAGGCGACAAGAAAGAGTGAGAAGATCGGTAAAAGCAGTGCAGGATGCTAAATGGGACGATGAAGCTAAGAAATGGAGGGTACAAAAGATAGAAGCGGACAAACTGTTCACCATGATAGAGGCTACGGGAGAAAGGAAACCTCTAGAACAAGATGATGAGGAAAGCGAGTCGGAGGAGGATCTAATAGAAAGGTTGTTAACAGATAGACCACCTCCATACAGCGGTGAACTTGCGAGTCCTATATTACCGCAAACAGACGGAGCTAGGTGGGGGGAGTATAAGTCAATCCCGGTAACCGAGTGGGACGCTAACAAGACTGAGGAAATACCCCAAACTAGTTCTGAACAGAGAGTAGTGGGAAGATTTGTGGTCCAGAAGGTTCCGGAGACGCAATGCGCTAGGTCATACCAAATGCCGGACGCTTTGCAGGTCCCGGTCACCATAGGCCCTATTGTGTCAATCTATAACCCAGAAGGGGTCCAACAGGAGGAACAGGCACGATGGGACAGTGAAAGAGCAGAAGTGGAGAATAGGAATACCACAATGAATCCCCACAGGCAAATACGAGCACCAATAAGTCGGAGTACCCCATTAGATTCCGCAACGGGTCCCAGGGTAGAACAGGGAGGTCGAAGAGGACCGATGGATTTGAGGGGTCCTAAACCAAAAACCCATAAGGAATTAAGGGAATACCTGAGAGAATGGGACGCTGCCGAAGAGGCTCGGAATAAAAGTTTAGAAACGGGATCCGGGTGGAGAGAGCAGGATAACAGGATTCTCTCTCATTGTGGAGCTGGCGAAAGCAGCCCCGAGTGGGAGAGAGGAAGCCAAGAGAGCAGAAGAGATACTTATCCTGCTGAGAACAGCAATAGGCTAATGTGCGAAGACAGAAGTGCAGGGTGTGGCGAAGTGCCTCGCGTCACCTTCAGTGAAGGGGAACATAGGACACAGGAGTACCGGAATACCTTTAGGTGCACACACCATGCCCCAGGTGAGAATGTGAGACATTGGAGTCACGGAAACATGGAGAGTCGCGAAGCGTCTCGACATGCATCCGGAGATAGTGGAAGGAGTCATGAGAATTCAGGGAGTCGCGAAACGTCTCGCCATGCATCCGGTGATCACGAAAGAGATCACGGGAACACGGAAGACCGGCGAGGGCCTTTCATTTTATTAAGCGATACCAGACAACAAGCAAGTTATAATGAGTTAGAACCGAACGTTGGATCCTATCTCACATCTGGAGAAACCGAGCCGAAAAATCGGAACGTAGGGTTGGGGGACGGAGCATTATTCCACCATACCCCACGTGGAGATGGAAAGGCTTGGGATCTAGAAGGGTGGGAACGAAGAGATGGAAGGAAGACTCCTCATAACTCACCTGTGCTCAGGCGTAGGGCGCACAGTGGAGGTGAGAGGGATATGAGAGAGGAACATAGAACTGAAATGCTGAAAGCTGAAATAAAAGCAAAACGGCTAGACGTGATGAGTTTGAAGGCAGATCTAGATGAATTGATTGATGGTACAGTGCCATTAGAGAGATTAGCCTCGTATACACCAGATGAGATACTGTTTCTATCCAAAGATATTACTCGGAGGGCGAGGTCAGCTCATGAGAACTTATCTAATTTAGCAAACAGGTACATGGTAGACCTATCACGAACTAAGGCTTTACAGAGTAACCATAGGCTAACTTGCACGGATCAGGATTTGGATGATCGCAGAACGATCGCGCTGAAAGTACACATAAGGGAATTGATCGTAAGTATCAGAATATGGAGAGATCTAGATAGATGGGAGGAAAGATGGTCCAGAAAGGGCTCTGTCAGACGGAGTGTGCTTGAGGAGTCCCAGGACGCAGGCTTGATGCGAATGGAAGCCTTCCCTTTGCGAGAAATCGCGAATGGAAGCTACGTTCATGTGCCCTGGAGTAGGGGGGATTTGGCGGCATTCACCAATTCCTTCCCAAAGCTTAGGGATAACCCCGTCGAGTGGTATAAGCAGGTAGAAAGATTCGTGAAGATCTCGAAGGTACTGTGGATCGATTTGAACACACTGTTCGATATCGTAGTACCCGGAGACTTGTGGACGGCGTGCAAGCTTAGTGTTGAATGGCCTACTTGCGAGCCACCGAGAAATATTCGGACGAATGGTCCATCACTCAGAGTCATGGAAAAATACGAGAGAGTAATAACATGGCTAAAAGAGAAAGTGCCAGTGCAAGACATAGACTGGGTAAAGATAGATCGAACTACCCAAGAGCCAAAAGAGACAGTTCATGAGTTTTACGAGCGATTGCTGAAAGCATTCAAGCAATACAGCGGGTTAGATGTGATGGATCCCAAGGACATAGGACAGTTTGTTTCAAAGTTTGTCTTAGGATTGAGACCAGAAATATGCCTAATGATCCAGCAGCATCTGATCTGTTGGCAGAACAAGCCTTTAGATGAAATTCTGAGGTATGCAAGGTACTGTAGTGACGAGATAGACTCTAAGGCAAAGAAGCTTAAAGAAAAGTTAATGCTAGTGCAAATGCAAGCTGCTGGAAAGGATAAACCGCGGCAGCAGGGAACAGGAACGCAGGCAAAGAAACAGAATAATCAGAGCAGAGACGAGGAAGAAAGACCGAGACCGAGAATGGATATCGCGACACTGAAAAAGACGACGAGATGCCATCAGTGTAATGAGGTGGGACACTGGCGACGCGAGTGTCCTTACAATGTTGAGTCAGGGGAATTTGAGCAGGAGGAGGAAGAGGTCCAGAACAACGTGGTTAAGGGAGCCATAGTCCCGAAGGGCAGGTTTGTCAAAGGGGGGACTCAGACTCCTCGAGCCCCGTTTCCTCAACCACCTCGCATCTCAAACGGAGGGAAGACCTACAGACAGATGCCATTGTTTGTAGGAGGAGAGGAATGCTACTACGTTGATCCTCTTACAGGGCAGCGGGCGAATAGGGAGGAAGATTGTACTCTAGGAGCCGCTTTGGAAGTAGATCAGAGAGGACCATACGTAGAGGCGGAAATAGCGGGATGTCCTACGACCTTTTTGGTGGATACAGGGGCCACTCGATCCACGTTGAGATCCGCGGTAGTCCCAGGTCTGCCAATATCAGGAGAAACGGTTCAGGTGGTAGGAGTTGCGAACAAAAGGATGACGAATCCCTTGACCGAACCAGTGTCAGTAAGGATAGGGAATTACAGTGACGAACATCAGTTTGTGATCTGCGATTCTAGTCCTGTGTGCTTATTAGGGAGAGATTTGCTGTGCAAACTGAATTGCACGATACATTGCACACCCGAAGGAGTAGAAGTGCAGACCAATGACGAGGACGCTGATTTTAAAGTTGTAAACTCAAGGGAATGTGTGGAACTTTATCCTACCTTAACAGTGGAGGAGCTTCCGCAGGACTTGAGGGAGAAAGTCTCAGCTGAGGTATGGGATTTTACTGGGGAAGAAATTGGATTGATCAAAGGAGTGGAACCGGTAAAAATCTTGGTTAGACCCCATGCTGAGTATCCAAGAACACCACAGTATAAGCTAACGCCAGAGACGATTGCAGGGATCAAGCCTGTGATCGAATCCATGATTAAGCAGGGAATATTGAAGGAGATCGTGGGAAGTCCATGTAACTCCCCGATCATGGGTTTGCAGAAACCGAGTGGAAAATACAGAATAGTGCAGGATCTTCGAAAGATTAATAACATTGTTGTCTCATGTTGTCCAGTGGTACCGAATCCATCAGTCATATTGTTTCAGATACCGTTCCAAGCTGAATGGTTTACTGTGATAGACTTGTGTCAGGCTTTCTTTTCGATACCGTTAGACGAAGAGAGCCAGTATCTTTTCGCTTTCAAGCTGGAAGATCGCGTCTTAACATGGTGTCGTATCCCTCAGGGGTATACAGAGAGCCCATCGATCTTTAACCAGTTATTGAAACGTAATCTTGAGAGTCTAGTACTGCCCAAGAAGTCAGTTCTGGTCCAGTACATAGACGACCTCCTCGTTGCGTCAGAAACTGAGGAAGCTTGCAGAGAAGACACCATCACCTTGTTAAATCACTTGGCCGAGAACGGACACAAGGTGTCTCCAAGTAAATTGCAATATTGTAAGACTGAGGTGCAATACTTGGGCCATAGGATTGAAAAGGGAAAGCGGAAGGTGTCTCCAGACAGAATAGAGGCGATTATGAAAATGAACGCGCCTACGACACAAAGAGAAGTCAGGATGTTTCTAGGCATGGTTGGTTATTGTCGACAGTGGATAGCAAACTTTTCACTGAAGGCCAAACCGTTATTACAACTGACGCACAAAGGAGTAAGTGATCCGGTACCATGGGACAAAGATTGTTTAATGGCGTTTTTGCAGCTGAGGGAGGACTTATGTCGTGCCCCGGCTTTAGGAATGCCCGATTACACCAAACCTTTTTTGCTTTACTGCTGCGAGAGAGAGGGATGCGCTTTAGCGGTATTAGCACAGGTCCATGGAGATGCGCGCAGGCCAGTGGCGTACTTTTCGGCTACATTAGATCCAGTAGCCGCAGCGTTGCCCGGATGTCTCAAATCCGTAGCTGCAACGGGTGTCAGCATTGAACGATCTGAAAGCGTAGTTATGGGTCATCAGTTAGAAGTGTATGTACCACATTCTGTAGAACTGTTAATGACCAGGACTAAGACTCAGCATCTGACGAATAGCAGGCTCACACGCTACGAGCAGGTCATACTGGCTGCCGAGAATGTGACCCTCAAGAGATGCTCTGTCTTGAATCCTGCAACCTTGATGCCACTTCCGAATGAAGTGGATGACGAAAATTGTACAGAACATGACTGCCTCGATGTGACTGAACTATGTACCAAACCAAGACCCGATATCGTAGATGAGCCATTGACAGACCCAGACGAAATTTTCTTCGTCGATGGTTCATGCGTAAGAAGCGATGTCGGTCAGCTGAGAGCAGCTTATGCAGTATGCACGATTACCAGAGTTATAGAAGCCGCTTGCCTGGAAGGAGTACACTCCGCACAGGTAGCTGAAATTGTGGCTTTGACTCGTGCTTGCTTAGCAGGCGATAGACTTCGAGTCACCATATACACCGATAGTCAGTATGGATTTGGCGTAGTTCATGATTACGGGCAGTTGTGGTCTCAAAGAGGTTATATGACCTCCTCGGGTTCTCCTATTAGGAATGGAGAATTCGTGAAACTACTGTTAGAGGCTTTGCAAAAACCTATGGCCATAGCTGTGGTCAAATGTGTAGCACATACCAAAAATACGGATTTTGTATCACTAGGAAATAAATATGCAGATGAGGTAGCGCGTTACTGCGCAGAGCAGGGATATTCTCACACTGATGCAAAAGTGGGGGGAATCCAGGAAATGACTGAACTGACCATGTTGTTAGACACTGTAGATACGTGGGATGAATTGAGAGCAGTACAGGAAAATGCACCAGATAATGAGAAAAAGGGCTGGGAAACAGCAGGGTGCGGAAAAAGTGAGATGAATTTCTGGGTGTCTGCCGACGGAAGGGCAGTATTACCAAATGAACTCATTAGTCCAATGGCAAGGAAATTGCATGGATCAGCACACATAGGAAGAGATGCTATGGTGAGAGTATTCAGACAAACGTGGTTTAACCCTAAATTTAGAGTAGCGGCAGAAGCAGTGTGTCAGCGATGCACGATCTGTCAGCAACTAAACGTAGGAAAGAGAACACCAGTTACATTGAGTCACATTGGGAGGTCTGGGGGGCCTTTCAATAGGATGCAGCTTGATTTTATTGAAATGCCTAAATGCAATAGACTCAGATACGTGCTAGTGATTGTTTGCATATTTCCTAGATGGGTTGAGGCTTACCCTACACGTAGGTGCGATACACTTACAGTAGCAAAATTGTTACTTAGAGAGTTGATACCGAGATTTGGGGTGCCATCCTCTTTGGAATCGGACAGAGGAACTCATTTCAATAGCAAAGTGGTGAAGATGCTGTGTTCAGCTTTAAATATCGATCAGAAGCTACACTGCAGCTATCGACCAGAAGCTTCAGGGATCGTAGAGCAAATTAACAGTACTATCAAGTCCAGACTGGCTAAAGTTTGTTCATCGACATCCCTGAGTTGGCCAGACGCACTTCCAGTAGTTCTTATGAGCATACGTAGCACACCTGATAGAAGAACAGGTCTCTCTCCACATGAAGTGCTAATGGGGAGAGCTATGAGATTGCCATCGGTTCCGACTGCAGCGCTAGTGAACATCACAGACGATTTGATCTTGGACTACTGCAAGGGACTATCTGATGCCGTTAATTCTGTGTCCCTTCAGGTCCAGGCTGCAGAGGTTCCATCAGTACAAGACTTGTGCCATGACCTGAGTCCAGGAGACTGGGTCCTGGTGAAGAAACATGTCAGGAAGAACTGCTTAGACGTGCGTTGGAGAGGACCGTTTCAAGTCATACTTGTAACGAATACCGCAGTGAAGTGTGGAGGTCTGCCAAACTGGATACATGCCTCACACACCCGAAGAGTGCCAACACCTCCAGAAGACACAGCTCCTCTCTCGGATGAGAATCCGACGGGAAGCGGAGAAGCCATAGAGGGGGAAAGCCAAGCTGTGGAGGTGATCGAAGAAGCTGAAACTGTGTTGGAACAGGGCGACGAAGGTCAGGACACTAGTGGGACCGAAGCCGCCTCAGGAGAAGAAAGTAATTGGGAGTCCGACACAGATATCGAACAAATTGAGAGTGACCAAGAGACGGGTCCTGGAACAAGGAGCGGAAAGACGGAAAGCAACGAAGCCAGTTGGCCGGAGAGAAGGAAAAGGCCAAGTTCGGAAAGGAAAAAGGAAAGAACTCTTGCCCCGATCGCTGAAGAATCGGATCAGGAGGACGAGACGACAGATTCAGGAACTGAGAGTCCACGAAGATCGAGAAGGGTACGCGTGCCCTGCAGAAGGTACGCCACCCCAGAGTGGACTTATCTAGCAGATGTATTGGGGACAGAAATCTGGGAGAGTGAAGAGTGTGAAAGTAATCAATCTCGATCCATTTGTGGCAGTGGAGATATGGATGTTGGCGCCTGGACTCGAGACTGAGGGGTTACTGACTTTCACACTTCCCATACCCCCACGTTTGAGTAAAATTCAAGATCTAGTGCTAAAGAGATTACAATTTCCAACAGTTGGTCAGCAAATGACAGAAGAAGAAGAAAAAGTTATTCGCTTTGAACTGTTAATTATTGTTGTGAAAGCTGCAGGTCCGAAAATAATTGTTGATGCATAAAAGACTTTTGTATGTATGTTATAAAGAAGAAGATAACCTAGCACCGAGTGGAAAGAAGAATAAAATTAGGGATTACATTTAGAGGACGGAGAAGGGCTAGGATTGTCTGCTGCTAAGAAGGGAAAAAGACATTGTGGTGAAAAAGATACCTGTTGATAAAAAGCACTTTAAAAACCGTGAAAGCAAACAAGCAACCAAAGACTGGAAAGAGACCTTTCGCTAGAGAACGAGGTACGCTGTTTTGATAACATGGAGAACGGAACCCAAACAGAAAAGCTAGATGTATAGTAGGTACACTTATAGCAATAGTGATATTTCTCATAATCATAGTAGTAACGATATCTTACATGACAGGACATGAGAATGATAAAAGAATAGCAAATGTAAAAATTGTAACGACTTTGAAACCTGCTCTTGTGGGAAAGAAGGAGGAGAGCACTGTTACACGTGAAAAGGCGTTACTTACAGATGAAGCTCGTAGATTACACATAGACGAGTCTCAGGGAAACTTTAGGTCAAATGCATATGCCAAATTATTGTATGAATATATCGATGCCATGGAGGCCAAGGATTGCTACGTTTGTATGCAATTGCCGGCTTCTGTAGACGAAGGCATTAGATATCACCATCTCCCATTGACTTATGGGATAACATGTAGTTTACTGCTTAGTATATTTTATGGTAGAGAAGGATTTGAGTACTACTTTTCAAATTATGATTCGGTACTGCCCGAAGTTCCGAATTATAAGCAAATGAATAAGTGGGACTACTACAAAAAGGAAGATAGACTAGCTAAATTCTTTCTTCCTTGGGACACATTAGATACATCATATGCACGTAGAAATAATCTGACTTGTAAAGTGTCAGAGGTAGAGAAGCGGTTTATAGCACAAGTAGATGATCGATGCAGACGGCAGAAGATTCTAAAAATGTCAGGACAATGGAAAATAGATTGGACAGAAGAAGAGAAGGCACATAAAAGGAAAGGTAGCAATGGTCCAATAGCATTGGATAGAACACAGAAAGGAAAGTTATGTTTAACTCGAAGCAAAACGTATTATGAGAGTGAATTTGTAGGTGAAGTTAGTTGCGAGCACTCTTTTAGACTAGAGTACTACACAAAGGATTTCATGAAAGGGATGCAAGCTATTCCGAATGTGTATTTTGTATGTGGGAGAAATGCCTATGTAAAACTTCCAGACAATTGGTATGGTTCGTGTTACTTGGCAATTGTTTTCCCCAAAATATATCATGCAAAGGATTTAGCAATCATGGAAGGAAAGGCTTCGAGGAGAACGAAAAGGGAAGTAGGTGATGCAGAAGTAGTAGGAGATGTATTTGGAGCGATGTTTCCATTGTTAGGTTTGATTCTTAACGATGTTAAGATTAGAAGGTTAGCGACAGTCGTGGATAGATTGTCTGCCAGCACTGCAAGATCATTAATGTTAGTAGAGGGTGAGATGCAGTCGATTAGAGCAATGGTTTTACAGAACAGACTTGCTTTAGATGTGATATTAGCAAAAGAAGGCGGAGTTTGTAAAGCTTTGAAGGTTCAGGAATGTTGTACATATATTCCTGATAATTCAAAACCACTTGAGAAAGTCATACAGAACATTACACAGATTCATCAAGAAATTGAAGATTTATCAAAAATAAATGTTTGGGAAAAAGTAGGAAATGGAGTGGGAAAAGTTGGAAGTTGGTTTGCTAATCTAGGCCAAAATATAGTTTGGTATATTTTAAAGCCTGTATTAATAGTATTAATTTGTATAATTACATTATTAGGATTAGTAAAATTGTATAAATGGTATAGGTCGAACCAGTTACAAAGATCGATGAGAGACCAAGAAAGGAGACTAGCTGTTCTACAAGATCAACAGTATAAAAGTCTGAGAACACTTGAATCGATGAAAAGAGGAACTGATGTAACTAGTTCGGTATAAGAGATATTCAAATTGCTTTTAGTGATGACTCCTAAAAGTCATCAAAGGGGGGAACTGAGAGAGCGCAATTTGAATACAAAGTATATAGTAACCATATCTAGACGTATATGTTATAAACGTAGGAATGAAACGCACATCGAAATGTAAAGTTGGCGATTATAGCATAAAAGCCAATGAATGTGATAACATGGTATAGGAAATGTAAATGTATTCACACGTTAAAATGCATTAGATTTAGAAGACCCGTATACATGATGGATATATATATATAGAAATGTGTAGAAATGCTTAGGAAATATCGAACGTGCACAGTAGAATTCATGTACGTGTGTAACCTTAAATTGGAGAAGCGGCGAGAAATGTAACGTGGAAAGACGTAAACGGAGAAACGTGGATAAATATATAAGAGACCTCACATAAAGATGTAACCAAGGAAAATGCATAAGCTATATTCTATGCAGTCGTATTCAATGTATTTCATATAGTTGATGTAAAATGTATTTAAGTATAACTAAGGCTTTTGCTAAAAATACGGATATATAAATGTATGCCAAAGGTTGTACTGTGTAGAAGGTTTCTGTAGGAATGCTGGAAGAGTTTAGGTCATTTGTGTTTGTAACCTAACTGTTCAAGAGTTCGAAGGAGCATAGTCAAATGAATGTAATTTAGAGGGCTTGTGAAAGTCGTAAATAGCTTGAAGTGGACATGAGAGCCGAGAAGTCTAGCACTTGTTAGATTTAAGGTGACAATGCCGGACGAAGCTTATTGCTCGAACGTGAGGAGCAACACTTTGAATGTAGACTATGTTTTGACAAGACCATTCACAGGACCTAGCAGGGTCAAGTTAAGAGACATAGAGTTAAGGCCTTGTCTAAATTTGTATGATACCTGATCTGAAAGAATCAATAAAAGTCGACGATGAGATGATGAAGATGACATCTAAAGAAGAAGGTCAACTTAACGAACGACGCAAGGAGTGGACCAATGGAAGAAGCAGGAAGTTGACATCATCGGGGAAAGTCCGTGGTGGGCGTCAAGGGGCGTTCCACCCACACTGTGATTGTGTATTTAGGGACAGCACCCCGGGGAGGAGAGCAGAACCATTAGCAATGAGGAGCAGCAATTGGGAGATTAGGAACAGCGAGACGAATTGCTCAGAGCAAGGGCGAAAGGTAGATGCCTTGAGCAGATGCGCTGAGAGATCAGAAGCGCAAGGGAGCAGTAGGCCGAGGACCCTTAGAGAGCGGATGGGTAGGCAGGTAGGGTACTGCTTCTGAAACTTAAGATTTCCTTTAGAGGCTAAGAGAGTTTGAACTTCTTTGGAAGTCAAACTGCTGACACCTTTTTAGGGAAGAAACTTGCGAAGTAGGGTTGTCACATAGCATAGAGTAGGGACAGATTAACTTGATGATATTTTTTATCTTACTGCAGATGACGCAGAAAGAACCACTTCACACCGAAGCTTAAGCGGCTGATATTGTAATTGATTTTGTATTTTGTATACTTTGAGATTTTATCCTGAGTGGATTGTATTGCATTCAAAATTACTTCCTATAAAACTTTTAAACTTTATCAGTTGTAAGTGGTTCTTCAGAGTGGCGTCAGTTAATGGGGTTTGTCTAACCTATTCGGGGTTGTCTTTTACTCAATGACAGATACAAATCGGTCCGAAGTTGACGAATGAGATAAATTATTAATTTGATCATAATCATAAATTGATATCAAAATCTCATTCCCCGCAAATGCTTGAATAGTGTCTGTCCCTTGACCAACGTCTGCATTTGCCCTGGGTGGCAGCTACCGAGTCAATATGTCTGAACGCAATTATTGTAACTGTAATTTGCTGTATGTACCCTTGAATCATGGTACTGCTGTAAATCGCTCTGATGCCTTTGGGCTATATAACATCGCAAAAATAAATAAATAGGATGGAACCATCGGGCGCGTTAGACATACGAACGTTAATATTCTTCGTCTTCTTGCTACCGAAAAGTATCCATTTGTTCAAAGCGAGTAAATGAGAAAAACGTAGCTGGCTGTGGTCACTAAGGTACTGCGCCCCACTATTAGTGCAAACAATCATTGCCTGCGTAGCTCACCAATAATTTATTCCTACCCGAAAGAAATCAGACAACCCCTTTTTAAATCCAGTCCATCACGTTAAATTGGCGTCTGTCCTAAATGCTGATTGGAGCCACCCGAAGGCTATGATTGGGTAGCTCTGGGAAGCAACGTAGTTTACGGATATGGAAATAGAAAGTGTACACCGCGTTGAATTGTTCCTTGGTAAACGTATCACGGTTGGCAGAAATCTGAAGGTCTTATGATAAATATAAGCGTATCTTTCGAGGTTTTAAACTGTCATCCCCAAAATTGGTCCAAATATAATATATAGAAAAGAACTGTGTAATGAAAATTGAAATAATGTTATGAATCAAGTAGTTTAGTATTATTCGGAAAATAAATTAAGATCTGAACCTAAACTAATGATATTGCAAACTAATAAGATTATGAATGAAATGTGAGATATTTAACGCAAAACTGATCGTTTTAGCGCCCACTCTCTTTTCGAATAAGTGGAGTATACGCCGTTTTAAAATGGCCGCCGTGTTACTACATAGTCGGGTTCTTTAGTGATTGTGTGTCCAAGCTTTCTTTCTGTGTAGAGGCACTGAGCCTCCAACGTGTGTCAAACCACCAAGCTCTACGTTGTCAGCGTGTGCGGCCGGTGATTCCAGTAAACCGGTTGCTTATGTACGATCATGTTTCGCCGAAAGCTCCAGGCTTTGGATTATCACAACCCATCGGGGTTCAACTGCAAAGGTGAGCCGTAGTAGGACAACGCGGTGAAAAAGTATCCGGTGCGGTGACATAAAGCAACGGTGGGTCCAGATAGGGCCGATTCATGCCTTCTACCTCTTGTACACACCACTGTTTTGGCACACCTTCACAGACTCACCTCGGAGCAGTCTGCACGTTGCAGGGACGCATGGACGATCGTCTGTCTACCTTCCATAGGCAGCTGTAAATGTCATTGGCTGTACTTCAAATCTTTTGAATTGAGTCAGATTACTCTCATAACCAACAGGGAAATAGAACTAAATATGATCAATGTGCAGTACCCGCAATAGCTTTGAATCCAGTTAAATATGTTCAAAAATATGCAGGATATATCATTTACGGCGTCCAAACTTCGCAGAGGTGGGAATGTTTACCCACCAAATCATTGAAAGGAATAGGCTTATCCCAAGCCCATTCGTTAGTAGGTCCTCCGGTTCCAGGTCTTTGCGTAGCATTCTGGGAATTGTATTCTATTCTAAAACCTGAAATACAAGTCCAAGACTACAAACAACCTAGACTAGATAAACAGAAGGGGCTTTTACCATGACTATTGAGTGCACTGCTATCTCTTATTGTCTCTTTTAAACCCATATTCACCTGTCTCTTCAGGTTCCATGTCATCATTGCTCGAACAGTTATTCCGAAATGATTAGAAGACCACAACCTACACTTAAGTTAGCTATTTTGCCAACAAGCGGCCCCCTCAACCTGAATCTTTTGAAACAGCCTTAAGTCTCCAAGGGAATAAGTTTAATATGAAGCATTCTTATGTGGCCCTGAGGTGCATCCTTCTCAACATGCGCTCCCTGCACAGACATGCTGAAGAGATCTGAGACCTCCTTGACACCCTCTCGCCAGACGTCGCCTTCTTCACAGAAACTTGTACTAACTCCACCCCCGACATCGCCACTGCCACCGCCATCCCTGATGGATACAAGATCCAGAGGAAGGACCGCCCAAGAGGAGGACTTGCCATTGCACACAAGAGCTCCCTCCGACTCCCCACCTCCATCGTCAGCCTGCCCACTTCCATATCCAGACCAGACCCAGAATGACCCTACGAGGCACGCTCGCCTACAGACTTTCCGGACTTAGAAATGCGTTCACCACTACCATCGTCGGCCTCCTTGTACTACATACTCATCGGAGACCTCAACTTCCACCTCAGCAACCCTAATTCCGCCACCCTCCTGGAGAACCTCGCCAACCTCGGACTGAAACAACTTGTCATCACCCTCACCCAAAAGACAGGACACACCCTCAACCCCATCTTCGCAGGAGGGAACGACATCCACTTCTGCCACTCCACCAAACCCCTGGATGGACCACCACTGTGTTCACTTCCACATAGACAAACCCACAGCCCCCAAACCAGCACCCCACCCCGCGAAGGAACTGGAGCAAGGTCACCGAGGAGCAGCTCAACTCCACACTCAACTGTGATGCCCCTCCACCTCGACCAACGCCATTCTCTAGGCCAAAGAACGTTGCAGATGGATAACCAGCTGCGCAGACGAGCTCGCAGCGCTATGTAACCCCGACAGATAGTGCCCAGAAAGACCACCTGGTTCACCCCCCACCTTTTAAGATTCCAGACGCACCTGCAAACGTCTCGAGAAGAACTGGAGAAACAGCAAATCCTCTGAAGACAACACCACCTACAAGAACGCCATGACAGAATACCACCAACGCATCAAATCCACGAAAAGGACCTTCATCTAGAACAAAATCCGCGCCAACTCCAGCAACTCAAAGGAAATCTTCAGCATCATCCAGGATTTCACCCCCCAGTGAAACCACAGACATCACCCATTTCCAGGACCTCGTCAACAAGCTTGGATCCTACTTCCATCTGAAAATCAAGGGCCTCTAGGACAACTTCAGCGGCCAGATACCGCACTCCGAAACCACTCCCCCGTCCAGCAATGCCAGCCAGCCCACCATCTCCTCCTGGGCCCCAGTCACCGCTGAAGACACCGCAGCGACCATGAAAGGCATCCACTTGGGGATCCCCCACGGACCCCTGGCCCTCGCACATCTTTCACAGAGTGCCGCCATCGCACCGTAACTACGATGCACCATCAACACCACCTTCGAAACTGAAACTTTCGCTGACTGGCAACGCGCAGAAGTCAAGCCCCTACTCAAGAAGCTCTCAGCAGATCCTACAGAGGGTAACAAGACAAAATATCGAATTCAAAATATAGATATTACCAAAATATCAAAGTCAAAATATAGAATGGACAAAATATCGAATGGACAGAATATAGTGGTGAAAAATATCGAATTGAAGGTAAGTAATTTAATATTGAATAGTTATTTTTACCCCCACACTATCCAACGCTTTCCCTACTGTTGCACTCTTCGGAGTGGGAATAGTAATTTTTACCCCTACGCTATCCAACGCTTTCCCTAGTATTGCACTCTCTGGAGTGGGAATAGTAATTTTTACCCCTACGCTATCCAACGCTTTCCCTACTGTTGCACTCACTGGAGTGGTAATAGTAAATGTTATATTTATTATTTCATTAATTTTAAATTACCTTTAAGACATTTAAAAAAAAATCTATATTTTGACTAACTATATTTTTTTTTAAATGATATTTTTGATTCAATATTTTTGTACTTGCCTGTTTTGTAGATAGGAATTCGATATTTTTGCTTTCTATATTTTTTCTTCGATAGTTTGGTAATTCTATATTTGTGTATTCGATATTATGTCAGTGATCCCCTACAGAGATCAATAACTACCGACCCATCTACTGCCTCCACTTCGTGGCCAAAGTCACAGAGAAGACTGTCAACGCCCAACTAACGAAATTCATCAAAAGAAAACTCGATCCTCGACCCCACCCAATCCGGATTCTGCAGCAACCACAGCACTGAGACTGCTCTACTCGCCGCTACAGACTACATCCACACCCTCCTCGACCAAGGAGACACCGTGGCCCTGTTCCTACTCGACCTCTGTGCAGCCTTCTACACTGTCTCCCGCCATGCACTCACTGCCAGACTGCACACGCCAGCATACAGGGACCAACCCTCGGCTGGCTCTGCTCCTTCCTCACCGGCGGAGCCCAAAGAATCAGGCTTCCACCCTTCCTTTCTGAACCCACAGAGATCATCTGCGGAGTGCCCCAAGGATCATCGCTCTGCCCTACGCTCTTCAACATCTACATGGTCGTCATTGCCACCATCGTTGGACAGCTCGGAATCAGCATAGTATCCTACGACGATGACACCCAGCTCATCCTCTCCCTCACCAAGGACCCCATCACCACCAGACAAAACTTCCAGGAAGGAATAAAGGAAGCCGTATCCTGGATGAGCAGCAGCTGCTTGATGCGCAATTCGGAGCAGACAGCTAGAAGAAGAGGGCATCGGGGGAAGAGGTTGGTGGATGCGGGGTCAGTCAGTAGTCTAACACTCCATGCAGGATGGTTGCACAGAAGGCGCTGCACCTCTGGAAATAAAGCTAGCATAGGGAGGCTAAACCTGTGACTGCTTCGAGACCCGCAGAATGCTGAGTTGTGGGAGTGGCTTACATGAATTGTTGCCCCATATGACGCTGTTAGTCTGAATAAAGACTGCCACCAAGGAAAAGTGCACTATAGGCAATACACACAATTTGCAGAGTAAAAGTCGGAATAGAAAAACGATCAATAAAAACAAAAATTACAAATATAAATAATACAAAGAAATGCTTTATTAACCAAACACGACAATGTACTTTATTTACAGCAATGTATCCATAAGTGGACCCAAATTAAGACCTTTCCAGATCCACCTAGCGAGACAACATAACCAAGAAATGAAATGCTAGACCTTGTGAGGGAAACCTACAATGTCAATATAGGTTGAAAATAGGTAAACGTAGTCTGGATTGTTTTGTCACTGATATTAAGACCTGCAACAGCAGAGTTCTAACATCCTATCCATCTACCTTCCAATGTCATGAGGTTCTGAAGTACATTGGCAACTTGGGCTAGGAAGCTTAGTTCACATGATGCCGGAATCACTTCACTATGTATGTATGTATGTAAATGTATAGGCAATTATATAGCGCACTACTTACCCGGAGGGTCCCAAGGCGCTTCGACCGCTGCAAAACCCTTCCTGGCTTCCCTGAGAGATGGTCCCTTGATGGGTATCTCCAGGGTGAGACCAGGCATCCCCGGCGGTCTGGTGGGGCCGTTAGTGAAGATGAGGCAAGCTAATGCCCAGAGTTGCCGAGTGTGATCGCTGATCAGAGTGGGCACCGAGGCGAGAGAATTATCGAGTCCGCTGACCCTGGTCCAGAAACCTGCCGCGCCGGGATTCGAACCCTGGTCCCGGGCCGTCCTCTGCTCTCGGGTCTGCCGCCTCTAACCAGTTATGTGCAGCTAATAGACCTAACCCCACTCAGTGACATGAAGGGACGTTGCTATTGAGTCTTATGACATTGTGAAAAGGCATGGCATGCATTCTCTAACTGTGGGATAGGTTAGGCTTTTGTAAGAAAGGTAGTGATGCAGTACATTGACCCAGATGATGCGTTCTTTTGTCTTCTTTTCCTGGCCATCTGGCAACAGGAATATGTCAAGGGCCATGTACGTCTATCAAGAGTTCTACTCACCAAATCAACAGTTAGCAAGGCTTTTATCGGGTCGAAGGCTCCTCGCTTTGTAGACCAGTACCTTGTGCATGCAAGCAAGTAAGATTTCTTTGTCACAGAATGGTCCAGGTGATAATGGAAGCTTTGAATGACCACCCCATCTGTTCTACTTTCATAGAGAACAAACGCCACCACAGAAATAGGGTACTCGAGTGACTTTACTCAGAAAAGGAAAATCCTACACTGAGTAAAACAATTAGTTGCATCCCCCCTCCCGAACCAAAAATGTAAAAAACACGTTATGGAGAAGACGTCCTGGTAGCAAAAGCTTTGCAGAAGAAAGATGCTATCTTCTACTGCAGGTGCAGGGAATCCAAATAAACTCCACCATTCACCAAGTGTGCAACAAACAGTGATTAATTTGAGCTAGTGGTTTCCGGGACTCTGCACCTTTCCATTTAATCATGAACACCAGCGCTTTTCAGGAGCACCAGTTAAGGACCTATTCCTTTAGTGGGAGATTTAATGATTTGTCCAGAATCACAGGATGTTGAGCCAATGCCAAGAATCGAACCTGGACTTGCACTGGCTCAGAACAGCAGAGAGAAAAACGTTTTTCTCTGCACTGTCTTTACAGCAACTCGGGTGTGGGCCAGAGTACTTAGTCTCTGTTCCTAAATTGTCTATGCAGCAGCAATCTGAGATCTTGCAAGGTCAGCCTGCTTGTACTGGACAGAAGTAAATCTAAGACAGTAGGAGGCGGAAGTAAATCTAAGACAGAAGGAGGCGGATCAATTTGGATGTTGGGAGTCGAGCATAGGAAGGCTCTGCCATTATAGGTTGGGGACCAAACAAGCTTATTAACATTTAGGAAAAAAAAGAAAAGCCTGTTAATCCATCAGCATTTGGCCCCCATGAGAGCAGTTAAATCCCACCTATGGTAGTATTTAGTAATAAATAGTAAACTGATAATTTTTTTTACTTATAGTGTGAATCAATTGGGATGGGGATTGCATTTTCTAAACTCGCCATCGCTTTGAAGTGGCTGTTGGCCACAAGCTGCTTATTTATAAAAAAAGTAAAATACACATTTAAACTGTGGTGGATGCATCGAAGATTTATCTTGAGTATTCTGATAGCTTTTGATCTGTCCGGAGGTACATTAACCACCCTTTCACATGAGGAAATTGTACATGAGACAACACTTTGGCACTGGTGATTGAGGCCACATCTCGGCTATTGACCTGCTCGATAGCCACATAACCTGACCATGATGTGAAACTGCAGCATTCTGATGAGCAAGTGCTGAGATTACTATATATCTCATAAAACGACCATCTCATTCACTAATGTTCCTTGTCTTTGAGACAACAGGTTTGACGTTTTGGGGGCTATCACTTTATTAATTATCCAGTGCCACATGGCATCATTTTAAACGTGTGAAAAGACTTGCAGAACACACCATCCCAGGTGCCAGTTATGCAACTCTGCATAAGTGCATGCACTTTCTTAAATGCATCTGTTTTTGGGTTGAACTGTTACAATTTTCCAGGCACCAGCAATTTTCTGATGTCATGCTCGGCCCAGAATAATGGTTTGAAATCCCACTTTTTCTTACAGGAGTGTAGGTTTTGCATGATCTGGTTGGCCAACACTTCTCAGCAGACATGTGGCCCAACAAACAGGCCTCTTTTAGGAACCCAAATTAATTGCACCCGTTCAGATCTGTAATTAATAGCTTGTGATTCACAAGAGGAAGTAATGTGGCATGTTTGCATAATGAATGCACTATCTTGCAGAGTGGGTAAAAAAAGGTTGGTACTGCAAAATCACAAAGGTTTCACATGCGAATGAGTTGGCAAGCATGGCAAATTAGGTTTACAGCTTTAAAGTAGCAGTTTCAGCAAAGATGTTTATTGAATTAAATAACCTGAGCAAACATTTTGCTCCAGTTTTTTTGCTGATCCAACAGCCTTAGTTTCAACCTAGCATTAGTAAAGATGGGTGGGGGGGGGGGTATTGGGAGGGTGGCAATTGACAATCTTCATTACTTGAAGTCTAAGCACCCCTACACAAGTCTCACTAGTTGAGTAGGTCCCACTCCTGAGCTAGGCCAACATTATGGCTGCTGCCTAAAGACAACAAGCATTAGCATAGCCAATTTGTCTCGCATTTGGGGTCTTCTAAATGTTTAGCCATGCAGCTTATTATCCTGGGTGCTGTGCCACCAGGTATTGGAGAGCAATACAAGTATTACACAATGGGTCATGCACTTTGATTCAGGAATATATGTCTTAGGAAACATTTATGGACACGTTCCAAGTATTTTTAATACACCGACAGAAAGGCAAGTGCCTCTATGCAAGTCAACAGTAATATAACATTCTGTGTGCGACTGCATCATTAGAGTTTTGAACAGGCAATGAAACAAGCATTTGCAATGCAATAGGTCGTGCATTAGGAAAGTTTAAGCTATTGGTATTGTAAATGACAAATTTTGTATTTATGTGTTGGTTTTGAAAATAGCTTAATTAAAAGCTTTGTCATTTTCAATGCCAATAGTTATAACTTTCGCAAATGTGACACCTATAGCATTTGTAATGCAATATGTGTTGTATTTACGTGACTTAGATGTATTGATATTACAAATAACTGGCTTTTATTTTTTTTAAATAATTAATACTTAAAAGTTATTGTAATTTATAATGGCAATAGCTTAAACTTTTGAAAATAATTTTTGTGAAAATTATGTTCAGTGTATTTTATTGTGACGAAAATCCAAGAACAGAAGTGAAATATTAACATCTTTTTGTGACATTTGTAATAAAGCTTGAAATATTGAGAGAACATATTTGAACCAGTTGTTGAATGGTTGCACAGATTGATGCTGTGGTGGCGACGAGTAATGCTGTGGCGTTCAGTGATGCTGTGGTAGCGCATAGTGATGTTGTGGTGCCCCTGAGTGATGCTGTGTTGGTGCGATAGATAGATAGATAGATAGATAGATAGATGGAGGGCGATCGCTAGATAGAGGTCGATCGCTAGATAGAGGGCGGGCGATAGATAGATAGTAAGGCAATAAATAGATAGTGAGGGCGATGGAGAGTGAGGGTGAGAGGGGGGTGGAGGGAGAGGGGTGTAGAGAGATTTAAGGAGGTCCTTTATCTAAGATGACTTATTCATTAGACTTCCTTAATTCACCAAGAAAACGCGAGAATATATCTTCACATTACCATACATTGAAAATGTCTTAAAGTATGTGCTTGCAACAAAGTGTAAACCGATCAGTGGCCTGTTTGCTCACACTACAGATTTTACGTTTATTCTCCTTGCCTGAGACCAGAGGATGTCAGTTATAAGAAGGTGTTTGATAAAGCCTTGCAGTGATCTGCTGGACAACAAGTTCTGGCATTGCGCGGAGGGGGGGCGTGGGAGCGGATTCCGGATCAAATGCAGCTGGGGTGTTGTGTGTAAACCACAAGCTCTGGGCATTGCGCGGAGGGGGACGGGGGAGCAGATTCCTTTGAAGTGTGTGTGGAGAGAGAGGCTCACAGGCTGCCAAATGGTGTTCGATGTGCACACGCCTGCACACATGCACTGTAGGCAATCCGCCTGCTTGGGAGCATTTTTGAATGCCCCTTTACATAAGTCTTGCTGAGAACGCATGTGCGTTATCTCCGCGAGACCTAAAAACGTAGTGAAGTACTTCCAATCTCAGATATGTCGCATCCCTCCTCCCCCACGCCTCTATTCACCAGGCACCCTTCTCCAGAGTTTAATTGAAAAACTTGCTTGCGCCATCCGTGTACCAGATCTTCAACAGATTTTGTGCATCATCGTCAACAAACACCAAACCTGAATGGGTGTGCAGTTGTTAGAATATTGTCTGACATCAATGCTGTCCTAAATATTATCTAGAACAATATGTTCCCATTGAAATCAATAGGCCATCTAAATCAGTGAAACTTTATTGTTTTCATATTTAATATTTAGGGCACAATATTTAAGTTTGGTAAAGTTTCTGCATAACCTTGATATCCAGCTGTCTGTGATTTTAATATAGGAGATAACTCATCCAATGTCACTGAGGCACCAAGTCTAAAAGGTGCACAACAGATTTACATACGCAACTGCTGTATGGGAATATTACCAAGGTTACTAGCAGTGATTTACTGTCGCACACCCACAGATTACCCCCACCCATAGAATTGCAAAAAGGGCCATAGAATTACAAAAAGGACCACTAAGTGGAAGGTTACAAGGGCAAGGCCAAATATTCACCATCTACTGTTGCAGGCTAAGACCGCAGACAAGAGACTTGTGAGTAAAGGCAAGGTCAGCACAGAGCACCCTTCTGTTTTGGATTGGGCTCATGGTGTGGCTCTGCAGTCTGCATGGAACACTGGCAGAAAAGAGACTCAACGTGGGAAACAATTGGTGAACTGCTGCACATTTGTAATCCCAACACACAGAGTGCGATTGGCAAACCCAACCCTTGTGTTAACCCCAATTCAAAGCTAGATGTGCTAATACCAATTCAAATCTAGATGTGTTAACCCCGATTCAAAGCTAGAACTGCAAACACTACTAGCGTTAAACCTTGGCATGCCAGGCTATGAATTACAAGCTCGGCCTTAAACAATTTTAGAATTTACACTTTTTTTGTGACAAAATATGGAAAACTAGCAATCCTAATCATAGCCGCTGTTTTGTACTCTGATATTTAATTAGATTATATGATCACCAATATTATAAAAATGTAATTACACACAGGTCAAAATCTTATACAATTAACACCTGTATTTGGATGTTTACTGTTGCCAGACAGTCCTCTTTTACATGAAAGGGAGAGTGAAAGAGCGAACAACTCAGTGGCAGACAACCCACACTACCTATAATTAATTCTAAATTTGAACGGGGGCTGGTTTCCGCTACAATTTTACAGCAACGGCTGATTAGGATTATGATGGGGCGGGGGGATATATTACCTACTCTCAATAGGCAGCAAGGCTTCATGCATTTTGTGGAAAAACACAAAAAGAAAAAAGCTTGTATTTGGAGCTGTTGCTCTGCTTTTTGAAGGGGTCCAACTTCTGTAGGTGGAGATAGGTGTAAGAATGGCTCCAACTCAAGTGTTTTAAGGCTCATCCCATTAGGTTTGTTTGGTTATAAATGTTCAGTCAAAACAGATAAGTCTCGTCTTCGCTGCACATCCCTTTTCAGCAACAGGCCCAGCACTTACAGGAGCTGCCACACAGCTGATAGTGTGGCTACTAATTAAGGCAGGGAAGCCTCATGGACTCGGGTGCATGTTAATAACAAGCACGGCCTCGAAAGTGAAAGCGACCGCGCTATGTTAAATTAGTAACCTGATCCACAACCAGCTGCCAGCCTGCGTGTCGCTGCTCGCTCCCGAGACCCAAATGCCATGGGAGTGAACGATTAGAGGAAAGGCGGGACATGCACCTGTCTTTGGCCATTTGCGTGCTTTCATTATTGAAAGCCACACGCAAAGGCCAATGGAATGTTTGGGAGGAGTCCGACCCACACAGAGCAGTCTCTGGGAAGTCTGGAGTAATTCCAAGAACACCCTCTACCATCAGTTAGTAATGATGAGGAAAAACAGTGCGGAGCATCTGGCACAGCACAGCCCTCACGTTTCAGATCGGGCCACTGCACTATGCGAAAATCAGCCCCTATGTGAGGTCTGTCCGCCCGACACGCAGGTCTCACATCTGGGTATTTACATGCCTTACAGCTGCTAGCCTTCTAAAAAGAAAAAAAGTCCAAGCATCGTGATTTCTATCAGGTGCCCTGTGTTTGTATAGTGTTTTATGAAATACAAAGCCTCAATTTTTGACAGTTTATGAATATTTTTATAGTTTTAGGGAGTTGCAAAATTTTTGATGTCAAGGGTTTTATTTCTGTGGCTAATTGCGAGATCTGATTAATATTCGGGCTCTGGAAGTCACAGGTGCTATAATCGTCTCCTGGTAGAGTCAGACAGCTGCACAGAGTAACTCCCTTTGTCTGAAAGGGCTAATGTGCTCCTAATGAACAATAAATTACTTTTGATCATGAAGTGTCAGACCAATCACTTCACCATTCTGCACCTTTGAGGCCAGCTCTCTGTTCTGTCAGTGAGTGCTGCTAAGGGCGTCACTCCCTTACTTAAAAGTCCACCTACACGTTTGAAGTGCCAAAACTAACATAAAACGAACAAAACCCCTTAAGTTCTGCTTTTACAGCGAAAACAAACTACTGTTTTACCTAACCCATGTGCCTTCAAAATGCTAGGTTTCCCAGTTAAAAAACAAAATACAAGAGAGTGCACTAATGCTGGGAGACGCTTCTGTGTCGTTTATTTATTTTTGCACTTTAATATAGCGCAAACTCTAAGGTATTAAAGCGCTTTGCAAAAACATGCTACGTTACACATTCATTTTACGGCAAGGGGAGAATCACAGAATAGTTGAGCAGGCACCGAGACTCGAGCCTGGATCCCCAGCGTCATGGTTAGCCGCCCTAACCATGAAGCCACACCCCCTGCGCTGCAGAGATCGCAATTTACTTTCTATTGAATAGAGGCATGACAGGGAGGAGTAAATCCCGAAGAGGAACAAGCACAGCAGTGAAAGTTAACGCGCTATGTTATAGTAACCTGATCCATGATCAGCTGCCATCCTGCGCCCGCTGCTCGCTCCAGAGACCCAAAGGCCATGGGAGTGAACGTTTAGAGGAAAGGCAGGACATGCTCCCGTCTTTGGCCATTTGCGTGCTTTCATTATTGAAAGCCACACGCAAAGGCCAATGGAATGTGTGGGAGGAGTCCGACCCACACAGAGAAGTCTCTGGGAAGTCTGGAGTGATTCAAAGAGGCCCTCTGTAGCGCATGGGCGCTGCGCTAGGCTCAACCTAAAAACGTACTCTGTATTATTAAGCAGTTTTAGGAATGTCTGCTGTTTTTCTTAATTTGTTTTGTACTGAAGTTTGCAACATATGTATGAAAACATGTCTCCAGTGTTCTCTTTATTCTTGTTGTGACTAACTTGGTCACCCTTAATAAGAAAATGAAGTAGCTACTCTATTATAATAACTTGTTACATTTGAGTTATGCTGTCATAATGTTGGCTGTCTGACCACAAGACAGGTTAAAGAGCAAAATTAGAACTGCTTCTTGAACAATGAAAAAGAGGAATAGCTTTTCATTTTTGAACATGTATTTGCTGACAGAAAATGTACACAGGAGTGTGTTAAGATTGTGCATCAGTTGACTACACAGGACTCCCTCTCTCTACATGTAAGCAAATATGTAAAGAGACAGTTTCTTTTAAAGTTCTTTAAATTAACCTGCGTATAATAGGTTTTTGCAGATTACTAAACTAAATTTTGGTGTTTTAATATTCTATATTCTCCACATTCATTCTACATATCTGCAACCATACTATTGCTTAAATTGGAAAGAGCAAAACACCACAGATTTAAGCCTTTTTGGGAAGAGTAATGGTGTGATTGTGTGTTTATAATGAATTAAGTACTCTCTGCTATACATTAAAAGAATATTGCAAGTCACAGGGGAATTACCTGACTTTACAAGTGGAGTCTGCATTTGGCCTTGTAGCTCTAGATGGTTATGGAACCCCTCGCTGTTTGCATGGACCATTACAATGTATGATATAAGATAGTTTATTCTATAAAATAAGTAATTTCTCCCTCTATTCTCCTAAAGAGTTTCATCTCCATCAGCTGGTTCTGTTATTTCTGCCATTCTAATACCTTACTTGCCCGCTTCATTACAGGATATTCTAAGCAGTGCCTGTACCGCAGTAAATCCCAACACACATGGGTTGCTGCAGTTTCCTTGTGTATTTCATAAAGTGATACAAATCTGGGTTACGACTACAACATTACACGTGTTTACACTATGGAACCAAAGACTAATTGGGGAATACCCATGTCGTTTAATAATGAGTGCTAAACGTTACAAGGAATCTGCTTTACAAATGTCCAAATCACAAAGTATCTGTACCTCCAGGAGCCGAAATACCTGTAGGGTATTACTATAGTATTCGAAATGGAAGCCTGAATGTTTTAATTTTCTAAAGGATAAGCTTACATTTGTCATCTTATGCAGGATTGGAAATAAAACTATTTATTAAAAATGATAACTATTCCTACAGTAGTATGTTAAATGAAGTTTTAAAAGTCTTTCTATCATATGTTAACTCACTCTAAGGCAGGGGTCTCCAATCTTTCTGTAATGAGAGCTACTTCTGATCAGTGAAAATCGTCTTCTACTGAAGTAACTCGAATTGTTGTCAGACACACAGTCACTCAGCTTCATTGACTTTAAACCTAATGTCCATGGAGTCCAATACTTTGGTTTGTACAAAATACTGTGAATAGGGGCTACTTTGATATGTCTTGCATGTGCGTCAGTGAGTGCATTGGCTGTGGGAATGTATGAACATGTGTGTGACTGAATGGAATATGTGTATGTGTGACTGAGAGCCTGTGTTGTATTTACTTGTGGCACAGGGCATACCTTTCATCATATGTGGCACCGTTACATGTAAAACACAAACATACAAAATTTTTTTAAATGGGAAAAATTTGAAGGGCAGGAAAATGGTTGTAATAGGCAACATTTGTCTGCACCTGATGGAACATTTTTCTGAACTTTAAATTTCTCCCATTTAATAACAAAATTGCTGTATTTTTCAGTTATAATTATGGCAGTGTGTCTACCAGCCACTGGGAGCAAGAGGCCTGTTGTGTGTAAATGACTCTTTGAACTGGGTGAAAATTAAATGGAAGAGTAAACTTAATGATTAAGTTAACTCCATTTTATTTTTCTCATTTTAAAGCATTCATAAATATCGTATTGTAATCATGCTCCAATATTGAGTTCAGAACAACTTTTATTAAGAGTTAAATACCTTAATGCTTCAGTTCTGAACCTCTGATTGGAGCACTGCTCATTATCAGGCTCTGAATTCTGCACCCTGATAATCATGTAAAATAAACATTGCCTATCCTTAAGTTTAAAAGGAAAACACAACACTTATTTATTACTGTTCTTAGTTAAAAATTAACTCAAGGCTGGGAGCTACTCTGCAGGTTTCTGCGACCTACTGGTAGCTTGCGAGCAACTGGTTGGATACACCTGCTCTAACGCATACTCAGCTTCTCAATTGTCCTGCACTGATGTGTATGTACTAATTTGCCCTCAAACATTAACCAATGTGTCTTAAGGATGACTGGCTAGTGGAGTTATTTTCTACATCTTCACTCTATTTACCAGATGAAACTGAATTTAGAAACTTCTTGGTCTGGCTCGAAGATCAGAAAATCAGGCACTACAAGATTGAAGAACGAGGAAATTTGCGAAACATAAACAGTAGTGAATGGCCCAATCACTATGAAAAGGTACGGCGAGGCATTATTTCTTTAAAATGTAGTGCTTTTATGTTTGAAGTGTTTATTTCTTGGACTCGGTAGATGAAGGAGGAGGCTATATTGAATGCATTACCATTGTAAATGTATGTAAATGTGATTTGCACTTGTATAGCGCCTATCACCCAGGGGTCTCTAAGCGCTGTACGAATACCGCTGTGGAACCCTTCCTGGCCTGTTCCTGTGAGGTGTCCACTCCTGGGCACCCCGACGGTGAAGCCAGGCATCCTAGCGTTGTTGGGGCCGGTGTGGAGATTAAGCAAGCTATTGCCCAGAGTTGCAGAGTGGAACCCATGATTAGAGTAGGCACGAGGCAAGAATTATCGGGTCCGAGGACATGGAGCCCAAGACCCTGCCGCGATGGGGATTGAACCCTGGTCCCGGGCCAGACCTCTGCCTCAGGGTCTGCCGCTCTAATCCTTGAGCCACACTTCTCCACATTACCATTACCATTGATTGTGTGTTACGTAGTTCTTGGTGCCGTGCATAGCCCATGTGCACAACCTTCTTTTTGTTGAATCAGAAGGTCATCTGCAGCAGGTTATGCACACTTGATACACTTTTTCTGAGTTGCACATAACTCTAGTTTTTGGGTCAGTGTGTTGTGTTCCAATGGATCAGTATGTGAGTAAAAAGTGAAATGTCTCACTGCTTCCCTTTAACTCTTGTGCTTAACACCTTGAGCATTTACAGTGGCTAAACCTGAACTTGCTTTTTAATCAAACAAACTGATCTCCTGGCCATCTCGCCGTGAACCAGTGTCTTCACCAAATTAGTTACACTTTGATTCACCTCTGATGCAACTGCCAATAACAGACTGTTTTACATAGCTACCTAAGATGCCACAGGCATAAGGGTGACTGATTGCCCCCGGTAGCTTCAAATATGGGCTCATTTTAGAGGGAAGTGGCAAAATGTCACTTTCTTTATGCTGCCAAAAATGTTTGCAATAGCCCTGTCAACAAGAGAGGTTAGCATGATACAGCAAATCCATGAAGAAACACCTGTTGACATGTTTCACAGGCCCCTCCGGTCCAGCACATAGTATCCAAAAGTTCCCACATAGGCATAGTGCTAAATTCAAATGCAGCGTTTTGTTTGACAGTATCTTTGCCCATCAATCAGTTTGTAAAGCCTGCTTCTGTAATGCAAAATAATTCCTGAGGTTTCCCATTCTCTCCCTGACATTACATGTGACATTTGAGACTGCATGCCATCAGAGTGAGAGTACGCTGAACCAAGAGAGGTTTCTTTATTACCTTTTATTTTAGAGACCGTTCAATCTCTAGTGTTGTTTAGAAAGTCTGTTTGTTTATTTACAATGCATTGTGATGTGTTAATAGCACGTGGAAACTGGCTTCATCCAGGAGTATGTCCCAGTAGTTAGTTATAGGTAGGACCATGTTTCCGTAGGTACAGTGTTTTTTAACTTGCCCATATGTTTGGCACCGTTTGACAAATCCTCACTAATTTACAAAACTAGTGCCCTGGTGATTCTTGTTCTGCATGTAAAGTTTCGTGGTGATCCGTGTAGCAGGGGCTTAGAAAAAGGGGGGGGTCAAAAGTGTTTCCTATGTTAATTTCTGCAGCTTGAACCGCTTGATGGAATTACACCGAATTTGGCAGACTGGTAGCATTTGGTTCGCAGATCATGCTTTTTGTTATTTGATGTAAATCTGTTCAGTAATTTTTGAGTTATTAAAAGAAATCCAAATTTGTATATCTAGTCTGATAGTCACTGTGCTACAATCTGATTGGCTGCCAACACTTCAACCTGGAAGTGTTGCCATTTATCTTGGGACTCTGCTTCAGCCGAGTCCCAATAAAAAGATTTTTAAAACAAGAGAAGGGGGCAGGGTAGGAATAGCCTGACCGCTTAGCCTAGGTCTTGCCGCAGAGGCAAAAAAACATAGATTTTTCTTTTCATTTTAAGAATCTCAATGGACCCACAACATGAAAATGTAAAATAAAAAAACAAGCGTGGGCTTCCATGCACGTTTTGACAAGAGCCCCCAGGTGGGCCAGGTCCTGGGGGCATTTAAACAAAATGGGGCTACACTGCCCCATCCCACCCCAGGCTTTTTGAGCCACGGGGACCACCACCTCCCTCTGGGTTTATTTTTTAGAAAAGAAGGGGAGCTGGGCAGAACCCCACTCCTCCAGAGACCACCACCTCCTGGGGCGAAATCACTTGAAAAATTGGGAGTGGCCGTGCGGCCTAACTCTCGGGCTATACACGACCCCGGGAACCGCCACCTACCTGGGGCTGGTCCATGCTGAACAAAGTAGATGGGGAGTGGGTGGCTACGTCGCACACCTCAGGAGCCATAAATGGCCCTGGGGACCGCCATACCCCAGGGCTGCCTCCTGCAATCTCCTGAGGTGCCCGCCTTAGATGGCTGTTTGCTGTTGCTTGATGGGACCTGACCACTCCCGCCAAGCAAGCAAACACTAACTCCGCGTCCAGCAAGCTGGAGCTGTCAAAGTGCTGTCAAAGAAGTTTTTTCATCTCTTTCTGTCTGTGGACAGGGAAAGAGATAAAAGGATTTCTCTTGCACTCAGGGAGCTGCATTGCCAGCTGCTCCCTGTGTGCGAGAGCAGTGCTGGCTGGGAACGCGGTTGCCTTGAGGTACCCCCGCAGTCCCATAGCACAGTGGGTTCCCTGGGTGGGCTCCTGGGCACCCAGTGAGTCGTTGCTGGGCCCCGGGGATGGAGCCACGCAGCCCACCTCCCTATTCATTGGTGCCTGGGCCTCGGGGTGGAGTTCCTGGGCCGAAATTGGCCCGGGTGGGGGAGGGGAGGGGGTGGTAAGCAAAGGTCTTCCCGCCTTTTCCCACATTGATTAACAGCTTAACAAACGGCAACCAAGCACGTTTCAAAACCATTTTGGTGGCGCGTTTTGATGCAGAGGAATAAAAGGACATCTCCACCAAATAAAGAAGCACTTACTTCGTTTAGTTAAGGAGAAGCACCCCTGTTTGTTGGAGATTCACGTCTTTGTAGTCTTGTCGGGCTTCTCTTGATGAGGATTTGTGTTTTCACAGATTTATGGATGAAGACGCTCAAAGAAAAATCACATTGCCGAAGTTACTTTCACATAAGGTCACTGGAAACATTACTCGTGTTTCTTTACGCAGCTGTAGTGCAGAATGTGAACAAGACATTTACCCAACAAGATAGCACTTACTAATTAACCAAATGAAAGTACTCCAGTTGGTTCAATGCTTTCGGCAAAACTGGGGACTCTTCTGATAAAAAAAATAGGTTCTGTCTAGCCCTGGTGCACATTTCACAGAAATTAAGCTTCAACAGGAAGCACTTACAAATACAAGTATGGCAGGTGCCCCAGTTGAAGTTCCATATCAGCAATGCCAAATGCTCATAACTTCTTGGGCTTGGCGAAGGCAATCTGACATTCTTAATGGAGATGAATTCATCGTTGAACTAATGGAGCGCAATATGATCTGTAGTGACTGTGACACGTTGTTCAATTCTTGTTGTCTCCTGGTGAGAGCAGAGTCCATAATTCACCCTTTTAAATGCCCCAAGTATGAAAATGCCCAAAATCCATAGCGCCACTTACTCACCCACTGACAGATCCACATACCCACTCACAGACCCACACACCCATTCACAGACCCATAGCCCCACTTCCAAACCCAGCCACAGACCCACGCAGGCACTCGCACACCTACTCACAGACCCACACAGCCACTCATACACCCACTCAGAGACACATAGCACCACTCCCACAACCTGTACAAACGCGGCCGCCAAATTTTAGGTTCTTGATCTCATCCCAAGCCTTCCACCCTTCTGTGGTAGGAACCACCATCAAATGGCTAATGTTTGTCATTTAAATTATAGTGCTTAGAAAAGAATGAAGTGTGGTATGCAGTGCTAGGGTAGCAAGCTGATGGGAATTTGGTTTTAATGCCTAACTTTGTATGGTGGACTCCCAAATATGTTCTACGAAAATATAACTAGATTATATCCTATCTTTGAGGTCCATTGGTTTGGAGCCAAGAATAGCTTTCAGAGGTTCGGCAGGGACTGATATTTTAGTAGTGAATATTCTGACACACCAGGTTAGTGTTTCCACAAAATGTGGTTGTGCACGAAGGTGATCGCTGCACAGATAATGACCCGTTGTGTTTACAGCGTACTGGTGACTTGCTCCTGGAAATCTGGAATACATCTAGGCCGGTGGCCCACCATTCGCTGCACTTGAAACATTAACCCCTCAGACACGTTGTGCTCATGTTTTATGTGGATTAAACCAATGTGAGGCTTTACAATCTGGTTGGCAGTTTCACAATATCCTTTAATAAGAAATATGGTAGCCTTGTGTCTTGCTAGACACCGTAGCCGCGCACCTGGAAAAGGTTTGTTAGGCCAGAGCTGCCGAGTTTGGAGCTGTGGAACAAGGCTTGAGTCTCGGCAGGGACGCTTAACATGCTGTGATTCTGGTCAATTAATCTACTCGTGCCTAACAAAAATGAATGCGTCCTTCTGTAACGAAACGGGTAAACGTAAAGCGCTCCAATACCTTCGGTCGAGCACGCGCTATAGAAAACTGAAAAGAAAACAAACTTTATTATACATGCAGTGGGCTGTCCTGCCTTTAGAAAGAAGGTCCAGTTCCCCAGACTCGCTGTACTAACCTCAAACTGAAGCACAACCCCAAATTTAAAATCTCTAGTGCCAATGACTTGTTACCCGGGGTCTATAGTATATTGCAGAATCATTCTCCTCGTACTAGGACGCATAAAACCAGATCGGAGCGGCTGTGAGTTATGGCTCTAATCCCCGCCAGCCACATTATTTTTAAACGCTCTACTTGCTTTCAACTTTTTTACATTTTCGGGTTGTAAAATTGACTGCTAATTTTGCACACCTTAAAACTTACTCTACCTCAAAGCTTCCTGCCGTGTCTTGCCGCCTGCACCTCGCTCCACCACGGGTTTACCCGATTGCTGTGGAGGGTGCAGGCTCACACAGGCAGCAGTAGCTCTTCCGTCGCGATTGGGGGCGGAGTCCCGTGACTAGGTCGGGCCTATAACTCGCTATGTGCTACCCGTCGTGCAGTGGGCGCGCCGCTGGCGCGCCGAAGGCCCGCCTAAGGCAAACCCGTCTGCCCCCGACCGGGGCCAGGGGCCATGCACTCTGCCCAATTCCCTCGGCGTTATTCCCGATCCACTCTGCTAACCTTTCAGACACATCACGCCATTTCTCCTCACACCTGCAACATCCTTAGGGAAAATGGACTATTAGCCCCTAAAGTCACGACCATACAAGCCCCAACCCCCTTACTTGATTACCCCCCACAAACTAATCTCCACATTGATCCTCCCCCAACATCTTCCCTTTCCCGGACAAGTCAGCCACAGAACAAACTGGATATCTGGTATCTAAACACCCGATCTATGGTCAAACATCAACTTGAAATATTCTTCTTATTAGACTCCCATAAACCAGACATATTATTTCTCACCGAAACATGGCTACACGACGAATCCTCCCCAGATATGTTGGCGGGCATGCCCAATGATTACTATGCGCTCCACGCCAACAGAGTAGAGGCAAAAACTGGGGGTGGAGTGGCAGCCATAATTCGGAAAAACCATAAATTTAGTTCCCTCTTCCTTTGGTGGACTCCCTTGTGTTCAAACTCCATTCTCTAACCTCTCCAATTGTTTGTGTGGTAATTTATAGACCTCCCAGCTACATGCCCACTTTTTCCTCAAGCTTTAGGAAACATTATAGCTGAATTTGCCATTAACCACGCCAGACTTCTCGTTATTGGCGATTTTAATTTTTGGCCTGGTGACCCGCGTGCGTGTCCAACATCGGCAGCTCTTACAGAGCTACTTAGTGGGATGAATCTCACACAACATATGAAGCTACCCACTCACATAAAAGGCCACACTCTCGACCAGGTCTGGTCTTCCAATGTAGAGATCTCAGATTTACTGATTAGCCCATGTACCTGGTCAGATCATTACTTTATTTCCTTTTCCCTCCCCGTTCCCCCTCAGCTCAAATCTCCTCACCCAGGGCCTAGTAAAGCTAGAAATTGGAGCCGGGTCGACATTGCTGAACTCTGCTCCTTCCTGGCCACTTCTAAACCTCCAAGTCCCCCCTTTTCTGATTCCCATCTATCTCCTCACGCTCAGGCTGAGAATCTCAATGCCTGGCTGGCCACAGGCAGAGACAACTTTGCCCCACTCAGAAATGTGAATCAGAAAAGACCCCATGACGCACAACGCTGGTTCACTCCCAACCTGAAAAAAAAGAAACTGTCTTTGCGTCAAGCAGAGCGAAAGTGGAGACTGAACTACTGTTCTATATTGAAATCTTCATTCGTAACTGTTTTACATCAATACAAGACCGCCATCCTGAAAGCAAAATCTGAATATTTTTCACAAAAAGTTCTCAGCTCTGATAACAAAGCCAAAGAAATATTCTCTATTGTGGATGAGCTGGTCAAATCTGATAGGATCGTCCCCAAACTACCCTCATCCCAGCAGCTCTGCGACTCCCTTAACACCTATTTTTGCAGCGTGAATCTTTCTGGATTCACTATGCTGTGCATATTCCGCAATCTGGTGATTGGGTCTGGAATCGAAGTCTTTTTTTTCTCTTTTTTTTTTTTTTTTGTAGCCCAGGTGGGCGTCGAAGTCCCACCTTCTGGTGTACCTTCGGTGACGTCGGCATGCTTCCGGCGGAAGCTACCACCCTTCGGCGCCATCTTCAGATTCTTTTTTCCGCCGTTGGGTCTGGATCGTCACGTGAAGCTCCAGAAGTTTTGGAGGAAAAAAGGAGAAAATACAACTACTATTCGACGGTAAAGACCGGAAAAGATTGGGAGAAGAAGACCATCAGAGAGGAGACGAGGAAGAAAGAGAAGAACATCGAGATCTTCGACGTCCTTGGAGGAATGCGCATACAGGGGGCCCCCTGAGCGCAGGGATGTACAAGACTCCATTTAAATTCTGCAAAAACTGCCACCACAAGTTCGCGCAGAAGGACCAACACCCGGTCTGCAACCTCTGCCTGCCTATCGACCACGAGAGCAGAGACTGCAACGCCTGCTCCGTCTTCAAGCCGAAGACACTCCGAGTTCGAGAGAAGCAGAGGACAGCTCATCACACGATGCAGGGCAAGGGCCAGGCCCCGACGCTTTACGAACTGGGCCTCTCCACCGACGACGAGGACAACCTCGCCGAAGGTCCAGATGACTTCACGTCGCAGAGACCGATAAGAAAACGCCTGACAAGGTAGGAGAGTCTACGACCCCGAAAACTCACTCGGGGCCTCGAAAGCCAGAGGCGGACCCTCGAAAGGCAGAGTCCAAAGCCTCGAAAGGAGCACCGACGCCGAAAAGTTCGGCGGCCGAAGCTGCATCCTCCTAAAAAGAGCCCAGCGGATCCTTCGACAAGGACTCCCGGAGGCAGAAGACCGGCGAAAAGCAAAGGTCGTCCAAGCAAGCCCCCGAAAAAGGGTCTTTGACTTCGAAGGAAAAGGAGCTGAAGAAAGCTTCGCCGCCGCCGCCGAAGAGAGCGGCCGAAATGCTCGACGACGACCAGGCCGCAGAGATGCTGAGAAAGAAAAGAAGGCTCGCGGCCGAAATGGAGAACATCCTCCAGAGAAAGAAAGACTTCGACGAAAGAATGAGAAGTTACAAGATTCCCTCGAGGCCGGCAACGTCCGTCGCTGAGGTGACAGAACAGGAGGAGTTCGACGTCGAAGAGCCGCCGAAAACTCCGGAGCACGAAGAGGAAGAGGACCTCTATTATAATGAAGGTGATTACGGGGACCAGCAATCAAGCTACGGCTCGGGTTCTTCAACGGCCCAAGACCAGGAGTGGCAGGACATCGAGGCCGAAAACCCGGAGGAGGCGGTGGAGACATATCCGTCGAGGCCTTCGCCACCGGATGACATCGGAGCATACAACGAGGTCGTCAAGAAGGCAGCAGCAGCTTATGGGGTTAAGCTAGAGGAGGAAAAGCCAAAAGCAGATTTCCTGCTAGAAACATTGCTCCCCACACAGACAAGAAGCCAATTCCTTCCCATGCTGAAAAGTATCACAGACCAGGGGAAGGAAGCCTTCAGGGACCCGGCTACATGCAGATCAGTAACGTCGAGGACGGAAAAGAAATGCAAATTCTCCTCACAGGACCCGGCTTATATCAAGGGGTCCGTCACAGCAGATTCTATTATCACTGCGACGGCCAAAAGAAGGGCCAACGTCCCAACAACATCTGGGCCTCCACCTGACAAGGAAAGCAGGAGGATGGACCTAACTGGGAGGAAAATAGAGAGGAACGCCGCAACGCACTGGCGGATGGCGAACTCAAACGCCCTCCTAAACAGACATCAATACCAACATTGGGATGAGATGGTGCAATTGCTCAAGCACCTCCCGGAACAATACCGTGAGAGGGCATCACACCTTGTGGAAGAGGGGAAAAGCATTGCAAACTCGTGCCTGAAGACAGCCTTGGATGGGGCTGAAACATCCAGCAGATTGATGGCTATAAGCATCACAGAGAGAAGGCAAGCCTGGCTCAGGATCTCAGGTTTCAAGGCTGAGGTGCAGAACAACATCCTGAACACACCCTTCAATGGTGAAACACTGTTCGGAGCCCCAGTTGATGAGAAGCTCACACAACTGAAGAAGGACAACGAGACAGCAAGGTCTATGGAGGCCCTGCAATTCAGGGGGATGAGAAGGGGCACTCCTACGCGGAGGCCAAACGGCAGAGGTGGAAACCAGCGAGGAGAATCACCCCAGGCGTTCCACCAGGGACAACAGAGTGACAACCAAGGTCACCAGGGCCAGCAGAGGCAAAACTGGAACTACCAGAACAGGGGCCAGTCCTTTCGATCAAGAGCAAACGGACGAGGACAAAGAAAAAGAGGCGGTGATCAACCCCCCTCTAAGTGACTGCTCACGAGAAAAGGTGCTCACCCACCCGAACCATCCGGGGGGAGAGCACGGAAGAACAAAGAGGAGGGGGATACACAGACAGGACACAAAAGATCATATAACTCCAGTAGGAGGCAGGCTAAGATTTGTTCTCCAGGAGTGGAGAAAAATCACCATAGACAAGTGGATACTGGACATCATGCAGTTCAGATACTGCATAGAGCTGCTAAAGAATCCACCAAACAGAAAGCCAAAGAGAAGAGAGCACTCTGGAACAGAGCTGCGATTGCTCCAGAAGGAAGCCCAAGAACTACTCCTCAAAGAGGTCATCGAAACAGTCCCATTCAAAGAACGGAACAGAGGAGTGTACTCAAACTACTTCCTGGTACCGAAAGTGGACGAAAGCCTAAGGCCCATCCTGGACTTACGGTTCCTAAACAAATATGTAAAGACACAAAAATTCAAGATGACGTCCCTGCAAGAAGTCATCCCACAGATAAAGGCCGGGGACTTCTTGTCCACCATAGACCTCGAGGAGGCGTACCTGCACATCCCCATGAAGAGGCAGCACAAGCACATGCTAAGGTTCACAGTGAACAACGATCACTACCAGTTCACAACCCTGGCCTTCAGTCTAAAATCCGCACCAAGGGTGTTCACCAAATGCCTCCGCGGCAGTGGCCGCGCATCTGCGAAGGGAGGGGATATACGTGTACCCCTACCTAGACGACTGGCTCGTAAAGGCAAGCTCGTACAGGACATGCAAAGATCACTCACAGCAAGTCACGAGAACGCTAACAGGCCTGTGTTTCTCCATACACTGGGAAAAATGCTCAATGGAACCAGAGCAGGTGAAGATCTTCTTGGGTGCTCAAATCGACACCGTCCAATGCAGGGTGTCACCCAGCGAAAAGAGAACACTCCTACTGAGGGAGAAACGTCACTACCAGAAGGGGCGAACTCTGACAGTGAGGACAGTGAGCAATATCTTGGGGATGATGGCGTCGTGCATACACTTGGTCCCCAATGTACGCCTACAGATGAGACCGCTCCAAGAGTGGCTACAACAGCAATGGTCACAAACTACAGGAAGTTAGGAGGATCTAGTGGGTGTAACGCACAGGGTGCAGGAAGAAATAAGGTGGTGGACCAAGGAAAGGATAACAGTAGGGAAACCTCAAACACCACTGGACCCAATTGTGACCATTACCACAGACTCATCCCAGAAGGGGTGGGGCGCACACATGAACAAGCTCAGAGTGAGGGGCCTGTGGACCCCTTCAGATGCGGTCAGACATCAATTACCTGGAACTGAAAACAGTGTTGCTGGCACTCAAGGCCTTCCAGAAACACCTGTACAGACAGAAGGTGCTGATACAAACAGACAACACCACAACAATGTTTTACATAAACAAACAAGGGGGAACTCAATCATTCCCCCTGTCAAGCTTGGCACAGGAAATCTGGAGATGGGCAATACCACTCAAAATAGACCTGCTAGCCATACACCTGCCAGGGAAGGACAATGTAGAAGCGGATTGGCTCAGCAGGCAGACTTCAGCATCCCACGAGTGGGAACTCCATATACAGGAGACAGAGAAACTATTCAGGAAGTGGGGCACTCCGACAATAGACCTATTTACAACACGCCGGAATGCAAAATGCCAATACTTTGCATCCAGGCAACCAGAAGCACTGTCACAGGGGAATGCCCTATGGATAAGCTGGTCAAAGACATTTGCCTACGCTTTTCCCCCGATACCACTGATCCCCAGGGTTCTGAACAAATGCATGACAAGCAACATGACGCTGATCCTGGTGGCACCACAATGGGCCAGGCAGACCTGGTACTCTCAGATAATGGAGATGGCGCAGGGACCCCCCCACAAGTTCTCAAAAAGAAGAAACCTACTCTCTATGGAAAACGGAGAAGTTCTACACCCAGAGCCGGAGAGCCTCAACCTCTCAGCCTGGCTCCTGAGGACTTAGAGTTCGCACATCTAAAACTACCAGAGAGCACCCTGAGAGTGCTGCGAGAGGCAAGAAGGCCCAGCACACGCAAATGCTATGGGGCAAAATGGAAAAGATTCACCCAGTGGTGTCGCAAGAAAAAACTACACAGAAAACTGACAAGGGAATCTACGGTGCTAAGGTACCTCACGCACCTAATAAAGGCTAAACTAAGCTCATCCTCGCTAAGGGTACACCTGGCAGCGATTGTGGCATACACAAGAGGAGAAACAGGGAGAAGCTTTTTCACATCTCAGGTTGTGAAAAGATTCTTGGAAGGGGCGAAAAGAATAGCGCCACCAAAAAGAATGCCACCACCGGCTTGGAACCTGAATGTAGTACTAACAGAGCTCATGAAAGCACCTTTCGAACCTATCCACAAAGCATCACTGCAAATGCTGACTATGAAAACTGCCTTTCTGGTAGCAATCACATCGCTACGGAGGGTGAGCGAACTGCAGGCTCTAACACTACAGGAACCCTACATTCAGATATACAGTGACAGGGTCGTAATGAGAACGGACCCGCACTTCATGCCGAAGGTGGTGTCAAGGTTCCACATGAATCAAAGTATTCAGATCCCTAGCTTCTTCCAAAACCCCACTACAAGCGCTGAGAGAGCACGCCACACTCTAGACGCAAGAAGGGCAGTGATGCACTACATTGAAAGGACGAAAGGACACAGGAAGACAAAACAGTTCTTCGTATCCTTCGCAAACAGTTACATGGGTAAACCAGTGACAAAAAACACCATAGCTCGATGGATCGCACAGACTATACAATCCTGCCACAAGCAAGCGGGCCAGGAGCTAACAGGAGGGGCACAGGCCCACTCAACCAGGAAGAAAGGAGCAACAATTGCCTTTCTGGCCAACACACCAATTCAGGACATATGCCTGGCGGCAACATGGGCTTCAGTGCACACATTCACTAAGCACTATTGCGTGGATGTTCGAATTAACAAGGAAGCACAAGTAGGACAAAAGGTGCTTCAACATATTTTCAACAACCAACGCTCCTCTTCCACCCAGCCGCCACAAAAGTAACAAAAACCGCTACAAAATCTATGCACAGCATAGTGAATCCAGAAAGATTCACGCTGCAAAACGAATAGTTTCTTACCTGTCGGTGTAGTTTTGCAGCTTGAAGATCTTTCTGGATTCACTAGCGAACCCACCTGCTGAGATATTTCATAACCCATCCTCATTTGATGTATTCCCCCCCATCACACAAGATATTTTTTTTCTCCTTCCTCAATAAAGTTCGCTCTGGTTCCCCTACTGAGAGCTGCCCTCCTCACATTGCTCATGAAATCTTTCATCAGTTCCCTGAAATCCCATTGGCTCTTCTTAATAACTCTCTGTCATCAGGCATTGTTCCCAACTGCTTTTAAGATGGCAGAAGTACGACCCATTTTCAAGAAACCAGGAGCAGACCCTTCCTTGCCCAGTAATTTTCGTCCCAATTCGCTCCTTCCGTTTCTGGCAAAAATCCTGGAGGCCTATGTTACAAACTGCCTCAGCACCTTTGTGGAAAACTCACACTACCTGGACCCCCCACCAGGCAGGTTTTAGATCTGAGCACTCACCAGAATCGATCCTACTAGCCGTCCACGACGAGCTGAGACTAGGCACGGACCATAACATCTCGCAGGCTCTTGTCCTCCTGGATCTGTCGGCTGCTTTCGACACTGTCGACCACGTACTTTTGGTCGAACGTGTCGAAAGCGCCGGCATTCAGGGTATCCCCCCTCAAATGGATTTCTTCCTTTCTTTGTAACCGTCACCAAGCTGTTCGCCTCTCCGACTTTACATCCAAAAGGAAAGAACTTACCTGCGGGGTTCCCCAGGGCTCCTCCCTCTCTCCGCTTTTGTTCAATCTTTACATACGTCCATTAATATCTGACCTGCGGAAGAGGGATGTAGCTACCTTCAACTATGCTGATGACATCCAGCTTATTTTGACCATCAATACCTCTCCCCCTGTAATCCAATCTTTTTAGTCTACTCTGGCTTTCATTCAATCATGGATGAACACAAATCAACTCAAATTAAACCCAGACAAGACTGAGCTAGTTCTTACCAGGCCTGCATCCAATCCCTGGAATCCTAACTTCTGGCCATCCTCCCTTAGTCTTCCACCAATTCCTGCCGGAGCAGTCAAAAGCCTCGGAGTTTTCATTAGCAGCGACCTTACCCTTAAGACCCAAGTTAACTCCGTGGTCTCCTGCTTCTTTCATTTGCGCAGGATTCTAAAGATCAGTAAATTTCTCTCCCGTGAAGCCCTGGTTCAGGTCATATTGGCCTTGGTAATGTCACAAATTGACTATTCCAACTCCCTGTACGCCGGGATTCCGGCTTACCAGATACAGAGGCTTCAGTTGGTCCAAAATCAGGCAGCCCGACTGGTTCATGGCCTACCCAAATCACACCGAGTTAAACCTCTCCTCAGGGGCCTCCATTGGCTCCCCGTGGCCTCTTCAAGATCGGCTGCTTAACCCACAGAGCTCTTTCCTTTCATGGACCAATCTTTATCGCAGACAGAATTCAGCGTTACATTCCTCGTTGTAGCCTCCGTTCTGCTAACGCTAATCTGTTGACTCCTCTTGCCTTTAAGTGCAAGAAATTCAGGGGATTGAGATTTGCGTCTATTGCCCCCCAGCTTTGGAATTCCCTACCCCCGTCGTTACGTCAAATGGAGTCCTACTCCATGTTTAGGAAATCTCTTAAAACCTGGCTGTTTTCCCAGGCCTATGACCAATAACTTGCATCCCCTCCCCTCTGCCATGCCTCCTTACCCCAGAGCCAAGAAACCATTGGTGTACGAGCGCTATATAAATTCTTTTTATCATATCATCATATCATTACAATAAGTGTTCTCTGGCCCCAGTCACGTGGAAACAGATCCGGTTTAACCAGGAATGAAGCCGAGCTGTTGTAAGTATGTAAAGCTCTGAGTATTACCGACTTCATTTTGGGAGGGAACGGTATCCTTAGCCCTTGAGAAAAAGAAGAAATGTAGGAAAGGCAGCTATGGGCTAAATGCATAGGAAAAACAAGTATAGCCTTCAGCCCCGATATTCCAGTCTAAGGCAGAGGCTTCCAGTTCAGAAAATTGTATGTAGAAGGATGTGCTCATTATTTTTACATAAAGTTATCATTCAATGTGCACTATAATCAAATGTGGGCTACAGTGACTTCTTTGTGGGTACTATGGACTCCATTGGTCCAAATCACTGTGCTAACACAGCACAGGGGACCTGCATATCCGTTTGTGGACGCAAGTTGTGTGTGCGCGTTAAAATAAAAAGATCTTGTTTTTATGTAAGTCTGCTTTCCGAGTCTAAGCGCTGTACAGTCGGCGTGCATGACCATTTTATATATGGTTGTCCAAGCGCACCCAATGTGTATGCTGCATGTTGTGTGGGAATGCTGTGTGTTTGTGTGCCCCGCTCGTTAAACACATCATATGCAGGGTTAGCTTTTAGAGGATGTTTTCCAGGGTAGATATGAAGACAGTTCTATTTATGTTTTGAATTTGTGGGGGTCGTTGTGTGTTTGTGTAGTTGTGTGCTCTTTGTGTGTGGGCCAATGTGTCTGTGTGTTTGCCTGATTGTGTGTTTGTTTTTGTGTACTTGTGTGCCTGTGCGTTTTGTTTCACTGTGTGCTTTCACTGTGGTCCAAATCAGTGTGCAAGACCGAGGAAAAGGATAGTGGGAGATGTTCAACAAAGTGGAAAAAATGGGAAAAGGAGGGTGGACAGACAGAGGACCAGCTCTTTAGAGATGTGCAAAAGCATAGAAAGGAATGCAAAAACAGGAGCAAAGTCGGGACAGCAGAACAGTGTGAAATGTGTAAAAGAGAGGGAGCAGTGTGTAGACAGGAAGGAAGCAGAACCGTGAAAAAAGGAGAAACAGACGGCATATATTGGGAGATGCGTAAAGGGGCTGGAGAGGAATGAAGATTACCGCGCTCATTCTGCGTGTGCATTTGCCCAGATTTTAATTGCTTGTGACTTCCTCTGGCATAGTAAGTAGCATGTGCGGCTGGCTCCCCTTGGCGAAGAAGCGCACTACTGCTGGGCGATTTTAAATAATGCATTTCTATTTTTCTTTACACAATTTGAAACGGTTAAGTTCCTAAATGTTAGTATTCCCATCCTTCCCCGTGCGGTGGGACGTCACAACTTTTTCCACGGGTTGAGATTACATCCTTCTGGGAGACCTCAACTTTCACCTTGAAAAGCACAACGACCGCAACTCCACCACCCTTTTGGACAACCTCGCCAACCTCGGACTTAAACAACTTGTCACTTCCCCCACCCACATCGCAGGTCATACACTCGACCCTATCTTCACCTCCAGCAATCATGTCTCCTTCAGCCACACCACGAATCTCCTTTGGACTGACCACAGCTGCGTTCACTTTACCTACAACAAGCCCAAACCCAACAACCACCCCCAACCAACTCTGCAAAGAAACTGGAACAAAATCACCATCGACCAGATTTCCTCATCGCTTCTTCTTAACCCCCCAGCCCACTCCTCAAATCCCGATCAAGCCGCCTCCAACCTCACCCTATGATTATCCAACAGCGCCAACATCCTAGCACCACTGAAAAAACGACAAAACAAACTCGGCAGCAAGAAGGCCTCCTGGTTCAACGATGATCTTAAGAAATCCAAGAAACTCTGCCGCTCCTTTGAGAAGAATATTTACAACAAGGGGTGGTGAGGGACGGAGTCTCTGAATTAAGCAGAAAGCTCTCACCCAGTCAAGAGATCAGGGCTAGATCCAACACCGTGTTTTTGAGCTCACTGCACCATCCCAGTTTCAGAACCTGGCTGTATGCAAATTAGTCTGTTCCTGTCCCAGTGCATGATGGGAACAGGGCAAACCAAACTACAAAAGCCAATTCTTACACTGGGAAGGAAACAAGCTCCCGGGGACTGTTTTCTGGCATTACAGCCGTCTTCGGCCCGGTTTGCTTGAATCCTGATGGTGCAATGAGCAAGGGTCTCACATCTGAGAATACCCTTCCACGCTTAGGGTGGACAAAAATATTTACAACAAGGGGTGGTGAGGGACGGAGTCTCTGAATTAAGCAGAAAGCTCTCACCCAGTCATGAGATCAGGGCTAGATCCAACACCGTTTTTTAGCTCACTGCACCATCCCAGTTTCAGAACCTGGCTGTATGCAAATTAGTCTGTTCCTGTCCCAGTGCATGATGGGAGCAGGGCAAACCAAACTACAAAAGCCAATTCTTACACTGGGAAGGAAACAAGCTCCCGGGGACCGGTTTCTGGCATTACAGCCGTCTTCGGCCCGGTTTGCTTGAATCCTGATGGTGCAATGAGCAAGGGTCTCACATCTGAGAATACCCTTCCACGCTTAGGGTGGACAAAAATATTTACAACAAGGGGTGGTGAGGGACGGAGTCTCTGAATTAAGCAGAAAGCTCTCACCCAGTCAAGAGATCCAACACCGTTTTTTAGCTCACTGCACCTGCTTAATTCAGACACTCTGTTCATCACCACCCCCTTTTCTGAATCGTTTTTGGCCACTATAGGTGTGGCAGGGTATACTCAGACATGAGTCCCTTTCTCACTGCTCCATCAGGATTCAAGCAAGCCAGGCCGAAGACGGCTAAAATGCCAGAAACCGGTCCCCGGTAGCTTGTCTCCTTTCTGGTGAAGAATTGGCTTGGCAGTTTAGTCTGCCCTGTTCCCATGATGCACTGGGCCAGGGACAGACCGATTTGCATATAGCCAGGTTCTGAGCTGGGATGGTGCAGTGAGATAAATAACGGTGATGGATCAAGCCCTGATCTTTGGACTGGGTAAGAGTGGTCTGCTTAATTCAGACACTCTGTTCATCACCACCCCCTTTTCTGAATCGCTCCCTTGAGAAGGCCTGGAAAAAAGATCCAACCACCAGCACCAAGGTAGCCTTCAAAAACGCCACCCGCTTACACCACCAACTGATCCGAAAAGCCAAGAAAGCCGCTTTCAAGGACCGACTAGATAACAACGCCCACAACAGCAAAGAACTATTCAATATCGTCAAGGAATTTACCAATCCCACGGCCAACTCTAACGACATCACCCCCTCCCAAGCCCTCTGCGACTCCCTAGCCTCATTCTTCCACAACAAAATCGCAGACATCCACAACAGCTTCGACAACCAACCCGAAGACCAACCCACCCAACCCCTTGCAGTACCCCCACCTCCCTTGAAAACCCTCAACGACTGGAACCCAATCTCCACTGAGGACACCATCCGCCTGATGAACTCCATCCACTCAGGATCCCCAACTGACCCATGCCCTCACCACATCTTCAACAAAGCAGACTCCATCATAGCACCACACCTCCGAGATGCCATCAACTGCTCCTTCAACTCCGCCACCTTCCCGGAAAGGTGGAAACATGCCGAACTCAGCGCCCTCCTGAAGAAACCCACAGCTGACCCCACCGAACTCAAAAACTACCGCCCCATCTCGCTCCTTCTTTCCCGGCCAAAGTCATCGAGAAAGCGGTCAACAACCAGCTCGCCGCCTTCCTTGAAACAAACAAATCCCTCGACTCCTCACAATCCGGCTTCCGAGCCAAACACAGCACTGAAACCGCCCTCATCGCAGCAACAGACGACATTCGAACTCTCCTGGACAATGGAGACACAGTCGCCCTCATCCTCCTTGACCTCTCCGCAGCCTTCGACACAGTCTGCCATAGCACCCTTCTACAGCGCCTCAAAAACATCGGAATACAAGAAAAAGCATTGGAATGGATCACCTTGTTCCTCACCGGAAGAACCCAGAGAGTCCGCCTCCCACCATTCATCTCAGAGGCCACTGAAGTCATCTGCGGCGTACCCCAAGGATCCTCACTCAGTCCCACCCTCTTCAACGTATACATGAGCCCCCTCGCGGCCATCGCACGCCAACACAACCTCAACATCATCTCCTACGCCGATGACACTCAACTGATCCTTTCACTCACCAATGACCCTAGCACCGCCAAAAATAACCTACACGAAGGAATGAAAGAAGTAGCCGAATGGATGAAACACAGCCGTCTGAAACTGAACTCAGATAAAACAGAAGTCCTTATCTTAGGCACCTCCCCCTCTGCCTGTGACGACTCTTGGTGGCCAGAAGCCCTTGGAAAAGCACCCATCCCGACGGACCACGCACGGAACCTGGGCGTCATCCTGGATTCCTCACTTTCAGTGAATAGACAAGTCAACGCCGTCTCTTCATCCTGCTTCAACATTCTTCGCATGCTCAAAAAAACATTTCGTTGGATCCCCACCGAAACAAGGAAAACTGTCACCCACGCTCTGGTCACGAGCCGACTGGACTACGGAAACACCCTCTACGCCGGTACTACCGCAAAACTCCAGAGAAAGCTCCAACGAATACAGAACGCTTCAGCCAGGCTCATATTAGACATCCCGCGCAAAGAACACATCTCTGGTCACCTGAAAAACCTACACTGGCTCCCCGTCAATAAGAGGATCACTTTCCGGCTCCTAACCCACGCACACAAAGCACTCTACGAAATCGGACCAGAATGCCTCAACACACGACTGTCCTTCTACACCCCCTCACGCCAGGTACGATCATCCAACCAAGCCCTGGCCACTGTACCTCGCATCAACAAAACCACCATGGGAGGTAGATCCTTTTCCTACCTGGCAGCTAAAACCTGGAACTCACTTCCCACTCACCTTCGCCTTACTCAGAACCACCTAGCATTCAGAAAGCAACTTAAAACGTGGATATTTGACCAGTAATTCCCCACCCCTCTTCAAGCGCCTTGAGACCCTCTGGGTATGTAGCGCGCTATACAAATTTTCTGACTTGACTTGACTTGACTTGTCACCGTTATTACGACTTGAGGGTTTGGAAGGAGGGAGCCCCCCCTGCTGAGACCTGGGAATGTAATCATGGAGTCTACTGATGCTAATGCTGCCGCCTTTGCCACAATGTTAAAGACTGCTGGATGTTCTACTCTAAAGTTCCTGAGTTTCACATGTAGTCATTTTTTTCGATTTACTGTGTAAACTGCGCCTGTCTCGGTCTGACGTCTGCACAGAGCCAGTGAATTTTGGAATTGGTTTTGACCTACTATATGTGCTCTATCAGAAAGACAGATAGACCAAAGGAAAGCTCATTGAGCTGAACACTCGGCCGCCAAATGTTAGGTTCTTGATCTCATCCCACGCCTTTCACCCTGAAAAAAGGAGCAACAGGCCGCATATATTGGGAGATGCGTAAAGGGGCTGGAGAGGAATTAAGATTACTGTGCTCATTCTGCGTGTGCACTTGCATAGTAATTTCACTGAAGGTCTTCGTTGCACGTGAACTTAGCTACAGAGGGAAGATAACCTTCACAACCTCACACACAGGAAAAACATTAGGTGAGAGGGAGAATCAGTAGGGCGAAGAAACGCAAGAGAAGCCTGGGAGTTGTGTGGGTATTCACCTGTTACAACGCATTTTTTACTCCGCACTACCACTACAACGCAGGCATTACAACGCATACCGTTACAACGCATTGCGCTGGGGGGCGCTCTAGGATAAGAGGTAAGTTTAATTTACTATCCAACACCTTCCCTAGGGTCCACGGGGACTGGAGTTAGAATAGTAAATTATACTTACCACTATCCAGCACCCCAAAGCGCTATGCGTTGTAGCGGTATGCGTTGTAAATACCGCGTTGTAATGGTACGCGGAGTAAAAGTATGCGTTGTAACGACATACATCCAGTTGTGTGGGTGCGAAAGTGAAAGTGATCGCAATCGCGATGCACTTAATGAGGCCAGCAGAGTGACGCGATCTGTGGTGGGGGAGGGAATTGAAGCACGGAGAGAGGCACGCCAAGCGTGCGCCCGAGTACATGCACTCAAGCTCTAGTCCGTCCATGACAGCATCTGGTAGCAAATTTCTTTTGACCCCTTTACTACAGTCGGGCAAGCAGCGCATGCGCTGCTCTAGGCTCAACCTAAAAAGGGGTAAAAAAATGGGCTTGAAATCAAATGCATTTCACATAGACATTTGTATTTTGCAAAGCGCAAAAATGGGCAGTTGGGTTGTGCTGAAATTTGGCAGCGTTAGATATTACGGTGAAAGATAAGAAATCAGCACCCATCCAAAAGATATTTGCTTTGTAATTTCAAATGTCCACAATACATATAAAAGTGCACGATCTTGTAAAAAAAAAAGGTCCGGATTCTTGCAAGATTTTGTTATTCAGGTTCTTTATTGAGGTATTTCAACACAGGAAAAATTCCAAGAACACAAATGGATTTCCTTCTTAGCCAGCCTGGCTGTGTTGGAATACCTCAATGTTACTCCACTATTACACTCTACGCCCCTCCACTTAATGCCTTGCTTCTGTACGCTAATCCAGTGTACTCTCCTCCACTCTGTATAACTCCACTCTACTACACTCTGTGCCACTCTACTAGACTTTCCTCCACTCTGATGTATGACGTTACACCGCATACATTTATATTGCGGTACATTACATCGCGGTTTTTACAACGCAAGTCTTTACAACGACTTGCGTTGGGCTGGACTTAGGAGTAGTATAATTTACTATTCCAACTCCAGTCTACTTACAGTAGGGAAGGTGTTGGATAGTAAATTATATTATTCCTTGTCCAAGAGCGCCATCCAACGCAAGTCATTGAAACGACTTGCATTGTGAAAACCGCAATGTAATAACATAGATATGTAATCCCCGCGTTGTAAACTATTTTTCCCCTCCACTCTATCCCTGTACACTTCACTGTTCAATTTACACTGTAGTTCACTGTCATTTTCCAACACTGTACAACACAGCACTTCACTAATGTATGAGACGCCTCTCCAATTTATAACAGTTTCCTCAACTCTACTCTACCTCACTTTAATATATGCCACCCCACTCTTTGCCAATCCACTATACCCTATTCCACTGTACACCGCTCCACTTTTCTGCATCCCACTGTACAGTACACCTCTGTATGCTACTCCACTTTACAGTAATCCACTCCACTGCAGAGTATGCCAGTGAACTCTTGCCTCTCCGTGGTATGACACTTACTCTATGCAACTCCACTCTATATATACCTCTACTCTATAAGTCTACCACACTTCATGGCTCTCTGACATTCTACTCCACTCCATTCCCGTACTCTCCACTGTCCTTCTCTATACTCCACTCTGTACCCCGTAGACTCCAATGTAAAATGCTGTATTCCATTATGATACTTTTCTATACAGCACTCCACTCTACTGTACAAGACCCCACTCTAATTTATAACAGTTTACTATCTACACTACGCCAGTACACTCCACTTTATGCCGCTCTACGACACACAATACACTCTATTGTGCTTGTAGGAGAGTAGGATATGCTTCCTATGGTCACCCCCACTTTTTGCTGTGATTCTCTGGTTTTTCGAATTTAGTGTGGCTGTGTGCCTGCTAATCAGACCCACAGCCCAGCTGTTCTCTCTCTTAATTGATACCATGTACTTTAGGTACATACCAGATTACTTACTGTGTCACCCTTGTGAGCCCCTGTCTAGTGTACCCTAGGTACCCAGGGCATAGGTGCACCCTAGGCCTACCTGGGGCTGCAACATGTATTGTGCCACCCCTAGTTTGCCTTCCAAACTGACACCACAGGTCTGTTCACAAAGCCTGGGTAAGGTGGTGTAATCACCCCTTACTTAGATATAGTATACCTATATCTACCTTTTATATGTAGACACATATACACCTATAAGCCACTCCTATGGTAGGCCTCGACAATTCTGGAGGCAGAGTGTTTGGTTTTATGTGAGAGGGTGCCCTAGCATGAGCTGAGCCCCTCTGCAGCTTTCGTAACAATCTCCTTATAGCTGTTCTATGATATAGCCATACCATATGTACTCCTCACTCCTTGTTTTCCTTTAATTTTCGTCACCTGAGGCGGATAGCCGGGTGTCATCTCCCTCTCTGCCCTACCTTGCTTGAACCTTTTTCACCCCTCTGCCTGGTGGAAACAGTGTTGTGTTGGATTTTTTCATTGTCCCTTACCCGCATGGCCGATGAGGTGCCGCAGGGTATTCTGGGACCTGTAGGCTGCTTACATTGCTAGCGGCCATCTTAGGGGGAGCCAGGCACGCTGGTCGGCGGACCAGTGGTGCGGTCTCTTCACTTCGCCTGCGAAGATATAAATTTAGAGGCCCTCTGCTCCGCGCAGCGGACGCGTTGAGCGGACGCGCCTCTTTCATGCCAAAGGAGCGCCTAAGGTAAGCCCGTCTGCGCCCGTCCGCCTCCATGAGGCGGACGGGTGCGGGCGGGTCCCTATTGGCGCTCCTGAGAACTGATAGTATGTGCTCTTATACAGCATTTGAGCTTACCTCTCTGAGGGGCAATGCGGGCAATTGCTGTAATGTTTTTCCTTGTAGGCCTAACAATAAGAGGCGCTGTCCCGTTTGTGGTTGGCTTCCTTGCTACGCCCCCGTTACAACTCCCTGTAATTTGCCTATAAATAGCTCCTGTTTACTCCTGAATACCAGATCCTTAAGTAAACACGCCTTGGACATTTATAATCTTTTGTCGGAGGCTAACCCCATTTGTCTCTTCCTAACTGAGACGTAGCTAGGAGATTGCTCTGGCCCTGATATAGCCGCTGCTATTCCTTCAAACTATGTCATTCTCAGGAAGGATAGGAACAATGGAAGGGGTGGGGGGCATAGCCTTGGTGGTGGACAAGCGCTTTACTTGTTCCATCATTCCAACGGACGACATTCAAGGTTGTGAGGGCCTTGGGTTTTTCCTATCCCTGTCCTCTCATCCATAGGCTCTTTTCATGAAGAGCTTCATGCCGTGGTTTCGGCACTTTGTTTAAAAACGGGTCATTGCCTGCTTCTGGGGGACTTTAACATCCACATGGATATGAAGAACGATGTTGATACTATTAAGATCTTTGACACTACATCTCCATTGGGTCTCACCCCCTATCTCTCCGTTTCCATGCACAACAAAGGCCATACACTTGATTAAGTTTTCTCGACCATTCCAATTGGCATTCCCCCCCGGTACCTGTCCTGTGGTCGGACCATTATTTAGTGAACTTCCAGATCCCTCTTTCTGACAAACTTTCTTCTAGGATGCAGGGTAGTCCTCTTCAGTCCTCTCGAGCTTTTTATCGAGTGTCCCCTGATATGATGGCGCATGCATTATCATCTCACCCCTGCCAGCTGTCAGGTAGTTTAGAGGCGGATCTTGACCTCCTGCAAACATGGTTTGTGGAGAGACTCGATGAACTAGCCCCGGAGACTTTCTCCCGCAAACCCATCAGTCGGGCCTCTTCCCCTTGGTTCACTGCCGCTCTATCTGAGATGCGGCGAATGTGTAAGAAAGCCGAAAGGGCTTGGCGTCGCCATTATGACCACTCAGACAAAACAGTTTATAGGGAATCTATTAAATTATACCACAGTAACATCCTGCTAGAGAAGAAAGCCTATTATGCAAGAAGAATTGAGGCCGCTGTGAATACCAGCAAAAAAATATTTTCAATTGTTAAAGAATTCACCTCTCCCACTATGAGCTTGTCCACACATTCTCATTCTGAATCCTGGGTTACCCAACTTGCTGATTTTCTTTGCTAAGAAAATTAAGTCCATTCAGGACTCTTTCCGGCCTCCTGGCATGGTGATAGCTCCTGGCATTAGTGCCCCCTTGCTCCCGTCCCTGACCTGTGAGGGCCCTACCATTTCCAACTTTCCTTTTCTTTCTTGTTCATCCTCGCTTGACCTTCTCACTAAATTAAAATCAGGCTCTCCTCTGGATCCTTGTCCAGCCAAATTTCTCGGGAAAATAGCCCCAGTAATTAATTCCCTAGTCAATCCGGTGCTCAATCTTTCACTCAGCACGGGAGTGGTCCCTTTGGCCTGGAAGCAGGCTCTTATTTTGCCGCTTCTGAAAAAGCCAAATCTGGACCCACTGGTACGCGCCAACTACAGGCCCATGTCTCTCCTCCCAGCTTTTGCCAAGACGGTGGAGAAGCATGTCCACTCCTCTCTCTCCAACTTCCTTGAAAGCAATAATATCTTGCATGACACTCAGTCGGGCTTCCGTGCCATTATGAGCACGGAGACCGCGCTGCTAGAAGTAACAGAGGCTATTAAGGAAGTTCTTGATATGGGGGGTAAGGCAATGCTGGTGATGTTGGATCTGTCGGCGGCCTTTGACGCCGTTCCCCATGGCGGTCTCCTTTTAAGACTCAGGGAGATCGGGCTATGGGGAGCGGTGTTTAGCTGGTTTGAGTCCTTTCTAGCGGGCCGCCGCCAAACGGTCTGTGCCCCTCCGTTCTCTGCCGAGGTGCCGCCTTTTGGAGGTAGGAGTTCCTCAGGGCTCAATTCTGAGCCCTACTCTTTTTAACATTTATTTGGCCCCCTTGGCGGCACTGGCAGAGTCATATGGTGCCCAGATCGTTTCTTATGCTGACGACACCCAGCTCCTTTTCACCTGCAAGAAGGACTCCGACTTTGTTGATGGTGTGATTATCAGAAGCTGCCTTGGGGCTGTGTTTGATTGGTTCGAGCTCAATAGCCTCAAATGCAACTCTGATAAATCCGAGGTACTCTTTTTTGGTTGTCCATCTGACCCTAGGTGGCAGTCTTGGTGGCCTTCTGCCATGTTTCCTCCTTCAGCTCCCTCATCAAAGGCCAAGAATCTTGGTGTGCAGATCAACAACGGCCTCACCTTGAAGCCTCGGATTCTTGGTCTAGTAGGGAAATGCTTTGGCCTTCTTAAAATGCTCAGAAAATTCCTCCCTACGCTTTCTCTTGATCACAGGAAAATTACTGTGCAGGCCTTAATAGGCTCTCGCTTGGATTATGCGAACGTGCTTTACCTTAGCTTGCCGGAATATCTCCTCTCACGTGTGCAGATAGTGCAAAATTTGGCGGCACGAGCCATCTTTGGCCTCCATCGGAGAGCCAGTGCTACTGATCTTTTGAAAACTCTTCACTGGCTCCCAATCCGAAAACGGATTGCTTTCAAGGCGCTTGCGCTTACGCTTGCTTTCAAAGCGCTCCATGATTCCGGTGCCAAATACATCAGGAAACGGCTAGCTTTTTACCTACCATCCAGGTCACTGAGGTCAGCTTCGCTGGCCTTGGCGTCTGTCCCGGTCATTAGACGAGCACGTATTGGAGGTCGCTCTTTCCGACTTTTAGCGCCCCAACTTTGGAATGCCTTGCCAGTCTCTTTAAAAAGGAATCTTAATCTGTTGGCTTTCAGGAAGGATTTGAAATCCTGGCTGTTTGTTCAATAGGACTTATCATCTGTTCGCCTGTTCCTGTTTCCGCATCAGGTTTCGAAGCGCCGGGCCACTCCTGGGAGTAGCTGAGCGCTATATAAAACCCCATTTTAATATAACATAACATAACCTAACATAACATATACTCTTAAGTGCATTATAATCCTCACGGTTAATGCTAACGTTGGTTTGGCTTTATCAAAACATGTCGTGTAAGGTGTCAAACACTTTAGAATACCACCCCCCCCCCCCCGACAATTCTGGCGGCGGGGGTAGTATTCCACCCTTCTAGAGGGAAAAGACATGCAAGTTACTGCTTTGCCCGGTTAAAGTTAAACAGAGCCTCAGCATCACAAAATGGATGCTGCTGCCACAGACACGAGTCTGACCTCCTGCTGCTGTATGAAACTCCGGCAGGGGAGGCCTGGACAATAGGTTTCCTGTCCAGGGAGGTACTGGCACCTCCCCAGACAGGGGGTTTGTGTATTGGGGCAGGGAGGGCTGCATTTAGTGAATGCATCTAGACACTGCCTGGGGCACACAAGGTGCTCCATGCATAGCCTGGTTCAAACCAGTTGCTGGGCACTCCAGCCCCAGTTCTGGCGCGAAACTGGACAAAGGGAAAGGGGTGTAACCACCCCCTTCTCAGGTCCACCCATAGGAGGGACCTAGTCAGGTAATCCAGCCCCCATCCTTAGTATAAGTATAGGAGCTGTGTCCCCAGGACTTTAGATTATCCTGGACGAATCTTTGTAAGACATATCTTGGACCTTCGACATTCCATTCTGACTGGAAGACTGAAGACATCTCCCTTGTGGTCAAGGAGTGACCACCCTGTGCAAACAGGCACCAACAGCAACTTCGCCGGTCTGCAGTTCCAAGGCTCCCGTCGGAACCCGAAGGCTCTGCGACTCAAGAACTGGACTTCCAGACTTCTCTGACTCTGACCTATATCCACAGCAAAACTGAGACCCGTGGCGGACACGAGAGACGTGGAACCGGACATCTTGGACATCCTGCATTTTGCTACCTGCACTCCTTTCCTGAAGCCTCAGTGAGTTGTGCATTGGGGTACGAGAAGCCCCAGCCCCCAGCCCGAGCACCATTTGAACCGAAGCTCAGGCCCCCACACTCCGCGAGTGTCCCGTGGGCCCGCCTTTACATTTGTGCTCGACGCATCTTCCCGGTTCCTTGCCCGTTGGCTAGTGAGCCCCCTGAAGACGCCATCTTGAATCTAACTTGCGATCCTGCTTGCTCCAGCTTCCCTAAAAACAAGAAGCGCCACAGACCTTGCTGGTCTGCAACAGAGCCAATCTTGACATCCTGCGTGGGTTGCAGTTGCCAAGGCTTGTTGGGTCCAATCCGGATACCGACGCTGCAGTAATCTAGATCCATTGTGGGACAGCTCGAATCCAGCTCCTGGTCATCGTCGATGCCTCCTGGACCTCGTGGCTAAAGAGAAAAACTCACCTTATTCACCTTAAAGCACCCGACATTGCCTGGTTCCTTCCTGATTCCTCCCTTGTCACTGGCTAGTGACCCAGACTCTGTCCCCTCTGATTCCAGGTTCTTTACATCTCCGATCCACCCTTGGATCCACCTGGACACTTTTCCTCTGGTCGCCTGCAGCACTTCTTTGCAGCTCTCCATAGAAAACGACGACTAAACCCGACACGAAAAGACACCTATGCCCCCAGCTTCCCTGGGTGAGGTAACACGAGTACTCCGGTGCTCCCGTGGGTTTTGACTCTCGAAGTGTCCTAGTTTAAAAGGGTTCCATCCTAGTCCATCCGGAAGTGTCCTTAAATTGTAACTTTGTAACTTTTACGAACTCCATAGAAAGTCAATGGGAACCCGCGCCTGTGTTTAGACACTGCACGCGACTCCCGTGGGTCTCCTACTTCCAAAACCTTTGGTTGTTTAGTGTAGCCCCAGTGATTCTACAGGCCCTAGGCCTGCTTTCTAACTCTCACATGGTACTTATACCACTTTCTTAGTATATGGTTTGTGAGGCCCCTGGGGCATAACGTATACTGTGCAACTTATCGTATATTAACTGTGTGACTTGTATTGTATTTTTACCTCTGACCTCCTAAAGCGTGCAGAGGGGTTGTGTTTAGATTAAATACATATATTTGATATATACCTTGTGTGATGTCCTTTCATTTGGTATTCAAGGGATTATATATGGTAAAACAACTTGCTTAACTCACCTACTGAAGTCTTAGCCTGAAGAGTGCTGGTTCATGCTACCACTAGGATAGCTTTCTATAAGGTTGACTTTACAACCACCATCAATAAGGGTCTATTAGACTGGTACAAGGTGCCCACTAGAACTAGTGGACATCATATGCCAGGCTAACTTCTCACAGTGCTTTACTCCACACTGTTCTACCGTTCCACTCCACTCTACTGTACAAGACTTTACTTCACTCTACGCTACTATACATCAATCCACTCAACACAGCTCCACTGTTTCACACACTACTGTAATCTATGCAGCTCCACTTTACGACACTCTCCTACACTGTATGCCACTCTGACACTTTACTCCTGTCTATACCCCTTCATTCCACACTATAATGCTTTACTATACTGTATGCCACTGTACAACACTCTACGTGACGATACTCTAGTCCACTACACAACATGGTACACCTTTTATTTTTTTTATATTTTTGCCACTGCACCCCACTTTACTCCATTCTGACACATTAGACCACTCTATGCCACTGACTGTCATTGTTATACTCTATAACAATATATGCCAATTCACTGACACACTCTATAACACTGTGCTGTACCCCACTCTACAAAAACCAGCTCTGTGTGCCACTCTACTGTAGTCTACATCACGCTCCAGTACTGAATGACACTCCACTACACAGTACTGTACTACACTGTACTCCAATTTATGGCACTTTACTCGATTGTATGCTAAGTCACTCCACTATAGTCTACGACATACCACTCCACTCTGACTCTTTATTCCACTTCACACTGCAGTGTACTCCACTTTTCTCTACTCAATTTATTCCACTCTGTGCCACTGTTTATACTTCGCTCCACTGTTAAACACTCTACTCCACTGTATGCAACTTCACTCTACAATACTGTACTACACTCTTATGCCCATCCACTCTATGCCACTGTACTACACTGTATGGCACTCAACAGCACGCCACTTAACTTCTCCCTACGATATGCCACTTCACTATCCGACACAACACTCCACTTTACGACACACTCTTCCACTGTACTCTAGGACACTCCACTTAACGATACTCCACTCCAACACTCTACTTCACCCTACTCCACTCTAAAACACTCTTCTCCACTCTGGCAGTCTACGACGCCCTACTCTACTGTTCGACACACCATTCCACTGCACAACTTGCTGCTACAGTCTACAATACTTGACTTCGCAATGAGACACCATGCTGCTATACTGTACGACACACTACTACATTCTACTCTATTCCAATCTGCAATGCTCCAGTCTGACAATAGACTTTATACCACTCTCCTCCTCTGTACTGTACAACACTCCACAAACCAACTCTCTGCTTGCGACACTGAATGCTACAGTTTGTAAAACATTTGTATTAAAATGTAAAAGAAAAAACAAATTCAAATTCAATGAAAAAAACAAAGATTAAAGCTTGGTTATAGTTAGGAAAACTTATTTTCCCTATACAAACCAAGTTTAAACTACACAAACTTTAATAATTCTAAAGTTATATTTATAACTTTCATTTACAATTTATCCACCACCTTCAAATTGTTATAAGTAGCGGACCTCTTTACACACTCTTTTCAGCTCGCTAACCAGACAGCACTAACTATAACTCGCCACTCTACCATGCTCTGTGCCCTCAAAAACAGTGATACTGCACTGTACAATACTAGACTGTACGAGACTCTCTGCACTCTACTGAACAACACTAAACTCGACAACACTGAATTATACGGCACTCTACTCCGCTGAACTCCACTCTATGCTACTCCACAACACTCTGCTACATTCTATGCCACTCTGCTCAATGTCACTCCACACCACACTCCATTTTATGACACTCAACTCTACTGTTTAACATGCCACTACACTGTAAAACACGCTGCTCCACTCTGATACTCCACACTGCGATACAACACCACGCTATAAGAAAGTGCCCCTTTTTCGGTCTCGCGCCTGCGTTGAAGTGCGCTGCACTGCTCGCGCAGCGAGAGACCTCATGTAGGGGTTTCAAAACAGACCTAGGAATTGCACACGCTCGCAATTGGCCAACGGCGGGCGCATTGCTCCACCCATGGCCTATTTGTGTCGGTTACCCGCACCACTGCCATGTGGTTTTAATTATCGTGTCCAGACACGGGCGCGATAATTAAAAGCACGTCTCGCTGTGGCGCGCGCACCACTCGCTGGCTTGTTTGTTTTGGATCCATTTCATTTTTGTATGTTACGGCGTCAAGCTGGAGGCCTCTGGTGCCTTCTACTCAGTGCATTGATGTCCCGAAACCCTGCCATCTCTTACGAGCCATCCTGGTTCCGTTGTGCTCTCAGTCCAATGCCTTGTGTTTCGCACCCTGTCTTATCACGTGCCCTGATGATCTTGCTGAGTGTGTGCCCCGTTCTGCTCCCTCTTCATCCTGTGACCTGTCCTGCCCTCTCTTTGTGTCCTCTTTTGCCCTGTTAATTAACTGCACAATCCGGGTGCATCCATCACCGTGCATCCTTTGTTCTGCTCTTACAAACACCATGCTGTACCTGAGCTTTCCCTCTAAGATATGTTCTAGCCCGTACCCTGCCTTTGCATGATACACGTTACTGTCCACGTGAATGCTTATCCAGTTTTGTCCCGTTTTTCGCCTTGCCCGTTACCGTATCCGTGTGTCTCTTTGTAACCTTGACACTCTACCTGGCTTATGCGTTCTGCCCAGAACTGCTGCTTCACCTTTTCGACCCCAAAACCCCACTTGTTCTGCCAAGTCCCGTCACCCACCATGACAGCTCGTGGACTGCGCCCTGTCACCAGTCACGGTTTGGTTATTCGGCCTTGCCCCCGACTGTCAATTTTGTCTCCTTCGACATTGCCTCCTCCTGTTGGTATGGGGCCTGCAGCTCCATTCGTGCTTGCACTGCTGAAGCCAATGTTTTTATCTGTCCTCTGAGTGTTGCGCCGCTAATGTCCCTTTTTGTGAGGGAAGCTTTCCCAGTTGATGTCCAGTGTGCGCTTGTTTTGTATGTATGGAAATGAAGCTTGCACTACTGATCACCACGATGTTCTTGTTCTGTGAATAGGAGTGAATGTAAGCCTACGAGAATGGCTAAGAATGGGCAAATGCAATTCGGTCAAGATAGGGGAATGGCAAACGTCTTTGAGGAGGGGTGAATGTCATGCCTATCAAGATGGTGACTGTCAGTCTGTAATGTTGGATGAATTTCAGTAAGTCAGGATGGGTCAGTTTTGAAAAATTTAGGACGCGTGAGTGTTGTCGGGTTGACTGAATGTTCAGGAGATGGTTGTCAGCCTGTTCTGTCCGGATAGGTGACTTTGATCCTGTCAGCATATGGGAATAAAGCGAACCTCAATAGAGGTAAACAACATTATGTGAAGATGGTGAATCGGAGTGAATGGTGGCCAAAATGGGTGTTTGAAGGATAAATATTAGCCTGTCATAATGAGTTAAAATAAGCATGTCAGCAACAATAAGTCCCGTCTGCCAGAATAGGTGTAATCAGGTATGTCTAGGAGGTTGAATATCTGGATTGCAAACAGCAGTCTGCCACGATGGGCGCATGGCAGAAGGAGTAAAAGGCAGTCCAAGAGTCATTAATGTCAGTCTGCCCTGATTGGTAAATGCCTGTTACAGTAGGGAATGACAACGAGGGGTGAATTTCAGTCTGATAGGCGGGGTCAGATATCGGGCATCTTTTATCCTTATGCCCATCCCCTGAATATTCCCCTTGGATACAACTGATCTCTGCAGATCAGCCAAGAGGCTTGCACGACTAGCCTATAAAATCAAGTCATGTCTTACTGTAGTTCGAGGACAGCGGTTGGCGTGTTAGGCTTTCAAAATAGGGTGTGGCATGCACATTATAGTTTTACTAAGTAATCTATGAGACTAAAGAAATGTGAGACTGACTGAGTTAAAACCAGCATTTGCAATGCAATAGGTCTCGCATTTACGTGAGTTTGAGCTATTGACATTGCAAATAATAATGCCTTTTATTTTTGTTTTTGTTTTAAAAATCTATATAAAAGGCATTGTCATTTAAAATGCCAATAGCTGAAACTCTTGTAACTGCGAGACCTATTACATTGCAAATGCTTGTTGACATGGGCACTGCCCACTTTTTGCCTTGTATCTGATGCAGATTTGACAGAAGTGCACTGGGCTCCTGCTATCCAGGTCCCCGTTGCCAGATCGCTTTCCCTAAAACTGTCAGTTGGTTCTCTCAATTGGCATTACCTTTTAGCAACACTGTAAGCCCCATGTAAATGGTACCCCTGGTACTTAAGGCAAGGAGGCTAAGAAGGGTCCCTAAGGTTTACAGCATGTATTGTGCCACCCTTAGAGGCCCCTCAGCACCAGCATGCAAACTACCATTGCAGGCTGCCTGCCATTGTGCAGAGAAAAGTTAAGACGCAACATGGTACACCTCCTGTGTGCCATGCCTACAGACATTGCATGCAGTATAGGTTAGTCACCCTTACAGCCCTAAGGCAGGGTGCACCACTCTACAAATCTGCATGAGCAGATATGCCCCTGTGATGCCTTGTCGATTCTTAGATATTACAAGTGAACAGGGAAGCCATTCGTAGAAAATGTGCTGGATAGTTGTTTACAAGTTCCCATCTACATGGTGGCTTCACTCAAACTAGGGATATTTAGTATTAAATATCTTGTATTGATAAACTTTAACTGATTCCAGTGATGGATTTATTTACTTAAGCCAAGAGGGCACCTTGGAGTTGCCCTTTGAAAGCATACCGGCTACTAGTGTGCTGGCTGACTGGTGTACACCAGCCTACCACCATAGGCAGGTTTCTGACCCCCTGCAGTTGAGAGCTCATGCTCTCAGAGGGCAGAAACAGTGCCTGCTCCGGCCAAAGATGTTGTCACCTCATCCTAGCAGGCTGGCTAAGTGATCAGCATATCAATGCAGGAGGCTTCAAAAAGTCATCTGCCACATTTGATGTGCAACCCAAGGCTTCCCCAGGCCGGGGAAATGCCGTCCCCTGTCCCAGGCCCATTTGGCACTAGCACAGGCAGGATAATTAACTAGTCAGGAGGCGTGTTCCCGTCTCACGCTAGTTCCACACCTATTGTAGGCTACCTGATGTGAACATGAATTTCAGAGATCCACCATCTTAGTTTTGGTGGAATTAGACTCTCTGGGTCAGGGTTATGCCCAATTCCCACAGGAAGTTGTCATATAGAGAGCGTAAACACCGTAAAGGTAAGTAGCCCATTGGCTACTACCTGTCACTCCCCTTATAGCCCCTAAATTGAGTATTTAGGTTTCACCCTGACACCAGTAACTCTGATTCGATGGATCCACAAGAAAAGGACAAAAAAGAGGCATGAAAAAAACGATAACTGAAGTCCTGCTGTGGACTTTTGGCACCAAGCCCTGCCTGCAGCCTGTGTGCCATGCTAACAGACACTGTATGTAGTATAGGTAAGTCACCCATAGAGCCTTAAGGCAGGATGCACTATACTACATGTGTGGACCTATCTGCAGGAGCAGATATGTCCCTGTGCCACTATAAGTGATCAGGGAAGTCATTTTAAATACATGTGCAGGGCACAGTTCAAAAAACGAATTCCACAGTTACATAATGGCTTCGCTGAAACCAAAGGTGTTTGGTATCAAACACCTTGTATTAATAAGCCCACACTGATCCCAGTGCTGGATTTATTAACACCGTGGCTGCTAGAAGTTTTCCCAGCCTGTGCTGGAGAACTTAAATTCCCATTGTTCATGACAAGGTCAGCTCGTCATAAGCACAGCTCCACTGTGTCTCATGACGAGCTGAGCTCGTCATGAGCAGCGAAGGGGTTAATACATGCACCCTGAAAACCTACCAACTGCTAGTGAGTGGCCTGACTGACTGGTCGTATCCAGCCTGCCACCACAAACTAGTTTCTAGACCCCAGGGATGATGAACTTAGCTCTCAGGAGGTCCGAAACACAGCCTGCTCAGGCAGTGTGTGTGTATACACCCCCCTCCCACAGGATGACTTGCAAATTAGCATTCCAAGGCAAGGGGGCTTCAAAAAGCCCACCGGCTTTGATATGAAATCTGGCTTCCTTCTCAAGAGAGGATGCCGTCCCCCGCAACCTGCATCCAGGGCCAATTTGGCACCAGGACAGACTGGAATATTAGTAGTCAGAGAGGTGTGCATCTTCAGGCTAGTTCCACCCTCTCAGGTGGGCTACCTGAAGTGAATGTGAAATGTCAGTCTGCCATCTTTGTGATCGCAGAACCGGGTTATGCCTATTTCCCAAAGGAAGTGGTCATATAGGAGGCCTGGTGACCCCAGAGGTCCGTAGCCCATTGGCTACTTCCCTACTCTCCTCTAACACCCCATAATCTACTTATTATGGGAGGCCGTGGCACTAGGAAATCAGATCTTGCTGACTCAAAAGGACTGAAAAGTCGAGAGAAACAAGAACTGAGGAAAAAGCAGCTGACTTGGCGCCAACCTTGCCAGCCTGTTCGCCTTTTCCCAACAATAGTGCCAAAATTGACTTGCCTTGCAAGAGCCTGGGAGGACTACCAGCACTTCTACAAAGACCCAGGAATCTGTGGAGCAGCGGAGCTGGTCCCTTGCACCCTGTAAGTACCAAAGAAAGAACCATATGAACTCGAGGACGGCATAAACTCTATGCCGGACAGTACGACTGCACCCGTCGCTCCAAACCTGAGTTGAAGTTGGTCAACTGTGGTAGCAAGGTCCCTCAGCTCTCCCGTGAAGAAGCCCACCATCTTTTAACCAAGAGGGGACTCCTCAATGCTGCCTGCAGCCTCTTTGTGCAGACACCAGAGCGCGAGTGTCTCTGGTGATGAAAATCACACGCCTCAAAGCACCTCAGCACCCTTTCGTCCCAGGCCTGTGGAGAAAAGGGTCAAAGGTGACCCTTGTTCCTGAGCATCACAAGACATGTGCCCCCCTGTTGGTCCAGCCTGACTGGTCTCCCAGTACAAACCTGCATCCTCTTTCCAACCGGACCAATCCCCATAGGATAACATTGGACACCCAATGCCGAAACGTACCTCTGCAACACCCCCGTACCTCCCAAGGTGAACTGCTGGTGCTGCCCTGGACCTTGCTCCATACTTGCCTTAAGTCCAGAAGATTAGTGCTGTAAGCCGTTGTAAAATACCTGTATGCAGTATGTCTTTCTTCGGTAGGATAACATTACTGTTCTTGAAATTCTACTTTCTGTGGTTTTTTTTTTAAACTGTAAAAATGAATAACTCAAAACGTACTTACTCGATTTTAATGATCTTGGTGCCTAAAGTTATATAAAGATACCTGTTATTTTTACAGATTGGTGTGGCTCTTCTTATTGAGTCATGTGTATCATTTGTCTGTGTGTATTGCAGATGTCTTCTGAAACACCCTTTTGATCAGACTACAGCTGCTCAACCACACCAGCCACTAAAAGAGCACCTTGGGATTCCTAGAGCAAGCCCCTGTTCACCTCATAAGGGAACAACTGGACTTCTTTACACAGTATACCTCTTTTTGATATACTATAAAGCGACAACTTCCTACAGTCCGTGTGAATCAGATTGCAGTCTGACCTGATGGCAGGTTGACATTAGCTCCAGAGGGCTGAAAACACTTGCGTTCTAAAACACTGACATTTGGACTTTCCATTTACAACTCATTGATTCCTACACACTTTAACTACACTCATACTTATTCACTTTCCACACCATCACAGGGGTGTGGAATTTAATAAGATATCTACTTTCCGTGGGGCAGGTTGCTTCATAAATCTACTTGTCCTGTAACAAAATCCACCTGGCCCTTTGGTATCATGTAGTGGGCCAAAAAGTTATGGCTGCAATCTCATTATATAAGAGCTCTGATATAGCCTCTCTGATTATGCCAGGGCTCATACCACAGTGTTGTTTAAATACTTGCAATCCCCTTATGTTTCCACGCTTCTGCAGATCTACATACTGGGGCTGAAGGTAGTGGTAGACAAAAGTTCCAGGGTTATAATGCCCTATTGAGTCTGTGCAAACCTACTAACTTGCATGTTTTAAAGGGTTTCAACAACTCTTCTCTAATCTTTTCACACACTGAAAAATGTTGGAAATTTTCTCCTAACAATGGTAGACGTAAACCTTCTTCTAGAGTTGCGGAAAAAAGTGGCTGGAGGGAAAGTGAACTTGAAAACACTCAGATTTTTGCATGAGCAAATCTACACATACATATTTGCTCATGCTAAAATGCAGTTCACAGATATTTTCTAGGAGTACTATTTTTTTGTCCAACTTCTGTAAATTCTAAGGAGTTCACGAAAGCCGTATAGCTGCACTTAATGCAAGAAAATATACCATGGGTGCACTTTTGAGACTTTTAATAATTGGGCCCTTAATGTGATCTGGTGTTGACCATGACCTTTTGCATTTATTTAAATTCTGTCTCTCTCTGGTTTGGCTGGCTTCACTGTTAGTGACAGCGTTCTGCTCTTTCACAAGGAGCATATTGGCAGACAAAGTAGTTTTATTCAATGCCAGTAACTACTGTGGCAGTGTGTGCTTTTTAAGACCATTTTATTTGCTTTTGCCAATGTTTGCTAGAAAGGTGAGGGCCTGGCAACTCCCATTCCAATAAGGTTTTACAAAAACCATGCCAAAACTATTCACACATTGATAAAACTAAAAAGCTGACCACCAATTTCAGACCCACTGGCTTTACCAATGCTAGTTTATTTGTATTTCCCATAATTTGTTTGAAACTAGTTACCCTGATTTTCCATTATGAATATTTTTGGGAAATACTAGCATGCATGAACACGATACTAAATGATTCTGCAAAGACATGGTACTTGACATTTTACAGTAGTTTAGCAAAATGTTTTTTTCCTGCTTTCATTTTTTGGTGAACATTTTATTTTGAAAGCAAGGAATCATGGCTCTTGTTTTCTAGCTTCTGCAAATATATTCGAGAGAGCACTCTGGGAATATTATACATAGCCTCATATTGCTAAACTTTGAAAACGTGTGTACAGTTTTATACTGGAACCACTGTCAGTAGTGCAGTCAGAGTTTACAACATATACTTGGAGCTCTCACCCTAATAATAAAGGCTTTCAATTAATGAACCATAAATACAAGTTTAAACAGCATTAACATATGGACAAACATTTTACCTTAACTGCAGACAGTTCCGTTCCCTGATCCATAATGTGGTACTGCTACCTGGCAGCTAAAGAGTTTATGCTGCAGGGGTTGGGCCTGCTTGTCCCAAGGACAAAATACACATGAAAACTTGTTGCCCTTGACCCCAAACAATATGTGCTGGGCGTTGGGCTATAGGAATTCCACAACCCTGCTTTAGCAACCCTTTTAAATTCCATAATAAACAAAAACATCCTATACTGTCTATAAGAACCTCACCAGATGCGCCTTGCATGGTAAATTGCTTTATAATGGACTCCTTCACCAAACCCTTACCTAGAAAAATACAATGGCCTATTGTGATCCTCTTGTCATTAATGGCAAAAGGCTGTTATTTTGAAATACCATTGTCCACACCATGTCCTCACACTGCTCCAGGCCCTGGATCACTTTTTTCCTCTGTCTTTGCATAATGCTTTACAACATTTTGGCCATATGTGTTATGGGATGTGTGTGTTTGTGTTTTTTTTTTTATTATTATTTTTTTTGTATTCATCTACCAGTCAATCTAGACATGTTAAATATACATATGAGTAGCTTTCTATATTAAATATCTACTACATATATTGAACATATAGGATATAGCATATTAGGTAAGGCCAGCATGGTTTAATGGACCGCTCCCTGTAATCTTGCTTGAGTTTAAATCCCATTCCAAAGTTGTATGCCTTGTCAAAAACAGTAGCTGTAGAAGACTTAAGTGTATTTGCCTGTGGATCCAGACCCAATCTTGTGATATGACTTTAAATATGATGACTCAGGTCATCTGAGACAGTCAAAGATTCCACTAGACAAGTTGTTGCATCCTAGATCATTTGGTTTGTAGAATGCATGTGGTAGTGTTGTGAAACAGCTTAGGTGAAACAGTATTGGACGCAAAATAATAAATGCATGTTAACTCTTATTTGCTTCTTTTACAGTATCTAAAGGATGTGAATTGTCCCTTCAAAGCGCTGGAGCGGCAGGAATCTATTGACTGGCTTCTTGGCTTGGCAGTTAGACTTGAGTATGGTGATAATGGTAAGGGCATTTCTGTTCTGGATTTATCTTATTTAAGTGGGCATAATATAAGATGATGCTAAGACTGAAAGGACATGTTTGTTTGCCATTTTTGAGGTGACTAATACACTTAATGATTAAACAGGAGGATTTTTAGCTGTCACTGGAATAGCCGAGGTCGCTTTCATTTTTAAAAAAAATGTATTTATTTATTTGTATATTAACAGCAAAAATTACAGACCAAAATAAAGCAATCACATTTCAAATACTTTTCCCTAAAACATTACAAAAGAACATTTCAGTCCTCATAATAATCACGAAACGCGCTCCAAATTTTAATGCTCAGTCTTCTTTTCCTTGGTTCCTTAATAGAAAAAAGGCCCCACTCCAGATTATACAAATTTAACATTTTAACACGCCATTGGTGAAAAACAGGCGGTTTTTCCTGAAGCCACTCAGTGGCTATACATAGGCGAGCTACGGTCATTGCATAAAATATGAAGTAACGATATTTATATAATGGCTCGACGTTCCTGTCCTTTGGTATTTTTCCCAACAACAACATAGCAGGGGTAATATGTATCGGCATTCTTAATACCAAGGATAAAAAAAATTCAAGATCTATTATAAAACCTTGAAGTTTAACACAACTGACAAAGATATGTACTGCCCCAGCATCATCATCCCCGCATCTAAAACACTTGCCGTTATTGCCTCCTCCCCATTTCGCCATTCGAATCTGAGTATAATATAAATCCTACATAGTCTTAAAAAACTGAGCCTTTAAATTTGCCGACATTAATGCCTCCTTGGAAAGGAGTAAAAGATCTTCCACATCTATCTCTGAATCATCTAGTAAGCTCAGCCATTTTACCCTCACTTTTTCTAAATCGTCACTCCTGTCAGCAAGTAACAGTTGATATACTGTACCTATATTAGCTGACCTCCTAATTGCTTCTACAATTTTATTCTGCTGTAGTATAACATTCCGTCGATGTAAAAAATCCCGAATTTTCAGAAATTTGAAGAAAAAGTTTCTAGGGAAAGAAAACTGATTTTTTAGTTCCTCAAAAGATTTGCAGGTCCCTTCATCATTAGACCTATCTCCTAGACATCTAACCCCTTTGCGCTGCCAGATTGTTGCCATATCGTCATAAAATATATCTGGAAGAAGCCTATGTGCATTAAAAGGCGTGTAATCAGATAATTTCCCAATCGCCATTCTACTAAAGAGCCATTTCCAAACCTTGAATGCGCCCATTACTACCTTGAAACGTGTCCGTTTGTAATAGGACCCGTCAATCTCCTTAAAAAATGATTGCTTCACAAATGGCCCAAGGTGCATTTGAAAAATAGAAGGGATATTAGCCACATTGGCTTCTATCTCTCCAGTAATAAGCACCCTCATCTTTAATAAAAAGCAAGTTACATAATACAAAAAAAATCTGTGACTCCCATTCCTCCCCTTATGTACGGTAAAGTCATAAACTTCATTGCCCACCTCGGTTTCCCTGGGCTCCAAATAAATTTACCACACCTCGCCTGCAGGGCCTGTATCTTGTCCTTAGTAATTTCTAAAGGGCATTGACCTGAATAAATATAGCACTTTTGGTAACACGTTAATTTTTATCACATTAGTGCGACCAATAATAGTTAAATACAGGCGATCCCACCTATCCAGCGAATGCCTAATTTTTGTTCATCAATGTATTCCAATGAACCTAGACTAATTCAGTCGTATTTGCCCTCAGTTGAATACCTAAGTATGTTGCCTCCTTCCCCATTCTCCCATCCAACCATCCTACAGTTTCAGGACAGAGAATCTGCATTTCTGACTCATTCAGTTTGTATCCTGCCACTCGCCCAAACTTCTTGGCCAGCCGCTCAATTTCTTTATTTGCGATACCGGGGTTTACCGTTGTCGCCGCGATGTCATCGGCATAAGCGAACACAGAAAAATAATGCTCAGCTACTTGATAGGGTGGGATCAAAGTGCTCCGATTCAGCTGTTCAATTAAAGGATTAATGTAAAGGGCAAATAAAAGAGGGGAACATGGACAACCTTGGCGTGTTCCACATGTAATATTAACAAGGTCCGAGAGTAAGCCCATAGCAGAAATTTTGGCCGTCGGGGTAATATATAAAGATTGTATGGCGACCATACATTTTTGACCAAAACCCATTTTGTTCATCAGCTTCCACAAATATCCCCATTGAACGCGGTCAAATGCTTTTTCAGCATCAAGTAAAATGAGCGCTAGGTCATTTTTTTTAACAGCCGCAATGTCAAATAACGGAATAACTTTACCTCGACAATCAACTGGACCCCAACACCACATCCCTCCTGGACAACCTCCACAACATTGGACTTCGCCAGATCGTGACCGGGCCCACACACTCAGCAGGACACACCCTCGACACCCTCTTCACTACAGGAAACTCCATCACCTTCAGCCACACCACCGAACTCCCATGGACCGAACATCGTTGCGTCCACTTCACCTTCAGAACACCCACCATCCACAGACACCAGCACCTGCTTCCACAAAGAAACTGGACCAAAATCACCGATGACCAACTCACCTCCTCACTCAACAACTCCACCCCAACCATCGCGGAAAACGACGACCCCAACACCGCAGCCCGAACCCTGCATAGATGGATCTCGGACAGCACCAACACCATAGCCCCCCCTCAAGAAAAACAACAATACCCGTGCCAAGAAAGCCAGATGGTTTACCACCGAACTTCGAGAGTCCAGGCGCACATGCCGCCGCCTCGAAAAGGCCTAGAGAAACACAAAATCCACAGAAGCCCACAACAACTTCAGAGCCGCCACCAACGCCCACCATCAACTCATCAGAGAAACGAGGAAAAAAGCGATTGAAGACAGAATCTCTACCCACGCACACAACAGCAAGGAACTCTTCAGCATCATCAAGGAGTTCGCCCAACCCACCAGCGAGTCTACCGACATCCCTCCCTCACAAGACCTCTGCGACAAACTCCGCATCTTTTTCCACCACAAAATCAAGAGCATCTACGACAACTTCGACGAAGACAACCAACACACTGAACCCTCACCAACCACCCCCGACACCCGGAAACCAGCGATTGATGACTGGACAGCCCTCGCCACCGAAGACACACTGAAGACAATGAAGTCAATCCACTCAGGGGCCCCCACGGACCCCTGCCCCCACCACATCTTCAACAGAGCCGCCAACACCATCGCACCCATGCTCCTCCAAACCATCAACCGCTCCCTGGCGACCGCCTCGTTCCCCGACGACTGGAAACACGCCGAGGTCAACCCCCTCCTAAAGAAACCCTCAGCGGACCCCACCGACCTCAAAAACTACAGACCCATCTCCCTGCTCCCGTTCCCAGCGAAAGTCATCGAGAAAGCCATCAACAGCCAACTCGCCACATTTATTGAAGAACACAACATCCTCGACTCCTCCCAATCCGGCTTCAGAAAAAACCACAGTACGGAAACCGCCCTCCTCGCCGCAACAGACGACATCCGCACCTTACTGGACAAAGGAGAAACAGTAGCCCTCATCCTCCTCGACCTATCAGCGCCATTCAACACAGTCTCCCACCGCACCCTAATACGCAGACTCTACAATGCAGGAATCCAGGACAAGGCCCTCGACTGGATCTGCTCCTTCCTCTCCGGCAGGACGCAGTGGGTCAGACTCCCCCCTTTCCTCTCGGACCCCACACCCATCACCTGCGGAGTCCCCCAGGGCTCCTCCCTCAGCCCGACGCTCTTCAACGTCTACATGGCTCCACTTGCCCCCATCGTCAGAACCTACGGACTCAACATCGTGTCATATGCAGACGACACCCAGCTCATCCTCTCCCTATCCAACGAGCCCAACACCGCCAGACGCAACTTTCGAGAAGGCATGGAAGCCGTCGCCAAATGGATGAAAAACAGCTGCCTACAACTAAACACCAACAAAACAGAAGTACTCATCATGGGCCCGAACCCCGACGCCTGGAGCGACACCTGGTGGCCCACCGCCCTCGGAAACCCGCCAAACCCCACAGACCACGCACGCAACCTGGGAATCATCCTGGACTCCGAGCTCAAAATGGACCACCAGATCAACTCTGTCTCATCTTCCTGCTTCCACACCCTCCGCCTCCTTCGTAAGACCTTCAAATGGATCCCCCTCGAACACCGAAAGACAGTCACTCACGCCCTGTTCACCAGCAGACTCGACTACGGCAACGCACTCTACGCCGGAATAAACAAAAACCTCATCCGCAAACTACAGAACATCCAGAACGCCGCCGCAAGACTGGTCCTCAACCTGCCAAAACACTGCCACATCTCCCAGCACCTGCGCACACTCCACTGGCTCCCCGTCGAGGCGAGAATCACCTTTAAGATGCTCACCCACGCACACAAGGCCCTCCACGTCACCGGACCAGCATACCTGAACATCCGACTCAAATTCCACGCACCCCAAAGGACCCTACGGTCAGCCCAGCTTTCCTACGCCGCGGTCCCCCGCACCAGAAAGACCAGATCGGGAGGCCGCTCCTTCTCCTTCCTCGCGGCCAAAGCATGGAACGCCCTTCCGCTCCACCTCAGACAGACAACATCGCTCCCCATCTTCGCAAGAAACCTCAAAACCTGGCTCTTCGACAGACCCCCTCCTTGATGGAATGGAACCTGCACCCCCCCCCCCCACCCTCCCACCCCTCGCGCCTTGAGACCCTTACGGGTGAGTAGTCGCGCTTTAACAAACTCCTGATTGATTGATTGATATTGACATGCTCTACAGTCCCTCTTTTTGGTATAAAACCATGTTGATGCGATGACACTAGAGAGACCATACAATTGAATATTCGATCAGCTAGTATATTCGAATACATTTTATTGTCAGCATTTAATAACGCTATGGGTCGATATGACCCTACCGAATCCGGTGGCTTTCCCTTCTTGCAAAAACAGCTATAGTGGCGTCAGCCCATGATCTAGGAGGAAAGCCCCGCTGGGCAACCTGCATCACTACTAAAAGCTCCTTCTTAATAATATTGTAAAACTGTCTATAAACCTCAGTAGCTATTCGATCGGGGCCAGCAGCTTTGCCAATAGCAAGACTTTTTACAGCCTTTTCCATCTCCTCCGTAATCGGGGCTTCCAATTCCAGCGCCACATTAGGGTCCAATTTTTTAAACACAATTCAAAGATTTCTAACCAGCCTGACCCAACCCCATCGATCCCTCTATGCTGAGCATATAGTTCTGAGTAAAAACGCCAATTCTTTAAAAAGATTTCTTGAGTATCAGAATGTGCCACCCCCCGAGCATCCTTCATTGTCACAATGTTTCTTGCCGACTCCTTCATTCGAAGCTGTACCGTCGGCCTCTTTCCAATTGTTTCACCATACTCATGTTTTTCCGTCTTTGATGTTAAAAACCTCATTGCGTTCTCCACACACCAAAAACCCACAACTTTCGCTCTCTCTTTTGCTACTTTATCCTCCAAGTTACTCAAATCGTTCTGACCTCTGGCCACCCCATTCATCAATAAAGTTTCAGATTGACTTAAATGCTGATATAATATATCTATCTCTTGTCTAGCCTTCTTTTGTTGGTGAAACGTGAAACTCATGCATTCTCCACGAAATCCCGCCTTAAAGGTGTCCCAAATTGTAGGGACCGTGCGGCGCCCTTATTTTCCTTTAAAAAAAAAAAAAGCTGCACCCACCTTCCCATATGGGCTTCAAAATCGCTATTTAACCCCAACTTCCTATCAAATGTGAAATTTAAAGATCTAGATCTAGTTATATCAGCTTGTATCTCCATTGCAATAGGAGCGTGGTCAGATGAAATTCTAGGGTAGACACTGACAGTCGCTCCATCCAGTGCTGAAGCTGGGGCAAAAAAGTAATCCAATCTAACCAGTTTCTTATGCGGATAAGAATAGAATGTATACCCGCTATCCTGTGATCTCAGATGACCCCACACATCCACCAGCCCTTGGTTCTCAACTAAATTGTACATCGCCTTAAACACTTTTGGTTTACGCCCCTTATGCTTAATAAACCCATCCATCAATGCAGTGTTATTCAGATTTATATTGATATCAACACATACTATGACTGGCTGAAGCCAAGTTGCCAATTCCAGATTCACTTCATTTAGGATTTCTGGATTATCTAAGTTGGATCCATACACAGTGCATAGCGTGACATTTTCCCCCTCTATACCACATTCTGCTATCGCCCACCGTCCTTTTTTGTCGCTTAATAACCGCCCAATAGTAACATTGTTTCCCTTACAAAGAATAGCCACCCCCCGTATCATACTTGATTGTCGTGTATTATAGTAACCACCAAGGAAAATCCAAGTTCTTTCAATACCTCCCTTTTTGCCCATGGGATATGGGTTTCCTGAAGGCAGAGTAATTGTGGTGAAATATATCTCAACTCGGCCGCAACCTTACATCTCTTATTAACATTGTTCAACCCGGAGACATTCAATGAGCAAATTCTTAAGCCTTTAGTTGCCATTTGTCCTCAGTAGCTTTTTAATATACTTGTACATTAGCGAGCACTTCCCAAACATCATGTTACTCCGATCCAAAGGGAAGTATTCTAATATGTCCCAATCCATTTTAATATTCAAAGTTAAATGACAATTTCTGCGCGTTTTGCTGTGAACATTTTTCCCATTTTCTCCCACACCCCACTCGTGCACCCCCTTTACCCATCCTCCCTTATAGCCAACCCCCCCTAACCACCCAAAACCCTTAATAGAGGCTTTAGGACTAATGGTCCTGTTGATGCGAGCTTGCCCCCAGCCTCCTACCTTCGCCACGGGACATCCTAATACCTATCACAAGAATAAAAAAAAGAAAGAATAAAGTCCATTGCTGCTTAAGAAAGATGCGGAACAGAAAAAGAGTGCCCTTACTAGCCTAATATCTTAGGTTTGGAATCTGTAATTACTTCCCCTGTACTAGAGAAAGACTCTCGTAATATTGTAGGCGCAAATGAGATTTTGCTAGGCAGTGATCAGGAGTCTGTCTCGGCTATATCCTTAAAGTCAAAATTAACTATTACTCCGGCCACCAATATGGAGAGACCTAGTAGCGAGAGTGGCTTACAAGATGGAGCCGCACACGGACCGTACATTCCTAATGTTACTGAGTCTGATTCTGCAGATTTTTACTCCCTATCTGAACAGTCTATGTCTTCCTCTGAGGATCTTGTTCAGCAATACGCTACATATATGAGTCTGGAAGATGGCAGTATCTACAGTAGTTTTGACCTGGAGGATCAGAGACCTGAATCTCGCACAGTTCGTAAACTGCAGTTAAATCAGAATGGAGAAATAAATGGAGGAGACGCCGAGAAGGAAGTGGAAAACTCTACCGTCCCTACTAGGGGAGAGGAATCGCCGGAAGAAATAACATTGGGGTTGATATATAAGACTATGATGCAGCATAAGGATGAAAACCGGGAAGACAGCCTGAGAGTGCAAAACTCTTGTAAGAAGCTACAGAACTCAGGCATCTTGTTAAGTCACACGCTGAGTTTGCAGTAAGAGCTAATGAAGCCGAGGCACGTATATCTACCCTCGAGGATGAACTGGTACAACAAAAGAAAAAACTTGAACTACAACGCGCCCACAAGGAGGATGTTAACTGGAAATTGACCGATTTGGAGAATCGGTCACGTAGAAATAATCTAAGGTTCTTACAGATTCCGGAGGGCAAGGAAGGGTCTGATCACCGAGGTTTTATAATTAAGCTGCTTAAAAAGTCATTTCCTGAGTCTACTAGTTGGGATTGGGAAAGGGAGGTGGAGCGTGCACATCGGTTTCCATTTAATAACCGAGTAAACCAGCTGGATCAGAAACCAAGAGCTATCTTAATGGCATTTAACAGCTTCTTGGCTCGTGAGGAAATTTTTATGAAAGCTCGGCCAGATAGAAAGAGAAGCGGGCTTGATTGTGAGTACTTTGTGCGCCCCGATCTTTGTAAACAGTCAGCTGAGTTAAGATGTCAGTTCCGGCAGCTAATTCCGGATTTTCAAAGTAAGGGTGCACAGGCTTATTTGATGTTTCCAGCTAAAATGAAAGTTTTATATATAAGGAGCGCACTCACTTCTTTATGTCCGCAACAGCAGCTAAGGAATTTTTGGGTACATGTAGTTAGTTTAGTTGTCATATATATTTACCGAGGTCTCTTTGAAATATTTTTTCCAGGCTATATTGCTTATTACTGTCTGTTAAATGACACAGGGTAAAACTGGATCTTGAAGGTTCTTCTGAGCAATTATCCATGCAGCGCATGAAAAAACTAAAAAGTCTATAATGATTGCTTCTCCTCAGTGTTACATTGCCATGTTGCTTCTAATGGCAGTAACAAAGCATGATGTTCCTAATTGTGGTGAATAATTGTATGAATGCAGCTGTATGTTACATAACAATTAAGAAGTGTACTAAGCTTTGTTTCTAGGGTTTTTGTTAGCTGCCATTGTACATGAAAGGGAATGTGTAAAATGGAAGAACTTACCCCAAAAGTTATTGGATCTTTTTTGGGTTAAGGATTTAAGAAAATGTAGTGGGGAATGTGATAACGGTAGCCAAGGCATTATTCTGGATGAATGAGAATCATATAGAATGTCACCAATATGAACTGCGGAGTGAGTAAGTCATGCTAATTAAGAAAAACCTTTGATTTCTTCCTTTTTATTGGTCTTTTCTTTAGCAAATGATCAGCCACTTGCTCAGCAAAGTTTAACAACCATATTTTTTTTTTCTAAAACCGGTCTACATTGTCTTTTCCTAAGTATTTATACTTTCGGTTTAGGCACATGTTATTTCTCTTGCCCTTTTATGAAATTGATCTCTACTTGAATTTGGTATACAAGTGTGGTGGGGTCCATTTGCATAGTTGTTGAACAGTTTTATCACTCATAGGTATATTTGTGTTCAATTATGACTTTTACTCTACTTATCTTTCCGTTTGAACCAACTGTAATAGTTCTGTGTACATATTTATACCTAATATGGATGTTTATGTAGAATGAACTTGCCCCAGAGCCCATGGAACACTTTATTTTGCTTATGGGTTATGTGCTTGTTTATGCAGGTTACATAAGTTCGCCAAAAAAGGGTTGTGTAGGTTGAAGATTAAGATACAATTTACCTGAGAGGAAAAGGAAATGTAGAAGTTGACTCAACAAATCAGGAAGGACCTAGATAAGCAGCAAGAATTCAGTAAAAAATGTCCTGCATGACACACAAAGTCTTACACTCCAACACCCCGAGGTACATTGCACAAAATCTGGAGCTATCTGGCAGAGCTAGATCCGCAAGAAGCACTACGTCCTTACTATTGAATCCACAGAAATTTAAGAAGAAAACTTATAATCGGACTTTCTCTGGCATTGCCCCAAGAATCTGGAATTTCCTACCTTCTGAAAGCTGTGCTATTGATGAACAAATGCCTGCTCGACTACACAGGACCTCTACTCCTCGGCAATGACAGTTCACACTGGCTGCACTTGCAATCTGTTGCCTGGCACCATGGCCTGTTATGTTTCTTTTTGTGGGACTAGAGGTAGTTCCTCATCCCACCTTGGTAGCACTACTTCCTGTACTACTGTTTTGGCTGTTTTCTCTCACCCTGTCGATTTCTAAAGCGCTCTGATACCCCCTTGGATCACATTCGCACTACATAAAACTCAAAATAAATAAACCAATATGGATGCTCCCAAAGATTTTCTGGGAATGTATTGTTATCCTGATAGACAAGCCTCTTGGTGGTGCCAAATATTATGATGAAAAGACTGTGTTAGAATGCCTCAAGAACAGCCGGGCTACAGCACAATCAATCCGGTGGTCCAGCCTGTCAGTTCCGCTAGCTGTATGCTAGTTCAGAGGATTCTCACAAGGTCCCAACTATCACCAAATAAAGCCCTTACAATCTGTGCTGTAGCCTGTACAGCCCTTTCGTGGCTCAAGAGGACCTAGTGGTACCAGAGGTTGTGTACCCCTCCAGGGACAGCAACCTTCCTCCTCCTTCCTCAGTTGCGACCCCTGCAACCAAGCCACTCCGATTTCTCCTCCTCTGGTAATGTTGACCAGTAGAGGGAAAGAACTTTGTTTTTCTTATCTGGCCGGCGTGCCATTACATCTGATCAGTGGATGTTGCCAGTTGTTCAGAGAGGTTATGCCCTATGCTTCACATCCTCACCCCTCGCATCCCACCTGTTTTCGCTCAAACTTCAGCAATCATGCTGCCGGAAATTCAATCACTCTTGCCAAAGTGGCCATTAGATAGTCACAGAGTGGAGAAAGACTAGGGATGTTACTCCCACTATTTATTGGTGCCCAAAAAGAAAGAGGTCTAAATCAATTTTAGATGCATGCATCTGAACGCCTTTCTACTGGATGACAGATTAAAAATGCTGACTAGCTCCGATCATTTCTGCCAAGGATCTGGGGACCTTAACTTGTAGGACTCATAATTTCATGTATTCCTCCTTCAGTCCCACAGATGTTACCACCGGTTTGTGGTGCCGTTCGAACATTTACAATATGCTGTTTTACCTTTTGGTCTTACCTCTGCTCCGTGGGAGTTTATGAAGATGGTTGTGGCCCACCTTCTCAGATCAGAGATTAATGCATTTCCATACCTTGATGACTGACTTCTGAAGACAGGCTTACCACAGTCTGGCTTCGACAATTATGCTTTTGTTATTCCTGGGGATTTCCATCATCCAGCCAAGACCCAGTCATGCAGGGAGTCTGTAACGTTTAGGTTGTCATCCCCATGTTTCAGGTTCAATTAGGATTCTGGCACATTCAATTTAGAGGCTTCTTCCACGCCTGGTACTTACATCCTACTGGTCCCACATGCCCTCTGGCACATGGGAGTATTGCAGTAGAACCTTCGCCTTCCATGGGATTAACACCAGGGTTGGCCTTCGGGAAGCATCTGCATTTTGAAAGAGACAGACCTGGACCTTCAGTGGTTGCAGGTGGGCACCAACCTGTTTGGTTGCAGGTTGTTCTACCTAATACATCCAGAGCTTACTGTGGTCAAAAGCACCACCTCAGAGTTTGGTCAACCATTTGGGAGAAGTGGCTACAGGTGGCCTTGGGTTTCCACTGGAGCATACGCTCTACATGAACCTCTTATTGCTCCATGCCATTAGGGTGCCTCTAAAGCCTTCTTCCCATCCATCAAGGGGAGCAGTTCAAGTCCTGACAGACAGTACGACTGCTATGTGATACTGCAAAAAACAAGGATGGTGTTTGGTAGTGTATCCTGTGTCCGTTTGCTAAGAGTGTCTTCATCTGGCAGGGGCTCAAGGAATCTTCACAGAGTGGGATCTTTTTCACCACTACTTAGGAAATGCAGTGTCATGACTACTGTGGACTGGAATTTCCATTCTCGAGGCTCCTTGGAGCAGCATTCCTTCAGCAGTTGAGCGTGAGCATTTGCCTTCCTGATCTATATAGCTTTTCGGGAATACCTCCTATCTCAGAAAATTCCACAACCTACACCTCCATGTGGGCCGATTGAGTGGCGGCAATTGATTGGCTTCGATTTACCGGCTGAAGTAGTGGATGGTCCTGTGCAGAGGCACCCTTCTCCCAAATCTATATGTTTGTTTCATTGGATGAAGTTGATAGATTGGTCCAAATTGGTCCAATTTGTGAAATTTCGTTGCTCCCATTTAGTTCCATTCCTGAAAGTAAGATCCCGGCTCTAACACCTCTCATGGGTTTATAGAGATCTAACCACTGTAATCTCCTCATGGAATTCCAGGTGTGATTTGACAAGAATTATCGCTTAAGGTGTATCAAAAACGATCAACAGCTAGGTCGTTTCCTAACAATAAACCATGGTTCGTGATATATTTTTCCCTAATTAAGACAGATCGTTCATCAAGTTGCTCATCACAGAACTGAAGTCATTTCATACCATACAACTGCCTCTGCACGGATTAATAACTGTATTATTAACAAACTGCTGGCAGACAGGGCAGTCATCTGTCTTATCAATTGGAACAACAGCTCTGTTTCCACAGACGCTAGCGCAAACTAAGAAACGTCTCCTCGCGCATGCGCCAAGCAACGCCTTGCCATTGAGCATGCGTGCAATAGAAGGAACAAGCACTCGCGCATTACTCACAAAAAACCCACGTCAGTCCTTGTTTGGGCACACATCCGCCCTTAATTTACCTCGTAATTGACAATTTAGAGAAACAGCGCTAGTATAAAAGGGCCCACATTTTCCACAGCGGCATTACCAGCGGAGCCGCGTTGAGGGGAAGGTGTTTGACTGCATCCGGAGTAACTGTCGCTAAACTTGGCATGATGGGAACCCCCAATATACGTGAGAAGGCTCATGAGGCATATTAATGAATATTACTAAGTAAGATACCACATTTTCTACTTTCCTTCCCACACTACAGGAATTTAGGGAATGAGCAGAATTCAAAAGCGTGTGTTTTATGTTTTATGTGTGTTATGTCCAGTCCTTGTTTTTCTTTACAGGGTGCACAATCTTTTGTAGCATGACCAATATGTTTAGACATCGGCAACCCTTCACTTTTTTCTAAGGTCACTGCAACCTGGAAGATGCCTATATATTTGTGAGATCAGTATTTACAATGCTTTTTTCTCCTTCTAGGTCTTTATAATACGCTAATTGGGCCAAAGGAGACTACAGACCATTTTGAACTATGATTTAAGTACATACACCTTATAGTTCACCCCCTTTTTTTGTATAATACACTTTTACATTCATGTGAGTAAGGTGGAGATTTTTGTGCATAACCCCGTCCTGAAGGAGTTTTCAAGCTCCGAAACATGTTCATGTAGATGCACATATGAGGTTTATGTACATAATTATACACTAACAACCTCTCACCGCACCCCTTTTAATGATACCAGCCCAGGGGCTAAATAAAAAAAATTTTCACCCCACGAGCCATTTATTTTTTAACTATCACTTATCACTACCATACCCCACTACTCGCGTACAATCATTACCTCACACACACCACACATAGTCCAAAATCAGTGCTCCCACGTAGTCGTCGGTCGTAGCACGCTGCATCCCGTAGAGGGGTGCGAAGACCCCGATGATGAAGCATGACACCAAGGGGCATGTTGGTGTGTGAGGGTTATTGAGTGCTCCCCACCACAGTAGGGATCACTATCACTATCTGAGTGGATTCCACTTTGTTTATGAAATATACCCGGGGAGACTGAATCCACTTTTCTCTCCCTCCCTCCTTTGTTATAAATATGCTAACTAAGCTATTCATGGAAGGCATTGGAATGTGCGTCTTTTGAGGATTCTGCAATGGAGGATGCCACAGGCGGAAATCTTGAGGTTTTAGAGTGAATGTGCATTTGGCATAAACGGCATTGTGCATCTGAGAGTCCCCAACGTTTGTGTATTCTTTAATTCTCCTAAACATTCTAAAATATGCTTTATATTATTCTGAAGGCATTTCATTTATACGATGTGTAATTGACTCTTAAATTCCTAGTATAGTATTTCACATACATTTTACCATTTCCTTTCTTGAAGGTGTTTATTTTGCTAAAACTTTGGAAAAAGCTAAACCCTCTAATCAAGTTAGTTTGCTGTATTTCTAATGCAGGATCACCACTCAGGAGAGGGCTGTTGCTGTGACAACATTTACTTATAGCGCTCAGCCTTATAATAAAGGCTTTGCATTAATGAACCATAAATACAAGTTTGAACAGTATTAACACAGGGACACAAATATTACCTTAACTGCAGTCAATTCCTTTCCCTGATCCATAATGTGATACTATAAACTGGCAGTCAAAGGGTTTGTGCTCTTGGGGGTGGGCCTATTTGTCCTAAGGACAAAACTGACATGAAAACGTGTTGCCCTTGACCCCAAACAATGTGTCCCGGCGTCCGGCTATAGGAATTCCACATCCCTGTGTGACCCTAATCACTTACAGCATATTTTTAGAAACATCAATGTTACTTTTTTCAGAAATGTTGCTTCAGTTGTCTATTACTTAACAGCAAGTCCTATCTAATTTCACTCCAATGTTATTGTGTTTGATTTTTAGCTGATAAATACAAAAACGCCACACCTGCTAATGCTGACAATGCAAAAACTGTGGAGCCCCTCCTAAATCTAGATGGCAAGTATACTGTTGATTAATCCTAGTGATATCTGATCATTAACGTTTTGACTGTACTCCATTTTCTGCATTGTGATTTGAAGACTATGAAAAAATGTGACCCCTGATTTTGATGCTTTTGATACCGTTTTCTTTCATTTTGCCTTGATAGAATTGATCGTGTTAGAGCGTTAAGTACTTTAATGTAGCTTGTCATTAGCGTTTTGTTATCTTTTTCACCTGGGTTGTTTCTGTGACCCGAAGAGCCCAAAGAAAAGTTATAAGCTCTTTATCTTCATAGGTTTTGAGTTGCCTAAATTATTTTAATTTAACTGTAGCACTTTTATTCAAAGGGTTTTTTGACTTAAATTAATTCTAACATTAAGTAACAAAGAAGCAATCCTCGCTAAGCCCAACACTTTTTAACATCTATGTGACGGACTTCGCGAGGATCATCAAAGCTCATCGTCTAGCAGTTACATCGTACGCAGACGATACACAGCTTGTCCTGGCTAATAACAACAATGGAATGGAGGTTGCCAATAACTTCCAAAAAGGAATGATTGCCATATGTAATTGGATGAATTCAAACTGTCTGAAACTTAACTCTGATAAAACCGAGGTGATGGTGTTTGGGAAACTCACCCCTGCATGGTCCTCTATATGGTGGCCGCAAGATCTTGGTCCCCCGCCCAATCCTGTCACCAAGGTTAGAAATCTTGGTGTTATCTTTGATAACAAACTCTCATTTATTCAACAAGCCAACTCTATAGTTTCTGCCTCCTTTTTTCATACTTAAAATGATTTAAAAAATCCAGCCCTATCTTCCTTTAAATACCATAAATACCTTGATTTCTACCTTACTAATGTCCCGAGTCGTCTACTGCAATGCACTCCTGCTTAACGCCCAAGAACAAGTAGTCAACAAACTTCAGCTGGTCCAAAACGCGGCCGCACGACTCGTCACAGGTATACCAAAATTCAAGCCCATCTCCAATACCATCCGTAAGCTTCACTGGTTGCCAATCAGACAACGCATCAAATTCAAAGCCCTCTGCATTGCCTTCAAGATCATTCATGAAAAAGCACCTGCCTTTCTTAAAGATGCCCTCTATCCCTATCGACCTCTACGCAATCTTAGATCTGCTGATGCAAATCTTCTGAAAGTAATTAAAACTAAAAAAGCAACTTGGGGAGATAGATCCTTTGCAGTAGCTGCTGCTAAATTATGGAACACCATGCCAGGACATCTAAAAAATGCTCCAACATTATTATCATTCAGGAAGCAGTTGAAGATGTGGCTGTTCAATTATTAAATCCCTTTATTCCCGGGCCCAACCTTCAATTTTTTTTCTGTCAAAGCGCCGAGACACCCTTGGGTAAACGTGCGCTCAACAAATTGCATAAATAAATAAATAAATTACAATTGCCAGACTTGAGAAAGAAGATGTTTCTTAATCTTGCTTTAGGTTGTTGTGGCATAACCGACATTAGGGTGGCAAAAGTTAGAAACAAAGCAGTTTATCTACAATTTCTAGACTGTTTATAGAGCTGCACAATACCTAAATAATTGTTGAATGAGCCAAGGTTGAATACGTTTAATAAGGCAATGTTTAAGCATCAAAAATAAAGATCTTTCTGGTAGAGCAGCGCCATGTTCCTTGTGTATTCTAAGAAGCTGCCATTATTCCGGAAGATGAGCATGCCTGAACTATGTACATTCCTGTCCCGAGCAATAGGTGCTCTTTACTCTGAAGCCGCTATGGCATGTTCAGCCGTAATCCGCATGCCCTCAACTATACTCTGCATCCTCTCAACTATACTCTGCATCCCCTCATTAAGGCCATCCACATTTACAACTGTACTCTATTCATCACACTGTAATACCCTCTGCAGTGGGGAAACCTCTCCTTCATAGCATGCAGTGTTTTCCAGTGCTGCATGTATTTTTTGCTAATTATGAAATGCCACATGAGGTGCATATGTTGTTGTGTCCTAAGTGCGACACGAGTATGCCCAGATGTGAGTGCTGTGCTCTCCTTGCCATAGAGCTCAAGTTTCACCTAACGTACGAGGCTCTAGCAGGCCTGAATCTTTGTGGGGTTGCTTTTGTATCCACTCGGAGAGTACCATGACTGGCAATTCAGGCAGGACTGTTCATCCCATCATCAAAGCTGTATTCTGATGACTGGGGACAATCAAAACGTACCCTCTTTCTAAGTGAGAGTGGGTACTGCCTCAAATCCCGGTCTTGCAGTGCCTGTAAATTGATACTTGTATAGTCCACTACTCACCCGCAAGGGTCTCAAGACGCTTGTACGAATACCGCTGTGGAACCCATCCTGGCTTTCCCTGTGAGGTGTCCACTCCTGGGCACCCCCAAGGTGGAGGCCAGGCATCCTTAGCGTTGTGGGGGCCGTTGTGGAGATTAAGCAAGCTATTGCCCAGAGTTGCAGAGTGGGACTCCATGATTGGAATGTGCCCCGAGGTGAGAATTATCAGGTCCGTGGAATTTTTGAGCCCAAGACCCGCCGAGGCGGGGAATTGAACCCTGGTCCCGGGCTAGACCTCTGCATCAGGGTCTGCCACTCTAACCATTGAGCCACACTTCTCCACTGCCTGGCATTGATGGCAGTGTGATTAGTGTCCAAGGTGTTTAGGGTTTTCCACTTGTATCCCTCCCTGTAGACTGCCTAATGTCTCTCCCTTTAAAAGGTCCACCTGGTCAACATAACAGGGTTCTATTACTTTCGTCATGTCCTAGACCTGCATATAGTATGTCTTTGTGGTGGGGATGTGTACAGGTCCAATATGGTGGGGCCCATTTAATTTTTGAGGGTTGGCTGTGCCCATCCCTGGAGTATCAATCTGTATGTATACCTACCCAGTCCCTTTGTCAGAAACTTGTGCACCTGATGAGTGCAGGGGATCGCCAGCCCATTTTATTTGTTCAAGCAAGCTTTGGCTAGCCTTGTGTGAATCCACCCGTCCTTGTTTATGTGTTAATCCCAAGGCGAAGTGCCCTTTGCCTAAGTACATTATACATCACACCTAGGACCTGTTCAAAGTGGTCCTAGATGGCAAGTGACAACCAATTACTAGACTCCAAGATTGGAGAAGTCACAGCTTGTGAGCGTTGCTGGCATTGTTGTTGGCTCCATATTCCTGCTGCGGCTAATTTCAGTTGCAGGAGCTTCAGCTCAGTGAATGGTCCTGTTTTATTCAAGGTTGCTTCAGGGGCTGGGTGGGGTCCAGAGTTCCTACACTGTTTTGTTGTTCGCTTTAAGCCCCTTTTTTGGAAAGATGTGCTTGTAAAATATTTGAGACCCTAGTGTTTTTCAACAATCTTTAAGATAAGCTATTTGTGCCCCATGACTTATTTATTTATTTATTTATAGAAACTTGTTAAGCGTGCAGCTACCCCCAACGGGGGTGACCCGGCGCTGAAGACAACATCTAGTGAGGTTCAGTGACGTCCAGGGAGATAGAGAGTGGGCTCGATCAGAGAGAAGAGCCAGGTCTTAAGTTTCTTTCGAAAGAGAGGCTCTGATGTCAGAAATCTGAGTTCCAATGGCAGATGATTCCAAAGTCTGGAGGTGGCCACTGCAAAGGCACTACCTCCCGTACGCGCAAGACGAAAACGGGGGCAGATCATTAAGCGAAGATGGTTAGATCTGAGATTCTGCGTTGCTTGTCAGAACTTCAGTCTGTGTCTCAGGTAGGCGGGGACTCGACCATTAAGAGCTCTAAAAGCAAGGGTCAGGGATTTGAACTGAATACGTAGTCTCACTGGGAGCCAGTGCAGTTTGAACAGGTGAGGTGTGATGGAGTGGCGGTAGGGGATATTGCAGATCAACCTGGCCGCTGAATTCTGTACTGTCTGCAATCGATTAATGAGGTACGCCGGGGCTCCAACGTACAGACTATTTGCGTAGTCCAAATGGGACGTTATGAGGGCGTGGACTACTATCCTGCATGAATCAAATGGTAGGAAAGGGATAATTTTTTTGATCATACGAAGCTTTCCGAAACAGGACGCCGAGACTTTATTAATTTGGGTTTTGCAGGAGAGGGCTGTGTCGAATTGGAAGCCCAGATTGCGGGCAGCTTGGACAGGTACAGGGGGAGGATCCAATTCAGCTGGCCACCAGAGGCCAGTGGAGATAGGGGATTTCTGATTAAAAAATAAGACTTCCGTCTTATCCGTGTTCAATTTTAAATTATTTGAGGACATCCAAGAGGCGATATTCACCAAACAGTGGCGAAAATTTAACAGAGAGCTTTCAGAGTGATCTTTAAAGGAAAACACAAGCTGAGTATCGTCAGTATAAAAGATCACTCTGACGCCCCATGATTCCACCACTTTCGCCAAAGGCTTCAGGTATACGTTGAACAAGAGTCTGCTGAGAGCAGATCCCTGCGGAACCCCCCATGTCAACGGTTTCTTGGTGGAAAAGAAAGAGCCCAGCATCACTTGGTGAAATCGATCCGTCAGGAAAGATTTGACCCAGGCCAGTGGGATCCCACCAACTCCCACCTCCTGAAGGCGCGTTAACAGAGTTTCATGGGAGATGATGTCGAATGCTGCGGATAGGTCGAGGAGGACCAGCATGGCCTCCTCTCCCCTATCCGCGCACTCACGAATAGACTCGGACACTTCTAGTAAAGCTGATTCAGTACTGAAGTCCGGCCTGAATCCTGACTGAGAGTCATGGAGCAGCAAGATTGACTATAATAGTTGGACAGTTGTTCTTGTACCGCCTTCTCGAGCACTTTGGCTGGCTTGGGAAGGAATGAAATCGGTCGGTAGTTGCTAAAACACATTGGGTCGACACCAGCTTTTTTTTAAATTGGAATTAGCAACTCGTGTTTCCATAAAGAAGGGACAACACCCGATTGCAGGGAGGAGTTCCAGATTTCAAGCAGGGGATTAATTACTAACGGGGCAATATCATTCAGGATCAGTGCCGGGGCTGGATCAAGCAGTGAGCCTGATTTTACATTTTAGAAATAGTCAGGGCATACTCTTTAGTCAGCGGTTTAAAAGACGTAAATACTTTGGCACAGGTGGTGTCGAGATCTGAAGTTACTTCTGTACGATTCTGAAGGATTGTTGCCGTAATATTAGCAATTTTTTCAGAAAAGAAATCAGATAGGCCTTCACTAAGTACTTGGCTGGGGGTGACAGGAACGGACAGAGCATTAGGATTAGTGAACTCTTTAACAATGTTGAAGAGGGTCTTAGTGGAGTTTTTCGCGCTAATGATTATTTCTGCTAAGTATTGACTCATGGTATTGCGTTTGAGTTTATGAAACTCTTTGAGGGCCAGTCTATAAAGGGATTTGGCTGCCAGGTCATAGGTTTGGCGCCATAAGCGCTCCAATTTTTTGCAGCTGCTTCTATTTTCCTTTAATTCCTGAGTGAACCAGGGAGCTGACGGTTTTGATCTACGGGAGGTGAGGGTCTGTAAGGGCTCGACTTGCTCAATGGCGGCCGTGAGATCTTTATTTAATATAGATACCGCTGCATTGAGATCGTCAGGGAGTGAGTATGAACTACTCTTATACGTTTGCTCCAGGGCAGTACATGAGACCTTATGCCATTTTCTGCCTTGTTCTCTGATGGCAGATTCCCTCTTAGGAGGCTGGGATAGAGACACTTCGAACGGGATCAAGAAATGATCAGACCAAGTCAGAGGTATGGAGGGAAGAATCTTAAGCTCCGTCCAATTAGAGCAGATCAGATCAAGGGTGTGTCCAGCAGAATGTGTGGGGCCACTAACCCCTTGAGTCAGATTCAAACTTTGAATGGAATCTAAAAGATATTTGGCACGAGGACAGTCACTTACATCCATGTGATGGTTAAAGTCTGCCAATACCGTGGAGTGAGGGTGTTTAAGATACAAATCTGCAATAACTGCTAGCAGTGCTGAAATGGCAGGCTGTGGGGTATTGGGAGGACTATATACCAGGACCCCCGAAAAGATGGCCGTAAGGGCATCCGAGATGGAAAAGTATAGTGCCTCTATGGGCCCTAAATTCGGCATTTTCCTGGACGTGATCGTCAAGTGAGTCTGTAAGATAACCGCGATTCCGCCTCCGAACTTGGAGCCTTCGCGGCTTACTCCTGTGAGGCGGTATCCCGGGGGCAAGGCAAGAGAAATGTCTGGGTTGTAAGAGTCCTTAATCCACGTCTCAGTAAGAAATAGTAGGTCCCAGGACATTGATGAGAGCAGCAGCCAAATGTCACTAGAGTGGCATGGCAAAGAGCGACAATTCAGTAATCCCATGGAATAGGTTCGTATAGGTGTGGGATGGATTTTTGGTGACCCATGGGAGCATTTTATGTGATGAGTAAAGGAGAAAGGGCAGCTGTTAGATTTAAAATGGAGGGAGCTAGTCATGTAATGTTAAGAGAAATTTGCTTCTAGCGCCAAGGAGCTAAAAAAACATTTGGGTTGTATCTGAGCCCCTTAACTGATTTGTGTGCGTATTTTATCAAAATGTGTTCTATTACACACCTGTGTTTATTAAACGTTATTTGGTTTTCTTGAAAGGCAAAACACTGATTGGACATTGATTGAATAATATTTCGTATGTCGTACTGAATCTTGATGTCTAACCATCTACTGCCCTTCGTGGAACAAGTCTTGCGTGAACTCGCTATCCTGAGAGAGCCATGTGCCCAACATAAGAACCTTGATTATCCAGTTCAAAGTGCCTTTGTATTTAACACCAATGGCAAACAATGGTATCAACACCGGTTACGGCCCTGTTACCTCTCACAATCAAGGTCGCAAAGAACAGACTTTACACACTGTATGGCTTCTGAAATCCAGACAAATGCAAGAAGCATTTTAAAGAAAAGATGTAAGATTGAATATGTCCGCTCTGAAATGCATCCCTGTCTTGTGAGACTATATCCAAAACCAAGAAGGAAAGTTAAAGACCACGAGGAGGTACAAATACAGGAACCGGGAATGCTGAAAAGAATAGATTTACCAAAGACTACCAGTCTCAAAAAAATCACTATCTTCAAGGATCGGGAAGGTGCCTCCCAACAGCTAATTCTGGATGCTAAGTATCATAAGCATGCATTGGCTGTACGCCCAACCATACCAGAGCTCAGATATGGCTTCAAGGAACTTGCAGTGAGGTGGTGGGTGACGAGGGGAAAGACTAATAAGAGGCAAAGAGACCAACAATGATCGAGGAAGCCATATGACGGGCCAAACCGTCCAGATCCTCGTCTGATTTTACAGATCTTGCACATGCACATTTAGTCCTGCAAATTGGACAGGTATCTTCTGGGGAGGGTCCATCTCATAATTCCTTTACACAGCTAGGCACAGGTCTTGGAGATGGCAGTCTCCAGCTACTCGAAGTGTACTTATCATGGCTCTGATCCTTGCTTCATCCTGGACTCTGTAAGATTATAAAAACATTTCGGAACTCCAGTCAACAAAAGTGGTAGATAAGGCACCAGAAGGAGGCAGGACACTATAGCTCCCATTACTAGGTACGAAAGTTAGCTTTGTCAGATCTAGCATTTTCGTGAGCATGCCTTATTTTTGATCACATTTTACGAACTTTTATTGCTCACACAATATGCTTTCATTAAGCTGGCCTGTCACCTTTACCATATTCTACACTAATAAAAATCTTGGTAAATTTCTTTAAGGATAGTCCAGTGTACACATCTTACTTCTCCTTCGCTGAAAAATGGCAGAAGACTGTTGCTTGCCTTAATAAATACGTTGTCTTGCACAGATTAGACCAGTAACGTGCCCCCATGGTTGGACACATTCCAAACGGTTTCCTAAGATGGCTTGTTTATCTTTGCATTTCATTTTCAACTTCATCCAAAGCACTGCTATTCGTTTCGTATTATACTAGTCAGATTCAAGTAATATTTTCTCATTTAGTTAAAATATGATTTAAAATCAAACTCTCACCAAAGTAATACCAAATTCAGTTGTTACTTGGAAAACTGCACATTCATTCTGTGGTTGGTTCGTTTGTGTATGGTTCCACTAGGCATAGCCGCAACATCTGCATTAAATAATACATTTATCATCATCTGGTAAAGACCTCTAGCCGCAAATTCCTCACTTTAGAATTATCCCCAGGTGACAGACTGGATCAGGAAATATTTCGTGAGCAGTACCCCTGCGCATCTGTAGGTGGCATCGTTCGGCTCCGGGTGGCGTCGTCCGCACCAGAAGTGACATCTGCGGTGTCTGTATATGCGCCACCCAGGTGCGTTGATGTATTTTTTTCTTTTCTGTCCGCACCAGAAAGCGCAGATCCGGGAAGAGCTACCCCTTAGTCACTCTTTGATTAGGTTTTATCGACGTTTTGTCAGTCTTTTTGAGGTCTTACCTCCTGTTGTGGCAGAAATGTCATCTAAGAAGGCTGGCTTCAAGCCCTGCAGCTCCTGTCATGACTGATGTCGATGACAGACCTACATCTTGTTTGCCTCTGCTGTCTTGAGTGGGACTATGAGCCGAAGTCTTGCCCGACTGCCACGGCATGCACCTGAAGGCCTTGAGGGACTGATCTCTCAAGCTTCTGGCGTCTCAACGTGCGACGATCGAGGTCCCGGTCGAGAGGAAGGTCCTAGGAACAATTCCGAAGCCTAAGGTTGTTGTCGCACTCCAAGTCTTCGAGCCATTCGGGTAAGTCGAAGTCACACCAGAAAAAGAAGAAAAAGCGTGCTTCGACTTCTCGTCTGCTGACAAGACAAGGGAGCATCCCCACTCGTTGCCTAGCTCTATGGTTGAGCCAGTGCCTGGGCCAACTCCACGCTTTGCCTCCCTGAGCCAGATGCTACCCCTGTCCGACTCAGAGAATTTTATGAGTCCATGCACCTCCCAATTTATTTTGGTGGCCTGTTCCTGCAGGTGCGCCTTCCAGGCCTGCGGGTTTGGGAGGGGCCCCTTCTGGATTCATGCCGGTGGCTCTGGCGCAGTCCGGTCCCAGGGATCCACTGATGGATCTGGACTGGCGCCGTCGTACCATCCCGACCTTCCCCGGCAGTGGCAAGGCTGATGCGTCCAGCAGTCCCATCATCATCACCGACTCCAACATGAAGCTGGGGGGCAGGGGGATATTCCGATGCTAGGATTGCGAGGGGTTGCTGGACGCTGAGGAATATTCCTTTATTAGGAAGTGTGAGGATCTGGGTGAAGCCAGTGGACTGTACACTTCTCCAGATACTGATATGCTTTCTCCCCCTACCCTGGCTATGGAGGAGGGAGTGTCATTCGCCATGGTCTTTTACCTTCGCCTACCCGCAGTGAACGAATGTCTTGGAAGAGGTGCTGCAACCGGCAATATCCCCCTCAGAACCGCAGTGTCCTTTCAACGAAGCCCCCATGGACGTCCTGCTTGGGGTTTGGGCCAAGCCAACCACAAGGGCTCCTATAAATAGGACAATTGCCCGCTGCCACCGCTCTACCCCTGGGCACCCAAACTTCCTCACCCCGCACCCTACGCTGAGAGCTTGGCTGTCCAAGCCTCGATGTCCCAAGTAAATCCTGACACATTCTCTACCGCACTTCCAAACAGAGATTCTAAGAGGCTAGACAATTTGTGCAAAATGTTTTCTTTCGCCAGCCTGGCACTGCGGTCTGTGAACACTGCGTGCCTTTTGGGAAGCGGTTCTCATGCCCTTTGGGATATGGTTGCGCAGGTGCTGCGACGATCCCATAGAAGGCCTGGCCCGTGCTCTCCCAGGCTTTTGCCGACTGGAGGAGTGCAGCTAAGTTCACCATTCGCTGTGGACTAACCACCGCTGACTCACTAGGCGAAGCAGTTTCGTCAACAGTGGCCCTGCGATGCCACACCTGGGTGAGGACTACTGACTTTTCTTGGGATGTCCAGTCCTCACTCACGGACATGCCCTTTGATTGCTCCTGTCTCTTCAGAGACCAGGCGGAATCTGGCGCTTGAGCGCTTGAAGGACAGCAGGGCTACGTACAGGTTCTTGGGCCTTTCTATTGCCCCTCTTCACTCTCAATCTAGCTTTTGCTACTTTCGTGGCTGAAGAAGTGGCGTACAGCGGCTTCCTTGCGTCCCAGCAACCGCGGTGCGCAAGCTTTCTAGCCTCTACGTGGACATGATACCTTCTGGCCCGTGGCTTGGTCAGTCCACTCCCCTCCCTCCCCCCCCCCCCCCCCCCCCCCCCCCAAACCTACACAACCCCCACTTCCCCAGCAGCTTCAGCCTCCAAAACCCTCCTCGTCTGCCCATTTACCATCATGTGCCCCCAATGGTCAGCAGTATTATCCATCACCTGCCCTGCTGGCAATCCATTGCATTGGACAGGTGGGTTTTGTAGATTGTCCAAAAGGAGTACTCCCTCCCCTTCAAGACTACCCCTACCTCCTTGTTACCTACTTACGACAGGCTGACCAAAGACAACCTTTATCTTCTCCGGCAGGAAGGGATAGCTTGTTTGCCAAATGAGCCATAGAGAGTGCCGCCGCCATTAGTAGTTTGTGGTTGCTATTCCCCCTACTTTCACGCACCCAAGGTCGAAGGCCTTCGTCCTATTCGCAACCATTAAATTTCTTCCTCAGGAAGGAGAAATTCAAAACGCTCACTCTTGCTTAGGTCCTGTTTGCCCTGGATCCGGGAGACTGGATTTTATTGTTGGACACATTTCCACGTTCCCGTCCTGCCTGCCCACAGGTGTTTGCATGTTTTTCACAGTGGGCCACAAGCACTTTCCATTTCATTTGCTCCCCTTGGGCCTCACCAGCACCCCTCGGGTGTTCACCAAGTTCATAGTGGTGGTTGCAGCTCTTCTGCAGAGATTAGAGGTGCTACACCTTCTGCTGAGTTTATGGTTGCCAGACTTTCCCATATCTCGGCGACTGGCTGTTGAAGGTGAGCTTGCCCCAGGCTGCCGTCTCACTCCTCCAGACTGCGGCGGACTTCCTGCATTCGCTGGGGTTCACTATCAACGTGCCAGAGCCACACCGACTCTCTCTGATGCTCCCTTTCATTGGAACTGTTCTGGACATGGTGCAGTTTTGGACCTATCCGTCCGAGTGGCAAGTCCAGAATATTCGGGCTATACCAATGTTTTAGTCTCTATCCTGCATTTTGGTGGGACTGACTGAGGCTGCCCAGCCTCATGGCCTCCTGCATCTTCCTTGTGACACATGCTTGTTGGCATGTGCAGGCTCTGCGGTGGGACTTGAAGTTACAGCAGGCACAGCATCATGGGAATCTCTCCACCATGGTACATATCTCAGAGGAAACTGCGAAGGACATGAACTGGTGGCTTACGAACACGATTGGGTTAGCAGTAGATCCCTCTCCCTTTCCCTACTAGATCTGACAGCAGTGATAGATGCGTCACTCCTAGGATGGGGCGGACATCTGGGAGTGGGGGAGATTAGAGGACTCTGGTCTCCAGCAAAATCCGAACTCCACATCAACCTGTTGGAGGTCCTAGCTATCCGATAGGGATTGAAAATCTTTCTTCACTCCAGCCAGGAAAAGCTAGTGCAAGTGTTTATGGACTCCCCTGCCTTGTGGTGCTGAGACCCTGTGTCTCGGGACCTGGCTGGAACATCAGGCCATTTCACAGGTGGTTCAACATCTGACAGGTTCTCTGAACGCAAGAATGTACTAACTCAGCCGAAGATGCCTTGCAGATCATGAATGGCGTCTCCATCCGAAAGGTGGTGCAAGGTCTTTCAGCAGTGGGAAGAGCCTTGATTAGATCTGTTTACCATCTACGAGAACGTGGAATGTGAGTAGATCTGCATGCTGGAGTTTCCAAGGCAGCTCTCTTCTCAAGTAGAGCTTAGGCCTCCTGTACGCCTTTCTGCTCATACCACTCCTTCCCAGAGTTATCAAGAAGATCAGGAACGACCAGGCCCAAGTCATCCTTGTGGTGACTGATTGGACACAAAGAGTCTGGTATCCCGAGCTGTTAAGCATTGCCATCGGTCTTCCAATCAGGCTGCTCTTTCTGGAGGATCATCTGTTGCACCAACAGTGGAGGGTTCTCCACCCAAACCTGTCAACTCTCTGCCTTCTGTGTGGAGATTAAGCGGCGATAGTTGACCACTTTCGACCTACCACCTGAGGTCTGTAATGTTATCTTGGCAGCCAGGCATCCCTCTACTAAGATGGTTTACGCCTGCCGTTGGGCAAAATTTGTGGCTTGGTGTTCAGAAAGACTCATTGATCCCCATTCTACCCCCTCTTTCTCAGGTTCTCCTGTTCGTTCTTTCTCTTGCTCAGCAAAGCTCTGATCTGAGGGACACTGAGGGATATCTTTCTGCAATCTCTGCTTTTTTTCCAGATACCTGACCAGCCTTCCAGTTTCCATTCTCCTACTGAACATTGATTTTTCAAAGGTTTGCAACTTATATTCCCACCTAATCCTTTTGTTCTGACCCAGTGGGGCCTCAATCTCCTCCACAGTTTCCTTACTTGCGTTTGGTTTGAGCAACTGCACAATTGCTCACACAGGCTCCTTCCCTTCAAGACAGCCTTTCTTGTGGCTATAACATCTGCCCGAAGGGTCACTGAGCTTCAAGCCTTGTCATCCAAGCCTCCTTATCTTAACATATACCCAGACAAACTGGTGCTTCGTACGAGAATTTCCAAAAGTGGTCACTCTTTCATGGAGTCCAAACCATATATCTGCCTACTTTTATACTCTTCAGCTCATCCCTATAAGGTAGAAGAGCTACTTCACAATCTAGACCCAAAAAGAGCTTTGTTCTACCTTGACAGCACAAAGGAGTCCCAGGTTGCCAACCAACTCTTCGTGGGGTATGTCGGAGCGAAGAAAGGATGGACAGTACAGAAAAGGACCATCTCGCAATGGATCAATGCTGTACAAAAATCGGCGACGCATTGTCTTAGAAACAAACCCCTGAGGCTTTGCGTGCTCATTCCACCAGAGGTTAAGCTGCCACTGGTGCTTAAGCTCACACAGTTCCCATCCTGGACATCTGCCAGGCAGCTACATGGGCTTCTCTGTACACATTTACCAAACAATACTGTCTGGACAGTCCGGCCCATACAGCTGGACATTTTGCCTGTTCGGTCCTGTAGGATTTCTTTGTGTGAAATCGGTCTGCATAACCCCTCCAGGGAGGTATTGCTTGATTATCTAAGGTAAGGAGTCTGCGCCAAGAAGTTTCGATTGGGTGAACAAGTTGCTTAACCTTCAGTAAGCCTCATCTGGTAGAGAGACTATCTAGCCGCAGATTCCTTACCGACTGACATATCCTCTCTAATCTGCTAACTGGTTCCTTGGAAACAGGGCTTCTCCTTTCAGGGCTCTGGTTTTCACATGAGTGTAGTTTGTGGCTCAACATTTCTGGCGTGGAAATACGCAAAAAGTGCCTGGAGACTGAACTCCTGGGTGGTGCTTAAATAGCCTCCTTGATGTTACTTCCAGGCGGATGACGCCATGTGGAGCGAACAACACTACCTACCGACGCACCGGGGTACTACTCTCGAACAGGCTCCAGATCCGGTCTGCTGACTTGGGATAATCCTAAGGTAAGGAATCTGCGGGTAGATAGTTTCTACCAGATGAGGCGTCACCAAAGGTAAGTAACTTGTTCATCTGACACCAGCCTGTATTACTCAGTATGTTGAATGATCTAGGAGGATCCCAGAAATGCAGACGGAGCGTAGTATCTTTTTTCCTATTAAACATTTAACAGTGCTAAGCGTGGATTTTAACAGAACATGAATTGGGGCAATTATTTTTAATCTCTATTTGTATTCATATTACAAACTTGGGTACAGATCTTGTCTCAGCACAAGGTTGAATTTTAGCTACTTGTGTATGCTCATATTAATTTCATCCACACAGATATATTGGACTGTAGAAAGGAGGATGCTCAGACGTCATGTAGGAGGGATGATTTATTTGTAGAACAAGTATTCAGGAAACCTCCCATCCACAGCGGTTGCATGAAGGTAATTCGCCCATACAATTCCAACTCCCCCGATACACTCTACATTCTACCCTCAACCTGCACAGACAGGATACCACACACACCTTCCCCTTCAATCAATCATATCATTTGTAAAGCGCACTACTCACCCGTGAGGGTCTCAAGGCGCTGGGGTGGGGAATGCTGCTACTGCTCGAAAAGCCAGGTCTTGAGGAGTTTTCAGAAGGTCAGCAGGTCTTGAGTCTGCCGTAGCTGGATGAGGAGGGTTTTCCAGGTGTTTGCGGCGAGGTGGGAGAACAATCTGCCGCCTAAGGTCGCTCTTCGGAAGTGGGGGACTGTAGCACGGGCGAGGTCGTCTGAGCAGAGCTGGCTGGTGGGAGTGTAGAAGCTGAGTCGTCTGTTGAGGTAGGTTGGTCCGGTGTTGTGGAGTGCCTTGTGTGCGTGGGTGAGGAGCTTGAAGGTTATCCTCTTGTTGACCGGGAGCCAGTACAGGTTTCTCTGGTGGGGTGTGATGTGGCTGCAGCGAGGGATGTTGAGGATCAGGCGTGCAGAGGCGTTCTGGATGCGTTGGAGCCGTCTCATGAGTTTGGCCGAGGCTCCTGCGTAGAGGGCGTTTCCATAGTCCAACCTACTGCTGACAAGGGCCTGGGTGACTGTTCTTCTCGTTTCAGTGGGGATCCACTTGTAGATCCTACCGAGCATGCGGAGGGTGTTGAAGCAGCAGGAGGAGGAGACGGCGTTGACCTGTTTAGTCATGGAGAGGGGGGAGTCGAGGGGAACATCCTTTTCGACGCGGATGTTACCCCGCAGTACTTTTACAACACGTCCGTTACAACGCTCGTAACCACGACTTGCGCTGGAGGGCGCTAGAGGATAAAGACTAGTATATTTACTATTCCAACACCTTCCCTAGTATCCACGGGGACTTGTGTTAGAATAGTAAATTATACTATTTACTATCAGCGCCCCCAACTCAAGTCGTTGTAACGACTTATGTTGTTAAAGACGCGTTGTAAAAGCTCGCGTTCTGACGGTGCGCGTCCTACGTCATACATCCAGGAGTCTAGGATGACTCCTAGGTTGCGTGCGTGGTCGGTGGGTGTTGGAGCGGTTCCCAATGGGGTCGGCCACCAGGAGTCGTCCCAGGCCGAAGGGTTGGATCCGAGGATGAGGACCTCCGTCTTGTCCGAGTTAAACTTGACAACAATAAATAAGCATTTAAACATTAACGTTACGATAAATAACAATCAGAAGCATAATATACACTAATAAAACAATGCAATAGATATGTTAACTAAGTAAAAAAAACACTACAAAGCCTTATGTAGAGATCAAAGCAGTTCAAGTTAAAAATTAAATTTGTGCATTCCCCAAGGAACAGTAGCTATCAGCAAGATTTTAAGAGGACACAAATATGGTGGCATACTTCAAATAAAATCTTTTAAGTGTTTAGGACGAAATGTTGCATTTCCACTTCTCCTTAAAGGAGAAGAGACGTGTTTCTCACTCCCTTTTTGAGGACACCTCACTCTCACCTGCCTTTACCTTGGAGAAAGGGACAGCATGTCTCGCATCAAAGTTGAGCTTGCGCTTTTCCACCTTCTAATTTTGAATCACCTCTCACTTGTGTTCATGTTTTTGCCCGCATCTTTACACATCATCCTTCTGGGATACATCATAGTGATAGGTTCTTGACCCCTGAACAACTCAAACAGCATCTTGTTAGCGATGGTATGGGTAGTGAGTCAGTACAGGTTCACCCTTTCAACATCTTTGCCCTCCAATCCCTGTTCTGAGGCTTTGATTAGTGTATGGACTCCTTCAAGACCGTACTAAACCTCTCCACCATCAATTTTGTCACAGGACACAGGATGATAGAGAGAACACGTGTTGTGCCTGATTCCACAGTCAGACAAGAATGCTTCCATTTCCTTGGAGACCACTGAACACCATTATCTGTTAAAATACCCTCAGGTAGACCTTTCCTATTGAATAGATCATCAAGGAATTCAATCACTTTCCATGATTCTATACCTTGAGTAATGCAAGCCTCCGACCATATTGAATAAGTGTGAGGCAAGGCTAAAACATAATACTGTCCAGCCTTATAGGTCACCAGCCCCAATATATCCAGAGCTACTTCCTGCTAGGCTTTCACCGATCTTTGTCATGATCATAGATTGAACCCTAGTGTCGCACACAGTGTCCCTAGAGATGCACTCCAAACAATCCTGTACCACTCTCCCAACCTGCACATTAATCCCAGGCCACCAAAAGTACATTCTAATTTCTTCCTTAGTGTAGGAAATTCCTTAGTGTCCTTGTTACCCAAATTAAACGATCTATCTGTCCCTGCACTTGTCTTGGGGCACTAAATGCGTATCCCTCCAGAGGTGGCCATCTTTTACAGAATGTTCATCCTGTATCTTCTAATAATTTCGGACATCATCACTCATAACCTTCTTACAAGGCCAGCTATTCAAAATCTGCTTGATGACCCCCCTGTAACACTAAGCCTTCTGCCAACAACTCTTTCCAAACTTCTTCGTTGGTCACCCCTTCAGTGACTTCCAAACGCTAATGCTCTCCAAGTCCTACAGGCCTCCCTACGGATAGCACTCATCCTCTGTTCAATCAGAAGCACGCCGTGACAAAGAGTCCGCTACCTTGTTGTCAGTCCCAGGAATATAGTCTACACTAAAGTCATACTCCTGTGACGCAACCACCCACTTACAAATGCAGGAGGAAGTGGCATTCAATCCCTTTTTAGAGTAGATTACTTCAGAGGAACTTCTTGTGGTTCCTGATAGCCCAGTATATACAAAGAGCTTCCTTCTCAATCCCAGAGTAGTGATTCCCGGGGTCCACTAAAGTCTTGGAAAGAAACGTCACAGTTTCCTCCCTTCCTTCACTGACTAGTTTCAAGACTTCACCTAACTTTTTTGCACTAGCATCCGTACCCAATATGGATTACCTCCCGGTGTCTCTGCTTTGCAAAGAAGAAGCATTGTGTAGAGTATTCTTGACGTCTTGAAATTCAGAATTACAATGATCGCGCCAAGCATACTAGACTCCCTTCTTTAAGAGCTTTCTAATGGTGTAAATGCGACTAGCAAACCCGGGCACAAACTTATTATAACACTCAGCAAAACCCAAGAAGGTGACAAGGTTGTCTCCTCAACTCGAAGTGGGAAGTTCCTTAATGGTCTTTAGCAGATGATTCTTGGGTTTGACGCTATCCTTGGTAGGTTCATGGACAAGATACTCTATCTCTGAGAGATTAAACCTTCACTTATTCTCCCTCAAGGTAAGGCCCCTCTCTCAAACCTCCTCTACACCTTCCTGACCCTGTTATCATGTTTCTCTCGAGTTGCTCCAAACACTAAGATGTAATCTTGATAGATCTTCACCCCAAGACATCTTCCATGGCCCGCTGAAACACTGAGTTAGCTGAGTTTATCGCAAAGTGTAACCGAATGAATTTGAACATGTCAAAGGGAGTAATAAAAAAGTTAAGTATGATGGAGTCTTCATCTAATTTAATTTGAGGGGACGTCGCACTGAGGTCCAGTGTTGAAAAGACAGCCGCGCCATCGAGCGACGCAAACATAGCCACAATGTTAGGGAGCGGATGCCTATCATCAACAACATTCTTAACACCTTCAATGCTTTAGCAATACTCCCCCGGTGCTGGGTGTCCCTTAAATCCCATTGTTCATGACGAGCTGAGCAATTCGGCAAAGGAAGGTGCATGTCCCACCTTTCCCAGGAAATTTTCCGCCCACGGGCTACAGCTTGCGGTTACGAGCAGTGTTGCGCAGTGTGCCCTCTGTTCTGGGTCAGATTTCAAAGGTCGCTTTTACTTTTGCGGGCGCACTTGTTTAAATTGCTTTCAGCCCAGCCCGTGTTTTGGAAATGTTCGCTTTGTGCCATTACAGAATAATACAATGCTTCCCTGGCATGCACCAGTATGCCTTTCTTCCAGGGCGCTGGATGCGTGTTCAAATAGTCACGTAGTAATGGAGGGTTGAAAACTGTACAAAGAAAATTCGCATATTTTTATATTACATTTTATGAGTTTATAAATCAAATGCTCTGAACCGCCATTTTGAGAGCCTGGCGTCTGAAACTAAAGGGAGTTGCGGGATCAGTGCGAGTGGGAGGTGACCTCACCCTGAGCTAAGCTTTTCGGGCCTGGCGCAGAGCGACGTAGCCGGCTACGGTGCCAGACATGCGCCAGGGCTCCCCTGCACTGTGGCCGTGAGCCCTTTACCACTGACGGTTGGCGGTGCCCCACGCTGCCAGTCCCTCACCGCCTGCAGGCGAGTCTCGCCCACCAGGTAGCCGCGCAAGGGAAGCGGCTGCATTGCTGCCAAGGTTTTACATTGCCATGTGTGACATTTTCATAATTTCAGTGTAATTATGACTGAGTGACACTTTCTCACAAGCAAAATTAAGCAGTGAAGACGAGGGAAACCGTTGCAGAGCACTCTGCTCCCTGTATCTACTTCTACGGGTAACCTCACCATTTCTAAGCCTTCTCAATCTCACTGTAGTCTGTAGTAAGTTAGAATGGACACACGCATATCAACCCTCTAGAATTCTCTTCCAGGGTACATTACACTCATGCCGATCTCTTTCACAGGTTATATGTCCCACATGGACCGATTCCTAACAGGTTAACTCTAACTCCATGCTACTCCATCTGTCCCAGGATATGTTATGTATATTTTTTAAGTGTGAATATACCAGAGCTTCAACAAGCACAGAAGCAACTACATAACCGGAAGCGGATAACAAGGGATGGACAAATCCATTTTTTTTTTTAAGAAAACAGTTTTCAGTTTTTTATGAATTTATCGCATCCCTCTGACACTTACTTATGAGTGACAACGATACTGGTCAGTACTCCACTGCTGCTGGCCACTTGAGTCAACGACACTCGGGACTCTCCTCGGCCCCGACGGCGCGGCCGCTCGCATTCCAGGTGGACCTGGCAGAGCAGACTGTCGCCGGCAAAGCTGCCACTAGTCAAGGTGCAGCCTGGTGTTTTGCGGGGTGCAGCCGGCCGGCCGCCTGCCACAATTGATCATTTTCATGCCCCCTCTTGCCCCGGCGGGCGGCCATGGGGGCATATGAGAGTTGAGTATCCTGCCTGAGTACTGTGCACTCAGATTCCCCCGCCGCTTCTGCGTACTTCCTTTGAGTCCGGACTTGACGACACTCTACCGCCGGCACATCCAAATTATTATCCCGGCCCCCATGGTGCCACGCCGGTGATTGACAGCAGTATTCGTCTGCTGAGCCCCTCTCCCCCTCAACCCCCCCCACCTGCACTGTGTGATGAGTCTATGTAAGCCGGAGCCCAGAGCCCCGGTGGCGCCGCATTCATTGTTTCCAGGGCAACACAGCAGGCAGCTGAGTGCGGAGATACATTGTTGCGCTCTCAGCCACTCCACAGAGGCTGAGAGCAGATCGGTTAACTATTTTGGAACTCGACCTCAGCAAGCAGCACGTCTCGAGAACCCGGGCACAGGCGCCGCTGGTGGCGCACCTGGCAGGTGTGCCAAAATGCGTGACAATGCATTCGTGCGGTGATGTGGATCACCGCACTAAAATGCGTGAGTGTCACACCTGTTGCGGGACGCTTGGCAGGACTGCGGCTGAGCGCCGGCCCCCACCCTCGGCACCGAAATTGGGCGAATAGCGAGCATATACGTGCGTGTGTCCCTGCCGCTGACAGCCACAACACCGCACTGCCCCCGCCACCTGCCCAGCCAGCAGGCAAGCCCGAGGCTTTGCTTCAGGCCGTGCAGCCCAGGCCGTTGTCTAGCCCTCACCGCCAGCCCGGGGCGCCGCTAGCTGCGCAGGGAGGGGAGGCCGGAGACATGAACCACCACCAGCCTCAGCCGCCGCAGCACCCCGAGGAACAGCATCTCAACGAACTAGAGGACATGGAGATGGAAGGTGAGTGTCCTACGAGTAAACAGTACAATTTTAACAAGTAAGGACTAGTACAGAACTCCATGCCTCCTCAATCATAGTCTTCTACCACCCCATACAAATGTTTATATTTTTAATACAATAGGCCTTCCACACAAGCTTATATTTGCATTGTCCAAACGACGAGACATGCGTTGGTTTTGAGATTTCACGAGGTATGAATTACTTCCTAGTGATTGAATAAAACACTGCCATAACATAGACAGTCCCACTCAGTGACCGGTCTGCTTCCTCGTGGTGCAAGCGTTCATGCTGTCCATTAAAACAGTACTTCCGCACCACTTGTCTAAACCTGCACTCCTCCACCCTCATTTCAGTATATTCCAAATATTCTATAAAATATGAGCAGTTTAGGCAACTCTACTCCGACTTTTCCCACACTGGCAGTTTCAAACTTCCAGCAGTTTTTAGATCCTTCTCTATGAGCCGACACAGTTAGCGACATGATACTCCAATTTCCAATTTAAAACATTTATAGAGCGCAACGTTCACCGTACGGTTTCTTGGCGCTAGTGGAGGGTCCAGCAACTGAGAGCGAAGTGAACCTGTCGTAGGGCAAGGAGGGGCCGGTTACACAGAGAAGGCCTGTTTGAACAGGAACGTTTTTAGGTCTTTGCGGAAAGAGACATATTGAGTGGCAGAACGAAGGTGGTCGGGGAGAGAGTTCCAGAATGTGGGAGCCAAGGTAGAGAAATTGGCTCCACCCTACTTTTTACGTTTGAAACGTGGGATTTGCAGGAGAGACTTGGAAGAGGAACGAAGCTCTCTGATCGGGACGTATTCATTTATCAGCGAGGAAATGAAGGCGGGGCAGTGCCCTGGCGGGCCTGAAAAACCATACAGCCGGTTTTAAAGAGGGAGCGTTCCTTAACAGGTAGCCAGTGAAGCTCCTTGAGGAGGGGTGTGGAGTGGTGGAAACGTGGGAGACCATAAACCAACCGGGCCGCCTGGTTCTGGACCATCTGGAGCCTCCGCAGGCTGTATGCCGGGATGCCGTTGTACAGGGCATTGGCATAATCCAGCCGCGAGATCACCAGCGCGGCCATGATCAACTTAAGTGCCTGGGGGGAAAAGAAACAGGAGACGGTGCGGATGGTTCGAAGGGTGAGGAAACAGGAAGAGATTACAGAGCTAATTTGTGAGTGGAGGGTGAGTTGGTTGTTCATTTTGACACCCAGTGTTTTGACTGTAGTTGAAGGAGTGGGGGAGGGACCAAAAGAGGAGGGCCAGAAGAGAGAGTTCCAGGGACTGGAAGAACCACCGGTGAGAACCAACTCGGTTTTATCCGGGTTCAACTTGAGATGGTTGTAGTTCATCCAGTCCCTGATGAAAATCATAATAGACTGGAAGTTTGAGGCAGAAAGGGGAGAAGAGGACAGGCCAAAGATGAGCTGGAGGTCATCCGCATAGTTGTACACGGTGACCTCCAGCTGCTGAAGTGCGAAAATGAGGGAAGATGTAAAGGTTGAACAGTAAGGGGGAAAGAGAGGAACCCTGGGGAACACCACAGGTAACGTGAAGTGAGGTGGTCGTGAAGTCTCCAGGCCGAACCGCCTGGGTGCGGTCCCTCAGGAAGGAGGATAGCCAGACCAGGGCTGATCCCTCAATTCCAGCCGCCTTGACACGGGACAGTAAGATGGTGTGGTCCACCGTGTCAAAGGCGGCGGAGAGGTCGAGGAGCACCAGCGCCTGGTGTTTGTTGTGATCCATGCCCTTCCTGAGGTTGTCTAGGACTGACACCACGACTGATTCGGTCGAGTGCCTGGGGCGGAAGCTGGCCTGGCGGGAGGCCAGACCCCCATTTGCCTCTACGTGGGCGCTGAGTACCAAGGTGACATGGCGCTCAAGCACCTTGCCCAAATAGGGCAGCAGGGAAATGGGGCGGTAGATGGCTGAGATGGACGGGTCAGCGCCAGGCTTCTTTAGAATGGGCACTATGGTGGCTGATTTGAGCGCGGGGGTCACCACTCCCTGCGTAAGAGAACTATTGAGGAAACAAGAGGAGTAAATTTGTTGCAGTATTCGTGCCGGACAGATGTCTGCCGGAGAACCTGATTTTACTTTGGGGAGTATCTCCAAAAATACTTCCTCAGTGAGGGGGGGGGAATGAAGGTAAGATGGCATTGAATAGTGGAAGTGGAAGGATCAACAAAGGGAGGGGTATGTTGGCCTTGATGGTTGCGATCTTGTCCAGAAAGTAGGTGTTTAGTTGGTCACACAGGGGCTGGGGTGAGGCTCTGTCGGAAAAGGCTAGGTCGTTCACTATACCAAAAATCTCCCTAGGTTTATTTTCGGCTGTCGTTATTTTAGTTGAGAAGTAGATGGTTTTGGCGGCTAGGATTGCTTTTTTATATTCGGTAAGTAATGTGAGGTAATGAGTTTTTAGTGAGGGGCAATAATTTTTTCTCCATTTCCTCTCTGCTTGCCGTACGGTCAGTTTTAGCTCTTTTAGGTGGTCGTTGAACCACCTGTTGGAGTCCTTGGGTCGTCGGATGGAAATACGACGCAAAGGAGCCACTGAGTCACAACCTCTAGCCAGCCAGGTATTGATAGCGATGGCTTGAGAGTCGGATGAAAGACCAGAGAGGGTCGGAATGGAGTTCCGAAGCAGGGAGGTCAAGGAGGGAAGATCAACTCTGTTCCAATTCCGCGCCCAGGTGTTTTTGGCGTGTGGGACCTTAGATGCCCGGTTGAGAGAAATGGAGAAAGAGATAAGGGCATGGTCGGACCAGGGACAGGGAGATACAGACGCCGGGGAGACAGGAAGATTGAGGGACCAAACCTGGTCGAGTATGTGGCCATGAGAATGAGTGGGGACAGATATGTGCGGAACGAAGTTCAAAGAGAGAAGAGATTCGGTAAATTCTTTCGAAGCAGTACACTCAGAAGGGTCCGAGGGCCAGTAGTTAAAATCGCCTAGCACCAAGACCGAGGCGTAGTTGACCACCAGGGTGGCCAGTAGGTCTTGAAATGCAGGTAAGAACAGAGACGAAGGCTGGGGTGGGCGATACATCAGGAGGCATGTGATTGGGGGGGAGAGGGAGAGGGAGCGGACTACAAGGAATTCGGTGGGGGGATGGGGGGGAAGGGAAGGGATTGAAAGTTCAATTCAGACCGAGCAATTAATGCCACACCGCCGCCTACCCTACCTGCCGGGCGATCGGCACGCAAGGCAACGTAGGAAGGGGGGAGGGTAGCCAAAAGAGCGGGAAGGGAAGAATCACAGAACCAGGTTTCGGTCAAGAGCAGTAGGTCAGGCTTCTCGGAGTCGAGTAGGACAAACAGCTCATAATGGTGTTTGACCGCTGACCTGGTGTTGAGCAAAAGGACGGATAGTGAAGGAGTAGGGGGGGGGGGGGGGGGGTCAGGCGTGGAAGAGCAAAGCGGCGGTGAGGCCGGCAGAGGCGGCGGTGATGTTGGAATAGAAGGAGGGGCGAGTCCTAATGAGGCGATGTGCCTGCGGACGGATACTGAGAGGGGCCAGTTGCCTTGGAGGGTGGTGAGCTCCTCAGAAGAGTACGATGTAAAATGGGCATGGAGTCGTGCCCCTAGCCCCGGCCGGCCGCGGACGGGCGCAGACGGGCTTGCCTTAGGCGCGCCCGCTGCGCACGTCCGCTGCGCGTTCTGAAGTTGCACATTGAAATAGGAGGCCTCAAGGGCGGGAAGGGGGCGTGGCTTACAGGTGGGCGTGGCCAGCGGCGATGGAAGCCGGTACAAGGGGGTCACGTGAGCACTAGGTCCGCTACACGGCGCCCTCAAAGTGCAAAGTGCATTAAAAGAGAAAATAAAGTTTTAAAATCACACAAAATCACGTTTTCTAAGCTACTACTCCCGGCTTTTCGCCTCAGGAGACAGGAACTCGTACCCAAAGTTCGACTAGTCACGAATCTTGGATGCCAATTCAGGCCAACACTTACCTACCTACACCACTGCATTTGACCGGAATAGCCTTAATAACATTGCGAGAATTTAGAAGCCTGGCTCTCTAGTTGGAAAAATGTGTTTCTACTTATTGGTTCTGGTGATGTGCCTGCACATCCCATGAACTCCACTTATTTGAAGTTTTGTTAAGTGCTACATGTCCTCCTTTTGTTACTGAGTGGACCCATTGAATAGATGTATTGATAAGATACACATCTCCTGGTTACTCTTATTAAGCAGTCCCTCCACCTCCACTCCCCCCTCACTACACCCATATTACCCCCTACCTACACCTCCACTCCCACCAACACCTCCACTCCCCATCCCTCCCTGCACCTTTACTCCCACCTCCACTCCCTCCTCACACCTCCTCTCCCCCTGTCTCCACTTCCACTCCCACCTCCCTCTACTCCCTCCACCTCCAATTCCCCTCTCCACCTCTACTCCCACCTCCCTCCCTACACCTTTACTCCCACCTCAACCTCCACTCCCTCCTCCCTCCCTGAACCTCTTCTCCCCCTCCCTCCGCTTCCACTCCCACCTCCCTCCACTCCCTCCCCCACCTCCCTCCACTCCCTCCAACTCCACTCTCCCACCTTCTCTACACCTCCACTCCCTACACCTCCACCCACCAACTCCCTCCCTACACCTCCACTCTCCCATGTCCCATCCCCTCCCTACCTACACCTCCACGCCAGTCTTCCCCTCCCCACCACACCTCCACTCCCCCATCCCCCCACTGCCCCCTTCCTTGCGTAAACAACAAAACTAGAACACATTTTTCGTGTTAAATCTAGTTTTTATAAGGATACTTCAGATGTATATAATGTTTTCCATGTTGTGTATAAAGTGTCAAACGGTTATAACTTTTTTCATTATAACATAACTTTTAACATGCTGCACAACATTCACAATACTTTGCAACACATGTTAAAAACGTTAACAAAGCCAATAGCTCTCTAATCACTTATAAGGCCCCAAAGCTATGCCAATGCTTGATCAATGATTGTAACCTATCAGCTGTCTTTCCCCTCTTTTGCGCATGTGCTCGTAGCATTATTTGGCCAAATGGCCACGCTTCAAAACTAGGAAATAAAAAATATCAGTAGGAACAGATGTAAAAATGCATAGAGGTATTCTTTTACGATAATAATGTGTCAGTGTGTCAGCAAAGTTATGGGGAGTGTAGGAATTGGAGTAACTCGATACGATTACGAGTAACATGAAAGGTAAACACCACCTCAGTATCACCATTGCTGAGTCACTTGAGTTGCATAATAATGCCATCTAGTGGTTAAATCCAAGATTCATCCTAGAAACAGGCAATCCAACAGTTGCTGTTGTTTGTTTGATCTGTTAAAATGCGAATCCTATAATTTAGCAAATGATCAGGTGCATGGACGTCATAGAACTAGGACATATAAACAAATTGTTATGCAGTCTCAGCAAGTCATTTTCTATAAATCTACTCAGCAGCACATCTTGCTATAGAGGAGCTTTTCTTTCAGACTTTTTTTTAACGGAAAGCTTTTTCATCTTTACTAAGCAGTACTCCCCCAGTCAATGCGACTTGATGTTGCAGAAACCTGAATAGTATCAGAAAAGTGAAATGCTGCGCGTTTTCCCAACTTTGTTGAAGCCACTGTGGCTCCCCCTTGATCATGGCCTCCAAGGAGTATCTCTAGGCAATAGGACAGGCTTTTTTTACCTGCACCTACATTTTTGTGGCTTTCATTTACCAATTTTCAGTTTGTATAGATTTTACTCGTTAGTGGCTCATTTTGCTTGAGGGTCCATAATATTGCTGTTTTTCCCAACATCGTGTTTAATTTGTCTCTTTTCTTTAAATTTTATGCTACATTTTTATTGTGCTTGAACTAATTATGACATTTTTCCTCTTCTTTAGTCATTTAAAGATTATGACGAACACTGACTGCTTTTTTCGGCATCAGTTATATGATACTTTGAAGTCCTTCAGCTGTAGACCAGCTTGCTTGTTTGATAATCAGTAATCCCAGCTCCATGTATACACTGTAGAGATTCAGCTGACTGTACATGGGAAAATGAGTGTTTCCAAGAATGCACTTTCTTGCGTCTTAGATGAACATTACAATGAAGCAAGCATAAAACTACCCCTCCACCTCCCCCCTCATCCTTTTCTCTTTCTATACTTTTACATTTTTGTTCCCTCCATCCCTCATGCCCTCCCTTTCCTACACTGCCTAACTCTACCTCGTTCATTGCCTTCCCCATGCTTTGCCTCACAAGAGAACAGTTCTCTCTTGCATTCTTGTCTAGGCATACACATTCATGTTGAGTTATTTAAGGTGTTCAATATCCTATTCAAATTTGTATTTGGATGAAGTAGGTGTAATGTAATGTAAAAATTACTTATAAAGCGCGGCATACACCGGACGGTTTCTTGGCGCTGTTCACTATATTCGGTGGGAGGCAGAGGGGGGGGGGAGGGGGGAGAAAAGCCTATGAATAGACACTACGGAAGAGGTGGGTTTTAAGGAGAGACCTAAATTGAGGGTGGGAGCAGGAGAGTATAAGTTCTAATGGGAGAGAGTTCCAAAATGAGGGGGCCAGAAAAGAAAATCTGAGACCTCCATGTTTTTTGCGCCTGTGTCTGGGTACTTGGAGGAGTGCTTGGTCAGAGGATCGGAGGTGCCTGGAGGGGACATAGCGATGTAGGAGGGAAGAGATGAAGGAAGGGCCAAAGATTTATGAGTAAGACAGCCAAGTTTGAACTTGCAGCGCTCTGATACAGGGAGCCAGTGAAGGGCTTTGAGCAGAGGGTGGACGTGATGATATTTGGGTTGATGATAGATTAGGCGAGCTGCCTGGTTCTGTATCAACTGCTGTCGTTTGATCTGATAATGAGGGATGCCTACATACAAAGCGTTAGCGTAGTCGATCCGAGAGATGACTAGGGCCAGCAATGCCAGAGTGAGGGCTTCGGTGGTCAGGAAGTGGGCTATTTTTCGGATCTTCCTAAGCTGGAAAAAGCAAGAGGACACGGTGGCATTGACCTGATGTTTCATAGAGAGATCGTGGGAGATGTAAACCCCCAGGCTTTTCACTTTGTCAGCAGGGTGGGGAGGGGGGCCAAGTGAGAGGGGCCAGAAGGAGGAGTTCCAAGGGTTGGATGGGCCTCCGACAAGAACAAGCTCCGTCTTGTCGGGATTAAGTTTAAGATGGTGTGCGCCCATCCAATTGCTGATATGGCAGAGGGTGGATTGGAGATTTTGGGCCGCTTCGTCAGAGGAGTCAAGGTTGAAAACGAGCTGAATGTCATCTGCATAGTTAAATGCGGAGACATTCCTTCCCCGGAGGAAGCGGATCAGGGGGGTGAGGTACAGATTAAAAAGAAGTGGTGACAAGGACGAACCCTGTGGAACACCGCAGGTAAGCATCCTCCTGTCAGCCGAAAACTGGGAGAGTCGGACGGATTGGTGGCGGTTCGTCAGAAAGGAACAAACCCAGTTAAGGGCCGTCCCACCGATGCCCGCTTCCTTGACACGGTCGACCAAGATGGTGTGGTCGACCGTGTCAAAGGCAGCCGACAGATCCAGAAGGACCAAGGCTTGGCTGATGTTGGAGTCAGCGCCTCTACGGAGTTCCTCCATGACAGAGAGGATGACCGCCTCAGTCGAGTGGGCGGGTCTAAACCCGGCTTGCTGGGAATCAAGGAAGTTGGAATCTTCGATGAAGGAGCTGAGGACGCTGGTTACGTGAGACTCAAGTACCTTACTCAAGTAGGGGAGCAGGGAGATGGGGCGGAAATTGCCCAGAACCTCGGGATCAGCGTTGTTTTTTTTTAATATAGGAACCACCTCAGCGTTCTTAAAGTGGCTGGGAACCTGACCGAGCAGTAAAGAGTTGTTCAGGAGGGTCAGCGGAGGGGAGGGGCAAGCCGAAAAGGCGGCCCGGAGAATCGTAGGAGGGCAACAATCTGTGGGGGAACCAGATGAGACTTTATTAAGTAGGGAGAGAAAGTCTTCCTCTAGTATGGGGGGGGAGCTGAGTGAGGGAGTGGGGGTTAAAGGAGGAAGTGACCTCAGAGAGGGCCGTCGCCGGCGGTCCGGAAGATATGCTGTTTTTGATTTTATTGATTTTTTCTATAAAAAACAGTTGAGGGAGTCGCAGAGGGCCTGGGATGGAAGGGGTTTAATAGTCACCCTATCCGGATGTGAGAGCTCCTCCACAATGGCAAAAATTTCTTTGGATTTTTGCACAGAGTTGAGAATTTTTGAGGAGTAGTAGGTGGTTTTAGCTGCTGAAATAGCCTATTTATATAGGTATTTTGGTTATAATCCGATTTATTTTGTTGTACTTTACTTTTTGATCGGCTGTAATGCGTTTTCTTGGCATGCTATGCAGTGAAACCGTGACGTGGCTACAATTTCACAGATGTCGAATTACACCATCTGATAAATGAATGTCGCTGTATAATTTCTGTGTAATTTACGACTAAATATGTATTTCATCATCTCTTACAGTTGCTAATCCTGACTTCAAGGCTGGTGTGATGGCCTTGGCTAATCTCCTGCAGATTCAGCGCCATGATGACTACTTGATAATGTTGAAGGTTGGCATTTTGTGTTACTTTGTTTGATTTGTGGTGCTCAGTGACGACCTGCCTTTCAGAAAACTACCGATGGCCCACCTCTTCTAACAAACTTTCCCTCTTCTGAACACGTGGTCGCCTTTCACTCATCCCTCCCAGTATTGTGCAATGGCACATTATTTTAGTTTAAATAACCATTTTGTGCATAACATTGCAAATACCTGCCTTGGCATGGCATTGGGGGACCCCCTTCCCTCTCTCATTCCCATTTGTGGTATAAGCATCTCCCCAACATTTTAGTCCTCCTGGAAAATCCACTTTTCACATGTTACCTTTTCTGCTATTATGCACCAATCTGTGTTGTTGTACCAGTCATTAAACATCTCTGGAGGGAATGGGGTTGGAAATGGAATTACAACCTCCTATTCTCGCCACATCTCTTTTGGCTGCCGCCAAAACCCTCATTATAGAAAGGTTTATCGTACATTGAGAGGCAAGTCTCTCACACATGCCTAACAGCACGATCCTAGGGTCTTCTTCTAGGGGTTCATCCTGTATCACTGCAAACTGCCCCCTCACCCCCCCCCCATATAAACCCTTAGCTAAGGCACCTCCACATCATATAAAGAAACATACCGTCCTGCCCACACCCCTGAGACATAGGGGGATTTCTCCATCTGTTTTCTTGTATAGTAATCATAATGCAACGGTTGGCTGTGTCTGGTAGGCATAATGCATACTAGAGGCTAAAGGAATTGGTTGACCCAATTCGAATCCAGCCAAATACCCCTGAATGTGGAAACCTGCATACTTCTTTCCAGTGTATATCTTCTGTCAACAATCTACTTCCCACTTGTCCTTCAACTTTTATAGATCATCTGGAGCATTATGTAATCTGGTTCTATGCGTTTGTTCTGAAGTTCTAAATAAAGTAACTTATATTTAAGGGGAGAGCTATCCTGTATCTCCAATAGGTCCCTTATATGCTCAAAATGGAATGTTGTCTGGAGATACAAGAGTGTCCCAAATGTCCATGTGAGCATGGGTAACATAGAATATGAACTGGCAGAATCTAAAATAATTGTTTTCAAGCTTTTTCATACATTTCCTTCCCAGACATCACCCAATTTTGATATTCGTATTATGTCCCATTTCATGAACCCTTTCAATCGCCTCATGCCATTCAGTATTTTGCTATCCCATATGGGAGTTTCATATGCTAGGTTCCCTTTCTACTCCAATGACTGGTGGTCTACCCTCCTAGCTTTCAACACCGCATTCATTGTCTTCGGAAGATTCTCTGTCTTCTTTTTTCCAATAGAGCTTGCTGCACAACAATCTGACCCCCACAACAAATCTAGCAATGTGAACGGATGGCTCCCCTATCTTCGCAAAACTCCAGTCATTCACCACTATGATCTGAAAGGCCTAATAAAACCTCCTCCAGTCAGGCCACACAATGCCCCCATCATACAGTGCCCTGTTCAGCTTCCCAAGGGATATACTGGGGACTTCCCCCTACCACAACATGGCACAAAGTTTTGTATGTACTTAACTGAAAACGTCAGACATCCAGAATGCCACATTTGTACAGGAACCTAAGAAATTTAACCATTTTGCTGCTGTTCACCCTTTCAGCAACAAAGTTAGTCTTCTCCAGTTTGACCCATCTTACCGAAGCTTTAGGAGGGCAGCTGTCAATTTTTTTTATTTTTTTATTACATATAGTCTCATTCCAAGTGACTTATATCCCCCTTAGGGGATATACGAAGTGGAACAAGGTACCCATCCTTGTGTATTCAGTCAGTAAGGGAGTTAATTATGGAGTTCGACCAGTTCACTTTGAGTAATCCCCAAACACTATAATAATTTCCATGGCCCTGCCTAGGTGGGTCACCGGATCCGCCAAATACAAAAGCAATTCATCAGCATGTAGATAGATACAGGCTTCCCCATGCCATCTAAGGCTTCCTAGTATTTAATCTCCCCATATCCGGCTTGTCAAAGGTTTAGTAGCCATGGCAAAGAGTATAGGGGTTGGTGCGCACTCCTGCCTGGAACCCTTTGCCTGTTGGAAAGATCTTACAACCACCTCGTTTAGCTTGATCCATGCTAATGGGATCTAAACTGAGGTTTTACACATCCACAAATCCTATTTTCTTGAAAATTTTGAATAGGAACTGTTACTCAATGTAATCAAATACATTTTTGGCATCTAGGGAAGCCTCTATGGCCAGCCCTGCCTTGTCTCCTCCCATTTATACATGTTTCAAATTTAAGTTGGGCGATCCATAGCCCATAAAACAGGATTGCTCCATAGCTCTGAGGTAGGATGTCACCCAGTGCAGCCTATTTGCTAATATTTGAGGTATTTTAGCAAGGATCTTCACTGCAGAGTTCAATAAATACGATTCGTCTATGCAAGGTACAATCGCTGGTGCTTCCCTTCCTTATCACAATAACAGCCATAATAAGGTCTGTGCGAAAATGCCTTACTGTTTAGCTTCTTGGAACATACAGATAAGAAGCCCAGAAATACTTCCTCAGATCTCCTTATAGAACTCCACTGCAAAGCCATTTGGGCCCATGGTCTTGGCACTTTTTAAGTGTGGGTATTGCCGTGTGAGAGGGAAATGTCCTTCTCCAAACAAACCCTTTAATCTGGAGCACCATTGGAGTCAATTTTGTCCTGTTAAAACCATCCCAGATCTCCTCACCTACATTGAAATGAGTGGAATACAACAACTCAAGCTGCACTGCATATGTTTATTCAATCCCTTCAATCGGACGTGATACAAACCCGTTTATATCGCTTGGCAGTGATCCATCTACACCCTTCCTCTCTTTTACTGATTCAGTGCAGCAACTTACCTGCCATATTTCCCACTTAAGCCTGTGTGGCAAAGCTAAATAGTGTACCTTTTTATATATTTTTCCTGTTTTTATCTATGTTTCTCCCTGTTAACCATCATCTGTCTCCCTTCCTGCTTTTCAGAATCCATCAGTTATCGGTCTAGTTCTACAGATTTCTTGTATTTTCCACTTTCTTCCCTCAGCATTATGGAGATTGCCTGCCCCCTCAAAACTGTCTTGAGCGTCTCTCACATCTTGACTTCCGATGTTAATATCTGTGTTTACCTCAAAATAATGGCTCACTGTGCTTGTGAGAGAGGTTGCAAACTCTTTATTTTGTAGGTCCCAAGAATTCAGCCTCCATGCCCATGTTTGTTTGAACTAAAAATCATAAATGCTACCAAGTGAAATTTAGAATTACCCTGTGTCATAAATTCTCGGTTGAAACCTAGGCACATATCTCACTGCGGTAAAAGGTGATCAAACCTAAAAAAGGTACCATAGGCCCCAGCGTTACCGGAGCACTGTCAGTCATTTCTGTGGGAGCATACCAATGGTGGTTTGTACCGGTCACCTAAACGATCATGTAACCCAAGACTAATGATATAGATGGTAGAGCACGACACTATTCAGAAGGCATTCCTGCATTTGTACTTTTCATCCCGACCGCTTTTGCCTGCCCTAAAGAATGCCACTCCTGTCAACCTGGAGGGAGCACACATATGCACCCCAGTTTGTCCTCCCATTGAAATACTATTTTGCAGGTTGCCCCAGTCTACTCCTAAAATACTACAGTCAGTGGGTAATGGGCAATAAAAATAGCACAGCTAAAACGTCAGTCACAAAGGTAGATAATGCTCAGATTCCCCTACTCCATTGGTTCTATGGCTTCATCTTTCAGTCCCTTTCCAGGTGAGCAGATGTGTCATACATTACCACACAGGGGTCAGATCCTATGTCCAGATGAAGCGTTTCGACTGTGTGTGACTTGCATAAGTTGTCTGTGATCACCATACTTAGTTATGCACGGCTCCAGGGAAGCCACAGCAGAATCAGCCTCTCTCCATACTTTCCCTCATCTACACCATCGGCCATCTCTGCATGGTCCTCCCTCCCTTGCACCACTGTTCCGCCTTTGAGCCTTTAAACTACACCTCCAGTGGAGAAAGAAAATGCAGCATGTTCCTCCCTGTTATCACTCTCGGGCATGGCAGGAGGAGCATTCTGCATCTAATTTCCCTTTTCCAAAGTTCACGCTAAACTACGTGCGGCACTGCTTTTGGACATCTTAAATAAAGTCTGTGAACATCATGATCTTGGCCCCTGTTATTACCAGCTTCCCACTTTTCCTGTTCTTCAGAAGCTTGCGTCCCGGTCTCTGAAGTTGAAGCTAGAGGCAGTGATAGCTCTTGGGAGCAACACAGGTCTGGGTGGTGGTACCCGAGCCCTATGCGCTTTGCCAACTGAGAACCATGCCAATAGCCCTTCCGCTTCAGGATCAAGTCTTCAACAAAGAGGTCTAGGTCTTTCCGCTCCCCTCCCTCCGGCTCTGGGATTCCTACTACATGGATATTATTGTGCCATGAGTGCCCCTCCTCTCCACGATCCCCTGCATCTGCCACCTTCACTGCAGACAGGCATGTCAGAGGCTTTAGGCTTTAAATAGTGCTCCCAAGGGTTTTCACTTTTTGTAGAACTCTGGAACCACTTGTTCTGACATTGTATGAGTCTCCCCTCAAGGGCATTAGGCCAGAGGTTACTATATCACTTTTCTGCTCTAGGGCTGTTCTGGTTTCTCTCACAGTTGGCCTGAATAGGCCCGAGCCTGTGTTTCAGCCTTTGATCTGTTACAGACTCTTGCCTGACTTGGCCTCTTACTGTGTAACTGTGTTTTGGATGCTCTGTCTCGCTCCACCTTTACTGGAGAGCCTCGACGCAGAAATACACCTGTCAAGGTAATGTAATGCAATGATATCTTGTAAAGCGCCTGAATCACCCTACATGGGGTATCTCCACGCTGTAGACCACTGGGGAACCCGTCCTGGCTTTCCCTGTGAGACGTTCCCTACTGGGTATCTCCAAGGTGAAACCAGGCATCCCCGGCGTATGTGGGGGGCCGTTGTGGAGATGAGGCAAGCTAATGCCCAGAGTTGCCGAGTGTGATCCCTGGTTAGAGTAGGCACCGAGGCGAGAATTATCGAGTCAGCTGACCCTGGTCCACAACCCTGCCGCGTTGGGAATTGAACCCTGGTCCCGGGCCGTCCTCTGCTTCCGGGTCTGCCACCTCTAACCAGTGAGCCACACCACTCCACAAGTGAAAAGCCAAAATCCATGCACCTCTGCCCTCTAGGGCCACCCATGCTGTCTCTTCTCGAGATTCCCGGTCTGGGTTTGTAGAACCCCATGTACTAGGTTGCACTCATACCACCGTCGGGTCATGTCCAAAAAAAGGGTTGCCTGCACCTGGTGGTCTTTTATGTGCCTTTCAGTGTCTTTTCAAGGTCTTTCATATGCTTGCTCCGCGATCCCTTGCTGGCCTGCCCAAATCTTTTACATTCTCTCTACTGGAGTCCCCCCTTAGCGGGGGTGCAACTTTCCAATGGGGAAGTTTGACATTTTCAGTAGTTAGTGATCCAGTCTCGCTAGCCCTCTGACAGCGCTCTTCACTTTTCACAGTGCACCGTGGTCAACAGCGACCAGGTCCTCAGACCCCACAATAGGCAGGACTGCGGCAGACTACCGCCTGCCAAAGAACCCTCCCAAGCCACCTCGGAGGCCTCAGCAGCATGTTAGCAACGCAGTCTGCCACCCCCCACTCACTGGGACCGCAGTCGACATCTCTTTGGTCGCTCTTCAGTATTTCTTGCCAGCTCACCTGCCGACTGAGCTTCCGCCCTCCGCCCCAGGTTCCCAGGTAAGCTTCTGCCTCTCTGGTCAAACTTGGGTAAGTCTCTTGCAGCTGCATCTTTTCCTGTCTACGAATTACAAGCTCCATAGGGTGTCCCAGGGGGTGCCAGGCGCCCCTCTTCAAGGCGCCTCATTACCTGTTGCTTCTTTCATGTGTGCACCGACCACACCATGTGCATTCCCGGTGTCCTGGTTATGGAGGCAGTCTGCTCAGCCCCTTTCCCGTCAGGATTATGCTACATAATAATGAAGGCGTATGCTCTGGCTGTTGGGAGTCTACTTGACTGCCATCTACGGCATGCAGTGTTTTTGAAAACTAAGTACAATTCCCCATAGCACTCTTACTAAACTCATCTGATAGTATGCTTCGACACCCTACAAGAGGGTAGGAAGCTCTTCGATACCGTGCCCATTCAGTTGCCTCCTTAGTTTCAGATGGGCACAGCTGCTGCTATGGTGAGTCCAGCCCTGAAGGGTTGCCTGGCAGAAGGAGGGGGACTGAAATAACAGTGCCACATCCAAGGGGCTAATCAGGCTAAAAACACTACCAACGCCCTCCACCGAAAGAGAAGGGATTCATATATTTATGTCCTCGTCTGAAAATGGGCCTTCAAGTACTAGTTAGCAACTCGATTATCTGAGATGCATGGAGCCTACAATACCCCAAAATGTATTGTCTCAAATTGCTGTGAACTGTTTGGTATTTTCCTCCCTGGCAGAGTATTCTCTTGGACGTCCCCTTGATTGCACAGTGGGCTGCGTACATGTGTAGGTTCCTGAGTGGCATTTCTCATCACTCATTCATTTGATGGGTGTTCAGCTGGTATTAACGTGTGCACATTAATGCTATGACGGTGGGTTATTTGACACAAATTCAATGCGTCCTCACTGGTCTGCAGAAGAATGCAGGAACTGAGGTAAAGTGTTAGTATGCCGTATGTCAGGAGTGAGGAGAGAATGTGGGCGCATGTTCATATCCCTTTTTTCTCCTGAGAGAACCCACACACTAGTGTGTGACATAACCTGGGTAAGGGAATACAGGGTGCTTGAATGTAAGCTGTCAACAGTGAGTTTCAGGCAATTTTCGTACGTCAACAGGAGATAGTGTTTTAGGCATCATATTGCCTGTCCTTCAACATTTTGAGTTTGAAATAATTGTAGAAAAAATCTATATAACCCATTCATGGTTCCCTAAATGTCCCTTTATCAGAAATGTAATTTCCTTAGAGTTCCATGGGTGAAGGTTAAATCTGCTTGGATGCTACTAATTTGTCATTCGTGGAATTGGGTTTATAAATCTTGTTGAAGTCGAGTTTACATTTGCTGCTGTTATGGCAGTTTCCTTATCCCGTGACCCAATAACACCTATACATCTTACCATTTTCGTTGGTAGCATCGTTGGATAGAACTGTGATAAGACTTCAATGTCTTTTGTTACAGTTCTAGTGGTTATAGTGATATGCTGCAATATTGGGCAGTAGCTCAGTGGCCGATCTGTAATTCAGTCTTCTGTGTTTTTTCTGAGATGTGCTGCAGTCATTCTGTTTCAGATTTTTTCTTCCGGATGGTTTATGAAGAATGCTTTTAGACCATGTGGAAATATATGTAGGCTCTGGCTCTGCTGAGTAAACTGTACCAGAGTCTCAGAAAAGCTGTCAAATTGGGTTATGTTGTAAGTGGAAACATTGGGACAACATATATATTAGTTTCAAAAACCGAAATAGCATAAACAAGACAGTGCAAGGATCTAAAATTGACTGCTTTTTCTTTATTTTATTAACAAAAAATATGTAATTTTGAAAATCCCATTTTCAGAAAGCTCAAAAGAAGTGTAAATCTTTTTTTGGTATCATTTTCAGACCGCCACCTCCTCTGAAACTTGTTGCATCTAATCTAATGGATTTGTAGAGCGCGTGGCTACCTGAAGGCTTCCTAGTGCTAAACCTGACCAACAGAAAGTGCTGACGAGAGAGAACTATTTGACAAATAGCCTCGTCTTCAAAGACTTCCTGAAGGCAAATTTGTATTCTATTTGACGCAGTTCGAGTGGCAGGGAATTTCATAGTTTAGGTGCTACGTACTTAAAGGAGTGGCCATCCCATCTTGATTTGTGGATTTTTTACGTTGTTGAAAAGAGGGAAGTAGGGGGATCTTCTGGACCTTCCAGGATTGTATAGTTCAATGAAAGCGCTTAGTTTTTGGGGTCCATTGCTGTGGGAGGACCTAAGAGTGATGCAAAGAGCTTTAACCCGCATCTGCTGCTCAGTTGGGAGCCAGTGATGGTCAGCCAAGGCGCTCCTTGTGGACAGGTGCCAGGGAATTTTTTGAGAAGGTGGTGGGCGGGTGCAATTTGGACGGTCTGGAGCAGCCTTTTAACGTAGTGTGGGGTCCCTAGGTTTAGGGAGTTCCCGTAGTCCAGGTGGTAGATAATCAGAGCCTGTACGATGAGTCTACCTGACGTGCGTTTGCATAATGTTATATATTTTTGATATTGGTCCTGGTTCCTACCACAAACCAGCCTCATGAAACGAGGCTTTAATGTGATCATTGGCATAAAAAAGAAAAACCAGCATAAATATATTAAGCTGTATTAGTTCCAATAGTTCATGGCTTGAGCACCAACAGTTTGGCACCTATTGGGTTTCTTTAGGTTGACCGTGTTTTTTGGTTTTAGTACTACAAATAGTTGCTTAACCTTTTGTATCTCTCTTCAGGCAATTCGAATCCTTGTACATGAACGACTGAGTCAGGAAGCTGTGGCAAAGGCAAACCAATCCAAAGAGGTAGGTTTTCTTGTTAATCCTTGTGCTAACCCGTTTACTAATGCTGAAGTTAGGGTGTCTGAATAATTGGCTTAATCACTTATGCATTTTACACTAAGTAATCTATAGCAGCGCCACATAATAAATGAACCCAACATCAAATGTGCCAAGTGACTGCTTCCCCATGTTTAAACTGGGCAGAGTCCTCATCTCTCTACCACTGGAGGGTGAGCTCGAATGTGTGGGTGCAGTATGAGCACATCGCATGGTCAGTCCTTTTTTTGGTGTCACCTGAGACCTTGCATTTTGTTAGCTTACACAGAGCTTGGGGCCTGCCCATTTCTTACCATTTGTTAACTTCATTGTTACTCTGATTTGCTTGCTTCTTATTTGTTAACCTGTGTGTTGCCTCTCTCCCTCTCCCTTAATCCGTGTTGCCTCCAGCCCCTTCCCCTATCCCTGTATCCTCCCCTCCCTCCCTCTATTCGTGTTGCATCCCGCCCCCTCCATCTGTTTTGCCATTTATCAGTGTTGTCTTTCGCACCCTCCCTCTATCTGTTTTTGCTCCTGTCCCCTCCCACTATCTGTGTTGCCTCCTGCCCCGCCCACTTGCTGTGTTGCCTCCTGCCTCTATCCTTGTTGCCTCCTGCCCCTATCCTTGTTCCCTCCCGTCCTTCTACTCCCTTTCTATGTTGCCTCCCACTCCCCCAATTCATGTTGCCTCCCTCTATCCGTGTTGCAGCTCAACCGATATGTGTTGCTCCCACCACCCCCAAATCCCCTGTTATGCATCCGCCTCCTCCCTTTATTCCCGTTGCCTCCTACCCTCCATCTCTATAGGTTATGCCTTCTGCCCCCCACCCTTTGGTGTTGCCTCCCACTGCGCCTCACCCCGCATTGCAAAAAGAACAGTATGACTCGCCCAACGCTGGTTGCATTTTCACACTTAAAAAACCCCCCAAAAAAACAAAACTTTTTGTCCATGGTCTTTCCCACATACCTTCCCTTATTGTTGCCTCCAGCCCTCCCTCCCAGCAATTAGAAGGGAGGGGGGGAGCACTGTGACGCAGCCAGCACTAACCGCAACATATTCCTTTAAATTGTTTTTCTCTAGTTCCTTGTTTATGACTGAAGGATCTGTAGGAGTATTACAGTTGATATATGTATGCATTTATCAAATCTGCAAATAACTAGTAATAGCTTTTCAAACCTTTGCATTTAAAAATATTTATGTAAATGCTCAACTAGACCTTCCTTTAAAATAGATCAGTCTTGTCTGAGATGCAGTTTAAGCCCTCCATTAGAAGGGTTCTTTGAAAAACCTTTGCAGTCAGAGGTGTCATCAGAAGGTTTTAGACTGTCTCGAATAACAGGAAAAAAATGTACTTGGCAGATCTCTATTTTATGCAACAATGTTTTTTTTTAAAACTTTTTTTTCCTGCAAAGTATGTATGAATCTATTCACACCTACTCATGGACAATTTGCTTTTTAAATTCGACCAATAGAGAGAGAGGCATTCCATTGAATGGAGTAAGTTGCCTGCAATGTTAGTCTACCTTTTATGTTATTTCTGTTAAGCAACTGATGACGCTAAACAAGTGTAAGTTTATTCTTCATGTAAGCTTATAATTGAGACTGGTATATTATTTAAACCATATTTCTGTTAACAGATATCGTTTTCATGCTGCAAGGAGTTTCACAAATGTAAATAAAAGAGAAAAGATGCTTTTGAAGGTTATTTAAGTGACATCATATTTTAGGTTAAAAATGTTTCCATACTGTAATACTCTTCTTTTTTTTAAGGGCATGCCTATTGCATTAGAAAAGCATGTTCTTGGCTTTGATACAGGAGGTAAGAGATTTTGTTCATGCCTGCATACGTTTAAAAAAAAGTTGCATTCGAAATCATTTTGACTTTTCTTAATGCCTTATACTATCACTTGATGCACATTGTATTGATTTTGGTAATGCCCTTTAAGAGATTGAAAAAGTGTGTCCTTTCACGACGGTCGTAGCTAATATGTGATTATTGTATAGCCCCTGTAGAAAGTCTTAATCGTTCAGGTTTATTCCCACAGATTTCACGGAAATGTTTTGTTACAGTGCTGAATATCTGTCTGATAAATTTACTCTGCATCCATGATATGTCCCCAAATAGGGTTTCTTTCAAATCTACTCACTCTTGGTCAATCTGATTCATTCCATTTTGTTGAATTCCTAGGTCTGTAGATTGAGCCTGGTTTCCTTCAGGATACTAGTGGTCACTTCTATTTTCTCTATTCCTCTACTGTTTTCCAGCATCTGTTAAGTCAGTATTTGACTCCCATTTTAACCCAAAAGGCCAAACTTTTTATTTGAAAAGTTAGTTGTCCTTTTTAGGTCGAGCCTGCGTGGCTGCGCACATGCGCAGTCTCGCTTGCTAGATTGAATGTGTTTGAGGAGCTTACACTAGCAGGCTTTAAGCCCCTCCCCTCTTTCCCATTGGCCGGCATCAACGTTTCTGCTAAACGGTGGCTAGCCATTGGGAAAGAGCACTTGGTGACCGAAAGTTTTCTCTCTTTGAGCAGTCCCACTTGGACGGACTCACTTGACTTACTCCTGTTGCAAAAGGATTCTTATCTTCATGGGGCCATGTGTTTTCAAAACACATGGCCCCATAAAGACGAGCTCCAGCGCAATATCTCCCTCCCCTTCTTTGCCTCTTCCACGCTCTCTTCCATCCCATCCTATCCCTTCTTCCCCCAGCCCCCACAGCCTCTTCCTCCCCCCACAGCCTCCTCCTCCCACCCTCCCCCACCATGAGCACGCCAACACTGCCCTTCCTCTTGGCATGGCCCGTAGCCACAACAATGCAGACATGCACAGTGTTGGTTTCCACAAGAGCAGACATGGTGCGTTTTGCCCCTCAGACCTGAACGACGACCGAGCCGTCCCTGACGGTGGCGCTGGAGATGATAACATGCTTCCTGAATGTTTACATCCCTGTGTGCAGACCCAGGAGCAAATTGCGCAGTCCTTCCCAGTGGAAGAGCCAGAGCTGGAGAGGACGGACCTCTTCGTGTGTACTTAAGACTCCATGGAGAGCCACTGCACCCGGAGCAGGCGATAGAGCGGCCCCTGCCGGCGACGGAGGATAGACTGACCGCTCTCGTGTGTGCTTCTGTCCCGAAGGAGAGCTCTAGTTGACAGAGCTGTGGATAGAGCGATCTCTGCCAGGGAGAGGATAGTGTCCCTGTGTGCTCCCGTCCCCACACACCGCTCTCGCTGACAGGACTGTGGATAGAGCGGCGCGTGCCAGCGCCGTGGGCTCATCTGTGGCCGAAGATAGACGGTGCTTCTGTCCCCGCGAGGAGAGCTTCACGCTGGACTGGGACCTGCAGTGCCCGAGCACGAGGATGCAGGGACTGCTTCCAGTGCCTGTGCTCTCTGCTGCCAGGACTGGGCACGCCACAATGTGTGCCCGTCCCCCCTGCTATCACCCCCTTGGATCCGCCGGCAGGACCCCCATGTGCCACCGCTGACTGCAGCTTTCCCAGTGCCCTGCATGGACTAGCGGCCCGGGTCGCTGCCCTGGTGCAGGAAGCATGGCACTGGAAAAAGTCTACTTTGTACTGAAAGGTAAGTGAGCTTCGTGTGAGCACACGCAGACCGCCGTCCAAGGAAGGGTGCTCGTAACTCGCACGCAGTCCTGGGGTTCAAGAGATGCCATCCAGTGCGTGCAGTGCAGAGAGCCCATACTCCAAGCAGGCAGTGCCAAGGTGTGAGCAAGAAGTGTTTACTGATAAGTTACAGCGTCCCAGTGTAGCGTGGAAGCCCCAGTGCAGTGCCCGAGAACTATGCATGTGCTAGCACAGAAATGCTGGCATGGTGTGAGTAAACCACGGTAGATGCAGCGCTCCAGCACAGCTTGCAGCGTTCATGACATGAGTAGTGAGAGTGTTAATTACTGTGGCGCAGTGCCAGTGTGTAGGTTTCCTGCAGTGAGCAGTCATTTTATTCACTTATAAGATGTAGAGTCCCACTGCAGTGTGCCAGGCCAGTGTGGTCACTGCAAAGAAAGATGCGTTACCCACGTACACTATAAACAGACAATGATGGCTGCAGTGCTGTGTGCAGTTCTCATGATGGGAGCAGGTAGCTTTTTTACTGTTTCGATGAAGCGCCTTGTGCAAGTCTCATGGTGTGTGTAAAGAGCGCTAGTCCAAGTGCTCCAGTGTAGTGTTCATGTACCATAATATATTCTGGCAGTGAGTTTAGTGATAAGCTGCAGTGCCCCCAGAGAAATATGCAAGCCTCATACTGTGACTATGCGATGTAAGATGCAGTGACCACTTGTACTGTGTATGTCCTATACAGTGAGCATGCGGTGCTCTATATATATTTCACAAATTCGATGTGCAAGTCTCATGATGTGAGCAAGCTGAGCTCATATAAATCTCTATTGTAGTGCAGATTTGCAGTCCATGTGTATTATGATGTAAGCATGCAGTGTAGGTTGAAGTGTACCAGTGCAGCTGACATGTATGCAATGCAAGCAGGATAGTGTAAAAGGCAGGCCCCCGTACAGTGGACATATACCGTGCTGTAAGCTGACAGTGTAAGATGCGCTGCCCGCGTGGAGCCCCAACACCCCCCCCCCCCCCCCCCCCCCCCATCTCTTTACGGGTCCGGGTATGCCGGGGGGGGGGGGGGGGGGTATTGTAGCGAGTTTTGCCTGGATCCCTCCCTCCGCTCCGCTCCCCACCATGCCATGGAGCCCCCCCCCCGCATCTCTTTACGGGCCCGGGTATGCAGGGGCGGGTAGCGAGTCTTGTCTGGATCCCTCCCTCCGCTCCCCACCATGCCGTGGAGCCCCCCGCATCTCTTTTACGGGGCCTGGTATGCGGGGGCGGGTAGCAAACCTTGCCTGGATCCCTCCCTCCGCACCCCACCATGCCGTGGAGCCCCCCGCATCTCTTTACGGGGCCGGGTATGCGGGGGCAGGTAGAGAACCTTGCCTGGATCCCTCCCTCCGCTCTCCACCATGCCGTCAGTGCCTGGCCCGCGAGGCATGTCTCACCAGGAGGGCTGCCACCAGTGGATTACTGTTCTTATTGCAGTGGAAGCACAGCTGTCCTGTTAGTCCGCATACTGATGATTCTGGGGACGGCGCCAAAGGCTGGCTTTGGGGTTGTTCTCGCTTAGATGGGGCAGTGAAGGAAAGACTTCGTACCATTAGGTAAGGTGCTGCCATGCTTTTACTAGCAATACAGGAGGAGGGCACACACACCAAGAGTCCACACCCTGGAGTCCTCCTCAGGCCCTCGGAAAGATTCCAGGAATGGCTGGAGGGGCATTTCCCTGACCTTCGAGATGGATATTCGTGAAGGCACTGTTCGAGTTGTCCGGCCACTCGGGTACAAGAGGATAGCCTCTAGTACAACATGGGGTGAGGGGGCAATATTTAATGTCAGTCTGTTACCGAGAACCGACTCTTACAGGGACGCGGGGGAGAGCTGTCATTACAGGACTTGTCCTGGATTGGTATGTTACCTGTTCTCAAGGACGTTTCAAACACTCCTATGGCTAACAGTATAAACATAGACTTTTGAGTTCACCATTTCAATCATAGGCATTTACTGACCAGTCTCTTTCGGCCATGGGTTTGAGACATTGTGAGTCATGTCTTGGTCTAGTGGAGACGAGTGTTTGTCTCGTAATGTTAATAACTATTTGTGTATAATTTCACCTCCTGTTGAGTGCTTGTATTGAAACTGGTGAGGCACTACTTTACTACCAAATCCCCCGCCTGTTCCTGCTTCCTCTCTCCCGGAGTTTCTCACTCAAGTGTGCTAAACCTGTAAATATTAGTACATTAAGCCCAGAACTATTGGCTTTGCCAATACTCGTTTCGCTTGCTTGTTTTAACCTCATGCAGAAGGTACAGAGCGTTGAGGTTTAGTGGGGATTAGGTTACCAGGCAAGTTGAAAAGATAATTCAGTCCAAATGTTTGTCAGAAGAGACTGATTTTGGTGTGTCAGTTAATCCTGAGAGAAATTAAGTGAAAAGAAGGAAACTCCAGAAGAATAATCCTTGATGGGAGATGCCAATAGATCGTGCCTTTAGGGTTTACGGGCGTAGTGAAGCATCAGCAAAAAAGAAAACAAGCATTTGCAATGCAATAGGTCTCGCATTTATTGGTGTTGCAATATTTAGCAATGCCAATAGCTCAAACTTTAATAATTCAAGACCTATTGCATTGCAAATGCTTGTTTTAAATCTTGGCAAGTGTCTTGTCCCAAAAATACATAGTCCCTTACCAAACTTGGTTGGAACCAAGAGACAGCAGTTACAACAATCATGGTCATTCATGCCTAGTCAAAGCCAGTCCTCTTTTATTCGTATTTCATTATACACCTTGTGTAGTCTTCCCTTCAAGGTAAATCAACGTCTGTTCCTCTGCATTTCTAGCTGCTATTAAATGATTGTCCAAGAATCCAGGGAACGGAAAAAGTTTAAAATGAATGAAAATGTAGAATTAGGAGTGTATCCCCAAACCATTCCTCAAGGTTTGGAAATATCATGCATCTGAAAAACAGGGAGTTATGGAGAGTGTTCAGAAGCCCTAGAGCACATATTAACAGATAAATAAATGGCCAAGAAGCAGATCATCCGTACTTTCTGGCCAGTGCCGCTCCTGCTCAGTCTGAAACTTGTTTGCCAGAGCTGGCTCCGTGTTTTGCCCCCGACACAAATGGGTCTGTAATTGGCTCTATGCTTGCTGAATTCTTGGTAGTTTTGGAGTCTGGAAAAGCAAGCAAAGGAAGTTCATTCACTGCTGTTCTTCCTAGATGAAATAGAAAGAGCAGGAAATAGCACACATATGTTGAAACGTGTATTTGGCCATAACTGGGCTAACTTGAATAAACATTATACATGGGCTATTCTCCTATTCATCTGGCTAGCAGGATTCTGTCTGGACGAACCCCTGAATACATCTAAGGTACAGTACCCCATCTGACATTGCTGGAGCTTGGCCATGTTCTGACCTTTTTCATTGTGCAGTGTCTATTCTCGGAGGGCAATCTTGAACCAAGGATGTGGAACTATCCTTTGTTTCCTACCATTGTCCACTGAAGTTGTTTGCGATCCGTGAGGTCTGCAAATGAAGAACTGACCGACGAAAGTTGAGTTGTTGATTGCTCTGATCTCCCTTCTGTTTGCAAAAGAATTGTGGCTGGACTACAAACATTGCATTATAATCACAGTTATTAAGATAAACCTATCTAAACACAAAGTTAATCTTTGAACATTCATCTATAAGATATCTCCATAAAAAACATGCAAATAACTGCAGGCATGTGAGAAGCCGGGGATGCCTGGTTTCACCTTGGAGATACCCAATAGGGACCATCTCACAGGGATAGCCAGGACGGGTTCCCCAGCGGTCTACAGCGCCACGACGCCCCAGGGCAGCAGTGCGCTTTACAAGACACATACATACACACATAGAAGTAGGTATTTGTCACTTTTATTTTATGACACAGTAGAATATAATGATCTACGATCTTGAGATGGCTTCATAAGACCATCTGGATGCTCCCTGTCACTACCCAACGCACGGTAGTCCAGGCACTTATCACCTCTCGCCTCGATTACGGCAACGTTCTTTACCTTGGTGGTTGTCAAACGGTACTGAGAAAGTTACAGGTAGTGCAGAACTCTGCAGCACGCTTCTCTGCCAAGTTCCCAGACAGGCTTCCATCTCGCCTTATCTTCGTGACCTCCACTGGCTACGAATCGATCAAAGAATTACATTTAAAACTTTGTGTTACATCTTTAAAATCAAAAAGGGGTTGTACCATCGTATCTGCAAGAGCTCATCCATCCCTACATTCCTTCTCGTCCCCTGCGCTCTACAGCTCATGGGGACTTTGTTATTCCCAGATTCAAATTAACAAGAATGGGAAGTTGCTCCTTCCCTGGTCTCGGCCCCAAAATCTAGAATTCTCTTCCTGTGTCTTTGAAAAATGACTCGTCTTATCTGAGCTTTCGAAGAAGTCTTAAAACTTGAATTTTTAGCAGTAAATGTGCTTTTAACCACTCGCTTTCTAGCAACTTGTGTGCTAGGCGCCAGGATACCCTTTTTGGGTATCTGCACGCGTTACAAATTAAATTTAATAATAATGTAATAATAATGAGGTCAAAGGTAGCAAGCGAAATGGATGCTAGACTTGAAGGTATGATGGTGCACTGCTCTTGTGGTATACTACATGTAGGCTTAGGGCCATATTATGAGTTTGGCGGTGCGGAAGCCGGACCGCCTTGGTCCCACACTGTCAAACCTATGTAGGAACCGAACCGCCTGCAGATCGGGAGATTTCCCCTGGTCTGGGGGCGTTCCCAATGCGGTGCCTATGATACAGGCACTGCAATGGCAACGTCAAAGGCAGTACCAGCATGGCATGGACTGCTGCAGTACATGCCCTGCAGTTACTGTTGTGCATGCACACAGGAGGGCACATGTTGTGCCCCCCCCCCCCCCCCCCCGTGTGCATCCACATGTCGTGAGGCACCAGGGGGACCTGTAGGACCCCTTTGTTTCCTCACACTTTTCATTGCAGTTGCACCGCCATGCAAAGTGTGGCTGTGAGAAAACTTGTAATATCCTTGATGGGGCTGCAGCGGCCCCCTCAAGCATATTGCAGCCTCAAGACCATTGCACCACCTCTATAGATCTCTGGTGGTTGCAGTGGTCCCAGGGTGGCTTGACCGCCCTGGGCCTAAGAGGGCAGTCAGACCACAGTTCCTCACGGACCGCCGACTCTTAATAAGCCCCTTAGCTAAAATCGCAGTAGCTAGTAACGCACTATTCAAAACATTATAAAAGGCGATGACTGTATATGCTCTAAACAACGACGAGCTACTGTAAAGTTATTTAGACATGTTGCTAACCTACCCTGGTCTGGAAAAACAATCCAAAGTCTAAGCAACATTTCGGCCACAGCTTATTTATAGGGATGGTCCCCCCAGTTATTCTACCATTGTGCTACCATTTTAAACATCTGCATAAGCCACTGATGTAGATTTGCAAAGCTTGTTTTTTTAGGCAGGTTTGCTCATCCTGCATGAATTCTTAAACACCTTTTCCTTCAGATGCTTGTTGACATTTTTAGCCATGTGTGGTAGCGTTGCGTCCAAAGGAGTTGCTTAATCATGCCCTGAGGAAGACACCATCTACGTTTTCTTTACTTTTTTTATAAGTGGTTGCAACATAAACTATAACAATTTTGGACCTCCACAGCAGTTAAGATGCTTGCAGCACACTTTATTTATTTATTTATTTATTTATTGTGACTTATATAGCGCCCTATAACCCAGGGGTCTCTAAGCGCTTTGTTAGGATCAGCTAGACAATAAAAGATGCATCAGAATTACATTTAAAGGCCACCCCACGCTTGCTGGAAAAGCACAGTTTTTAGTTGTTTGCGGAAAGGCATTAGTTTCTTTTCATTGCGGAGTTTCAGCGGTAATTTATTCCACATAGCTGGCAAAGTATGTGAAAAAGCGCGTCCACCCACAGTAGTCAGTCTACAGCGTGGCTGAACCAGATAAATAGAGTCAGCAGATCTAAGCGCCCTCCCTGGTTTGTAAAGGGACAGACGAGATTTCAGATAGGTGGGTGCTCTGCCATGAAGCGCCTTGTGTACAATGCAGAGCCCCTTGAACATTAATCTCTGCCTCACTGGCAACCAATGGAGTTCCCGCAGGAGGGGGGATGCCTGGGTACTCCTTGGTTTCTTGAAGATGAGCCTAGCAGCATCATTCATTACCGTCTGCATTCTATTTAAGAGACCCTGTGGGAGTCCTATATACAATGAATTGCCATAATCCAGCCTGGCCAAAATCATTGCAGAAACCGCGCTCCTTAAGGTGGAAAAAGAAAGTAACGGGGAAACTTTCCTAAGTTGGCGAAGGAGGCCGACGCAACAGCCCACCACAGCTGAAACTTGCTTTTTCATGGACAACTTACTGTCCACCTGGATGCCCAGACTCTTGACCACCTCTGCCGGTTCTGGCGGCGTGCCCAACTCCCCAGGCCAGAAACGATCACACCAAGGGTTGCCAGCGATGGTAATCGGCAACACCTCGGTTTTGTCCGGATTGATTTTTAGGGAGTTGCCGGACATCCAGTTAGCTGTGCTTCTCAGAATGTTTTGCAGTCTGGTAAAGGCATTCTGGCTATCCTCCAGCTGGATAATAATCTGGGTGTCGTCTGCGTAGTTATATACCTGACAGTCCATTTGATTAAGCATCCGAATCAAAGGCTGCAGGTATATATTGAACAATAGGGGTGACAGAGCCGACCCTTGTGGGACCCCGCAAGTGATCGAGGTTGCGGTAGAAAGCATGTCACCCAATTGCACTTTCTGCGTCCTCCCTTGAAGAAAGGATGTGAACCATGCCAATGCTATGCCCTGAATGCCGATATCCCTCATCCGCGACAGTAGTTGTTCATGACACACGGTATCAAATGCCGCGGAGAGGTCCAACAGCACCAGGGCCCCCGGGATTTTCTTGTCTGCTCTGTTCCTAAGTTCATCCACGATTGACAACATCACCAGCTCCGTGCTGTGGTTCGTGCGGAACCCTGCTTGGTTCGGTTCTAGCAGCATGTTACTTTCCAGATGTTCAGAGAGGGTGATAAGGACATGCTGCTCCAGAACCTTCGCCAGGAATGGTAGCTGGGAAATTGGTCTGAAGTTCTTCAGACATTTTGCGTCTGCCCCTGGTTTTTTTAACAAGGGAATCAGACGAGCTTCCTTGAAGGCCGATGGCACTTGGCCCGTTTGTAGAGAAAGATTCAGGAGACTCAGCACGTCCTCCTCAATGCCCGGGAGTGCAAGTTTAAACACTTCAGGTGGGCATGGGTCCGACCTAGAACCGGACTTAACCCGTCCCGTGAGGGAGACTAAACTATCCTTAGTGATCAAGGGTAGATTAGAAAGCGGGATTGTAATTGGCAGTATGGCTGGGACATCCACCGGTGGACAGTCAATTTGCGAGGTTGCCGCAATTTCAGTGACCAAGTCAATGACTTTGTTGGTAAAGAAGTCCTGGAACTTCTGACAATCCTCCTGACTAAAGTCCGGGGACTGTTCCTTATTCTTCCTGAGCTCCGTAAGGACTCGGAAGACTTCTTTCTGAGGGTTCGTGGCTGAAGAAATCCTCTCTTCGTAGAACTCGGACTTCCTGGCTATAATCGCTTGCTTATAATCATTCTGAAACAATTATAACCTAATACATAAAACAGTAGAGAAAAACACTAACAATATGGGGCCTTGTGCGCTTCAAGTCTAAATCGGTTTGACTGTGCATATGACCAATAATTGTTGTTCATGAAAGTTTTTTGCTAAGCCACTAGATAACAGGATGATGCCCACCATGTATATTAGTATCATATGGCAGCCTATTGTTACAGGTAGATAACCTTTCCCTTTCTGGTTATGTGATCCTAGGCATGCACTGCATGATATGGAAATGTCTTATCTAAATAAATCTTAGTTGAATACTGATGCTGTGTTTTTATTTAATGTCAATCTAGATGCCGTTCTTAATGAAGCTGCTCAAATTCTTCGATTACTCCACATTGAAGAGCTTCGAGATCTCCAAACAAAAATTAATGAAGCTATTGTAGCTGTTCAAGCAGTAATTGCAGACCCCAAAACAGATTACAGACTAGGCAAAGTCGGAAGATGAAAAGTGAATTACTTTAGCCCATTCATCATTGTGTGTACTCAATGCAATTTAGGACCTGTGTACAACTCTGGCATATTGTTTAATCGATATTTGAATCCGTATTTGTGTTTGTGTTTTCAAATACCAACATCTTGTGTAGTGCGGATTAAAACGGCATTCTACCATCAAAATATTTCTCTAATAAAGTTGGTAAAATTATCCACAGTAGTAATGTTTGTCCACTTGAAGTGCTAAGCAACTAAGTTAAAGTGTTTGCAGTATGATGTGTTTCTGTGAGGCTTATGAATTCATAAACTGCTCTGCTGATAAGTGGTTAAAAAGAATGGACACATAAATGAGCCTCCTTAAAAATAACTGATTTCGTCCACATAAGTCTACGTAGAGCTGACTGAATCAGAATAGATTTTTGGTTTACCAGAAAATAAGTCTTCTCTAAGAACTCGTGCTAGTGCAGTGCTACAGTTTTCTAATATTTGTTTCTAGCAATGATTTGGTGGTAGTTCAGGATTCAATGTTCGTTTCTAATCCTCACAATAATTTCCTTTCATTGAGAAAAGCCATGAAGTGATGGATCTAAATTCTTGAATTTGTCACACCCACTGATAATTATCTGCTCTTGCAGCGGCGACGAGGCCTATTGGCCACAGTGAGAAAATAAAAAGATGGACTGAAATGTAATGTGGAGTCACTGAGATTATTTGAAACATTCTATCATTCAGTTTTTATTGTTACTCCCAGTGAGACACCCTAAGTGCAATGAGTATCTTCAAGCATGGGGCCCCGTAGCTGGCTGTACTGTAGGACTCCAGCTGTACCCCACAGATGAGTCCAAACAAGGCTGCTTGTGTTGCCTTGCAGATGGGCATGGCCTACCACTCTGGGCTGAGCTGTCACTCATGTGGTAGGCTGAGGCAGATGTTTCATATGGCTGGCCTATGTCTGTGGTTGCAAAAAAAGTACTGAAATGCTGCCCAGAATAATCCTTGCGGGGGGCTAAGATTATTTCAAGCATACTATCTAGCAACTTTTTTTCAGCTGTTTCTTTAAATAATGATCTTGGAACATGCTGCACACAGACGAGTGTTGTGTTTATTTTTTTTTTAAAATACTATCTCTGCGTATCTCTGCTCGCCTGTCTTCTGTCATGTCACTGAACTGGAGTGGCTTATTCATCACTTTGACAAATCACTGGAATCCACGTTTCTCTGCTTGCATGACCGATATGAGGTAATATGAATTTTCATGGTCAGTTGTGTCCCCTATCGTAGACCCCACCGGCTCCATGTACGTGCTTCAAGTACATGTATGTTCCCTCCACTTCCAGCTATGAAGACGTAAATACATTTGCGTCCAACGTTAACATGTCCTCTTTCAGATCCACCATCAATGGGTCAGATATTCCGTTCCTAAGTGTGCCTTGCCAACGTCTTTATATGGTGCACTTTCATGTTTTACTAGCTCTGGCGAGTTAGGCCCTGATTCCTGCCATCGAGCTCTTTCTGCCTTCTGTCTCTGAAAGCCGCAGTCTGCTGCTTCCTGACCCTTGACTTACTCCCTGCGCGGCGAGCGGTGCCTGGCTCGGCCTGCCTTGCCTGCCAAGACTGTATTCAGCCTTCAAGTTATCTGCTCCGCTCCTCGAAAATACATTCCTGTCTAGTAGTTTAGGAAAACATCCTTCCCAGCTGCAGAGCAAAGGGCCCGTCCTCACTGTCTCCATGCAAGTAATTCATAGCTCCCGTTACCATGGTAGGTCCATGGCCCCTCGCTTCTCATGTAGACACGTAGTCGCATATGCACGCTTTAGCAGTCAGTATAGAATAGCCTCTGCCCGAGAGACCTTTCCTTCTAGATAATACAGTTCCTCAAACACAAGATATTAGATATGATTTGGGATTAGGTTGTTCTGACACCCCAGACTTCTGTCTCCTCATGTAGGGCTAAATGTCAAGTCCCCTTCACCCTCCAGTTACACGTCAATTACACGTCATGCTGCTGCGCGCGCATCTCTGCCACATATTTCTGCTGACACTGCAGGATTCTTCTATGGATCCACCCACCTGTGATACGTTTCAAGTGACGTTGTATAGCACACACCCTCATGCACACCTTCTGTTACGTACATGTATTCTTATCTCGTTTCTCTCAGCTGTTACGCCTCCTGCATCTATCTCTACTGTAATGCATTGACTATATATATGATGTTCTGTTATTAAAGCATTGTACATGTCCATGTCCATTCCCTTCCTGAACCCTTGTGGTGATGGAACATGATACCTGGTTGGGGGCGTGGCTTGGACGCCGATCGGGATGGCGGCGTGAGCTCGCAGCTCCGCGCGGAATCCCGCTAATTCTCCTGTTTTCGGAACCCTAGGCGACCCGGAGACGACGCTCCTGTCCTCTGAAGTGTAAGGGGACAGCTGGGCACAATCGGAGAGTCGCTGGGGGACTGCTGGCCCCGAGAAGATCGTGTTGAGGAGGCGGCCGAGGTGTAGCTGAGGGTGCGAAGAAAATGGCGGCGAGGAGGTCGGGCGGCCCCGAACTTCAGCCCTGAGCCAAGTTGTCGCCGACTGGCAAGAGATCCTGCAATCGGCTGATTGAGGCACTAGGATCGGCGGTGCTGTGTCCCGGGACCAGGGGACGCTGACTTGATTCGCCCGGAGCTTGGGGACCCTCGTTGGCCACCGCCCTAAGACTCATCCTTCCCCCCTCAGGCTTCCAAGGGGGGCGGCGGAACGGAGCTCGTCTAACTGGTCATTGCTCCTGAGAGCGTCGGTGGGGACATTGCACGGCCCGGTGCCCGGAGACTGGCACGGAACTTCGGGCGCCAGCGCAAAACGGGCTCCTGGACCTGTGACGCAGCACCCTAGGATGGCGGCGATCGGAGGGCCGGTGGCCGAGAGACGAGCTGAGGGGGACTCGGCGACATCAACTCGGCTGGGCGAGAGTCCCTCCCCGGAGCTCGACCAAGAACAGCGGCTGAACCGGCGTTTGGATGCCATACCTGATGCGATCACCTCAACTAAGGAAGCGTTGTATCAAGACATTGCCCAAGTGGCCACGGGCCTGGGGCTGCTACGTGCGGATCATGCGAAGCTAGCGGACAGGGTCAAGGACCATGACCAACTGTTGCTGGACCTGAAGCCCTCGGTGGTGACCGCAGAGCATAGGATCACGGACATATTGGCCCGGCTTGACTCGCTGGAGCGGAGGGCGGAGGATGCCGAAGGCCGCAATAGACGGAACAACGTGCGGGTCGTAGGCCTGCCGGAACGGATTGAGGGGGAGGATGCGGTGGCCTATATGGAGAACTGGTTCCGCACTGTGGTAGCGCCGGAGGGGCTTACTCCTTTTTTCACTCTGGAGCGGGCTCACCGGGTACCTGCCCGCCCGCCGGGGCTTGGCCGCCCCCCCCCGACCGATGGTGGTGCGGCTCCTCCATTACAAGGACCGGGATCTCCTCATCCAGCGGGCCAGGATGTCGGGCCCGTATGAGGTGGAGAACAGTAAGGTTACAATCTTCCCGGACTATACTCAAGCGGTCCAGAAGAACAGGGCATCGTTCCTAGCGGTGAAGAAGGAGCTCAGGGAGGAAGGCATCCAGTACTCCTTGCTCTACCCGGCTAAGCTGCGGATCATTATGGATGGCTCTACGCACTTTTTTCAGACTCCGGATGAAGTTTGGCAATGGCTGGAGTCGTATAGAGCGGGGACGGACAGATCGCATAAAAGTAGGCGAGACCAACCCAAGCAGCCCCGGGTGAGGCAATCACAACGCATCAGATCCCGCAACAGGCGCCAGCGGGAGAAACGGGAGGCTCAAATGACGGCGGAGAAGAGGGATGCGCTCGCAGCGATGGCTGCCATTACTGGGTCGCAACAGAACAGTGAACGGGCAGAAACGGACTCTGGAGGGGAAGGAAGCAGGACAGGAGAGGAACTCTCAGAGGCGGAAAGTTCGAAGGGGCCGATAGTGACCCCACAGACATCGGATAGTATCTTCTGCGGCTGAGATTGAATTGGGACTAGATCGAGACTTCATGGTAGGGTGGTATCCTGTTGATGGAGGGCGGGATGTCGGGTGGGGGAGCTGTGTGCTTCGGAGGGGATGAAGGCGCGGGACGCGGGCTCCGCTTGCTGGGGTCGGCGGTGAATCACCCCCCTTGGGCCCTTAAGGCCGACTGTGGTGGAGACCACAGGGTAAGTGTGCGAGGCGTTGGTTCAAGGTTTGGATGGGGGCGGACATTGGGTTCGTGTGCTCTGTCCTGGGGAGAGGGGTTTGGGAAGTTTTTCTGTTTTGGGTATGTTCGGGGGGGGGGGCAACTGCATTGGGGGGGCTATGAACCATCGTTATTTGAATCGGACTGTACGAAGCTGGAATGGGGACATTACCTAATTTGAAATGCCTGACGTGGAATGTCCGGGGGCTGCGAACTATGGTGAAACGTCACAAAGTCCATGCCTATCTAGTACGCAGGGGGGTTCAGATTGCTATGCTCCAGGAGACTCATCTCACTAAAAAAGAGTGCGCTGCCCTGATGAAAAGATGGCGGGCCAGGTGTTCGGCACCACTTACTCAGCGTATGCCAGGGGGGTGTTGATCTGGGTGAGGGCGGGGATACCCTTTCAAGTGCTGAATCAAGTAGTGGATCCGGATGGCCGGTTTGTGGCGGTGGAGGGGAGGTTGTATGGACGGGATGTGGTTTTCTGCTGTGTATATGCACCGAATACTGATCAAGCTCGATACTTTGATAGCCTCTCGGGGTCCTTGGCCTCTTTCCTGGCGGGCCCGATAGTGTTAGGGGGGGACTTCAATTCGATCACGGATGTGGCTCTGGATCGGTCCCATCCCCCCCTGGTGGACTCCCCGGTGCGCAGGTTGGCTGCGCACAGGAAGGACTGGCAGGATAGATGGGGGTTGCTAGATGTCTGGAGGGAGCGGCACAGGGGAGCCAGGGATTATTCCTTTTATTCTGCTCTCCATGATCTGCATGTCAGGATTGATTCGGTGCTCTGCGGTGGATCCCTAGCCCCATTGATTTCCCATGCGGAGTACCTGGCTAGGACTATTTCTGATCATAACCCCCTATTGGTACACATTCAGTGGCAGAGAGAGCGCTCAGTGATACCAACATGGCGGCTTCGGCCGGAGACGCTTGAGGATTCTGTGTTCAGTGACGCGGTTCGGCAAGGCATTGATAGCTATTTCGGAGTGAATGAGGGCACGGCCACGAGTAGGTCCACTGAATGGGATGCGATGAAAGTGGTGGTGAGAGGGGTGTGTTTGGGTAGGTTTTCGAATGCTCGCATGACTGTGTTGAACGACCTCACGAAAGCGGAAGAAACTTTGAGGGACTTGGAGCGCCGCAGGCCGGCTAGGCCAGATTTACAGACCCAGTTATTGGAAGCGAAGGAAGTGGTTGCCACCGAGACGGAACGTTTGAGGTGCTATGACTACAGGCAGTATATCATCAGGGCACATGCAGAAAGGGACAAGGTGGGTACCCTTTTGGCCAGACTAGCTAACCCGGAACTTAGGGGCTGCCCGATCCTCAGCATTGGTAGTGCGCAGGGAGACATGGTGTACTCCCAGGCAGCGGTATTGGAACGTTTTAGGGGGTATTATGAGGAATTGTACCAGAGTCAGTTGGGAGTGGAGGTTCAGGACATTGCGGAGTACTTGGGGGAGAGGCAGCTTCAGGTCCTGGACGAGGAGGACGCGAAGGAGCTGGGTAGCCCGATCACGCTCACAGAAATACGAGTGGCCATCAAACATATGGCCCGCAACAAAACGCCCGGGGTGGACGGACTGCCAATTGAATTTTATCAACAGTATGTGGATAGCTTGGCTCCCAGGCTGCTGGTGGTGTATACGGAAGCTTTCGAGGCTGGGGTACTGCCTGGGTCCATGCGGGAGGCCTTGATTGTACCGCTCCTAAAACCTGGCAGGGATGCCGCGGATGTGAGGTCTTATCGCCCGCTATCCATGCTGACGGTAGATTATAAGATTCTGAGCCGAATCCTAGCCACCAGGCTGGCCCCACATATGACGGGCCTGGTACACAGGGACCAGGCCGGGTTTATACCCACGAGGAGCACGGCGCTGAATATCCGCCGCCTAGTGGGGATAATGGATACCATCTTGGACGGGGAGGGAGCTCCGGCGGTCCTGTCCGTAGACATCGAGAAGGCCTTTGATAGTTTGGAATGGTCTTTTCTGGATGGAGTGTTAGAGAGGTTTGGCATGGGCGAGGGGTTCCGTAGGTGGACGAGGGTCTTGTATACCTCGGCGACGGCGAGAGTGCGTTTGGGCGGCCTGGTGTCTGCGGCGTACCCGGTGGGCAGGGGCACACGACAGGGTTGTTCTCTGTCCCCCTTATTGTTTGCTCTGGCGATGGAACCCTTGGCGGTCCATGCCAGGTCAGGTGACAGGTACGCGGGGATAGCCAGTGGCGGGCAGTGGCATTACATATCGCTATATGCGGACGACTTGCTCCTGTACCTCGCTGACACCTCGCGGGCATTGGTCGGAGCGATGGATCTACTGTCTGAGTTCGGCCGGCTGTCTGGCCTTAAGGTCAATTGGGCGAAGACTTGTGTGTTCCCGCTGTGAGCGGGATCGCCAGACCCTGGCGGCGACTTGGGCGTGGTGTGGGAGCCCTCTTGCTTCACCTATCTGGGTGTTCGCATCTACCACGCGACTGCGGACTTATTGGAGGGCAACATTGGTCGCTGTGTCCGGGCACTGAGGGGCAGCTTGTCTTTCTGGTCGACCCTCCCGCTGACGGTTCTGGGTAGGATTGCACTTTTGAAAATGGTGGCGCTCCCCCGCTTCCTCTATTATTTCCGAACGCTGCCTGTCTGGATTCACCAGGGGATCTTTAGAGACCTGAGGTCCATGATTATTGGCTTCCTATGGGGGCATGGCCGCCGTAGAGTGGCCCTGAGCACGCTACTTCGCCCCAAGCTAGAAGGGGGCATGGCTGTGCCCGACTTCGAGCTGTATTATCTAGTGGCGCAGTTGCAGGTCCTTACACAGAACGTAGCTAGGGTGTTTCGGGGTCCAGAGGAGGATCGGGACCGGGGGATTCAACGCCACGTGCTGTCCTATATCATCATGCAACAGAGGCTCGAGTTGCGGGCCCTCACCATGGAGGAGCGGACGCTCCGGCTGTGCTGGCAGAGGAGCCTTCGGAGAGCGAAGGCGTCGCGGCCTTATGCACCGGAGATCCCGATTGGAATGCTGACGGCCTTGCCGCATGGGGGTGACTGGTCCCCGTTGCTGGATTGGGAAGAGGCGGGACTGCAGGTAGTAGGCGACTTATACATAGACGGGGCTTTGGCGCCGTTCGAAGCGCTCCGGGACCAGTTCGGGCTGCCCGATGGGGGGTTCCTCCTACACGCGGCAGTGGTGGCTGCCATGCAGAAGCACTGGAAAGGGGGGCTCATGGAACCAACAACGACTATGGCGTGCCAATATGTGGTGATGGCAGCAGGTACGTTCAAAGCTGTGACGTGCCTCCATAATAGGATGCTGAACGAGGGACTGGAACCGCTCCGAGGGCTCAAGGCTAAATGGGAGGAGAGCGTGGGCCGGCCTATACCGGATACGGCATGGGGCCACATCCTGCGGCGCACGTGGAAGGGCACGAGAAATGCGCGCTTTCAGCAAGTGCATTTCTATGTGCTTCATAGGGCTTATTTAACTCCTGAGAAATTACAGCGGTACTTCCAGGTACCGGATGCCCGATGCCCACGGTGTTCGTCTCTGGGAGCGGACATGGACCATTTGTTTTGGGGGTGCTCACACTTGGGGACCTATTGGGCGGAGGTAGGGGAACTCCTGAACGAAGTGACTGACAGAGAGGTGGAATTCGATATGGCGGCGTGCCTGCTGCTCTGGTTCCCGCATACCAAACACACCAAGGTGACGAGCAAATTCATCGACCTGGGTCTGATATTGGCGCAGAGGGAAATAACGTGGCATTGGAAGTCCAGGGGGGGACCCTCACTGCGTAGATGGAAGAATGAATTGCTGCGGTGGTCTGACTGCGAGAGTGTGCTCCGGATGAAGCAGGCTGTCAAGATGGGGAATGAGAAGGCATTGGATGCGGCGCGTGCATGGGAGTTAGTGGTACAGGCTTTGCGTGACTCATTGGTAGAGGATGAGGACGGTGAGAACTAAGCCGGTGGACACCGCGGGGCGAACACAAGAGTATTATACCCCGCACTGTAGTGGATCCATTTAGCTCGACAGGACGAGGCATACACCTTAGCAGTTGCCAGGGGAGGGGGGGTTTTGGGGGGTCTGGTTAATGGGAGTTTGGGGTGGGTCGGAAGCCATTGGATGGTGGCCCGCTAGGGCACCTTGGATCTACTAGGATGGTGGGTACTGTGTGGAGTGTGGAATGGCTGGGGGGAGCGGCCGGGCGTGACAGTCCCATAGCGCCTAGGGCAGGTCCCGACAAGGGCGGTACCCCTGATTATAACTGGGATGGCTGACGGGAGTGATGTTGTGGGTGGGTGGGGGGGTAAAAGCAGATACGCAAAACGACATTTCAACCATGGTCCCTATGGGACGTGCACCGTGATGTTTTCCTATTGAATGAAGTAATATGCCGCCCGGCCTCCGGGATGCGGGCTGAATGGCTGTGTACGATCTGGACTTCTTATTGAACGGGGGGATGTCACGAGTGAACTGGCTGATTCACTGTATCCTGTGGTTTATAACTCTGCAATAAAAATATATTTAAAAAAAAAAAAAAACATGATACCTGGTTCGAACCAATTCCTTTTTAAGGAATAAAACCCCTTTTAAAAACCTCAGATACCACGGATTCTGTCTCTCATTTTTGACTGAGTTATTCTTATTGAACTTTACCGCATAAATTAAGTATAGGTAATTTAAATTTACCACATAATTGGCGCCCGAACAGGGACCCCTCCCCCACCCCACGCGCCGGCGGTGCGTTGCAGGCCCGGTCCCCTGCCACAGCCAGACGGACAACTACGCGTACCCGCAGGATTTCCTGTATCTCCCTCAGGCCAACGGAGGTGACTGAGGCTGCGATCGACACCCAGACGAGGCGGTGAGGAGTGCGGAGGATCCCGACCAGAGCCTAGCTGAGAGAGCAAAGTCCGAGGTATTCAGAGGCCCACCAGTTCCGAAGTTCCGAAGTGCCTACGTCACGAGTCGAGTCCAGTCCAGTCCAGTCCAGTGTCGAGTTTCCGAGGCCTTCCGTTCCGTGCTTCCCGGTGAGTACCGTTGCTGGGGACGCATCTAGACGAGTGCATTGATTTGTGCCCGGTCAAGACTGGTTTGGGTACACAGACCCGGTCTGCACTGTTTTAGCGGTGTATCTGTACTGTTTAGCAGTATATCCGGTCTGCACTGTTTTAGCGGTGTATCTGTACTGTTTAGCAGTATATCGAGTATGTAGGTAGCTAGTTTTATTCTAGTTATTGTTGTTCGTTTTCAAAATGTTTAAATGTGTTTTAATGTTGTGGCATGAGTGATTGTTCGATCCACATTATTGTGTTTATTGTATTAATTGTGTCCAAGTCCTAGTAAGTATTAAGTAGTAAGGTTCAAGATGCCTTTATTTTCCAAACTAAGACAAATAAAAACTAGAAAAGGGATACTAGAGGAAGCTGTTCCCATTCCACCTGGGGACACTCCAGGGTACTTTATGTACCACAAACACTGCCTAGATGTTGTATTATATCTCGATTTGTGGGTGGATTACACCAAAGATTTAGCAGAGAATCAGAGATGGCCCGCTGCTGGGACATGGGATGCCGATTGCATCATGAGGGTAGAAGAAGCATTATGGAAAAAGAAAGCCAGACAGTCACAGAAAGATGCCATTGAATTATGGCGTAAAGAATCACACAGACGGACAGAGAAAGCACTCAGAAAAGCAGAGAAAAGTAGAGAGGATTCAGACAAAGCCCGAGAAAACGTATTAGTTGAGGAAGGTATACGAGTAAAAGCAGAACAAGTAGACAGACAAACGAAACACTCTTATGAATGGTATGTATCCTCTTCTGGCCGAGGGTTTACCTAAGGCCACCCCGGAAATACCAAAAGATCTGCCACCTCCATTGCTCCCGACTAAAGTACGTCACAAGACCGCAAAGGACATTTTTCTTTCTTCCTATTTAGACGATGTACCCCCCGAATATGTTCAAGTTTTCAAGTTTTATTTATTATGATAAAGGAACTCTTTATGAGGTCCACATAAAAACAAAATATACATACAAAACAAGATACTTTAGATATTATTCAACCACAATAAAAGGAAACATCATAGTAAAGGGCCAAAAAACATTTGAAAAAGTTGTACAGTTTAAAACAAAACATTTCATTAGGTGGGTTAATCATGGCCGCCTTAAATGAAGAAGCAGATAAAATGTTGAGTTGTAGGCAAATTGGTCTTAACCATCTACGCCTGCAAGACATCAGGGCAGGACAAACAAACATAACGTGATCTAAGTCCTGATCATACAATTGACAAAGATCACAGAGTGCCGAATGGCCATACCAACTGGCATGTAGAACTTTCAACGGAAGCAAATTTTGTCTTAATAAGTACACAAGGCGTCTAACGCCATGGGAGATGTTCCAGTACATATAAGGTTGAGCTTTCCGCAAAATACAAGACTCAATAACAGGAGTACAACCTTTTTTCGATAGACGGAAATCTCTATCCTGACAAAACCCCAATTCCCATGAGGCTGACTTCAGAATGGTTTTTAATTGATAAGAGGATAAAGAAAATAGAATCTCTTTATCCAATTTCAATTGTGCCACGGCAAATCTGAATTTTTTTACAATCACGGAGAAGTCATTAAAGGATCCTAATAATTCATTTTTTATAAGATCTCTTAAGGTGTTGGACTCACTTTTAGATAAGGCTACTACCCAACGTATAATACTGGCCAAACCTTGAACCCAGCTACTGCGTATACCAAGTTCCTGTCTCAGGGAAGCAGTCGAATTTGCTGTACCAACAGACATTAAACTACGCAGAATTTTCCCTTCCGCTGAGTTTAAAAAACTCCACTTTTTTAGATCAATTAACTCTATTCCGTATAACAGGGAGGCAGGAACTTTCGCTCTAAATACATCTAAAAGAATAGAAAAATGCCTTCTACCTGTGGCTTTATACAGGGAAACTAGACTCTTTCCCTGTGAAATAGCCTTCCGCGAGTTATTGTCAATATGTAATTTGTCACTTAAATTATTTGTGACAATTTTCCCAAGGAAGGTGTAAGATTTCACACTTTCCAATTTTTTTCCCCCCACGGCCCAAGGATAGTTGGGGAATTTGGGTTTCTTTCTACCAGAGAAGCACATCACTTTACTTTTTGCCGTGTTTATCGATAGGTAATGGCTTTCAGCATATTCAGAAAGTGCTTGCAACCGATTATTCAAGCCCTTTGGGGTGAGATCCAAAATCAAGATGTCGTCTGCATACATAAGGCATGCAATTGGAACTCCACCCAAAGACGGGGCAATACCGGCGCAGGCTGAGAGGGTGACGGGTAAGTCAACTGTATATAGGGAAAAAAGCAAGGGAGCCAGAAGGCAACCTTGCTTCAACCCATTGGAAGTAGAAATTATTTTAGATACACCACGTTCACCTCCAAGTAGAACTCTACACCAGGTGTCTGAATAGAGGGCGCGAATTAACTTAATAAGAAAGGGGGGCATACCTAAGTCAAATAACTTTCTCCACAGCAATATTCTATCTACTTTATCAAAAGCGGTGGAGAAGTCAATAAATGCGCCATATACCTGCCCACCATGGACTTTCACATATTTTTCTGTGATAACTTGCAATGCCGTCAAGTTATCTAGAGTTCCGTGATTTTGTCTGAAACCTGTTTGTTCCATGGGGAGGATTTTAAATTCAGATACCCATTGGTTCATTAAAATAAGAACACATTTTGCGAAAACCTTACCAATGGCATCAAGCAAAGCAATTTGACGATAATTTTGTGGCAGATCTCTTGCCCCTTTTTTATATAAAGGAACAATGATACTTCCTTTCCAGGAAGGGGGGACTGTTCCACTGGAAAAGCAAAATTTAAACACTGGAAAGAGAATTTTGCTCCAGAGTTCACTCTGTTGTTTTAATACCGAAATTGGGACTTTATCTGGACCCATTGCACCAGAGGAACGCATATTCTTAATAGCAAATTCAATTTCCTTTTCCGTTGGACAATCAAATACACGTGAGACATTATTGAATTCAGCGTTGTATACTTGAGAATTATTGTTACTGTACAACTTCTCGATATAATGAACCCATACCTGTTCCTCAATGGCGATAGGAGTGGGACTAGTTCTGGTACCACAACCCTTGCCAATTAAAGACCAGAATGTCTTGGCTTGGCCATTATAAGAAGCTTCCCTCAGTTGTATCCAGAGGGCATCTTCCTTGGTGCGTTTTAAACGGGCCTTAAGCCTAACTCTCCTTCTTTTTAAAATAGACAACTTGTGCTTAGCTTCTTGGGTAAAGAATAAAAATTGCCCCCTTATAAATTTGTTTATTTCTATATTTATAGCCCGTAGGGGATGAGGGACTGCGAAAGATTGTTTCACACATAATTTCTTTTTCGCTATGGAAGTTACAGATTCTAAAAAGTTAACAAAACTCAACAGCTCTCTCCCTTCCCAAAGAGGTAAATTGTCGACAGTGAAATGCAAAAGAGGCACCACATTTTTAAAGGAACAAGAATTCCAAAAACATTTCCCTGAGTTGGAATCAAAATTCACAAAATCTGTATCCAAACTCCATGAATCCACTTTCGGGAGACTAACGAAGACTGAAAGCATCAACGCATTATGGTCACTAAGGTTAGACTCAATGACTTTCATATCTTTCAATTGGGAAAAACAAGCATAATCTACCATAACAAAGTCAATAATAGATTTTCCCTTATTTGATTTATGCGTATAGGCTGCCGGGGTGTCGGACGGAAGCCTCCCATTTACTATTAAGCAGTCAACTTTATGTAGACCTTCTAGAACAAGTTTACCTCTTTTGTTAGTTTTAATTTTGGCAGGTAACTGGGCTGATGGTATATTCAGAGACTCTTCCCTTTGAATATTTCTAAACAACTCCAACCCACAATTGGATATATTACAATTCAGATCCCCAAACATTAATACATGAGGAGCCGGGGAAGTGTCCAACACTTTAGTTAAAAAAGTGAACAAAGTTTTTAGACCAGCATTAAAGCAACAATTGGGGGGAATGTAGATATTTATCACAATCAACGATCTATTAGGGCAATCCTCAAATACATCTTTTAAGGTTATTACTTGGAACAGTTTCCCTGGATCGAGATAATGTGAATAATTCCATTGTAATCTATTTGATAACAGGCATGCTATTCCTCCCTTTGCATGGCCTCTTCTGGAGGTGATTGCGCTATTTTCCAGAACAAAGTAATCTTTTTCCAAAGCTAATCTGCCTTCCACCCATGTTTCTTGCAAACAGATTATATCTGCCTTTTGAGAATGCAAGAAGCATAATTTCTCCTTATAATCTTTAAAACCAGCAGTGTTCCATGAGATAAACTTCAGCTCTCTGTTAAAAATTTGAATGTGGTTTGGAACAGGGAGCAGATTTACTCGCTAGAACTCCAGGTAACCAACTCCATTTAGATTGATCATACTTCACCGTTTGTTTAAGAGGAGGATTTTTATATGAAACTTGCCTTTCATTCCTAGCCACACATATTTTTAAGTCCTCCGATCTAAGATTAGACCAATCCGACAACAGCACACCCGTATTGGAGGGAAGTGATAGTGAAAAATTGGCAAGAATACTTTGAGTTCGTTTTTCCCCAAAGTATGGCATAACATCTATCCCTCTAACTTGTAATTCCTCCGCCCACTGTAGAATAAGATTTGACACAACTTTCGAATGGAATTTCACCCTTGTGGATCTTGTAGATCTCCCTACCAAGGAGTTAAGAAGAAATACTACGTCCAAATCGGACGTTTGAATTAATTTTAAACTTTCGATCTCTTTAAAACAGATCAGTAGGGCAGATCTATTTAGAATTAAATCTTGTTCGAATAAGGGAGAAAAATCCAGAAACAAAGTGTCTACATTTATTTTTTCTTTTGGGGGAATAACTGCAATTGAGGAGGGATCCTGAAAGGGTCTTGCTGAAGGATTGAGAGAGATAAGGGACGGATTAACAGAAGGAGAAGTAACCTCAGAAACAACTTGGCAAGGTCCTGCTATAGGATTACAATATGAAAGGAAAGGATTAACAGAGGGTTGGGAAACCTTGGGGAGGAAAGGATTAGTGAAACTTATGGGACCTAGACCTGTAGACAGGGGGTCCCCTTTAGGCGAAACAGTCCTGGCTTCTACATGAGAGGTAGGAGACTGCTCCACCTGAGGAGGATCTTCTAGTATTGATTCCGCACTCTTATCAAAAAGAAGTTTTCTCGGTCTTTTTTTAGAGAATCTTCGGAAGGGGTTTTCTCTTCTTTATTCTGATCTTTTTGTGTTTCAGGGGACTCGATTTTTCCATCATTCCATGATTTACTTTAGGATTCTCCTCTTCTTTGTTTAACGGCAAGGAAAATATAGGAAAGAGAGAGGGCGTTTCAGTTTTATGAATGAGTGGGGATGTTGATATTACCTCTATCTTATCACTGATGGGAGCTATGCAATTAGCACCAGCCGAAACCCCTTTGGAAAGATTAGGGACAGCTTGGAGCACTACAGGATTCTTTGCTTTTTGACCTTCTGTCAAAGGAGGAGATTGAGCTGAATCCAAAACTGCTGGAGCAGTAGGTGCGCTCATTTTTGGAGGCACCAACAGAGTAGCCGATTTTGGGGGGCGGTCTGACACTAGATCATTTTTACTTAGCAAGAGAACTTGCAAAATTTGCGTTACAGTGTCAAAAATACACTCAGAACCTCCCACAAATGTTTCAAGTAAACTCAGAATCGAAGATAAAATAGATTCCAAAGAGGACAGTGAATTGGAAATTAACCTCCCATAAATATTTGGAGAACCCTCAGCTAAATTGTTCAACACAGGGCCAGAACAAGAAGTGAAATTTAATTGCGCAAGGGAAAAATCTAATTTATTAGAGGGTGTGCTACTTAGAGGACCGGTACTTGAAATGGTTATTGCTTCCTCTAAATTAGGCATACCCCTAGAATTCCGCTGTAGGATCCCACCCGAACCCTATGAGCTGTTAAATCAATGTCAGGTAATGTAAAATCATTTCCTAGTACAGGCGATTTAACTGACACAGCTGACAAAAGGTCAGTATTCACTATAACTTTAGGGACTTCCATAAGAGCTGCTTGGGGGAGGTCAATTCTGTCAGATTTTAAAACCATACTACCCGAAGACTCAAGGAGAGCATTCTGTTTCAATTGTGAGTTGTTTGAAGACAAAGGCGAGCCCCTTACTACTTCGGGGCTAGCCGGAATAGGCAAGGATTGACTAGCAACCAAACTCAGGCTAGAGGAAACATTAATAACCCTATTAGCAGGCTCCGAACCGTTAGAACCTGGTATTTCACTCGGGGACTGCAGATCAGTTGATTTATCTTTCCCTTTGTCCCATAAATTGAAAAGCTGACATTGGCCTTTCAATTGCATGGAGGATGCAATTTTATTCCGTAGGGGGTTAGATTTCGTTTTAGACCCAGATCTCCCTACTAGCACGCGTCCAGAACGCAGTTTTTTAGCCGTCATGAGACTGAATTAAGGAAAAAATAATGAATAATAACAATTATAAAATATAAATCAAAGCCCTAAGATACAATACAAGCCTATAAAGGCAATGTCACACAGATTTAATACCAGAGATCAAAGGGAGGGGGCCCAGCCCAGCCTACTTCAGCCTCTGACGGCCTCAGACGGTCCCGCCCTTGTCCCGGGCTTCTCCCGGCGCGCTCCCGCGATGCGGTGTCACAAGGGAGATTTATAGCCGCGCTGAGGCAGGGGAGGAGCCAGCAGGGAGAGCGGGTCAGCTGCTGATGATGCCGAGGGTCAGGCGCTCCTGGGACTGGTAGTCCTCGCCTGGCCACGCTCGCAGCCCTGCACTCACCACAGAAGCTCAGTCAGAGATGTTCCTTACAGGCACAGCGCACTTCCAACAGCGCAGTCCGAGATGACCAGGGGCGATGCGGGACCCGCAGAGCGGGTTCCGCGAGGAGTGAAGTATGGAGGTTAAAGGAAGAGCAGCTCCAGCGTGCTCGCAGTCCAAAACTCCTTCTTCAATCTGCAAAGTCAATAGGTAAGCAATCCGACAAGAAAACTGACGCGCTGGTTTTAGCCGCGCTGAGGCGGGGGAGGAGCCAGCAGGGAGAGCGGGTCAGCTGCTGATGATGCCGAGGGTCAGGCGCTCCTGGGACTGGTAGTCCTCGCCTGGCCACGCTCGCAGCCCTGCACTCACCACCGCCACAGAAGCTCAGTCAGAGATGTTCCTTACAGGCACAGCGCACTTCCAACAGCGCAGTCCGAGATGACCAGGGGCGATGCGGGACCCGCGGAGCGGGTTCCGCGAGGAGTGAAGTATGGAGGTTAAAGGAAGAGCAGCTCCAGCGTGCTCGCAGTCCAAAACTCCTTCTTCAATCTGCAAAGTCAATAGGTAAGCAATCCGACAAGGAAACTGACGCGCTGGTTTTAGCCGCGCTGAGGCGGGGGAGGAGCCAGCAGGGAGAGCGGGTCAGCTGCTGATGATGCCGAGGGTCAGGCGCTCCTGGGACTGGTAGTCCTCGCCTGGCCACGCTCGCAGCCCTGCACTCACCACCGCCACAGAAGCTCAGTCAGAGATGTTCCTTACAGGCACAGCGCACTTCCAACAGCGCAGTCCGAGATGACCAGGGGCGATGCGGGACCCGCGGAGCGGGTTCCGCGAGGAGTGAAGTATGGAGGTTAAAGGAAGAGCAGCTCCAGCGTGCTCGCAGTCCAAAACTCCTTCTTCAATCTGCAAAGTCAATAGGTAAGCAATCCGACAAGGAAACTGACGCGCTGGTTTTAGCCGCGCTGAGGCGGGGGAGGAGCCAGCAGGGAGAGCGGGTCAGCTGCTGATGATGCCGAGGGTCAGGCGCTCCTGGGACTGGTAGTCCTCGCCTGGCCACGCTCGCAGCCCTGCACTCACCACCGCCACAGAAGCTCAGTCAGAGATGTTCCTTACAGGCACAGCGCACTTCCAACAGCGCAGTCCGAGATGACCAGGGGCGATGCGGGACCCGCGGAGCGGGTTCCGCGAGGAGTGAAGTATGGAGGTTAAAGGAAGAGCAGCTCCAGCGTGCTCGCAGTCCAAAACTCCTTCTTCAATCAGATACACCCGCGCCACTTAGCGACCTGGCGGCTCTACAGTCGGGGCTCCGTGCAAACGGCAAGGCGCATCAACCAACGATAGGAAGAATATGTTAATATTCCGCCGCCACGCACACCACCTGCTGACGGCACTCTACCCCGAGATAATCTACCCCCACCTCCGCAACAACATACTCCTCCTCCCGTTCCACATCCTCCGCCTGTTCCTCCACCCCTTCCTGCACCTATTCTCCCTACCATGCACCCAACAAATCCTTTTGGACCTGGCGCCGCAGGAGGTTTTCAAACACCACCACAAACACATCGATTGACCTATAGGGATTTAGCACAACAACGTACACCTCAAACAGCGAGTTACAACCTACTTAAAGAGCCTCTTACAGACTGTAGATATGATCCAGTACCCGGTAAAGACGACAGAATGATGCTATCATCAGTACGTCTACGACGAGTTGCAAACTATTTAATGTTACTACCAGGAATGATTGATCATCTAGACAGAATATATCATTTTGTCCAAACAGGGCAAGGTCCTGAAAGTATTGGCGAGGCCATGGCATACCAGAAAGTTGACACTCAAAAAATGATATTACGTTTTTTCATAAACTGCTTGATAAGAAACCAAGATAGGCCTGGTGTAGACCAGGAAGAAATGAAAGCACTTAACAAATGGGGTCAGAATATAGCAGACGGAAAACATGATAAACAGAGTAGTATAGAAAATATGTACCGAAGGATCCGAAAAGCAGTAGAACAAATACATGAAAGAGGACAGCCTGAAAGAGAAATAGATACAGACAAGAATGAATCCTCGGAGGAGGAGGAACAACCAGAAACGACAACAGGAACATTGCAATTACCAGCTAGAGAAATGATTGCATATGTAGGTAAGGGAAGACCCTTTAATAATTCAATACGTCCGGTACGTCCAGAAAGTAAGAGACTTTTTCAAGCTGCCATGTCAAACCCGAAGACGCCAGAACACCTATTTCAGGCTACCGATAAAATACTTCAAGAACGAATGGGGTACCATGTACTCGATTCTATGGATGAACAAAAATTAGCCAGGTCAGCAGTACAATGGGCTGACAGTTCTGATAAATATAGTGATGACGCATTAGCACAAACGTTTTTGAATCTTTCTCCAGATGAACAGCGTTTAGCTGGTATATACATGATACAACACCTCCTTATATTGTATAAAAACCAACACTCTGATCCTGTTCCCCTACCTGATGTATTAATAGAACTACTCATGAATAAATGGAGAGGTTTAGGTACCGATTTAATAAAAATAATTCTAGAACATCGGCACAGATATAGTGCCTTCCTGTGTTCACAGTTTGCTCCAGCCCCACCCGTAGACAGAAAAATGTATTACATAGACAGACAGAATCCCTTGCGAGAAGTGCACCCAGTCAGGAATGATGATAATACTCTTAGACGCGTGTTTGTGTACACGCCCATAACTAAAATAGAACTATTGGAAATGAAGAAATTAGTGCCCAGCCATGACAAAGATCCAGCAGGTTTTCACCGTGAAATAAGACATGTTACTCATGGGTGATTATACCTATCCCGACATTATGAAAATCCTAAAAGTATTACTGCCTGCCGGTATTTACGAGAAACTCAAAGAAAAAGAATGGGAGGTGGGAGAGCAAAAGATTGTTTGGGCTCAATTAGAGAACGAATAAAATACTCGAACCCCAGGCCTAGGGCTTGGGGACAAAACTAAAGCATTACCAGGATTGTTAGTACAAGTATTGCCACGATTATTAGCAACGAAAAAGGAAGACTGGGGTGCAATCTCAGCCTGCAAACAGAAACCCGATGAAGACACTAGTGATTTTTATTCCCGATTTGAGAAATGTTTTGGTATTAATAGTGGCCTAAAAGCAAGTAGCGAGTCATATCCACATCTTTTTGTAACAAAATTAGTCGAGAATTCCCTGCCCCAGGTTAAGAACAGAGTACTGAAAGTCGAGAGCACATGGCAAGCTAATACCCCTTCACAATTGTTACAGTACCACCAGAACAGAATTAGAGAAGAACATGATCACGAACAAAGACGTATGAAAGACACGAAAATGAAAATGTTAGTTGCTCAGTCAGTTCCAGCTGACGGTCAGAAAAAGGGTATAACACAGTCCAATAATTCAGCGGCTCCTGTTAAAGGGATATGCACCTATTGTAAACAGCCAGGCCACTATATAAACGATTGTGCAGTTTTGAAACATAATATAGCTACGGGTAAAACTAAAGAAAGACCGCGTCCCCCTAGACAGGACCAGGTCCAACAACAAGTACCCCAGAATATCCAGCCTATGCAAGCTTCACAACAGACAGTACAGACCGTAGCAGTTCCACAGCCGCAACCCATTGCCGCAACACAACATGCCACGCAACAGATGTACCAGTATGCACAAAATGACTATCCCGATTATCAGTGATACACATGAAACAGCCTAGAGAGGGAAGTTGGCTTGCCTCTTATTGAGGTTCCTGTAGATCAAGAAGGTCCTTATGTACATAGTCAAGTATTAGGAAAAGATAGAAAGTTTTTGATTGATACAGGGGCAAGCAGGACAACTATAAGTCATGACGAGGTTCCAGGGGCACCCCTCTCAGGCTCACAGACTGTTTCCCTTGGATTTTCAGGCAAGCCTATTGTTAATGAAGTATCGCAACCACTTCCCCTTGCAGTTGGTCCATTGACACGTACTACAGATTTATTACTAACGAAATCATGTCCAGAAAACTTGTTAGGTATAAAGACACTGAAAGCTCTAGGAGCTGTGATTTGCTGTTCTCCGGAAGGAGTAAGACTGTTTTTACGTGACTTTAAGGGTCACTATGTGTTGAGAGATATTGATCCCAGATTACAGAATGTTCCTGCACATTTATGGGCACAAGGCCCCACTGATGTAGGTTGTATGCACATTACACCATATCGAGTCACACTCAGACCAGGAGTAGTCTTACCACGAATTCGACAATATAAGTTACCTCCAGATGCTGTAGCGCTTTACTGAAAATCATTGACGAGCTCATTGCACAAGGAGTGGTTGTAGAAACCGACTCGAATCTATGTAACTCCCCCATCATTCCAATTCTTAAACGTACTGATCCAAATGCACCCCCAGTTTATCGATTAGTTATCGATTTGCGCGAATTAAATAAATGCATTGTACCACAATATCCTGTGGTCCCAGATATCTCGTCTCTATTGACTGCCATTGATTCCGAAGCCACGTTCTTTACTGTAATTGACCTGAAGAACGCCTTCTTTAGTGTCCCAATTGATTCGGAAAGCCAATACCTTTTCGGATTCTGTTTAAATGGACGAAGCTTCAAATTTGCACGCGCACCTCAAGGATTCACAGAAAGCCCCAGCATCTATAGCCAAGCACTGAAAAGACAACTAGACAGTATACACATGCCTGACAACACTGCCCTGTTACAGTACGTCGATGATCTGCTGATCACCGCCCGCAGCGAACCTGAATGTGAGCAAGCGTCACTGACGGTTTTACATTTCCTGGCTGACAAGGGACACAAGGTGTCCCCTTCGAAGCTGCAATTCTGTGTTCAGCAAGTTGTTTACCTTGGGCACTTGCTGTCCAAAGGGGGGAGACAGCTAACACCTGACCGCATTCAGTTAATTGTAAACATGTCACAACCCAAGACACAAAAGGAGGTACGAGCCTTTATAGGCCTCACTTCTTACTGTAGACAATGGATCCCTCAGTATGCATTTCTAGCAAAGCCACTCATACAATTGACAACCCAGGAGGCAGCGACATTGACTGCCCTCCCTTGGACTCAGGAACACACACAAGCTTTTGATGACTTAAAGAAAGCCTTATGTCAAGCACCAGTTTTAGCGACACCATGTTACAGCAAGCCTTTTACACTTTTTGTTACAGAACGTGAAGGTACCGCATTGTCAGTACTCACTCAGGATCAAGCAGGTTCACACAAACCGTGTGCTTATTTTTCTAGTACATTGGATCCGGTAGCCCAGGCTCTGCCTGCGTGCTTTAAATCAGTAGCAGCAACAGCTCTAGCAATCAGACAAAGTGATTCCATAGTGTTAGGACACCAGTTGACAGTACAAGTTCCACACTCCGTGGAAGTTCTTTTAAACCGAACACAGACCCAGCACTTGACGATAGCACGACTAACAGGTTATGAATTGACATTGTTTCAGCCACACATAGAAATCAGACGTTGCAATACATTAAACCCTGCTACACTTTTGCCATTAAGTGAGACAGACCCATTGGCACATGATTGTATTGAAGTCATTACTATTACAACGAAACCCAGACAAGACTTGACAGACACCGCATTACCAGATCCAGACCTGACACTTTATGTGGATGGTTCATGCATGAGAACAAGTACAGGAGAATTAGTGGCCGCCTATGCAGTCACGACAGAATCTGAAGTCATAGAAACGAATTGTATTGACACCCTGTCGGCTCAAGCAGCAGAGCTCATTGCTCTGACTCAAGCCTGTATTCAAGCAAAGAACAAGAGAGTTAACATATACACAGATTCACGTTATGCATTCGGAGTTGTACACGACTTCGGTGTCCTGTGGTGAGAGAGAGGTTTCTTGACCTCTCACGGAGCCAAAATTCAACACGGTCCCCTCATTCAAACTCTGTTAGATGTAATACATCTGCCTACAGCAATATCCATCATGAAGTGCAAGGCACATACAAAAGTCACTGATACAATTTCCCAGGGTAACGACCTGGCAGACCGAACAGCTAAGCATACAGCTCAGACTCAGACTTACACAACTGATCTGACAAAGACAATAGTCCAGACACCGACACATTGCATGACAGTTAAGGATCCCGCCCTAGATGTAATTGACATACAGACACATGCTACACCAGGCGAAATAAAGAAATGGATTGAACTAGGAGGGATCCAGACAGATCAAGGATGGATGACGAAGGGAAAATCTACATGGTTTCTCCCTGACTCTATGGTCCAAGTAATCATTAACACAGTACACAGTCCTGCACATTTAGGAGAAAAAGCCATGTTAGACAGTATTCAAAACCTATGGTTCAATAAACATTTACGAGCAGCAGCCAAACAGAAAGTGCGTACTTGCATGATTTGTTGTCAGTTCAACCCAGGTAAAAGCATTCCCGTAGAGCAAGGTGGATTTCATCCTCCCGATCACCCTTTTGAAGTCCTCCAGATGGATTATATCCAGATGGAACGTTGTCGAGGATTCAAATATGTCCTCGTAGTTGTATGTGCACTCTCCCGTTGGACAGAAGCTTATCCAGTCCCAGATTACACTGCTCCGACCACTGCCAAGCAGCTGGTTCGTGAATTCTTCCCCAGATATGGTTTGCCCTGCATTGTATACTCCGATAACGGTCAGCCATTCTCGTCCGAACTGATGAAGCAGGTATCTCTCCTGCTCGGCTACCAGTGGAAGTTCCATTGTGTCCGACATCCCGAGGCAGCAGGCCTCGTGGAACGCCATAATCAGACTCTGAAAATTCGCCTTGCCAAGATTTGTAGAGAGAAAGGAGTCGACTGGATAGTAGCTTTGCCAGTCGCACTCTTTTACATGAGAATGGTCGCACACTCCAGAACAGGGCTATCCCCATACGAGGTGGTCTTTGGTAGGCCACCGAATATGTGGGGGACGCCTCTGCCTCGCAAAATTACCGATGTTGACTGTAATATGCTGACAGATTACCTTGCTTCTTTGATGTCTGCACTACAATCATGTCGTTCACAGGTTGCTGCAGCCTTTCCCGACAACACCGAGGTGAAGCCCCATGAAGTGGTTCCGGGAGACCTCGTCTACATTAGAAATTTCGACAGGAGAAGTCCGCTGGAGCCCCGCTGGCAAGCACCAAGACTAGTACTTTTGACCACAAGGACAGCTGTAAAAGTGGAGGGCCGCAAGGGCTGGCTTCACTCGAGTCATATAAAAAAGTTTCATGGACTGCCTCCAGATTTGAACTCTCAGCCCGGCCCTCCTCCACAGACTGACTCAAAACTCCCCTTGGTCGAGAAAACTTCCTCCCAGGAATATAAACTGAAATTGAGGTCTAGCAAGTCAGACAGTTTAATTGTTTAAGTCCTCCCCTAGGTGAATCGGTTAGACGAGTTTCTGACATGTATCCCCTAGACCCCAACAGAGAGAGAGAGATAGACAGAAACAGCTCAAGAAACGTGAATATTGTAAATCTCTTCGCAGCCACTGCATTGTGACACTATTGATTATGTTTTTTCTAAGTCTTCTGATTATTGCTGCAAGTGTGCTGTTGCATGTATATTACCCTATTTTCAAGTGTGCACATTCTCCCTTCAATGTCACTGCCGAGCACTCTTTCAGTGAACTGCCCCCACATGAATTATCTTACCGACTTGCGCTGCGCAACAACACATTCATTAGTATGTTACATCATTCCCATCAGACCAGCAATGCTACAAATTGTTGGATATGTGGCCGACTCCCTCCCTATCAGAAATACAAGGGAGTTCTGCCCCTCTTCCCGTACCCGTTCACACATAATGGTTCCTGTGGGGCATGGTTTAGTTTAATGAATTCTCTAGATTCCAATTCCGTAGTTTACCAGGGCAACTGGGTATGGGGAAATCTGAACACAGTTCTGCATAAAGTATGTTTCCCTGACAAGGAGGGTCTACCAAAAAGGACAGGGACTGATCTAGAAAATGAAGTATATGGATTAGGTAACTTTACACTTAACCTCATGATTCTGAATGTTGAATCCGAAACGGAACAAGTCTTGCCCACTATGTCCGTACTCCCAGTCAAAGGTGAATTATGTATCAGAAAGAATGGTTCAGTACACCTGGGTCATAGTAAATGTACTATTGTGATCGAATTCAGAGATAAGGGCAAGTCTACATTTAAAGCTTCACGTCATTCCTACTTCATTTGTGGTCATACCGCATATATACGCTTACCTCTAGATTGGGATGGCACTTGTTACATTGCATTCCTTCTGCCACCTGTTTTCCTAGCCCCTCCTGATTATCATAGAGACACCCATCTAGTACACAATAGACCACAGAGAGATCTCCCGATTGTCGACTACACTGAAACGGCATGGGAACAATATACGGACTTCAATAAAGGTTTCTTTCCATACTTAGGTGCTGTCTTTAATAGTAAACTGATACGAAAATTAACCAGAACCCTCGAAGCAGTAGTGAATGAAACTACTTCCGCCCTAGGTAACTTAACAGAGGAGCAGTCTGCTATGCGGATTGTTGTTCTTCAAAATCATCTCGTCCTTGACGTCATCCTGGCCGATAGGGGCGGAGCTTGTAGATTCATCGGGTCGAGCTGCTGTGTTTTCATTCCAGAAAACGCGCCATCAGTTTACAGAGCCATAACCCGTCTTCACAAGATTGCAAGTCAGATACACCAGAATCCAGGCACCTGGACTTGGTTCGGTTGGTTCTGGAGCGTGTTGTCAGCCTGGGGATGGAAGGTCCTATCCTTCCTAGGTATTGCCCTTCTCATAGTATTCAGTTGCTGCCTATGTCTGCAATGTGGGCCAGCGATTTGCGGCTTGTGCGCCACATCCTGTATTCCTCATTCAAGTCCTCATTCAAAACGCCGTAAGAAGAAAGAAGAGCAAATGATGTTACATGAACAGATTGATAGATTAATGAGGATTGATATATCATGAAGGGTCCGTAGGGGACAAGGAGGGAATGAGGTAATATGAAATTTCATGGTCAGTTGTGTCCCCTATCGTAGACCCCACCGGCTCCATGTACGTGCTTCAAGTACATGTATGTTCCCTCCACTTCCAGCTATGAAGACATAAATACATTTGCGTCCAACGTTAACATGTCCTCTTTCAGATCCACCATGAATGGGTCAGATATTCCGTTCCTAAGTGTGCCTTGCCAACGTCTTTATATGGTGCACTTTCATGTTTTACTAGCTCTGGCGAGTTAGGCCCTGATTCCTGCCATCGAGCTCTTTCTGCCTTCTGTCTCTGAAAGCCGCAGTCTGCTGCTTCCTGACCCTTGACTTACTCCCTGCGCGACGAGCGGGGCCTGGCTCGGCCTGCCTTGCCTGCCAAGACTGTATTCAGCCTTCAAGTTATCTGCTCCGCTCCTCGAAAATACATTCCTGTCTAGTAGTTTAGGAAAACATCCTTCCCAGCGGCAGAGCAAAGGGCCCGGCCTCACTGTCTCCATGCAAGTAATTCATAGCTCCCGTTACCATGGTAGGCCCATGGCCCCTCGCATCTCATGTAGACACGTAGTCGCATATGCACGCATTAGCAGTCAGTATAGAATAGCCTCTGCCCGAGAGACCTTTCCTTCTAGATAATACAGTTCCTCAAACACAAGATATTAGATATGATTTGGGATTAGGTTGTTCTGACACCCCAGACTTCTGTCTCCTCATGTAGGGCTAAATGTCAAGTCCCCTTCACCCTCCAGTTACACGTCAATTACACGTCATGCTGCTGCGCGCGCATCTCTGTCACATATTTCTGCTGACACTGCAGGATTCTTCTATGGATCCACCCACCTGTGATACGTTTCAAGTGACGTTGTATAGCACACACCCTCGTGCACGCCTTCTGTTACGTACATGTATTCTTATCTCGTTTCTCTCAGCTGTTACGCCTCCTGCATCTATCTCTACTGTAATGCATTGACTATATATATGATGTTCTGTTATTAAAGCATTGTACATGTCCATGTCCATTCCCTTCCTGAACCCTTGTGGTGATGGAACATGATACCTGGTTCGAACCAATTCCTTTTTAAGGAGTAAAACCCCTTTTAAAAACCTCAGATACCACGGATTCTGTCTCTCATTTTTGACTGAGTTATTCTTATTGAACTTTACCGCATAAATTAAGTATAGGTAATTTAAATTTACCACAGATACAGACTCAATTATACAAAGTAAGCAAATCCTCAATTTGTTTACTAGTAGATACCATGTTACACATTGAAATCGGGTGGAACAACTATGGATTCTGACATCCCATGTTACAGGTAAGGTAGTTCATAAATTCAGTTTGAAATGAAGATATCCTTGCAGACAGTAAATAACAAAGGTCAATATTGATTTTGAGGCTGTTGGGCTTCGAATAATTGCTAAGTTTTCAGAGGATGTTTTCATGGATTGTCATTGAGTTAGCTTTGAGCGATTTACAACACCATTTTTTTTTTTACTCAATTGCTTTTTCCACCCAGGTATTTTTTATACAAAATGGTAAGTGCAGATAACACTGTGAGTGAGATGTCTTGCTCTGACTGATCACCCAATCACATTTCAGACATTATAGTGGCTAGAGTTATATTGTTCAATAAAGTCAAAGTTTCTGGGTTTGCCCCCTTAAGAGTGCCTTTATCATATTACTGATATCTTGACATGTGCGGTCCCATTAGCAGACTTCTTAGAGATGCCCAGCCGGTCAGGTAATGGAGACTGCGGAAGGCAGGTGAGAGTTGCTGACCCCACTTTAGTTTTAATATTACAAAATGTATTTAAGAAGCAAACATTTAAGGACCGATTAGAGTCACAAGTCAAACAATAAACTTTTACTTTTCGTTCTTGCTTTCTGTTTGGTGGTTTTGTTTGTTTTAGCCCATCCATCTAGTCTTTATTCCTTTCTTGGAGCATACCCTGTGTACCATCTTTGATTGGCTCCTTTTATCTTACCACAAGTGTTCTGTTTTTCAGGAACTAGCATGTTTTCTTTTTCTGAAAGCACTACATGAGTGCATGTGTTTACCCCGTTCTCTGTTCCCATATCTCCCACATTTCTTTTCATAATATTATAAAAATGTAACTTTCCTCAATTTTGTCCTTTGAGCAGCTTCATACATACGCTTTCACTTTCATACAGCTTCTCCCTTCAAGCTGCTCTTTGTTGCACTTTAACTCTATGATGTACTCTGTTTTTGTTTGCTTCCGCTCCCTCAATGTTGCCCTGTCTCAGTTTGCATTCCTCACTGCGTTTTCCGTCTTGCTTCCTTCCACCCTTGTCTTACATGTTCGTTTCACCCACGTGTTGTTTCCCACACCCTCTTGTTGCTTCTTTTTCTGTCTGTTATTACTCCTTCGGTTCTTTCCCCACCTATGTTCTCCCCCCACCCTCGTTCTTTCCTTCTCACCTGCTTGCGTTAACTTTTTTTGGTTTACCTATCCAACTCTGATCAGGTAACCAAAATAAAAAGACGCTTGTATTATTTTGCACATTTACATAATATCGCAGCTGGCTGTGTAGTTAGTTTTTCTTGTTTATGAATCGTGCTTCATAGCTTCAAGGATGATATGCAGCTCGGCTGAAACCATTGACAAAGCCAATATATCCCATAGACGAGACTGATTGGCTTTGCCAGTGCTTGTTGGATTAGTGTCTTTAGAAGTGATGCAGGCCCATATATGAGTCGAGATCTACAATCACACTGATTCGATTTTTGGGAGGTCCCATATTTACCATCTTGGTCTATAGTAATGGATTCATGCAATCTAAAACATTGGTAAGATCGTGAAAAGTGAAATATAATGGTTATTAATCTGGAGTCAGTGCCCTGTGGACCAGTAATGCCAAAGCCATAACAATATAAAGGGTTGAGTAAGGTTTGCAATTTTTTTTTTTGAATGAGGGAATTATGGTAATTTCAACGAAAGTACTTAAATGCAATGAGTATCTTGGGTAATGACTGGAGGGCTAATCATAAAGAGTAACTGTTAATTCTCTTCCAGGGGATGTTTAGCCAAAAACATGTACATACTCCCTTCAAATATTAAAACCATTCAATAGGCTAAGATGCGAAAATTGCATTGGATTTTTCATTTAAAATAAAAATAAGTCTATATAGCATTTCTGTAACATAGAACATGCACTCCTTTAGAGTTTTAATATAGCCTTTTATTTTCAAAGAAAAAGGCAAGTAGTAGCAGGCAATCAGCCTATAGGCTGCATAGATAAAACCACAACAGTAATAAACTGGCACCGTGCCTTTAAGACCTTCAAGACCTCCCTGCTCCCATTATGATCCACAGGTGACAGGTCCGTTCTTTTTTCCGGCTCCTTCTGCGAGGATCCTGGAGCAATGAGCTCATCTGTGTTTTTGCCTTTTCTGTCAAAAATTGGTTTTCTGGAAGTATTTCTCTATTTCATTCAACGTCTTTGACTGCTGGCTACATGTTTTTGCTGTTTTCGGACACATTTGGAATTTTTTTCCTGTCAGAAATGCCAGCATTATTCAATAATTGTCCTTCCTGTGGGAAGAAGATGGCTAAATCGGACCCTTACTCTGTCTTTATTGTGTGTTTACCATTGTCGCACAATCCTGATAAGTGTTCCTACTACCAACACTTTTCCAAGAGGACACATGGAGACAGAGAGAGGATCAAGCTGCATGCCTTGCAGCAGAGGAGAAAGGGATCAACAAGTGGCCTTCGAGGCAGCCATGCTTTCAAAGAGCCCTCCTCTCGTGACAAACAAGAGCACAGGGGCAGAAGAGAAGAGAGAAGACCTCGCTGTCGACAAAAAAGAGCTCTCCGTCGAGGCAAGTACCTGATTGTTCTCTTTCGGTGTCTCGATTGATGTTAGAGAAGCATAGTCTAAGGGAAAATTACCTTAGAGGCAGTCAATGCCTCCGTCGACGAAAGACAAGTGGACGTCGAGACCCCTTGCTATAGCAGGCTCCGAAGATGTAAGACCTGCAAAGCGCAAAACGGTGCCGAAAAACTGACTAGGGTTGACGTCAAAAGTCACTTCATCGCCACTCAGCGACTACTCTACAGCAGTCGGCGACCAGAACTCCACCACTATCAGAGTATAGACGGTCGGTGTCGAGAGGCTTGCCGTCGTACAGCCGCTTGTAAACGTCTGGAACGCCGACGGTACATGGGTGTTCAGCGTTGGGAGGGGCAGTGTTGCCGTCTCCAGGTCGACGTTTTGCATTGAGAGGCCAGACGTCGTGGCTTACCGCTTCGCATCCCTCACTGCCATGGAATAAGCAGCAAATGGAGATTTCTACTCCGAAGGATCCTACAGCGGCGATTGCCATTACGACTCCAAGGCACTCCTCGCCGTCGACGGAGGCAAAGGGAAGACTGGGATCAATGTCAAAATCCAGACTGTCGACGTAGAGAGAAACAGCCTCCTCCCCAGGCATCCAAATCGTACAGATCACACTGGAGGTCCCTCTGCTTCCAGAAAAGCAAACGCCTCCTATTAATCTATCTCCAAGATGGTTGCAGAGTGTCAAACATTGGAGAGTTCCACAAAGAAGCCCAGGGTCCCATTTCTCACAAACTTACTCTCTTTGCAGAACTCTGCTGGTCCTCCACCTACGACAACTGCTGGAAGATCTCCACTTAAATCTCCAATAATCTGAATATTAAAAAAGAAAATTAAAAGAATAGACTTGCATGGGCAATACATGCTTTAGTATTCGAAAGCAGGAATATTCCCTCAAGGTCTACGAGTTCGGAGCATCCCAGGACTGTTTGTCCAAGTACGACAATTCTTGGAAAAATTAATTGCAAACAGATGTTCCAGCGACTTTATGACCCTCGTAGTGGAAACTGCTAAAGAGCTTGTACAAATCCTGATGACAGATGCTAGCCTTAGAAGATTAGATCAGAGCAATGCCATAGAAGAAGCCAAGAAACAGCTAGGAGAAATAAATGAGGAAGTGATATCTTACTCAGATTACCTACTTAAAAGAAAATAAACTAAAAAAGGGTATACGATTTACTACTAAAGAGGGGACATATCCATATTTAAATGAACACTTCTACTCCCAAGTAGAACATCAAGTCGGACCCTTCCATTTATCCACAACCTAGACAAAAGATCACCACTTTTTCAGAGATGTCTGATTCAGAGAATGAAAATAGTCCACACCGTTTCAACTATGATGTAGAAAGATCAGGTCACCAGATTAACCACACAACAAGGCAGACTTTTTTTAGGCAGACTAACAGCACAACAGGAGCCATGGCGACCCAGGTATCAACCGAGCTACCGGGACAATTTCAATCGTGGCCACTTTCAGCAAAACAACTCACAATACCTAGTTACTCTCAATGCAGAGTATTGGAGAATGTAAAAGAAATACCAATCTTTAACTTGTCTCAAAAACCCTTGGCTTCCTCCAAGGTGTCTCTACTCTTTAAAGGCTAATCTTTTGTACCTCACACTGGCGTGAATATTTTTGAACTGTTTCAGGACTTCATAGCTTTTTTTCGGAAAATCCGTTAACAGGTTTTTTTAAAGACCACTCTAACCATGAAAATTTTCAGAACATCTGTCTAGACAATCGTTCCGGACTTCGTCCGGTTTCTACCTTTACCCCTACTCTGGAGCAGGTAGGCCCAGGAGTAAATATATTTGAATGCGTGATCATGACCAAGTTAAAAGCAGCAACCAAATACAATTTGCGACCTTCTTCAAACCTGCAAAAATGTGATCTTAAAGCTTTATGTGACATTGGAAACACACCAGGTATAACCATCAACAATTGTGAAAAGGGAGGTGGGATTTTTGTCCTTGACACTAAGTATGTGACACACTTTTGAGCAATACAGAACACTACCTGTGAAATTAGACCCCACCACCAGGGTACAGTAAAATTCAAGCCCCCACAAACCAAGCCTTAGAGCAGGACATCATATGTCAAAACGAATATGACTTCCTTAACATCACTCACCCACTTATGGTGAGTATATATTGGGTCCCGAAGATACACAAGGACAGTACTAATCCTCCATACGGCCTGATAGTTATCACTATAGGCACGGTCACTGAACCCATTTCCAAGTACATAGACCTGATTTTGCGTCTACACATACCTAAAACCACCTCTCACATTAAAGACACAAAAGAGATGATCAAAATAGTGGAACGCCGTCCATTTAGTGACACGAGAGAAACTCTGCTCACTCTTGACAGAGGCACTCTATAGCAACATAGCCCAAACTGGAGCCCTCATAGCAGTTGAATGGTTTATTAAATGCTACCATATAGACTGTAATGTCAAGTACATGTTAGACATTCTTCGTGTAGTTTTACTGGAAAATACTTTAGAATTTAAAGGAAACCTTTTCAAACAAGTCAAAGGAGTCCGCATGGGACCCTCTTGCGCTCCCACTGTAGCAAATATATATCTATCTATACTAATATAATAAAGAGAGAGCCCAATCCTTTGAGGCGGGTAATCTCAGGAACCACAGCACCAATCACAACACCCAATACACGTTGGAAAGGGCAGTTGCAGCAGAAGTACATAGGCTATGCAGACGCCCACCATATACATTTAAAAGGTAAAAGAACCGTGCCAGCAAAGTAGTCCCTTGTGGGCGTGTCTGCGTTGTGCTGTGGGTGTGTGCTGGGGGCGTGTGGTACGTTCCGCCCTTCATGCCATGTCTCATATAGTGTGCTAATCCCACCCTGCTCCCTTTAAATACCCCTGCACCCCATAATCATAACCCACCCTTACTCTCTATAATACCCCAACACCCTTAAACACTAACCCATCTTAACCCTATACATATACCCTGTACCCCAAAACCCAAACCTATCCCTAAACCCTAAAAATACCCCAAAACCCAAACCTATCCCTGAACCCTATAAATACCCATGCACCTCAAAACCCAAGCCTACCCCTGAACTCTAAAAATAAACCTGTACCCCAAAACCCAAACCTAGCCCTGAACCCTAAAAATAACCATGTACCCCAAAACCCAAACCTACCCCTGAACCCTAAAATACCCCTGTACCCCAAAACCCAAACCTAGCCCTGAACCCTTAAAATACCCCTATAACCCAAACCTAGCCCTGAACCCTTAAAATACCCCTGTACCCCACAACCCAAACCTAGCCCTGAACCCTAAAAATAACCCTGTACCCCAAACCTACCCCTGAACCCTAAAATACCCCTGTACCCCAAAACCTAGGCCTGAACCCTAAAAATACCCCTGTACCCCAAAACCCAAACCTATCCCTGAACCCTTAAAATACCCATATAGCCCCAAACCTAGCACTGAACCATAAAAAGACCCCTGTACCCCAAAACCCATACCTATCCCTAAAACTACCCCTGTACCCCATAACCCAAAACTATATCTGAACCCTTAAAATACCCAAACACCCCAAAACATATACCTCAGTACCCCAAAACATATACCCCTATACCCATACTTACTGTATCCAAACATTTTAAAAAAGCATGCTTTTACCATTCATGCATTTACAACGAATTTCGTTGTAAATGTATGCGTGGTAAAAACATAAAATGTAATGCCATGCGTTATAATGGTATTGCGGAGTCATGGTACTTTTGTAATGAAAGTATACGGAGTGATGGTATGCGGAAAGAAAGTTGTGGAATAATGGGCGTTTACCCTCCCCCGGTAAGTACATTGGTGGCACGGCGGCCCACATCTCCAACAACATACTCATATTTTTTCACCACCCATTTGAAAAATGCACAGGTCTCTCTCATTGATGGCCAGCACTGACATACACTTTTAGACACACCTCCCGCCACAAGTTCTACAATTGCAAACTTTAGAGCTGGGGAGCCAAGTTCGAATCTCGGCATCAGCTCAACATCCTGTGATTCCAGGCAAATCGCTTTGTCTCCCCGTTCCTACCGCAAATGAATGTGTTCTTCTGTAATGTAAATTGTGCTCATGCCATGTTGTCGAGTTCGCGCTATATAATATTGCAAGGAAAAATAAATTAGGGAAACCCGAGTTCACACACTACTGAATGCGCACTCTTAAGTGCATCAGCAGTGCTCTGTGAATCTGAGCGTTTCACAGGCCGGTCACAGATAAGAAATGCTATCAAAACTATATACTACTGGCCGGCAGCAAATTCATACCTGGACAACGTCGGGACGTGCTGCTAGTGTGTATATATATATATATATATATATATATATATATATATATATATATATATATATATCTCCAGTTTTGAACATTGTTTCATCTACAATGATAGCTCCATTTCTTGAGTCTGTAAAACATTGGTCTCGATACATTGCTGATAATTGCTACATTTGGTGTTGTGAGACTGAGGCCTTCAAAGAATTTATTGTCAGTCGATCAACCTCTGTGACACCAATTTTGAGATTCACATTCAACAAAAGCAATCACAAACTAGAATTTCTTGATATTGAAATCAGAGACTGAGAGTCCAATTTGTAACTTGATCTTTATGTTAAGCCTACCGCCAGGAACACCCTTTTACATTTTAATAGCTACCACCCAAAACCTCGGAGAGTAATCTCTGGGTTAATTTCTTCCTTTAAGGCGTAACTGCACCAATTTGAAGGACTATGACCTCAGATCTGTTGTTATGAAGGCCAAATTCCTTTCTAGAGGTTTTCCTAGGAGATTGGGCTGCCTATGAAAGGGCTTGCTTCGATGATGGAGATCATTTATTGCACACCTGTCATAAAACAGGTGATCCTAAATTGGTGTGTGTGACCAGACACACTGTCTTCAACAAAACGATACGTCAAACCATTTGCGCCCATTGGCACATTTTGAAACCAACAAGGATCAAGATGCAGAATTACTGCGCCCCATCTTTGCCCACTGATGTAACAAAAATCTGAAGGACCATGTTGTCCATTCTCGCATGAATAAAAGTACCCCTTTCATACAGAAAGCCATCAACAGTCAAAAAGCACTAGTGGGCAATAACAAATGTTCTCAATGTAAGGCGTGTGATGGTGCTATAGTCACTAACACATATATGCATAATGCCCATCAAATAAGTCTTAACTCTTTTACCAGTTGCAAAACCAAGAACATTATTTATCTACTATTAAATGTATGTCCCTGGCAGTTAGGCTGTGTGGGGGAAACATTGCGGTCTTTCTCCACATGCTTGACCGAGGAGCGCTCCCCTATTAGAACAAGCAAAATGTATGTGCCCCATGTCAAACATTTCACTGATTTAGGCCACACTCCTGAAGACATCAGATGGCTTATTTTAGAAAAAATCAACAGACCGGGATGTGACATTGATGAGATCAGGAAACTCAGGAACGTATACTGGATGTTTACCCTCCATACATTCTCTTGTGGATTGAATTCATAAATACTCTGGGATCAAGCCATTCGTTACAATACTGAATAGGCATTCCTTTCATCTTTCAGGACATGTGAATTATGTCATAAGACGTACACCTGTAATTCCTATGTGTTTATTCATCATCTAATATAGGACCACCAATGTTTGTCTGATCAGCGTATTGGAACGAGACATGCTTACCAAGCCTGAGCAAACATCTACTGGAGGCGTGAGGTGTCCCTCATCCTACCTTCAGATACAAGACTGCACACTACTGGTTTGTGTACTTGATATGCACAGCAACTGTAATTGTCATTTACATTCTAAGCTTGACTTATCGTCAGACACATTGCAGTTTGTGCCTCAATGTAGTAATCTGCTTTTCACAAGTCACCACACAGACATGGCCACTGTTTTTTCCCATCACTTTCTTTGGAATACAGAGGATCATGTGATGTGTCACATGACCTCTGACACTACTTCTAGAGCTAAGGTTGAAAAAGGTCTATAGCCAAGTCTTCGAATCTCATAAAAACAGTATGATATTTATAATGGTAAGTTTCCAGTGTTTAGGTGAAAAAGTCATCCAACAAAACCAATTTAGAAACAGCTTATTTCATTTATTTATTGTTGAAGTTATTTTCATAAATATATATATATATATTTTTTTTTTAAATTAGTGTTTTTGTTATTTATAAAATTCTTTTTTTCTCTTATTTTTGTATAACAGTTAATTATATCTTTGATAAATCATATACATTCATTCTTCAAACAGTTATACACAGACAGTGAATGGAAAGAGACAAAAGATGTTAGCAATACGGCAAGGTGGATCACGACGCGCGTTTCGGCCAATATAGCCTTCCTCAGGTGGCCGTGTATTGCTCTGAAATCTAGAGCTATCCAGTCGCGTTGTCTTCAGACATAAACGGCGTCCGGCTGTGTCTTGTTCATCCATGTATCAAACACCCCTTCAGGTTCGAGGCGCACTTATCGAATGGCGGCCAGATACTGACTTCCGACATCCCTTTTATACACCGGGGTATTGTACATTCGGTAAGATTGCAGCGGTTTGGCCATGTTTATTGTTGTGGGTGTTAAATAAATCACAGGAATCAAAGGAATAGTTGGTTGGTGTGTTTATTCTCTGAGCAACGAGCCACCGCACCATACACTGGCACAGGGAAACACCAACTGGCAATTTACAGAACTAGAACATCTTGAGCCCCATGACAACAAGGAAGTTCCAGAGCAGGAACCTAATAAACACTAGCAAATACAACATTATCTTTTTTTTCCAAAGAAAAGTAAAAAAAAACATTTAAAAAAAACAGGAGAAACAAATCAAAATAAAAAATACAATACCAGAAAAAGAGGAGAACAAAAACTAATGAAGTTTCCAAGGCAGACGAGTCAGTCATGAAGATTTTCTGACAGAACCATCTTTCATGGGGCACACTTCAGGTAGATTACTCGAGCAGAAAGTATTGACTTTTCCACAGGATCAGAAGACACAGGTTGAAACCCACCAGACCCACCACAGGAACAAGCGCCAGTGTCACCCATTTTCGCCTTAATAACTTTGCAAAGATTCCACCAATGTCCACCTTCCACCATGACAGCATTCCCACACACTTTTTCAACACGAACAGGTTCGCCAAAAGATTCACAACCTTTCTTAACCGTCCTATAATTCGTAACACGCACCATGTCACCAGGAGAAATAAGCAAAGATTTTGCAGATTTCTTGTCATTATACCTGTTGGCCATTTTATCTTGAGCACACTTAACACGCATCTGCACTTCATCACTATTAGCAGAGTGAGAAGAAACCTTATGGGCAACAGTTCTCAAAAGCCATGCTGGATAAAGAGTAGAAGTGGGTAATCTTCCTCTGAGAGAAACAAACGGAGCAACCTTTGTGACATAGTGTGGGGTAGTGCGATAAAACCAAATCATAGATCTCACAGCATTCTCCACATCAAAACCGTTTCCCTTGGCCCACTTTATACACTCCACAAGCACACGATTCATTCTCTCAACTTGACCATTTGTTTGAGGATGCCCAACAGAACTTCTCAAATGCTTTATACCACATTCTTCCAAAAAGACACGCATCTCAGCATTAACAAATTGGACACCATTGTCAGAAACAAGACTTTCAGGAAAACCTTCCCTCATAAAAATTTCCCTTAGAAACAAAATGGCACAATTAGCAGTGGGACTGGCACAAAATTGAACCTCAGGCCATTTGCTATGAAAATCCATTAACACAAAAGCAAATCTTAAATGAGAAGGGAGAAAATTAAAAGGTCCCACAAGGTCAATAACAATTTTCAGCCATGGTTTTGAAGGAAAAGGAATAGGCTACAGAGGAGGAACAACAACTTTCAAACCTTTCTCAGCGGAAGCACATACACAACATAGCTTGACTCTTTCATCCACATCACCATCCATAGAAGGCCACCAGTAGTGCAATCTCAATCGTCTCTTTGTCATTGTGAGTCCAAGGTGACCCTCATGCGCCTTATCTATCAGATTCACACGTAATTTCAGAGGAGGGATACATCTGTCATCCCTCATAACAACCCCATCTTCTATAGAAAGTTCGTCAAAGACCTTCCAAAATGGTTGAATATGATAAGGTAGACTTCTTTCCTTTGGCCAATCAGCAACAATATAATCTTTGACTTTTGACAAAGTTACATCAGAAATCATGGCATCTAACCATTCTCTTTCAGAACAATCAACATTGTCAGCATCCAAAGTAGCAATAAAACAATCCTCTTTATCCTCATCCAAATCAGAACGATCAATATCTTGCAAAGGTAGTCTACAGAGCATGTCAGCTGTATAATTATCCTTGCCGGGTATATGTTTTGTAACAGACTGATATTGCAGCAACTTGGTAGTGAGACGAGCTATGCGTGGAGTAGCATACTTAATACGATCTCCAGACAAGATGTAAACTAGCGGCTTATGATCTGTCTGAATTACAAACTTCCTTCCCCAAACATAGGTCCGAAACTTTTCACAAGCCCAGTAGCATGCTAGTAGCTCTTTCTCGGTGACTGAGTAATTCATTTCAGGATCTCTCAGAACCCTTGAAGCATAACTAATGGTTACTTCTTTTCCATCCACTACTTGAGTGAGCACCGCTCCTAGACCATAATTGCTCGCGTCAACTGTAATGATACAACTGACACTGGGGTCATAAGCCTTCAAAATCTTAGCATTTACCAATTCGGATTTAACCAAATCAAAAGTAGACTGACAGACCTCATCCCAAACGAAAGTAACACTAGATCTGAGCATATTTGAAAGAGACTTCATTTTACTGGCGTAATCCGGGATAAAACGTGAATAGAATTCACATAAACCCAAAAATGAACGCACTTCATCTTTGTTTTTGGGTACAGGACAATCAACAACAGCCTTAACCAAACCAGGTCTAGGAGAAACTCCCAAACCAGAAACCAAATGACCCAGAAATTCAAATTCTTTTTTCCAAAACTCGCATTTGCTCTTTTTGACAACAATACCTTTTTCATCAAATTTCTTGAGAACAGACCTGAGAATATACTCATGTTGATCTAAAAATTTGTCAAAAATCAAAACATCGTCCTGAAAAATAACTACACCCTTGACGTCTTTGAGGACACTCTGCATAATCCTTTGAAAAACTGAAGCCGCAGAGGCGAGCCCAAACGGCATTCTACAAAATTGAAAAGTCCCAAAGGGAGAATTAAAAGCAGTATAATGTCTGGACTCAACCTCCAGTAAAATTTGGTGGTAAGCAGAGGCTAAATCAATTTTAGAAAACCACTGCGCATTCCTCAGCTCTTCTAGCAAATCACCAATCTTAGGAAGTGGCTGAGCATCTACCCAGATCTCCTTATTGAGACTCCTGAGATCACAACAGAGACAAATCTCTCCATTCCTTTTGCGTGCGACCACTAAAGGACTAAGCCACAAACTAGATTCAATAGGCTCTATAATACCATTTCTCTCCAGTCTCTCAGGTTCAGCTTTGAGATCAGATCTCGAACTAAAAGGTACAGACCTTACTTTACGTTTCACCGGCACAGCATCGCTTTCAACTTTGATTCTATGCTTGAATCCTGCAATTTCACCTAGTGAATCGAAAAAAACTCTGGGGAACTCTTTCTCGAGAGACAAAGAATCAGGCATATCCAGCACAACTAGTACTTGTTCTTTTGCACCTTGTCTCAGTAACATACAAAACAGACCCTGATGGTACCAACCCAAAATGTTCAAGCCCCGTACAGCCACATAAATCTTCCCCTGTATTCTCCTGTCTTTGAACTGCAAGATGTCTTCAATGTAACGCCCCAAAACTATCTTGCGACCCTCATATGAGACAGGTGCCCTGTCAGGAGGAAATAACTCCCTATCTGCCCAAGATTGCTTGAACAATTCCAACAAAATCATGGTTATTCTCGCCCCCGAGTCCGCAAGAAGTTTTAAACAAACGTCACCTACTAGAATATCAACATATGGATCTATACAATCTGCAGGATCCCCAGTCACAACACACTCATCAGTAAGAGTAACAATCATGTCCTTAAATTTTTTCACCATTTCACACTCCGAAACATGCTCATCTTCCAACACACAACTGACTTTTTCTGTTTTACTCAAAGTGGCTTGACAAACTTTAGCCAAATGGCCAAATTTCCCACACTTATAGCACTTCGCATTTTTTCCAGGACAAAAGCTGTTTTCTTTGGAATGTGGAGGATAACCACATCTATAACAGATATTTTTTTTAAAAGAACCCTTTTCGTTGAACTCATGTTTCCTGGGAAAACTAGACTTGCATGTTTGAGAAACAACAGCATTTACACTTTCTATTTGCACATCAGATTTGCTCAATTCTTTAATAGAAGTCTGAGCCAGTTCCAGACTTTTTGCCACTTTTATAATCTCCTCCAAAGTTGGATTCCCCATGGTCAGTAATTTCTGCTGAATAGGTTTATCGCTACAGTGTGCGATGAATTGATCCCTCACCAATTGGCCCCTAAAATCACCGAACTGGCATTCAGCACAAAGTTTACGTAAGGCACTTAAATAGGAATCAACATCCTCACTCTGGAGTTGCGCTCTTTTAAAGAACTTATGCCTTAATACAACCAAACTTGGTTGTACATCAAATTTGATAACAAGCTTCTTTATTGTTTCTTGGTATTCAACGATAATCTCACCCTCAGCAAGGACCAAATCAGGCAAGTGCTTGTAAACTTCCCTTCCCTCAAATCCCAAACAGTTTAAGAGTAAAAATGTCTTTCTTTCTGCCCTGTATCTTGAAGCACCAATGGCACCAATGTCTCAAAGGCATCAAACCACTGCCTTCACTGAATCTGTGGCGTACCAGGGCTTTCCAAGAAAGGGGGAGGTTGATTGACAGATTGCATTTTAGCCAGAGTATAACACTAATTATCAAGCCTAAACTAAAACACAATAATTTAAACTGAAAATGTTAACAAAGTTAAATGAGCAAGATTTTCCACTGAAATACCACTGTAGCAAAAAAATTATATTCTTACTACTACTCATAGAACGTTGGATGTACTCTCTGCTTTGATGTCCAGAATACAGTTCCATTCACGATATGTCACTTGCTTCTCTTCATTTGAAACTGAAAAGAAAAAGTCATACACCAAAAACGTTAAGAAGCTTGAAGATCGTCATACACGATGACACTCTAGCTACTAAAAGTCGCTGATATTCAGATGACGCTCTGCACATACGCCGACTCTGTCCGACTCGCTGGTATTCAGACGACGCTCTGCACACACGCCGACTGCCTCTATTAACGCGCAGAACACGCCGCTGTGAGCATTCGCTCTCGTCCTTTAATGACGCGCTGTGGATTCACCGACTCCCATTGTACATTCGACAACGTCATCAGTCATAGCAAGCGCTCAAGAAGAAACGATCTCGCTGGACCATCGACATACGGTAACGGTCAGTGCAATCCAGGTCAGATTTCACAACACATGACGCGTGAGACGTAAGTTTTAAAATAAAGAGAAACTTTTCGATGGTATATATGTAATATAGCAGAGCCGCTTCTCCAAAAGTCTAATTTCAAAAACGACCCACCGTACAACCTCCTCACCTTTTAAAGATAAGGTTCACACGCTGCCGCTGGGGAAATTAAATTCCCTTTTTAAACTTACTGCCGCTGGAGAAGATGGTAGGGTCAAAGAGAATAATCGGCACCTCTGTGAAATTTCTTTTCTTGTTAAGACATAGTTCACGAAAATTCAGCAAAAAGAATACAAATCTCGAAGCAGTAGCTCGTTTTCATTTGACCCCAAGTCCTCGTCGCCAAAATTATGTTGTGGGTGTCAAATAAATCAAAGGAATCAAAGGAATAGTTGGTTGGTGTGTTTATTCTCAGAGCAACGAGCCACCGCACCATACACTGGCACAGGGAAACACCAACTGGCAATTTACAGAACTAGAACCTCTTGAGCCCCATGACAACAGGGACGTTCCAGAGCAGGAACCTAATAAACACTAGCAAATACAACATTTATATACCCCTTGTATGTGTTTACATTGTTTTGCACGGTTAACATTCTCGTTATGAAGTTAGTTGCATCTAATGCGTTATCATACGTTAGCATACCAGTGAATTTAATGAGAATAGGGCATTCAGTCATTGCTTCATTTGGTAAAAGCAATGCGGAAATGCATATATTCAAAGTTCCCACTGAGGCTCTTAAGACACTGCCTCCGTCTTGATGATATCTTTGTAGACTTGGAGGTTACCAAGAGGTTTTTTTTAATATCTTTCGGCATTAGAGATTCTGTTTCTTCGCCTCTTTATAAGTCTGTTCAATCACGTGGCTGAGGATGTATAGTATTTGGCAAGGGCTGCATTACCATACCTGAGCAGTATACTCATTTCATTCTTTGTTTTTTATGCTCAATTTAGGAACCTTGTATATGGCCCTAATCCTGGGACTGCCCTTTCATAATTGGCACTGCACATTGATCATTTGTGTAGTGGACCGTGATCTCTTTTTGAGGTAATTATGTTATCCAACTATATTTGAAATTCGGACTTACTGAATGAGAGAGATATTAAATGATTGACGTTCTGTTCTTACCCTGTTCAGAAGATCTCCTCTATCTTCCTACGATAGTAGTGAGCCATTCAGTTCATCATCAACTAAGTCGACACACTCTTCTGTAAGGGTAACTTTATTCAGGATGTTGCATTCTGCACTTTTATCTCTATGCTAGTTTGGGTTCTATTCTCACATTCACTGAAGTTCATTTATGATAAATATATCTACAAATGGGAGACGTTACTATTAAAGTCACCATTTTATGTAAACTATTTGGAAAATGTCAGCGTGTCATGAGATTTTATTAATTATTCCTTGTTCCCTATTTTTTTCTTGCTTGTCACCGTGAGCTGAATGGCCACCTTTCTTTGAAATACATGCGATTCTATCTTCACTAAGTGTAGGTGGTGCGGTCTATAAATACAGATATGAAGCAACGAGTAATAATGTATATTTTATGTAGTACGTTTTATAGGAGCGACATTCTAAGCATATTGTGTTCTGTCTATATCTGCAGATAATTGGGTTCAACTGCTGTTGCTTTTCCTGAAGAAGGAACTGTGGTGCCGAAACGTGCGTAGGATACCATATGGGTTGCAGCCACTCATTTTAAGATACGTTCTTTAAACTCATTCATCAGTTTGAATCTACGGTTCAAGAGCATTAGGCTCTTAGTTATTGATGACCAAATTATAAATCCTCAAAGAGACGACCTGAGTTAATAAACAAGGAATGTATTGTTTTTTGTCTTGTACTGTATTTGTTCAATCATGATGAATGTCAAAAAACTATTAGTGTGTAAGCAGAGTGAATGATGACCTGGTTGTGGTGGGCCTGTGGATTGTTTTTTATGTAATTTGTATACATATTTATTACCATTTTTTTAATAAAAAATAATTTGTATTTTTCATTATAGTCTGCCTTGTCTCTATTTTTGTATGAAATTGAGCATTGTTATATATTAGGTTGGAGTTGCCCTAGGAACTTGCATTGTGTACGAGATCTCCTTCCACACAAAGATCTCAATCCAGAATGCCTCTCAGACGGTCTAGATCTGCAAGGCTTCTGCGCCCTCTGGTTCCTGGGCTGCTTGAACCAGCTCTTCAAACATTCTTGACTCCAGCTGCGGTAGGCTGGGCGCCACCACGCATCAGTAAGAAGTACAAGGCGCCTGATGAGGACCCACTGTTTCTAAGCGCAGGTCCACCACGGATTTCGTAATAGTTGCAGCAGCAAGGAAGCGCATCCAGGAGCTGCCTCCTCTTTAGTACCACCTGAGAAGGAGAGCAAGCTCATGGACTTCCTAGGAAAAAAGATGTGCAATACTTCTGCATCTTATATGAAGGTGGCTATTGCCTCTGCGCTCCTAGGAAGATACGACCGGGCACTTAGGGACTCTCTTGCAAGATTCACCGATAAGCTGCCCAAGGAAGACCAACAAGACTTCCAAGAGATCTTACAAGAAGGGTGGTGTCGTAGTCAACCAGGTGATCAGCACAGTGGCTGACGTTTTCGATCTTGCAGCACATGGGTACTCCCGGGGCATCTGTACTAGGTGCTCTGCCTGGCAACGGCTCACAGGTCTCAAGCCTGAAGCACAGCACAGGATCATGAACTTCACCTTCAGTGGCATCTCCCTAGTCGGCACCAATGCAGATGATGAGATGTCCTAAATGAAATCAAAATTGGAAACCTGAAGGCCAGTCGGCGTGCAAAGACTTCCAGTGCAAATACCGACCTTACGATCACTGGCATTTTCAACAGAGGGTTCAAACCCCTCACTGGTCGACACAACAACAGTCACATGTGGCATTATCATCAGCGTTAATGAGGAAGAGGAGCCTCCGCAGCAAAACAGCCGGCAAAGCAATGAGTACTTGCTTCCCCCGTCCCTGTTGCACACTGTGAGGGGGGAGGGGGAGTATCATTTCTCTCATCTGGGCGTCATTCTTCCCTTCCATCCAGACAAACTCCCTGTTTACTCAGACGGACAACACCACAACCCTGTATTATCTGAACAAACTGGGAAGAACCAGGTCGAGACCCTCTCTTCGGATGCTCAAACCATATGGAAGTGGCTGCTCACAAGGAAGCTAACCATTTCTGTTATTCACCTCCCAGGCTCTCTCAACTTTCATGCAGACGCTCTAAGTCGAAACTTTGGCGGAGCTCACGACAGGGTGCTAAACAACAAAGTCGCCAAGGACATCTTCCAATGATGGGGAGTTCCAGACACCGACCTATTTGGGGATGCAGCGAATGCAAAATGCTGAGTTTTCGCATCCAGGTTCCATCAACCTGGCTCAGAGGGAATGCGCTTTTGATCGAATAGGCAGAGACATTACTTTACACTTTTGCACCAATTCTGCTCATACCTCTAGTGATCAGCAAATTCTACAGAGCTACGGATGGTTTGAGGCAAGTGATGCTGATTTACTGATCTGAGGGGGAAAGGAAGGATCAGAAGGTGTATTTGTAGTTTTAATAATGGGTATCTGGTGAAGTTGTTGCAAATTAAGAGAGACACCTGGTGGGCTTGGCATGTGGTGGGCTTGTTAGAGGTCAGGAAGAGCCAAGAGTAATGTCTTCCCATTGCTTTTGATGGTTGTGATTGCACATGAATAATAGGTGGGGACGCTTTTGTCTGTTGGGGTTTGGACTGTAATGGGTGTGGCATAGAGAGTAGCATGTTAATGGATTCAGTAAATCTCTAGGGGTGTGGTTGAGAGATGCGAGGAGGACCTGAAAATAGGAGAATTGGGCATTGTCAAGATCAGTGTACAGTGTAGAACTGGGGGGTCTTAATAGTAGACCACCCAGTGGTGCAGGAAACACCCAAGTCCACAGCTTCCTCCAAGTACGTTCAAAAATGGGAGACCACACCGCTGGGAGTGAAGAAACACAGGTTTATTAATCTTACACAGGAATCTCTAGAGATGGAAAAGTTTCTGTGACCCACTGGAGGTGGGTAATGGGAGACTGTTCGACTTGCAAGGAGCACGCAACATCCTTTATAGGATGTGGACATGCCCCTCGCAAGAGAAGGAACACAGAAAGTACATATAGCCTGCGGAGATGGAGATACAGATCACCTGCCCTTTGTCACTGAGCTTGATGCAGGAATGGGGCAGTCAAAGCCTTAGGCACATCACCTGCCTCATGCCGAGTTGTTGTAACAGGCATGAAACCCCCGGGCAAGGTCATCTGCCATCTCAACATTCCTGGAACATTTTAGCATGGGTGCGGGGAAAAGGTCAGCTCGAGTGCAGGTCGACACGTACGTGGTCAGTGGAACAGAGGTGAAATGGACCCTGTAGTCACAAAGATGGTGGGGCACACGGCAGATTCAGGTTTCACAACAGTGTGTCCCAGGTTTATTCATAGTCCTTCAAGTTTGTGGCCAGCTTGAGTGTGTGCCATTTGCAAATGAAAGCCCTCATCTTGTTTTAAAGAGCATTGGGAGTGGAGTGTAGGAGTGGGTGAGGTAGTTGTGAGCTTAGAGTAGGAATGCCGAGAATGAGTCAAGTTAGTCTTTTCTCCTGAGAAAGGGACCCTTTGTTTTCCGGTACCCCTGAGCATGCCTAGGTCCTTCATATGTATTTACAACAAGGGGTGGTGAGGGACAGAGTCTCTGAATTAAGCAGAAAGCTCTCACCCAGTCAAGAGATCAGGGCTAGATCCAACACCGTTTTTTAGCTCACTGCACCATCCCAGTTTCAGAACCTGGCTGTATGCAAATGAGTCTGTTCCTGTCCCAGTGCATGATGGGAACAGGGCAAACCAAACTACAAAAGCCAATTCTTACACTGGGAAGGAAACAAGCTCCCGGGGACCGGTTTCTGGCATTACAGCCGTCTTCAGCCCGGTTTGCTTGAATCCTGATGGTGCAATGAGCAAGGGTTTGCTTGAATCCTGATGGTGCAATGAGCAAGGGTCTCACATCTGAGAATACCCTTCCACGCTTAGGGTGGACAAAAATATTTACAACAAGGGGTGGTGAGGGACAGAGTCTCTGAATTAAGCAGAAAGCTCTCACCCAGTCAAGAGATCAGGGCTAGATCCAACACCGTTTTTTAGCTCACTGCACCATCCCAGTTTCAGAACCTGGCTGTATGCAAATGAGTCTGTTCCTGTCCCAGTGCATGATGGGAACAGGGCAAACCAAACTACAAAAGCCAATTCTTACACTGGGAAGGAAACAAGCTCCCGGGGACCGGTTTCTGGCATTACAGCCGTCTTCAGCCCGGTTTGCTTGAATCCTGATGGTGCAATGAGTAAGGGTCTCACATCTGAGAATACCCTTCCACGCTTAGGGTGGACAAAAATATTTACAACAAGGGGTGGTGAGGGACAGAGTCTCTGAATTAAGCAGAAAGCTCTCACCCAGTCAAGAGATCAGGGCTAGATCCAACACCGTTTTTTAGCTCACTGCACCATCCCAGTTTCAGAACCTGGCTGTATGCAAATGAGTCTGTTCCTGTCCCAGTGCATGATGGGAACAGGGCAAACCAAACTATAAAAGCCAATTCTTACACTGGGAAGGAAACAAGCTCCCGGGGACGAAACCCCCGGGCAAGGTCATCTGCCATCTCAACATTCCTGGAACATTTTAGCATGGGTGCGGGGAAAAGGTCAGCTCGAGTGCAGGTCGACACGTACGTGGTCAGTGGAACAGAGGTGAAATGGACCCTGTAGTCACAAAGATGGTGGGGCACACGGCAGATTCAGGTTTCACAACAGTGTGTCCCAGGTTTATTCATAGTCCTTCAAGTTTGTGGCCAGCTTGAGTGTGTGCCATTTGCAAATGAAAGCCCTCATCTTGTTTTAAAGAGCATTGGGAGTGGAGTGTAGGAGTGGGTGAGGTAGTTGTGAGCTTAGAGTAGGAATGCCGAGAATGAGTCAAGTTAGTCTTTTCTCCTGAGAAAGGGACCCTTTGTTTTCCGGTACCCCTGAGCATGCCTAGGTCCTTCATATGGGTTTGGAGTTCTACCTGGGTACCAACAACACCAGTGATGTTTTTGGCATGTTTACCTAAGATGCAAGTTACCCTAAGATGCTTTGTGGAAACCTTTTGGTTATGATTTTACAGGTTTTACTTCGGCTGCGATCTGGGGAGGTTTGCAGAGGGATTGGTTTGCATCCTCAAGCGTCCGGCTCTTGTTCTGAGAACAAAATATCTGCGCCCATGTGTGGAAAGTTGCCACCACCTAGGGTCGTGTTTTCTCGGTCTTGACGCTCATGAACTCTGACCAGCTGGAATCGTCAGATGGATGTGCACCAGAGTGTCCTCTACATTTGCAAATGTAATTGGTGCTCTCCCAGCATGTGCGGGTGAGTTTAAACATTAAAGGGTGCAGGGGAAAGGATGACACTGCAGCTTGTTACATGCTCCAGTCTATGACCTGCCATGACACCGGCCATACCAATGTATCCACTAACCTGCATCCATACCAAGAAAATGCTTCTTCCGGTGACTTTTGTTTTGACCTTGGTCGAGCTATTTCGTGTCACCTCCGCTCTCTTATTTACAAGGTCTTATGCTTCCTCTGTGTCCACTGCTGTGGTCCTACGATGGGTCCGGTGTAATCCGTGTGATATTTTAATTTAGCGTGAAGAATACAATGTTTGGCGTGATTCACAACTTCCATATTTTCCCAAAATACTTTTAATAAACCTCAATGTGCATTATGTGGCTCCAGGTACCGGGGCATTTGGCACCGAAGATGTCATCATCAGATCAGTTAAGATGAGGAGCAGATAAAAACAATCAGCACACGATCGACAAATGATGACTCTCCAGTCGGCAGGGTCAGGCTGGAGCGCCAGGGTGAAGCAAGGCCTGTGATGAGGTGTGGGATGAACCATGGAGATTGTGCTCAAGAGCAGTCCTGGCGGGCCTCACTGCTTCAAAATCAACCTGAGATTTGAGTGCCCTGCCTGGGGACACGGGCATTCCCCAGAGCAGCATTGAAAAGGAGTTTACGCCGCGGTCCGCAAGAGTTCAAACGAACAATGCAGCTTCATATTCACCAGGAACTGACACGGCAGTTTTACTGTTTAAGAACTCTGAAGAAAAGCGTAACGTAAACATTTAGGCCACACTAGCATTATTTCAGGGAATCTTATTGGTTCACGTTGGAGATCAAACATCACATTCAACATAAACTATTCTGTCACTCAATATATGTTATGCTTCTTGTAGGCGTTACACCTAGGACAATGTATGCTAGTCGAGGCATTAAAAGTGTATATGATCTTTTCAAAATTACAGATTGGGCATTTTTACACCATAGGTGAGCAGTGGAGACGGCAGCCACATAAAGATTTTTTTTTAAATGAGTAAAAGTGACCTAAAAAATGATGTTTTGGTTTTTTTCTTCTGCTGGCAGTCTGAATGTCACTAGCTTGTGCTGCAGCGCGGAGCCACAGGAGCGCACCACTGTAAAAGCTCTAATCAGGCATATGTTTAAAAACATAAAGATCTGAAGGACGTAGCCCCTTTCCCACGGATTAAGGTGTGAAGAAAATACATTTAAGAAGTCTTTGCTTGGTAACTGAAAAACAATACACATTTTAAGAACAATAAAACATTCACAATATTTAAATCAAGCTAAATACATGTTGTCACCGTGGGTTTGGATAATTTTGGCAATGCATGGAATCCGTGGACAATATCCTGTGCTTCACTTAACGGTAGCATCCTGCTAATTAATTTAAATACCCATATCTCCAGATCAAACCCTACTTGTTTAGCAAAGAACAATCACTGGCGTATTCCATTGGCCGCAAGGTAAAATCTGGGTCTCCATGCGACCCAGCACCTCCAGAAGTCATGATGTTGGCATCCCAGGTCACTTTACCAACCATTGTGGACCTCCTGAATGCCTCCATCACCTCTGGTACTGTCCCTCCCGCTTGGAAGCGAGCCATGGTCCGAGCTCTGCTGAAAAAACCCAATCTGGATCTCTCTGACTTTAGCAACTACCGGCCGATTTCTCTGCTCCCCTGGGTGAGCAAAATCCTTGAGAGGTACATCAATCTCCAGCTGGTGAATTTTCTTGAAAACAACCAGCTGTTAGATGCCACCCAGACGGGTTTTAGACCCAAACACGGAACAGAGACTGCCCTTCTAACAGTCACTGAGGAAACCAGAAAAATCCTAGATCGGGGGGGTCAGTGGCAGTGATCCTCCTTGACCTAAGCGCGGCATTCGATACGGTCAGCCATGACACCCTGCTGAGCCGCCTCTCGAGTGTCGGAATAGTGGATAGAGCTTGGCTATGGCTCAAATCCTTCTTGAGTGACAGATCATTCCAAGTCTTTGATGGAGAGACAGTGTCCATGATTAGGCCGTTGAGGTGTGGAGTCCCACAAGGCTCCTCTTTAAGCCCTGCGCTTTTCAACATCTATATGAGACCACTGGCTGAGGTCGTTCGTCCATTTGGGGTTAAGATTATCTCTTACGCAGACGACACCCAGCTGGTGGTCTCCTTGGCGCAGGAGGCCGACCTGCCGTCGTCAGGTAGGCTAATAAAGTGCTTAGAGGAGGTAAATTGCTGGATGACCGCCTCATCTCTTAAGCTCAATGGGGACAAAACGGAGCTGATGCTCTTGGGCCCCTCAAACCCCACCTTATTCAATTCCTTGTGCCCTCCTTGTCTAGGTATCCCCCCCAGTACCCAAGGACAATATCAAGAGCCTTGGGGTGTGGCTGGACAAGACCCTCTCATTTAACATCAAGGCTACAAAACTCTCGGCTACCAGCTTCGGACTTCTTAGGATGCTAAAGAAAGTCCTCCTTCTTTTACCTATGGAGGCAAAGCAGGTGGCCATCCAAGGTCTTGTACAGTCCCGCCTTGACTTCAACAATGTCCTCTACCTTGGCGCCCCGGAGTACACCTTGCGTAGACTACAGATAGTGCAGAACTGTGCAGCCCGCACACTGTTACAGCTGCCATGCAGACAAATCAGCCAAACCTGGTCTGATCAGCCTGCACTGGCTGCCAGTGCGACAGAGAATCATCTTTAAGGCCATGTGTATTGCCCATCAGGCCTTTTGGGACACAGGACCTAGGATTACCCGGGACCTAGTAAAACAGTACCAACCCAGCAGAAACCTTCGATCTAGCCAGGCCTTTATGGATATAGTTCCGAGAATAAAAAAGGCAAGGGCGGGCGGCAGGACATTCACCCATAATGCCTCCAAGATCTGGAACTCACTTCCTCTTCTTCTTAGATCCAACCCTAATCTCTCCTCATTTCGGAAACAGCTGAAGACTTTTTTGTTTAACTTCCCTCAGCAATTTCAGCAAGTTACCTCTGTGAAGCAATTCCTATTCTGGTCTCTAGCGCTTGGACGCCTCTGGGCAGCAACCGCGCTCTATGAATCTACTTTTCATTTCATTATTGCACTTTGCTTACATTATTGTTTTTAAAAATCTCTCTACAGTATCCTCAGCAAACAAGCAGTTCTTCTCTTTCAATCGCTGTGACCATCAGTGAAGTACCAATATGCTCCATGTATTGTAATTGTAAACCCATATTTCTACACCTAGACTTCCTTCACTAGGGCAGGCCATGATGACACTAGTGATCCCATAGCTAGTGCCTTCGCCAAGCGTAACCACCTTGAACATGCCATGGTGCAACTTCAGTTACTACCCTCACCCACATACACACTACCCATTTATGTATTTCAGTATTTCAATAACATGTACATTATAGGGACATTGCAAGTCACTGAGGAGTTCCATACCCAAACATAGGAACGAGGTGGAAGGCCAAGTTCCTTTTTAAGGTTATGGAACTCTGAGGTGACTGCAATATCCTTATCACATGGGGGGGGGGGTACTTTATCTCATATAATACATGGTCAAACCATCACCTTTTCCACAAACTACTTAAAACTTGGTGAAAATGTTTGCAAAAATGAAGAATAAAATTGAAAATCTACTGCAAAATTAAACACATCATAAACCTGTTTGATATTTGTTGCAAACAGATATTTGAAACAGTTCAATACAAGTCAGTTTTTAAAATAAAAAGCTGCAGTAGCTCAGAACATGTAGGGGCATGCGGAAAGGTTTTAATTTTTAGGTCTCGCGCCTAGCGGTGCAGTGCCCAACATTGCTCGTGCAGCGAGAGACGTTTTGTAGGGGGTTTGAGAATGTACCTAGGAATCGCACACGCTTGTGCGTGTGCTTTTCCTTTTGGGGCACGCAATTGACTTTGCATGTGTCTTTTTGTCAAAGACTGGGAGAAAATTACAAAAAACAATTTGATGGACAGAATGTAGATCAATGTCTTACATTCACCCCAGTACAAGGATCTGGGCCTAAATCCATAGTTTTTTGCACTCCACACCACCCTGGGTCAGATAATGGCTTTATGCAAATCAGCTCTGACCCTGTGCCCCATGGGAACAGTCCAGTCCGAACTACAACAGCCATATCTTTCCCAGACCGGAATCAAGCATCTGAGGACCGGACCGGTTTCGAGGTAACACCTTTCATCAGCCCGGCTAGCTTGACTCCAGTGGTGTGGAGGCTCTGGGACCCACGTCTGAGCTACCCCAGTACACTCAGGGAGAAAATTACAAAAAACAATTTGATGGACAGAATGTAGATCAATGTCTTACATTCACCCCAGTACAATGATCTGGGCCTAAATCCATCGTTTTTTGCACTCCACACCACCCTGGGTCAGATAATGGCTTTATGCAAATCAGCTCTGACCCTGTGCCCCATGGGAACAGTCCAGTCCGAACTACAACAGCCATATCTTTCCCAGACCGGAATCAAGCATCCGAGGACCGGACCGGTTTCGAGGTAACACCTCTCATCAGCCCGGCTAGCTTGACTCCAGTGGTGTGGAGGCTCTGGGACCCACGTCTGAGCTACCCCAGTACACTCAGGGAGAAAATTACAAAAAACAATTTGATGGACAGAATGTAGATCAATGTCTTACATTCACCCCAGTACAAGGATCTGGGCCTAAATCCATCGTTTTTTGCACTCCACACCACCCTGGGTCAGATAATGGCTTTATGTCAAAGACAGCACGCAATTGGCCAAACCCGGGCGCATTGCTGGCCTATTGGTGTCTATTACGCGCACCGCTGCCATGTGGTTTCAATTATCGTGCCAGGACACTGGCACGATAATTGAAACCACATGTCTCGCTGTGGCGTGCGCGCGCGCGCGCACCACTTGCAGGCTTCTTCTTTTTTGCATCCATTTCACAGGGAAGCAACTAAATGAAAGAAAGGTGGGCTGCTTGCGCGCACCACTCGCGTATGTCTGGTGTACATTAACTGTGTGAAATGGAGACGCGGATTATAAGATGTCACATGAAGCTGTTGTAGGACTTGACCCCCCCTCCATTTCTTGCCTGTTAGGAGTGTCTGGTAGGCTCTGTTGAGTTAGTAAAACAGTGTAAAGGCCTGTTATGAGTCTGTTCACACACCGTGGGATGGGGCTGTGTGTATTTGTAACGGGAGCGCTGCGGGCGGCTCAGCTTGCCCCATTTCCCTTGCTTGTCTTGAAGCGTTGTTAGTGAGCAAGGTGAGTTGGTTGTGGAGATTGATATTTCAAATCCTACAATCGCCGGGATGTAGGAGGTATTTTCCCCCGTTCGTTATTGTTAGCGTAAGGTCTTTGTCGCCTCTGGAAGGAGTGGTGATTTTTTTTTTTTATATACGCGTTGCAACATTTTCCTCTGTAGTGCTTAGAGGTTTCACTTGTAAACTTTAAGCGGGTAGTAGGAGACACCCGCTGCACTTCCTGTGTTACCGCATATCAGAGGTCTCCACAGGGCTTCTTTGCAAGGCTTTAAGTGGGCTGGGTCCTGCCGGTGCTGAGCACTAACAGTTCTAAAAAGCGGGTGCTGAGGCGGGTACCTATCGAGTTCTCCATTTTCGCCATAACCCTTGATGAAAAGAAAAAAGATGGTAACTCTGCTGTGCCACTCTTCTCTGCCTTTGATCTAACTTCAGAGACCCATTATAGATAGATCAGTCTCATTTCAGAAATGAAGTATTTTCAATATTCTAAACAAAGCCATAGTTGTTGCTTATTTTTCTTAAGCAACTGACACCATTGCCGAAGCCAATAGCCCTGGCTTGTTGTATGTTATTTGTATTGTTATATATTTGGATACAATGACAGTAGCAGCAAAATACCAGTCAGGTGGCATATAATGCTATGCATAGATTTTCAGTTTACGTGTTTTTAGCTCACGTCTTTAATTAAATCGGCCGCGCTCCTTTGAGATTTAACCCCACCCCCTCCTCCAGTGTTTTGACCCTCTTAAAGCCCCGATTTCTAGCTTTGATTTTCAGTGGTCTTCGGTCTTAAGCAGATAGTCTAAGCATATGTTCCGTCCTGGAGCGCTTATGTTCCTTTTGAGATTGAGGGAGGGGATCAACACTACGGCTTGTTGGCACATGTAGAAATGGGTAAAGAAAACGCGACAAACTTCGAAATCCCTGTTTTGCTGTCGCATGTTGAAAACGTGACTTTTATTTGCTTAAACTGTATTTGCATTCCTGGCTTTTGATTTCGCTCAAAGTATGTCACAAAGCTGGGCATTTACTTCTATGGTGTTTCTCTCTTCCACGCCACTCCAAAATCCCTTCTTACTCTGCTTTATTAGTGTGGGATTAGATTAACGTTGTTAAGTTAACAATGTTTTGCAGTGTCCCCAACGACATGGTTTTTCTTTCGGGAGTTGCCTGGTTTCTCTCGTTCCTTTGCTAGAAGTGCTGCACTGAACTGTATGTTAGTGACATTGTTCATGAGCCCGGCCCCCGTGGCCTTTCGTGGGGCGGGTGGGGTAACCACAACAGGCACAGTATATTGTGAAAAAAGAACCTTTAATTAGACGGGTCTGCACTAAGAAGAAACCATTCCCTTTCAGTGCCTTACATGCTATAGCCACCCCTCCTTGCTAATACAATGTCACTTCCTAACAACCCACACTTGAGCCACCCCAAATAAGCCCTAGACATTTGAAAATATCTCCCAGTCCCTTTACTCCAGCAATCTTCACTTTATGTGGTGTACCATCACTTGGCTTTTCCCTTATGTGCCCTCTTTCAGCTCTTCTCCCTTGTTTAATTAGCAGACTTAAACTGACACACACGCTGGCCGGACGTACGCTCACTGTTCCGGTTAATGTTGATTGTGGGCAGCGATGCACCAAACTACACAGGTTGGCAAAAGTACTTGCCCTGGCAGGTAACCGTCGCACAGCTCATCTGACCATCCTCACTGTGGCAGTAGCACTGTCCGCTTCACCGCATCCTGATTCCCGGGACCGCTCCACTCACTGTGCCGCTGGAGTAGCACCATTTACATGCAAAGCTTTACTTCTTTTTTTCCTCCCAGTACTGTAGGGAGGAGGGGGGCATTAGTTACACAATAGCAGGGGAGGGGTAATGTGTGTACTTATTTCTTTGCCTTCCCAGCGAGAAAATTGGCCTCAGGGGCGCCGGCCTGGAATTGGCTTCTGTAACCTAGGTGCTGCTTGCATTCCGCCCACCTTCCCCGACCCCTCTCCTTCGGGTTATTCCTGGAAGTGCTGAGGGAGCTGCTGGTAAGGGGTAGGACTTTTCTCAATTGTGGCTCTTTCATTTTTTTATAAAATATTTTTATTATGCTTTTCCCTGCAGTGTGTTGTACATGTCATTAGACAACATGCACAGTGTGAATAGATCTCTCCTTCACCTATTTTTTTTTTATATATCTGCTCTGTTTTGAGCCTTTGCTCTCTCTCCTTCTCCCCACCTCAATTTCTCTCCTCACTGTCTCGTTCTCTCACGTCCTCCTGTACCCTTATTCGCTCCCTTTGTAGATCACTTTCTCCTGCTCTTTCGTCTTGCCCATTGTCTTTTTAAAACGTTCCAATATGTATTTTTATGTTCTTCTTCTACATTTACTGTAAAGCCCTCTTTTCAGTCCGGCTTTCCCCTCCTCTCTCATATATTTATTTTGCAATTTGCTCTTTTTCTGCCCTTCCCTAAATTCGTTATGGTTTGTCCTTCTCTCTTGTATTTTTAGCTCTGTCGCACGTTGCTCTTCTCTGGGCTCCACTTTCTCTCTGCTCTCTTATACTGCCTCTTCCCATTCCTATCACTCTGTCCTCGTCATCTCCTCTTCAATATTTTTATTCTGTCCACCCTCTGTCATCTGATGTCATTTTGTTCCTGCAGTATTGCTTGTTGGCCCTGTTCTATCTGCTGCACTTTTTCTCTATCTCGCCTCCAGACTAATTCTTGTTCTGAAGCTCTCACCACCAATATTTTGTTCTGGTATCTCTCACCATGTATGTATGTATGTATGTATGTATGTCTGTCTGTCTGTCTGTCTGTCTGTCTGTCTGTCTGTCTGTCTGTCTGTCTGTCTGTCTGTCTGTCTGTCTGATATTTCTTGGTTTCACCGTCCCACCACTCTTTCTGCTGCTGCTCCCTTCACTTATTTCTGTATTTCTTACCCCTCTCCCCCCAAATTCCAGATGGATGTTTCCTTACACATATTTTTGGCCTTGCCTCATTTCTATCCTTCCTTCTCTCTCTCGCTCTACTCTTCTTACTGCAGCTGTCTCACTACATTTTCGTTATCAAGCCTCCACTCAACTGCCATTCGCTCTCTCTTGTCCTTGCACAGTGCTTTTTATCTGTATCGCCTCTGCCTCGTCACTAATGCCTTCTATTCTCTCTTCTCCCTCTCTCCTCACCAGTGTTTCAGCTCATTTTTAGGTCGAGCCTGTAGCAGTGCGCATACAAAAATGCAATGCAATGCAATAGCTATTGCTATTGGTGTTGCATTATTATTAGCAATGACAATATCTCAAACTTTAATAATGCGAGACCTATTGCATTGCAAATGCTTGTTCTCTTAAGGAGCGCAAAAAATAAACCTGTCTGTCGTTGTAAGCTATTGAAACAGAGCAGAAGAAAGAAAAGCAACAGTCTATTTGTTGCTTTTAACAGCTGCCTTAAATATTCTCTGGGACCTGACCTGCCTTTCACCGTGGCTGCTGGCTCTGGCAGCAGTAATTGTGACCTCAGAACTTGACTGTAATAACCTTTAAATAGTCGAGTTCTGACGTCTTTTCTTTATAATCAACGACTTGGTGAGTCACCAGTCACAGACTATAAAGAAATGAACTACTGCTGTTTATACAAGAAATACAGAATCCCATGTATTATAAGTACATATTTTTGTACAGGGTACCATGTGTAGAAAACCCTTGAAAATCATTGAGAATTATTCCAAACTACTAGAATTGAACAGTGAACAATTGTTGATGGTGTTTTCTTGTATGCACCATTCCAGAGATGCTCTGATTAAGCATGGGCGGAAAATCAGTTCCGCTCGCGAATTTTTGCGGATTTTCAGTAAATTCGTAATCCGCGAACGCTCGCGAATTTACCGAAAATCCGCAAATTCTCACGCAGCGGATTTTTTTTTCTTGGTGATACAATTTTGCGGCGTGCACTTACCGTCATTTAGCGTTTGCCGAGTTGTTTTTCTCGATATTTTGCGAGTGCTGCGCCATTTTGGATCTTGCTGCCGGACTTGCAAGTTTATTGTGTATGAAACTACGACAAAGCCGATTTAAAGTTTCATCTGTAAAAAGTATATAACAAAAGAAAGAATGTAGAAGAAAAGAAAAAGAAGAAAGGCAAGGAAAAAACATTAAATACCGGGACGCATCGTGAGAGTTCGCAATTGCGAACATGTAGGCAGCAACAATCTCGCGAAATTACAACATTTGCAATTCTGCACAAGAAATCCACTAGCAAGCAGCATAGACCTTCTGAAAATGATGATTTTTATCAGAATAACTCCTCAGGTTGACATTTGCCTGCACTTTTTTGGATTTGAGGCCTTTTGACTTTCTTTGGATCACTTTTGGATTAGAAATCAACTTTCACAAGTAAGTTTGGGGCATTACAGTTGCTGTTCTGCAGAAAAACGAGTTTTGCAAAACTGAAAGCACTCAGCAGGTACAAAAGTTCACTCATCATTAGTAACCATTCCCTGTAGTACTTCCTGAGGGGCCCCTCCAGAGTTCAGTTGCCTATGTTTGTTTGGGGCATTACAGTTGCTGTTCTGCAGAAAAACGAGTTTTGCAAAACCGAAAGCACTCAGCAGGTGCAAAAGTTCAAACTCATCATTAGTAACCATTCCCTGTAGTGCTTCCTGACTGGGGCCCCTCCAGAGTTCAGTTGCTAGTTGCAACAATTCTATGACCCTGCTCTGACCCTCACAGCAGGCTCATAGAATAGCTACAAGTAGGCCACAAAGGTCCTGGAAAAAAAAATTGCCCTGCAACAGAAAGCAAATTACAGATAAGGAAGCAGGTGCCAGACTAGAATTTTAAAACAGTGGCACATTAATAAATCAACCCCAAATTAATTTATGTCAGTTGAAGCAGGGCAGGTGTGCTTGCTTTCCCCCCCCATAATCTACAGTGATGATGAACCAGAGGGTGGCATTGATGTACCAGATGGTGGCATGGGTGAAACAGAGGGTGGCAGTGGTGAAACAGAGGGTGCAGGGAACCTGTGATGATGAACCAGACGTAGAAACAACATAGTCGCGACCGTTGCGAGCCGACAAGTAAGTTCGCAATTGCGAACTGGTACAAAACCCTTGCGAACTGGCAGAAACCCTTGCGAACACAAAAAAAAAAATCCGCAAATTCGCGAGAGTTCACGGATTGCGAGTTCGCAAATACGCAAATTTGCGAACGCCAGATTTGCAAAATTCGCCCATGCTTAGCTCTGATCCAAACAGTTCAAGAAATTAGTAATAATCAAAGATTCATAAAAAAAAATAAACAGGAACATATGGTTCATCTTTAATCAGTTATATATATCAGTTTGAAACAGTTTGCAACTTGTACTTTAAAGGAGTAATAATAATAATAATAATAATAATAAACACATTTGTAAAGTGCATGGTTACACTAGGCTAGTGTGTCCCTGCGCCGTGGTGCTGAAGCAGTTTGTCCACTGCTGCGCTGCCACATAGCGGAAGGAGGGTCCCCCCCATCCTTGCTCTCCTGATGGTAGGAATACACACCTACCCCGTCCCGCTAGATCTTAGTTGACGGGTCAGGGAATAGGGAGTTAATAGGTCATGCACGTAGGTGGGGTCCTTCCTTTGTATGATATGATGGCTCACACACAGAGCCTTGAACAAAACTCTCTCCCTAATCGGAAGCCAGTGTAGAGTGGCTAAGGCCCTCTTAGAAGAGGCTCTCTTAGGAAGCATTAAGACCAGGCGTGCTGCTGTGTTCTGGATACGTTGAAGTCTCTGAAAGCATTTAGCATTTGCTCCCAGATACAGTACGTTCCCATAATCCAGACGCGATGTCACCAGGGCATGCACCATGATTTTCCTGGCTGCAGTAGGCAGCACAACAAGAGTTTTCCAGAGAATGCACAGGACAGGCGCCTGCCACTCACCTGGTATGGTGCTCAAAAGAGAGCTTCGTGTTCAACCATACCCCTAAGTTCTTAACCTGTTCGCAAGGCGTGGGGGTGGGTCCCAAAGTCTGAGGCCCCAATGCTGATGACCATACTGATGGTGCTTTCCCTATCACAAGAACCTCAGTCTTGTTGCCATTCAAATTGAGGCAGTTGTTCGCCATCCAGGACGCCAGCTCACAAAATTGAAGGCTGCCTTCTCCTGTGCCTGTGTAAGGGACACCACCAGTTGAGTATCGTCTGCATCGGACACAACATTGACCCCCGAATGTATCCATAATCTCCGACAGAGGAGTGACATAAAGATTAAACAGGGTCGGGATAAGGGTGAACCCCTGTGGCACCCCCTGTTTCAGCTTGATATCTTTAGAGTAGTGGGATCCCTGCACCACCTGGAAACTGCGCTCAAACAGGAAGGATTCCATCCATTTCAAGGCGCTACCTGCCACACCTCCCTTTCTAAGATATTGTAGCAGGGTGTGATGGGCAACCGTGTTGTATGCAGCACTTAAATCTAGTAAGATTAAGGCCGCCGTCTGACCCTTGTCTACATATTTCCGAATGGTCTCTGTAGAAATAAGCAGAGCGGATTCGTTCGAATAGAGGGCCGGAAATCCGGACTGGGTAGGATGAAGTAGGTTATGTTTGCAGATATGCGCCATCAGTTGGAAATAGCACGTGCTTTGAAGTGTCCATGTGGAATGATCTATGTAGGCCAAACCTCACAAAAAGAAAGAGTGAGAATAAAGGAGCATAAATCCAACATCAGAACATTAAGACAAGGGTAGTGTGTAATGTTCATGAATATAATCATACCATACCTTAAATGGAAATTTCAAGTTTGTGAAGCTGTCTTTTTATACAGAAGAAGACTTAAAAGGGTTGAAATGAAGTACTAAAAAGAGTTAATGGAATCATAATTTTTCTTTATAAGAAACAAAGGTCAGACAAATAAAACAACTCTGTACAGATAATGAACAAAAGTAAATGGCAAAATTCAAATCTGACCTGGTTTGTAATCAGAAGAGAAGGCAAGAATTTTAAATGGCGGATTTGGCAATTGTGTGATCTGGAGAGAAATGCTGATATGGTGAACACAGAACACGTATATTGCGTTCACAAGTTTCATCTAAGAGACTCAGGCCTACAATTATTTTTTTGACATGTTGAAAGCATTACAAAATTCTATAAAATTTTTTGATTTCTTTCACTGTTTTTATTGCGCTGTAAAAATCTAATAATAAATACATATTAATTTCTGAAATCCAGCAAACATTGTATACCGAAACTGAGTTGGCAAAAATAAATATCGAATAAAAGTTATATATGAATGCATTTGTGGGATTAGTTAACTGAAAGAAAGAAATATTTCCCAGCGAATGTCCTCTTTAAACGGAACAGGAGTTCCGGTTCTGGTTTATATTTTGGATTTATTTTCAGTGGATAGAAGACCAAGAGGAGCACCTACTATACAAATAGTGTGGCAATGAATTACCTTTTCACGTGGGTTTATAAATGAGCCTGATTGACTTGTAGTACTACCCAAGTACTTTGGGTTGTTAATTTAATGAACTGGAAATTACTTGCACTTTTGTGCCAGTGGGTTTGTCTAGCTCTCCTTGAGCATCACGTTTCTTTTCTCTATACTCCATTTGTGGAGGAGAACATATTTTACATTCTTGGCTTCTGTCCAAACCACATTTGCGCCTATATAGTAAGTTTTTGTGTGCACAGTTTTACCTGCATGTGACAAGATATTGTGGATACAAACTTTTGCCTTATATCGCATATACGTTTTAGGTCAAGCCTAGCTCAGCGTGCATGCGCTAGTCTGCGAGGCATTGTGTATCTGGTATGTGAGGGCAAAGAAACTCCCGTCTTTCCTATTGGCTTCTATTACTGCCTTTCTGCAATGGCTGCTTTTGTTTGGTGGATATGCAGCCTGATTCATGTAGGCAATAGCGCTCGCAAAAGGGCCAGATTCTGAGAATCTGGCCCTTTGCGAGTGCGATTTTTGCATTTGGTATTCATGATACCAAATGCAAAAATCGCTATTTAAGAAGTCGCAAATATGCGAGGAATAGCATTTAAGGAATCTCTATTAGAGATTCCTCAAATGCTATTCATGACACATCCTCAAATTGCGATTTAGCACTTTTGGGGCCGCTATTTACCGAGAGGTCAGACCTGTCGGTAAATAGCAGAAACTCAGAAAAATGCTTTTAAAAGCATTTTTCTAAGTTGCATGTTGCACACACACATGTCCTTTGGACATGTGTGTGCGCAACACCTGTCCAAATGTGCATTTTAGGGGTGCTACAGGGCGTCCTTTGGACACCCCTGGCACCCTTTCAGTCGCTATCTCATTTGCGAGTAGCAAATTGCTACTCGCAAATAAGGGATACTCCCCATTCATTCCTATGGGCCTCTTGGCCCATAGGAATGAATGGGGAGTATTTGCGAGTAGCAAATTGCTACTCGCAAATAAAGAACATGTAGGAATCGCTATTTTATTAGCAATTCCTACATGAATGCCGTTTTGCGTGTCCTCAATAGCGAGTCGCTATGATTCGCTATTAGGGACACGCAAAACGGATTGTACATGAATCAGGCTGATGGTGAATTAGTCTTGCCTTTTGCCGTTTTGGACCCCCCCAGGGCGATTGCCCCTGTTACTGTGGCAGTACTCTGTTTTTCATATTTATTTGTTCCTGCACACTCTCTTTTCCTTTCCCTTCGCTCCTCTTCACAAACGCATTGATAGTCCCTTCTGTCTGCCTGTTTGTGGATTTCACACTCCCTCCTTGCACTCGGAGCCCTCCCCCACCATCCAAGCCCACACACAGCTGTTTCTCTCATGGCAGAGAGGCCTCACACTGGAGTCCCCTCACCAGCACTCCCCTTTGCCTGCCTCTGTTTGCTTAGGCAGTGGCTGCAACATGTACAGGTGGCTAACCCTTTCTTTCCCCGTTTCCCTTGTCCTTGTGTTCAGCTTGTGAAGCCTTGGTGCATGTCCTGGCCAATGTATGCAATAGATGTTTCTTCACTCACTTTCTCTCTCTTCTAGCCTCTTTCCCCCTCCCAATCTAGTCAGACGGTCCTCACACTCACCCTATGCAGCGCCACTCCAAGCAGTGACACTCAAGGCATTGTCATTCTAGGCAGCGCCACTTTGCTCCATGCATTGCCACTCCATGCAGCGCCACAGCGCTCCACGCAACTCCACTCCATGCAGTACCACTCCACTCTGAGCAACCCCACTCCAAGCAATGACACTTAAGGTGATGTCACTCTACACAGCGCCACTCCAAACAGCACCACTTAAGGCAGCCTCACTCTCCACAGCGCCACTCCATGCAACACCACCCATGTAACGTTACTCCGCTCCACGCTGCTCCACTGCATACAGTACCACTCCCCTCTACGCAACACCACTCAAAGCAATGACACTCAAGGCAACACCATTCTACCCTGCGCCACTCAAGGCAACGCCACTCTACAAAGCACCAATCCACACACCACTCCGCTCCACGCAATGCTGCCCCACGCAATGCCACGCCATGCAACGCCACTCCACTTAATGCCACGCCATGCAACGCCACTCCACTTAATGCCACTCCATGCCGCAGCACTCCACACAACTGCATGCCGCACTCCACGTGACCCCAGTCTACGCAGCACCACTCTACGCAGCACCACTCTACGCAGCACCACTCTACGCAGCACCACTCTACGCAGCACCACTCTACGCAGCACCACTCTACGCAGCACCACTCTACGCAGCACCACTCTACGCAGCACCACTCTACGCAACACCACTCCACGCAACACCACTCCACGCAACACCACTCACTCCACGCAACGCCGCTCCAAGCAATAACACTCAAGGCAACGTCACTCAGTACAATGCCATTCCATGCACCGCCAAGCCACCCCGCTCTACGCAATGCCTCTCCATTTTACACAACTGCACGCAACACAAATTCACTCTATGGAACTGTACTCCATACAACTGCACTTCACCCTTCCCAACCCACTCCAAGCAGTGACACTCAGTGCAACACCACTCTATGCAATGCCGCTTCATGCAACGCCGCTTCACACGATGCCGCTTCATGCAACGCCGCTTCACACGATGCCGCTCCATGCAACACTGCTCCACGCAGTGCCACCCTATGCAGCACCACCCTACGCAGCGCCACTCTACTCCGCTGCACTCCACACAACTGCACGCCGCACACCATTCCACGGAATGCCACTCTACACTGCGCCACTCCACACAGCGCCACTCCAAGCACTGGCACTCATGGCAGCGCCACTCTACTTAGCACCACTCTGCGTGCCACTCTACACAGCACCACTCAATGCAATGCCACTCCAAGCTCTGACACTCCATGCAATGCCACTCCACTCAACGCCACTCCAAGCAACAAGACTCAAGGCAACGCCACTCAGTACAATGTCACTCCAAACACTGCCATGCTACCCGGCTCTATACAACGCCACTCCATTTTATGCAACTTTACGCAATGCAAATTTACTCTATGTAACTGTGCCCCATACAACTGTACAACACCCTACCCAACCCACTCCACTCTATGCAATGCCATTACAAGCAGTGGCACTCAGGGCAACACCACTCCACATAGTGCTGCTCCATGCAACATCACTCCACACTGCGCCACTCCATGCAACGCCACTCTGCTCCATGCAGCGCCACCCTATGCAGAGCCGCTCCACTCTGCTGCACTCCTTACAACTGCATGCCACTCCACACAATCCCACTCTACACAGCGCTACTTCACGCAACGCCACTTCAAACACTGGCACTCATGGCAGCACCACTCTACGCAGCACCACTCTATGCAGCGCCACTCCACGCAGACCGCTCCATGCAACTCCACTCAGCACCACCCTTTGCAACACAGCTCCACTCCACACAACTGCACACTGCACGCCACTCCAAAAGATGCCACTCTACACAGCGACACTCCACGCAATGCCACTTCAAACACTGGCACTCATGGCAGCGCCACTCTATGCAGCGCCACTCTACGCAGTGCCACTCTACGCAGTGCCACTCTATGGAGGACCACTCAACGTAGACCGCTCCAAGCAACTGCGCTCCATGCAGCGCCACCATTCGCAGCGCAGCTCCACTCTACACAACTGCATGTCAAACACCACTCCACACTATGCCACTCTACACGGCGCCACTCCATGCAACACCACTTCACACACTGGCACTCTACGCAGCTCCCCTCTACCCAACACCACACTATGCAGTGCCACTTTACGTAACCCCATGCAACGCAACGGCACTCCATGCAACACCGCTGTAAGCAATAACATTCAAGGGAACACCACTCAGTACAATGTTACTCCACACACCACCACGCCACCCCACTCTACATAACGCCATTCCGTTTTACTCAACTCTACGCAACACAATTCACTCTATGCAACTGTACTCCATACAACTGCATTTCACCCTACCCAACCAACTCCATTCTATGCAATGCCGCTCCACTCTACGCAGCGACACTCTACGCAGCGACACGCTACGCAGCGACACTCTATGCAGACACTCCCGCAGTGACACTCCAAGCAACGCCACTCAGTACATTATCACTCCAGACAACACCACACCACCCCGCTCTATGTAATGCCACCCTGCTATACGCAATGCCACTCCATTTTATGCAGCGCCACTCAACACAAACCTAATTCACTCTACGCAACTGTACACAATACAAGTGCACTTCACTATACACAACTCACTCCACTCTATGCAGTTACGATCTAAGCAGGGACACTCAAGGTAACGCCACTCTATGCTAAGCTACGCCACTCCACTCCACACAGCCCCACTCCTCGCAATGCCACTCTGCTTCTTGCAACGTTACTATATGCAGTGCCACTCCGTGGCACACAACATCACACCATGCGTCACCAGTGTACTCTATGCAATGCCACTCCATTCAACCCCACTCCACGCAACGCCGGAGCACTCCACGCAACTGCACGCCACATGCCACTCCATACATCTCCACTCTACACTGCACCACTCCATGCAATGCCACTCCAAGCAATGGCACTTATGGCAATGCCACTCTACACAACTGCACAGTGCACCCAACTACACGCAACACCACTCTTACATAATGCCACTCAACACAACCCCATTCCAAGCACGGACACTCCACGCAACTCCACACAACGCCACTACACGCACGGCACTCCACGCAGGAACATGCTGCTCCACGCACTGCACTAAAAACCAAAACACATACTTATAAACATTACCATTTACAACGTCGACAGTTCTAACTCTAAAAAAATGGGCGACCTATTGCAATGAAAATGCTTGTTTAATATACTATTGTGAGCTGCCGTTATAGGTGCACTACAGTTGGTATGTTTGTATGCATACCATGTTATTCTGAAAACACATGTATCAATCAATCAATCAGTTGATTTCTAGTGCTCTGCTGGTCATCCGTGAGGGTATCCAGGCACTCACTTGGGTCTAGTGGTTCAGTCGAAGAGCAAGGTCTTCAATGATTTTCAGAACGCTGTAAATGAAGGGGAGGTTCGGAGGAGTAAGGAAAGATTGTTTCACATCTCTGCTGTGATGTAGGAGAAAGAGAGTCCACCACTTCTGAATCGGTGGACAGGGGGGTGATTGCAAGTGCAAGGGAGATAGAGCTGAGGTGGCTGGCGGTAATTCAGCTGGTGGTTGATGTGTGTGGGGCCGCAGTTGTGAAGGGCTTTGTATGCGTGGGCTAGTAATTGACTCAGTTTTTTGAATTCCATGAGCTCCTACATCCCTTTCAGTCAGGTTTTCGGAAAGGCTTTTCAACGGAAACCACGCCTCTAGGAGATACTGAGATGCTGCGCAGTCATTTAGATGCAGGTGACACTGTGGCACTCATACTATTAGATCTGAGTGCCACTTTTGACACTGTTTTTCATACTGTACTATTGCAAGCATTACAATCTATTGGTGTGGTTGGGCCCACCCTAAAACGGCTGGAGGACTTTTTGGAGGATCGCACATACCAGGTCTTTTCCTCGGCTGCAACGTCCAAAACCCACACGTCCCCCTACAGGTTACCTCATGGCTCTATCCTTAGCCCCTTATTATTTAATATATATGTGAAATCTTAGGCTGATATCGCCACCGAGTCAGGGTTGGCGATCTTTTCTTATGCTGACGACACCCAAATAATCTTCTCCCTTTCTGCTGAAGGAGCATCTAAGGTCTCATCCCTTCAATCAGGGCTGTGTAAAATTGCATGGTGGATGCAAGCCAATTCATTAAAACTTAACAGGGAGAAGACTGAGGTGTTGATACTCGGGAAGAATAAAGAAGTATGGGGTCCCCAACACTGGCCATCTGAATTGGGCCCCCTTCCTCAGCCCGTCCAAATAGCACGCAATTTAGGATTCTATGAAACATCAGGCGGTAACAGTGGCTACAACCTGCTTTGGCATCCTTAAATGGCTCGGGAACATTTTGTGGATGTTGCCAGGCTCTACCCAGAGAACGGTAGTCCAGGCTATTGTCATCTCTCACTTGGACTATGGCAACATCCTTTTCCTGGGAGCCAATAAGGATATTATACATAAGTTACAGGTTGTACAAAATGCTGCAGCCCGCCTACTTTGCCACATTCCGAAATTTGAACCCATTGCTAGCTCTTTACGAGAACTTCACTGGCTCAAGGTTGAAAACCGCATCAAATTTAAGACCTTAACCTTTATTTTTAAAATCAAAACCGGCAAGGCCCCTGAATACTTAAATACTATTGTTCCTCAATATGCCCCAGTATGTTCTCTCCGTTCATCCACTCAATCGAGATTCACAGTGCCTTGGCATAGACTGTCTCGTATACGCAGCAGATCCTTTTCCTGCTTAGGCCCTACTCTGTGGAACTCCCTTCCCCTATCGCTAGCACAAGGGACTACGTTTGTCCATTTCGTAAGTCACTAAAATCATGGCTATTCAATCAATAAGCTTCCTCTTTTCTCATTTTTTGCACCTTTCAGGCAGCGCCTTGAAACCCTTGGGTAGCTGTGTGCCTTACAAATTTAAAATAATAATAATAATAGTAGCTTGAACTTGCATCTTTCTATACTGGAAGCCAGTGGAGTTCCTTGAGGTGAAGGGTGATTTGGGTTTGTCAAGGAAGGTTGAGGACAAGTCTGGCATCTGCATTCTGTATGTCCTGAAGTCTATGGGAGAAGTGAGCTGTGATTCCAGAGTAGAGGGCGTTGCCGTGGTCCAGTTGCCTGTAAATGAGTTCTTGGTTGATGGTGAGCCATAAGCTCTGGGGAAGCCATTAGAAGATGTTGCATAATATAAAGAAGCAGGAGGAGGAGACCGAGTTGGCCTGGGTTGTAATGGTTAGCTTGCTGGCCAGGATGATGCCGTGGTTCTTTGCGCAGTCGTCCCAGGGGGTAGCGGTTCATCCTGGAGATCAGTACCTCATTTTGTCCAAGTTAAGCTTTAGGCGATTGTTACTCATCCAATCGTTGAGCTGGTCATGCATTTGTGGAAGTTGGTCCTGGTGGTGGAGTCCTCGGAGAGGGAGAAGATGAGTTGCATGTCATCAGCGTAAGAGATGATGTTGAGGTCTTGGAATTTGATGATGTCGGCCAGTGGGGTCATTCGGGTATTGAAGAGAGTGGGACTAAGCAACAAGCCTTAAGGTATCCCACAGGTGATTTCTTTGGGTTCGGAGGTGAAAGGTGTCAGGCAGACTTTCTGTGTTCTTCTGGTGAACAAGGAGATGATCCATTTAAGGGCAGCTCCTTGAACGCTGATGCTGTGCAGCCTTGTGATGAGCATGTGGTGTGAGACCATGTGGAAAGCAGCCGATAGGTAGAGAAAGATAAGTGCTGCTGTTTCACCTCGCTGAGGACAGTTCGGGTGTCGTCGGTGGCTGGGAACAGTGCTGTCTCTGTGCTGTGGTTGGTGCAGAAGTCAGATTGGGAGGTGTTGAGAAGATGGTTCTGTTCCAGGAGCTTGGTGAGTTGTCTGTTGATGGCCTTCCCTAGGACCTTAGCCAGAAATGGGAACAGGAAGATGGGCTGCTAGTTGCTGATGGTTTCTTTAGTAGCGTGTTGACTTTGGAGTGCTTCCAGCACTTGGGGAAGGTGCTCATGGCTATTGATGCTTTGAAAAAGGTGGCGAGTTTGTGGCTGATCTTGGAGCCTCCTAGTTTGAAGACGTGGTGTGGGCAAGGGTCGACTAGGGCTCCTGAGTGGACAGTGTTCATGATGGAGGTGGTTTCCTTTGTCCATGCGGTCAATCAGTTACTTGTGGTGGTAGCACGGTGGATGAGTTGGTTTAAGAAGTCAATGGGCTTAGACTGGGGTTTGATGTTCTTGTAGATCTTGGTGATCTTGTGATGGAAGAAATTGGCGAGGTTATCGCAGAGTTCCTGGGAGGGCATGATGTTGCTCGCTGTGGTCGCGGGGAATTCTCTGATGATTTTGATAAGCTCCTTACTGTTGTTGGAGCTGGTTTCGATGTGTGTGGCACGTGCGGTTTTCTTGGTCACTCGTACTGCCTGTGGTAGATGTTGAGGGCTGTTTGAAGGAGGTCTTGCCGGTGATGTCTTTGCTAGTGTGCCATCCCCTTTCCAGTTGTTTTGTAGTTTGGCGTCCTCTCTTATCATCTTTATGCCACCTCGGGGATCTTGAGGAGGTGTTGCCCAGTAGCCATCTTGCGCCTCTGTAATCTCATTTGCAGGTAGTGCACTCATTAACCACATATTGAAGTCGCCTGATATAATGTCCTTGCTGGGCTTCTCCGATCTAAGACCTAAAGTAATGTTGATCAGCTGGAGTTTGGGTTGATATAAACTTTTACCAAAGTGATTTTCTTGGGTTGGCCATTGGAAGTTTTGAGAGATTAATCTACTACTTGTAGCCCTGCATCGTCACTGTCTTGTTCACAGGATTCAGTTACGCTGCTATTGGATACATATAAAGTCAGACCGCCCTGCTGCTGCTATACTTTTGTTTTTTATAGCAGGAATTAAATGGTTTGTGTATCCCTCCAGTTGGTAAGCCTTCTTTGACCAGGTCTCTTGCAGTAGCACAGTTTGAAAAGAACTGAGATATAGAAGGATTTCCAGGTCTCCCAGTTTGTTTGCCAATCCATTGATGTTCCAGGAGCATATCTTGAGTGCCAGATCAGAGGGACTAATTAGAGGGCTCTTTTGTCAGCATAGTGATCTAGTTGAGTTGAGGTTTCCCGACAGCCAGTCCCAATTGTCTGTCGCTTCTGGGAAAGTGGCTGACTTTTCGTGGTGACCGCTAGTTTGCTAAGTTACAGCAGGACAGGAATTTGCTTAATGCGCCTCTAAGGACCAAGTAAACCAGTCTGGGCTAAGTCGGTGTTCTAACCTCTTTCATCACACCTTCGAGAATATGCGGGTATACAGGTTCCCTTGATGAAGTCATGATAATCCCCCACTGTTTGAAAGTATCAATATATCTCAGGACCTTCAGGGCCAACTCGGTAGAGCAACGAAATGACCAAGGTTGACCTTGGTCATTTCATTGTTCTGTCCAGGTACTTGAGCAATAAATTCAATAGAAATTGATGCCTTACGATGTGACTTCTCCAACCATGCTCATTGATCGGAATAGCTTGAGGATGTTACCTCAATTTAGAATGTCAAAAAAAAATTCTGGACTTGTATTCCAGATATAATCGTGGCGCAAGCAGTTACAGTTTGATCGTGTGTAGTGTCTAGGCAGCCATCATGTGTTTTATTAATTGTTCGTAACCATACTTATTAATTGTTCGATCAGCCCTGTCCGGATGGGAGGGGGTATGAGATAAGTTGTGGAATGGCGGAGCATGCCGATCGTGGGATTCTCCCATGAGTACAATTCTCCCATGAGTACAAGGAATGTGACTGTTGCCACACTATTTTAGCTTGATGCATTGTCGAGAGGAAGAACAGCCCCCTTTGTGGGAGTAAGAGTCTGGGTTCGACCTACCCATTGTAGATAACAGAAGGGGCGATGAGTGGTGCTCGATTATGCTTATTGTGGTCCTTTGACGTCATGTTGGATGCTTTCTTGGTTGGTTTCCGAGATTTTGGGCATTTGGTGCTCAGTCATCCCATACTTGTTGCCATGCGAGTTGCTCAACCAAATGCTAGGGCCCCCAGCCAAGTTGTTTGGGCCTGGAGTAGACAGGTCGCGCTTAACTGATGTTACAAAGGTTGTGAGGGGAGCCCATTTCTCTATCATGACTTGCTCAATGGCATCTTGTGGGGCGCTTGCTTGGAAAGATTTCACAGTGTTGATCTTGTGAGGCATGGGAGTGAGCTGGGAGGTTGTGCCTGCAACTTCAGAAACCTCTTCTTCTAAGTAACTAGAGGGATTTTGTTCTTTTACCAGGGCGACGAGGGCTGAACTTTTCCCAGTATGGAAAATTGGGTAGGGCACCATATTATGATTCTGAATTATATTTTTATTTAGGCCCTTATCTTTTTTTTTTATCTCCTTCGTTTGGGCACTCCTGCTGTGAAATGTTCCCTACCAGTGTCGCTAGAACCAGCTAAAGAGGAGGATACTCAGACAGGTGTCTTCAATGGCGCTGTGTGTTGAAATCAGTTGCTGCGGATTCCTAACCTCAGCTGCCATGGCTATGGTTTGTGCCATCTCCTTGACCGGCCTGGTTTCCATTTTCATTTTTCTCTTCTTGCTCCCAACCTTTGTTCTTTTGGGGTTTCACATTGGCCACTTCCTTCAAATTGCCCACTAACTGTGTCATCATTTCTGGAAGTGTGCATAGCTTATCAAGAACCGGGGAGCAATTGCATACATCGCTGAGCCCCTCTGCATCCACCTGAGCCCTTTTTATCAGATTATTTAGGTTTGAAACCTATTCATCGGTTCTGGCTACATACAAAGCTACAGTATTCAGGAGGCTGATCTGTAAGTCAATGTTATTGAATTGAAAAGACATTGCCTCCACACAGCTCTGCAAGATGGTAAGTGTGGTACCCAGGGAGACTCTTGAGACCCGTGGGGTTCCTCTTGTTGAACTCCAGGGGGGCTTGAGTTTTTAAGCGCTTCATTGCCATAAGAGGTCAGCATGTTCTAGATCGGTCTTTTACAAGGGATCATGAGTCTTCCTTAGTATGAGCCGATTAATTTGACCCATTTGCCTGTGATTTTTTGCATCCTGTATAGGCAAAGACGCCTGATGGTAGCGATGCTCCCTCTAGTTGCTCCGGTGTCGTCGTAGTGAATCGTGCCTCATGTCCAGGGGCTACTTGCTTCTTCTCTTCTTCCTCTATCTGAGTAATTAGATGAGACAAGTCTTCCCCTTTCAGTAACGAAATGAATGAAGACTGCATTGAATCACCCACAGCCTTGGATCTTAAGTCAGCCTCCCTGAGTATTTTATCTGGCTCCTCTTGTTCTACTTGATCCCAGGGGCTAAGGTGAATGCTTGTGATGAAATGAGCAGACTGTTCCTCATCTCTGCCCAGGGTGTAGCATCCTACCTTTCCATGTTCCATTTAGAATTGTTATGGTTCTTTCTTACCCCAACATTCCATGTACTAGAGATGTACAGTTAGACTGAGTACTTGTTGCTGATGGTTGTATAAGCTGTCTCCTGCCAATAAACTACTTACAAACTTCTACCTGCCTCTGTAAGTTACAACATAATCTTGGCGACGATCGGGATATAGAAGCAAGAGAAACAAGAAAAGTAAATAATCCACTTCTTCAAGATTTTTTTTTTCTTTCTCTTGAAATGAAGTTTTGAGACAGCGTTCACCGTGTCAATTAAGGACAATTGAAGGTACTCATTGTATTTATTTTTCTTTCTCTGTGTAAATTGATTGCACCAGCGGCAGCTTTATGTTATTTTACGTGCCCTGATTGCACCTGCGGCAGTTTAATTACCTCTGTACCACTCGTAATTTTACATTTGAAGCGTCTAAAACTTGATATTGACATTTCTGTCCCTTCGTGTGAAACTGCGTCGAAATCTCTATTTGCCCGACTTTTTCACACATTTTTCATAACTTTTTGAGTGTCAACCCTAATATGCATCTTTTAAAAACTTACTGAAGTCATTCGGCCTCGAGCTTGGAGCTTGGAGCTGGTTGTTCAGCGCGCCTGGATTTCCGTTCTCTTCACTGTTCCACTATTCAACTTGCTGTGTAATCACGTAGCGCAATCGTCATTTGCCACGTCCTCACGCATAATCTTATGCTTGCGTTCCAGCGGCCATCTGAGGTTCCGTGACAATTGTAAGTGGTGTTTTTTTGACTCGCACGAATGTGGTCGAGTCTAGTATCTATGAACCGCAAATGACGAGTTTAGTAAGTGTGCGCAGTTTCGCTGTGCTAACTTAAACCGTTCGTCTGTTATGTGGGTTTCTCATCTGTACCCACGGGTTCCATCTTAGATACGGCATCCATTTTGTCTCTTGCCCTCAAGTAGTCAGCGAACGGACGCTGTCCGCTTCGCGACCCTGGGACTCCCAAGATATGGCGGAAGACGCATGTTCTTTGTAAGTGTCTTTATGACGAGGGGGATGCTACTGTAAGGCAGATGGCGCCGCTCGAGGCTCATCTTGCCGCATGGACTTATTGTCTCAGCCGTGCATCTCATTAGGCACGTCCCTTTGATGCCTGTATCTCGTGCTTCTCGACACTCCCCTTTTACACCCTTTCCGATCTCCCTACTGTCTCCGTCTTCCTCTGCACCTGTCTTCGTTCCTATTTCGATCTACTTTACTGCTGATTGGAATTTGCTAATGGTGGGAAGATGGGTTTTTACAGTTGGGAATCGCCAAATGTTTCCGCACTTATGTTCCGGATCTTGTGTGTTTCAAAGTGATCTAAGCGACCCCTCTGAGAGCGACTTGTGGGAACCAGGTTGTAAACTATTGTGTATCATGTTATCCTATGGGTAAAAACTGTATAAAAGGAGCGATCCACAAATACAATTTGAAGCAGTCTCCCCGAACTACACTCGATGTACTTCCTGTGACTTCTGTGTTCCCTGCAGTAAATAAACCTTGACTCTTTGACGCCGAAGGAAGTGTCCCGTGTCTCTGTGACTTGTACGCCGGAGCAGGTTACCCACGAAGGTTTCAGGTGTTGTGCCCTGGCACCGCTGGGTCCAAAGAACCCAGTCCTTCAGTTGGCGCCCAACGTGGGGCTGCATCAGTGGTACCGGTCCAAGCCCGACGATCGTGAGGAACTTCGTGTGAAATCTCCGAGGGAAGGTGCACCCCGCTTCATCGATCCAGTTGTCGAAATAAGTGGCCCGAAGACTTTTCCCGCGAAGATTCCCGCCTCCTAACGGCTGCGACGGACTGCTGCCCTGACTGTAGACCTGTTTTGGCGCCTGGCGTAGACCTTGGTATAGCGAGACGATTGACGGGCCTTCCTGAGGACGCCATTGATCTTTGAGTTAAGTATTTGTGGGTCGCTCCCAGAGTTCTTGGTTGTAGACACTTTAGCGAGTGTCTTTGTTGTAAACACTTTAGCGAGTGTTTTTGTTGTAGACACTTTAGCGGGTGTCTTTGTTGTACACGCTGTGTGAGTGTTTTTGTCGGTGACACTTTGCTAGCGTAACTTTGTTGTTGTATTTGTTTGACGACTGCAGCCGCCAAAGACCGAGGGTTTAGTTCTTTGCTGGGACTTGGTAAATCCCGAAATCCCGTAACCCTTGAAGTTTGTGAAACTCGGCTAGTGTGCAAGATGCCTGGTCGCAGTACTTTGTTCAGTTGCTTTAGACCTTGTGGTGCGGATTCCCTGCTGGAGGACTCGTGTCCGATACCTCCGGTAGGAACTCCTACTTATGACTTATATAGCAAACATGGGCTAGGCCCGATTGCTTTTAATGACTATTGGATAAAATATACAAAGAAAGACGGCGATCTTCGTTGGCCACCTCACGGTAGCTTCGAAGCGTCGATCTTAGATAATTTGGAAATAAAGTTGTTCGAACGTAAATCAAGGCCGGCCATGTTTGATGCCTTTCGGTTCTGGCGCAAAGAAGCCCGACAGAAAGAGATCAGACAAAATAAACGTAGTCAGCGAGATACTGTTGCTACTATAGTGAAGAAAGCTGAGCAGTTTCAGCGTGATAAGGAGGATAAGGATAAGGAAGTGTTTGAGAGATTACAGCGTATGTCCATAGACAAATGCTATCCTGTTTTGCCTACGGAGTCGGATAAGAAGGAAGAGGCAGTTGAGGATTCTTTAATGTCCTATCTTATGAAGTCGCCACCTCCGTACGTACAGGGTACCGCAGCTCCTGTGGTCCCTGCCGTACCTGTTCTTCCACCTGTAATTCCTCCACCAGTTCCTCAACCTGCACCTGCTCTTCCGACTGTTCCTGCTCCTTTGCCTATTTCTATTCCTACTGCTCCTCCGCTTCCACATACTCCTGTTCCCGCTACTGCTCACGCTACTGCTCCTGTGTTGTTAACCCCTGTTGCTGCTAACGTCTCTACTCCTTCTCTTGTTAGTCCTGTGTCTTACTCTTCTCCCTCTACTCGTAATCGTGATTCTCCCCTTGCGACAAACTTCTTTCAGTCGCTCGGACCTGTTTTTGGGTCTGCAGGTTCTGATGGTCCACAGAGACGTAGCCAGCTTCCTGGTAATAGAGAACGTGTTGCGCTATACAATATGGCGATGGGTTGGATGATAAACCCTGTTAGAAATCCACCTCGTGTTGTCCTCGAAACGTTTGATCAATTCAACATACCTACTCAGAGATATGTGTTTGATGAAATGTGCAAGTTCTTACATGATCAGATAGCGGCCAATGCGCCTGACGAGGTGCTGACCGCCCTGTCTGAACTCCGGCTTCAGTTCGCAACTGGACTGATAGTCGACACTAATGTCCGACGTGCTATTGAGCGGTTGCTATCTCTTCGTCCCGCTCCTATTCCTCATGCATTGTTCGTTGAGGACATTGAACAACGAGATGGGTCTGGCCAATATCCTATGCGTGAAGTTCCGCCAGTTTGGGTACCCGCTGATAATACTAATGCTAATGCTCCAATACCAGCACATTTCCAGAGAGTGTGGATACACCTCCCTTGGAAACGATCGGAAGTGCTTCAGGTGAAACAAACTTTGCCTGATCCTCGCAAAAATCCTGCGGGGTATTACAAAGAATTATCGCAGCTCGTAGACGCTACGATAATGAATCTGGCCGATATCGACATGTTGTTTGGCAATGTCGTACCGCAACCGGTATGGGCCAAGATTCGTCACCAAGATCACGCGAATGAATTAGGTGGTGATTGGGCTGCCATTACAGCGGCAGACGCTGGACAAGTGGCTGCTACTAAACCCGATCAGTTGATTGAACTTCTTCCCCAGCGAATCATTACATTAATGAAAACGCTTATGCCAGCTATGAGGGTAAATTGGGACAAGTTGTCAGCCTGTAAGCAGAAGAAAGATGAGAGTGTTTCAGACTTCTTTACGAGGTTCGAGGAAACATTCGTCGATCATAGTGGGCAGGATATGGGTACTGAGGGTGGACAGAGGTTGTTTGTGGATAAATTCGTATCGAACTTATTGCCCGACTTGAGCCATAAATTGAAAAATTCAGAAAGTTCATGGGCCGTTTCTACCTCAGCTCAGATATTGGCTACGGCACAATATTACGAAAATAGAGAAAAAGAGGAAAATGACCGTGCCGATAAAAAGACAAAAGAGCTGAAAACTAAAGTGTTGTTACAACAAGCATATCCGCCGCGTTCTAATCAGAATGCGTCTCAGCAGAATAGATCACAGTCGCAATCGCATCGATCGCAATCGCGTAATGATTCCTCTTTCAACAGATCTTCATTAGGGTACAATCAATGTGCTTATTGTAGACAGGAGGGACACATTAAATTCAATTGTCCTGCTTTAAATGATCGTAATAGTGGTAATTCGTCTAGAGGAGGTCGTGGTGGTGCACAGCACGCATCACGTGGTAGAGGTCGTGGTGCTCAGAATGATCGCTCTGACCATTCATCAAATTCTAATAATTGTTTCGATCAACGTGGATCATCGCAAGGACGATCTGCGCAGTACAATGTAGACGATTATTACGTCGATCAGGGAACTGACGACAGTAATTACTAGGACAGCCACAGACAAGGAGAGGGAGTGGTATCAGTTCCGGTTGATCAGAGAGGGCCTTATGTCGCAGTTGCTACATCGGGCGTCGTTGAGCCTTTTCTGTTGGACACTGGTGCAGCGAAAAGTTCTATCATGCATTCGAAACTCCCTGGCGCACCTTTGTCTGGCTTAACAAATGTTTCCGTTGGATTCTCTGGCGCCCCCGTTAGCAATCCAGTTTCGCGCCCTTTGCCCCTTAAAATTGGGCCACGTGAGCTCGAAGCTCCATTGATTTTGTCTACTGGTTGTGGCGAAAATCTTTTGGGTCTGGATTTGCTTAAACGCTTGTATGCGACTTTGTATTGTTCTCCTGCGGGTGTAAAGCTTACGTTAGGAGAGAGGGTAGTCTCTCCCATGTACTTGTCCCTCGATAAGCTTCCACCGGAATTGAGTTCTCTTCCTGCATCTTTGTGGGCGACGGGTCCAAACGATGTGGGCCTACTTGATATCTCCCCTTATGTTGTTCAGTTGAAATCGAATGTGCGATTGCCACGTATTCCCCAGTACCGTATCTCCCTTGATGGTGAACGAGCTCTGTTAGCGATCATCTATGATTTGATCGAGAAAGATGTCATTGAAGAAACTCGGGGAAACGTGTGCAATAGTCCTGTACTGCCCATTCTTAAACGTACTGATCCTACCAAACCGCCTGTTTATCGTTTTGTTATCGATTTACGGGAGGTGAATAAAATTGTGGTTCCTCAATTCCCTGTTGTGCCTGACATTACGGCGCTACTGACTCTGATTCCAGCTACAGCTTCATGGTTTTCGGTGATTGATTTGAAAAATGCGTTTTTCAGCATCCCGATTGCCGAAGAGAGCAGGGACCTTTTCGGTTTCTCTCTTGGTGGACGTAGTTTCCGGTTCAAACGCGCTCCTCAGGGCTACTGTGAAAGTCCATCGATTTACAGTCAAGCTTTGAAGGGTCAACTGGATGCGTTTAGGTTGCCGGTTGGTGCGGCTTTAATCCAATACGTCGACGACTTATTGGTGGCTGCTGATACTCAGGACATTTGCAAAATTGCTACAGTGTCGTTGCTGCAACATCTCTGTGAGTTAAATCACAAGGTGTCACCTTCTAAACTCCAATATTGTTGTCAAGAAGTAACCTACCTAGGTCACTTATTGTCAAAGGAGGGAAGGAGATTGACCCCAGAGAGAATTGCAGCGATTGCACGAATGGCTGTGCCAACAACCCAAAGAGATGTGCGTGCTTTTCTAGGTATCACGTCGTACTGCAGGCAGTGGATTCCAAATTTTTCATTGCTAGCGAAACCATTGGTGGCTCTTACGTGCAAGGATGTTTCGACTCCTTTACCATGGACGGAAGAATGTCAGAAAAGTTTTTCTGAATTACGTGATTCATTGTGTTCGGCTCCTGTGTTAGGTACCCCTGATTACAGTAAACCGTTCACGTTATACGTTCACGAGAGGGAAGGTTGTGCGTTGAGTGTCTTAACGCAACCTTTTGGTGGTAAGCAACGTCCATGTGCATATTTTTCCTCGACCTTAGACCCAGTAGCTAGAGCATTGCCGAGTTGTTTGAGAGCAACTGCGGCAGCTGCGGTCTCCATCCGACAATCAGCAGGATTGGTCATGGATAATATGCTTACGGTGATGGTTCCGCATGCAGTCGATACTCTTTTGAACCGTACGAAAACTCAGCACTTGACGAGTGCGAGGTTATCTGGGTACGAATTGACGCTCTTGGCAAGCCACATTCAGATAAAACGTTGTAATGTCCTAAATCCGGCAACTTTGTTACCAATTAGTGCAGAGTCAGATGCAGTAACAGAACATGACTGTTACTTGCGGACAGAGGAGGAAACAAAAGGTCGTGTGGACCTTAAAAACACCCCATTGGAAGACCCTGACGGCACCCTGTATGTGGATGGGTCATGTTTCAAATTGCCGAATGGTGATGTGACTACTGCTTATGCTGTTGTAACATTGAATACTGTTGTTGAGACTGCGAGATTGAATCAGAATTCTGCCCAAGCTGCAGAGCTGATTGCTCTTACTAGAGCATGTGTATTAGCAAAAGATAAACGTGTGAATGTGTACACCGATAGCCAGTATGCTTTCGGTGTAGCGCATAGCTTTGGACGATTGTGGCGAGAACGTGGTTTCTTGACGTCACATGGCACGAAAATACAGCATGGCCAGCTTGTGAACGATCTTTTGGATGCATTGACTTTGCCTGCTCAAGTTGCAATTGTTAAATGTAGTGCGCATCGTAAAGTGACGGATGATGTTGGTCGTGGTAATGCGTTTGCAGATGAGATTGCTAAGGAGACTGCCCGGAACCTTAGCACTCGAATGTATGTGACGAATTCGGTTAGGTGGCCTACAGAATCAAGTATGTGTGAGAATACTATAGAGAGTGTGAAAGCAATTCAGAATGAGGCCACCGACACTGAAAAGATGAAGTGGAAAGAAAGTACGGGAAGGTTGGATGTGAATGGTTGCTGGATTGATTTGTCAGATCAGAAAAGATGGATGTTGCCTGATGCGTATGTACTGGCCGTTGTGCAAATGGCACATGGGTTAGCACATATTAGCGCGAAAGGTATTTGCAAGTTGTTGGCTGATGTGTGGAAGAATGATGGAATTACTAAGTGTGCTGAACGTTTGGTGAAGAATTGTATGGTGTGTATAATGTACAATCCTGGCAAAGGAACCCCAACTCCCCCTGGCAGTTTTGCTCCTCCTTCGTATCCCTTTGAGGTGATCCAATTGGACTTCATCCATATGGAGCGATGCAATAACCTGAAATACGTTTTGGTTGTGGTTTGCGCATTCTCCCGATGGATCGAGGCCTATCCCCTCAAAGACAATACTGCTTTGTCTACTGCGAAAATCCTACTGAAGGAATACTTTCCTCGGTATGGAATGCCTAGAGTCGTGTGGTCAGATAACGGAAGTGAGTTTGTTGGAAGTGTGATGAAGAGTGTGTGTAAGGGCCTTGGAATAAATCAGAAATTCCATAGCGCCAATCATCCCCAGTCAGCTGGATTGGTTGAAGGGTACAATGGCACCCTTAAACTAAAATTAGCGAAGATTCAAGCTACGACTGGACTTTCGTGGCCTGATGCTTTGCCTCTAGCATTACTGTCAACTAGGGCGACTGTACACTCCCGAATAGGGCTCAGTCCCTATGAAATAGTGTTCGGCCGTCCTGCGAATGTGTGGGGGGTTCCTAGGCCAGGAATATTCTCTGATCTTGAGTTTCCGATGTTGATTGATTACTTACATGACTTGACTGCTAAACTGAGGTTAATTCATCAACAGGTTTACGACGCCTTGCCGACGCAGACGGAGGGTCCAGGCCACCAGCTCCAGCCCGGAGATTGGGTGGTTACCCGAAATTTCTCACGAAAAAACAATCTGGACCCTCGCTTCACCGGACCTTACCAGGTGCTCCTGGCCACGAGGACTGCCGTTCGTCTTGAGGGGCGGAAAAATTGGGTACATGCTACCCATTGTAAGCGAGTCCCTATTCCTTTGTCGGCAGACCCGTGGGTAAGGAAAGGCATTGCGTCAACAGAAATAGAAACATTGCCGGCGTTTGTACCTTTTAGCGACGCACAGCTTGTTGGAGAACCCTCAGCGCAGCAGAAAGCCACTGTTGAACATTTGTCAGCAAGAGACTCAAGACCAGACCAACGAACTGATCAGCAGGACGCTGTCTCTTCGACAGATCCTTTGTTCGACGTGCAGACACGTCCCGGGAAACATCGATATTCTTTGCGATCTCACACTAAGGACAAATAAAAATTTGCTTGCTTTGCTGAAATTGATAACTGCAATATCTTCGTTTCCCATGATCAACTTTGAACATTCGTATCATTGAAAATTGTTTTGTATATATATATGTATCAAGCTTCTTCCTTGTATCTTTTTCTTCCACAGCTGAGAAATATTGTGCTAATATATACATATTGTGTATTGAGGGCCGTAGGGCCGCACGCGTACTTCCTTCTGGACAGTAGGTCTTGACACTAGGTTAAAGACCGTCGGTTCCTAGGAACTCCTGGGGATTGACTATTGCTGCACAGAACGAAGTGCGTCAAGAAACGTTGCGGACGGTCGTAGGGAAATGGCATTTTCGAAGCTGAATGATTTGGAAGGAGCTCAGGCATATAGAGTCAAGCTGCAGAAACTTAGTCGTACGAAATGTTTTGTATCCCAGTTGTTTGTTTTGTTTTTAACTGCTTCTGCATTTTTGGCGGGTGGGGTGTATTACACTATGTCTTACTTTTTACTTCCTACCCCTACTCCTACTCCTTACCCTAACGTTACTTCTACTGCTACTACTGCTTCTCCCCATTCCTTTCATATTCTACCGGAACACGAACAGGCTAGACGTGCAGAATTCCGCAACAATTCCTTTATCCAGCTCCTCCATCAGCATCAGTTAGTGGTTAACACTACTAATTGTTGGGTGTGTGGGTTGATGCCACATACTACGGGTAAGGGAATTCCATATCTGGTGTTACCGTATAGTTCCCAAGGGTCAGCTCGAGCATTCCAAACGATGCTTCGAAGCGCACTAGGTTTCCACCCCTCTCCAGAACGTTCCCCCAAACCGGGTCCTACCTCGTGGCAGTGGGTGGTATCGATGATAATACAGGATTTGGAAGATGAGATCTATGATGCTTTTCTCATCCCTAAGGCAGAGGTACAAGCCTATAGGGCACCGGATAGAGGGGAATATAGTACGTTCACTAATGAAAAGCAGCTTAAAAGCTCGCCTCCGATATGGGTCGTACCCCACACTGGTAATTTTTGTATCGTGGGTCGTGGCTCGCAAGCCTCACTTGGAGTAAGTGCTTGCACTGAAAGTTACGTTCTGTCAATGTCCCCGATCCCTGTGCTTCTGGCTGCCAAGGGTACGTACTTCATCTGTCATGATCGTGCATATACATGGTTGCCCGCAGACTTCATGGGCTCATGTTTTGTTGCAAATCTGTTGCCTCCGACGTTTACTGTAGATGCCGATTATCATAAGACTAGAGTTGTACGAGGCGTAATTAGCGAAGAGGATACTGCCGGTCAAGAGGCAGGAGACTTTTTCAAGGGTTTCCTCCCGTTTTGGGGACCTATGGTTAATAGTAGGAACCTGAGACATTTGACTCGAGTGGTAGAATTGACAGCTAATGTTACTGCCAGTGCCCTTGGTAATATCACCACAGAACTTCAGGCGGAGAGACTTATGACGTTACAAAACCGTATGGTTTTAGATGTCGTCTTGGCAGATCGCGGTGGGGTATGTAAAGTGATCCATTCGAGCTGTTGCATTTTCATACCTGATAATGCCCCTACTGTCTATCAAGCCATCTCGAAGTTGCATAAGATCTCCGAATCCATACACGTGGACGTAGGGGATTGGACGCTGCTCGGTTGGTTTTGGGGCCTGATGTCGACTTGGGGTTGGAAGATTCTGACGATCATCGGGGTTGTGGTAGTGTTCCTGTTCACGTGTTGCCTTTGTGTGCAGTGTGGTCCTGCCTTATGTGGCCTCTGTGCTACAACGTGTATGAGACAACCACCTGCTACCAAGGGGAATCGCTCGGACAGATCTATGCTACAACGACATCTTGATGGTCTGATGAATATCGAATATGATTCCGACTAGTGCTTGCCTACATGAGGGCAAAAGGAGCGTCTGAGGTTCCGTGACAATTGTAAGTGGTGTTTTTTTGACTCGCACGAATGTGGTCGAGTCTAGTATCTATGAACCGCAAATGACGAGTTTAGTAAGTGTGCGCAGTTTCGCTGTGCTAACTTAAACCGTTCGTCTGTTATGTGGGTTTCTCATCTGTACCCACGGGTTCCATCTTAGATACGGCATCCATTTTGTCTCTTGCCCTCAAGTAGTCAGCGAACGGACGCTGTCCGCTTCGCGACCCTGGGACTCCCAAGATATGGCGGAAGACGCATGTTCTTTGTAAGTGTCTTTATGACGAGGGGGATGCTACTGTAAGGCAGATGGCGCCGCTCGAGGCTCATCTTGCCGCATGGACTTATTGTCTCAGCCGTGCATCTCATTAGGCACGTCCCTTTGATGCCTGTATCTCGTGCTTCTCGACACTCCCCTTTTACACCCTTTCCGATCTCCCTACTGTCTCCGTCTTCCTCTGCACCTGTCTTCGTTCCTATTTCGATCTACTTTACTGCTGATTGGAATTTGCTAATGGTGGGAAGATGGGTTTTTACAGTTGGGAATCGCCAAATGTTTCCGCACTTATGTTCCGGATCTTGTGTGTTTCAAAGTGATCTAAGCGACCCCTCTGAGAGCGACTTGTGGGAACCAGGTTGTAAACTATTGTGTATCATGTTATCCTATGGGTAAAAACTGTATAAAAGGAGCGATCCACAAATACAATTTGAAGCAGTCTCCCCGAACTACACTCGATGTACTTCCTGTGACTTCTGTGTTCCCTGCAGTAAATAAACCTTGACTCTTTGACGCCGAAGGAAGTGTCCCGTGTCTCTGTGACTTGTACGCCGGAGCAGGTTACCCACGAAGGTTTCAGGTGTTGTGCCCTGGCACCGCTGGGTCCAAAGAACCCAGTCCTTCACATCTTCAAATGTTTGTTTCCATAGCAACCTTCTCTGGCAAAGGTCGGAAGTCCGCGCAAGAGTGCTAAAGGTCGGAAATCTGCACAAGAGTGTACTTTGAAATCGGACATCAAGATTAGAGCGTTTTTCCACTGCATTTCTCCACAAGTAGAACATTGTACTTCGTTTTCTTCAGCTAACTCGTATTGGGTAAATAATTTTATGAATACCAAAAAAATGTGCATCTTCGATCTACATTAGACATTATCTATGGTCTAGACAACGGTGACTACTTTTATTATTTTATGTTCTTAATCTCACTCAGGTACTTTTAAAAAGAAGTGTCTAATAATATTACCTCTCCTGCACATTTTTTACCCTCAGCTGGTGATACCAAGGTAGAATGGGATCTTTGGTTTCCAACATTTTTAGCATGTAGATGTAGTGGAGGAGGATGGTTGTTATCCAAAATGAAAGCTTGCCTTATTAAAGAACTGTTTTGTCATATGGATACTTTGTTACATATATTGCGTTAAGTTAGCATGAGTGCATTACATGTTTAAACAGCCTTTTTTCCTTCGGCTTCAGTTTTGCACACGACACATACTTGTTGTTGTCACTTTCACCCTAGAAGCGGTGAGGTGGTTTATTTGAGAATAATATGTTATTTCTATGCTATCAGCTTTGCCTGGTACACTTGGTACAACTGTCTGCACACTGAGAGCTGCACACTCTAAAATTAACCTAACGCAAGGTTGCTGGGAGGCCTGATCCTCGCACCACATTAGACATAACACAAATAATGTTGATGCCAACATTTTGGGCTCTACGCGGGTTTAAGATAGAGTTACACGGAATGAACGTAGACACTTGGTGCTGCGCATGAAGAGAGCTGGTAGCTGTTGATGTGATCTGCTCCTACTGACATTGAGAGGTATGGGGCCGCCCTGCTAAAGCCCGAATGAGACCTTCTTAGATATAAAATAATATGCTAGATAGGGTGCGCGAAATATAGGTGATATAGATTTCTATAGATTTTGCATTATAATATGCTAGCACCTTTTGCTTACTATGGATTAGTGACTATGCTGCTGACTCTGATTTTTATAATCTGCATTTTGGTATTATACAAGATACTGCGTTTGAGAACTTTGCATTGAATAATAAATATTTCAAACTTGCACTTGTGTTCTTTGACTCTCAGTTTTGGTTTGAAATGATTATATAACGAAAGAGTGTTCATGTGTTCCACGATTCCTGAGGTATTCTAAAGATCATGTTCTGGTTTGTCTAAGACATGGAGCATTCCATAATGATCCATGAGACACTGTAGCTAGCTAGGTAAGGGGATTTCTGACACTGAGATGAGTTTTGGATCATCCTAACTCACTGAGGTTCTAGATCTCTATGCACAGTTCTGTGGGAGAACGGAAACCCTGCTACATGGCGCCCAACGGTTTGGTTGGCCTTATTTCATGACACTCGAGTAGTATATCATTCAAACCTTGACACCTTCATTCCCGTTTCCGGTAAACGGTGGTGTCGGACAAACCTACCTATTTTTGAAATAGGTCTTTTCAAGCTTGAATTTTTCTAAAAACGGTTTCTTTGAATTACTACCCAGTTGTGCTACATAGTGCTCTTTGTCTTTTTTCACTTCCTGTGCTAACATGGCCGTGGACATTGCGCAGCATAGCCGCGTCGCGGTTCGCGACCACTTGCGGGCATATAATGTACCTGCGGAAGGCTTAGCTGTGGTTCTAGTGGTGAGTGCGGAACATGCGTACCCGTACGAATTGTTTTATTCCTGGGTAACATTTCCGGCAGTGGACGCTAATTCGGGTGTCTTCCATTCATACACTGCCTCGGATGTACCGGTGGCTTATGCTCCGTACAGGGCACTGGAAGTACCTATCGACGCTTGGCAGCACGGAGTTTGGTTTGGTGGCGCCCTACCCCATTCTTTAACGGCTTCGAGGTTAGGTCCTTTGTCCATTCCGGGCACAAATTGGCCCGTTTTGGGTGGATTTACTCCTCATCCTAATCGCGCCACTTGTAATGTGGGTGACCTGCGGCGTCTTCATGATGTCGCGGTTGGAGTGATTAGAGCGCTTGTTCATTACATTGGTCGTAATATTCATGGCGCAGCCCCCGCAGGTGCGCAGCTTCGAGCGGAACAGGCTGGTTTGAAAATCAGTCCTGTCTTGGTGAATTCCGTTATGGGCAGAAAGCCAGAGAATAAGGATGATTTTCCTTACTGGCTTGCCGAGAAATTCGACCAGCTGGAGGCTGTGTTTCCTAATACGACTCCGGGTGAAAAACACCGGATTCTTACGCTTAGTTTACCGAAAGATTTAGCCCCTGAACTTGCTGACTGTGAAACATGGGGTAAGACTTTTGCAGCGGTTTACTCGAGGTGCTATGGCACCCCGTCTGTGTCAAACCTTTCTGAGGTCCTTAAACGTGTTCAGGATGATCACGGACCGGAGTCGGCGGTTGAATTGGGTATGCGCCTGAGCGGCTCGTTTGAGACGGTTTGCGGTCTTATCCTTGCGAATGTCAAGGGGGATGCAGTGAACTTTCAGGTGGCCAATGCTCTGGCGTTAATTCCCGAGGCCGAGAAACCCCGTCAGCTGGCAAGAATTATTGTGGCGGCTTATAAAATGGTTGGCCGCACTTCTAAGGGTTTGAAAGCTTTTTCTGAAAAAGAGAGGAAGCAGCCCCAGGGACAGTCTTCGGAAACGGGTGGACAACCCAAGTCCAAAAAACAAAATTGGCCTAAAAAGCAGAAGCAGGGTAAGCAACAACAACAGCAGACACAGGTTTCTGGTCCTGCACCTTCGCAGCCTGCGCAGTCAGATCGAGTTTATGATTTGCGCGATCGCGCGACGATTAAATCGCCTGAGAGATTTCAGGCTTCTGACCAACGCTCTCCTCGTTCCTTTCAGGACTCATCGGCTCCGTCAACCGGTGGTGGAGGGGGCGGCAGGGGCAGGGGTGGCCAGCAAGGACGTGGCCAGCCCCGCACGCGAAGTGAAGGGGATCAGCGGGACGACTCTACGCCAAAGAGACCGCAGTTTGCCAAGAAGAAAGTCGCAGCCTTAACGGCGCATCGATATGCCCCAGATAGTGAGAACGCGGCTTCGGAATCTGACGTGGGCTCTGACCTTGCTGGACAGCGCGGCGGAGATTACCATAGTGAGAGAGGCCCTCCGTCCACTGTTGAAGGTGACAGCGACTGAGACTTTTATTGTGATTGAAACAGCTGATACACATGTTGCTCCCCCTGAAAGACTTTTTGAAATTGTCCTGTTAATTGAAGGTGACATGCAGCGAACTGTAAAAGGGGTATTTTGGGAGAATCTTTCGGATACGTATGACATTTTGCTTTCGGAGGCTGACTGGCCCCCACCTTTTGTTCTCGCAGCTCCGCGAGGGGAGGAGGTAATCCTCCCCAGTTTCGCGCACACTGTATCGAGAGTGGAAGCGCTGCATTTTGCAGAAGAGTGGGCTCTGGCGCTTGCGCCGGCTGTGTACCGAAATCAGTGTGGCTGGGATAAATTGTCCCCTAGCCATGAGATTCCTTTACGGTCACAGCCGCAGCCACAACCCCAGTATCCCATACGGCGTGAAGCTAAAGCTTCGGTCGCGGCTATCCTTGAACAATTGGAATATCAAGGTGTAATTGAAACGTGTGTGTCACCGATGAATAATCCCCTTTTTACTGTTAACAAGCCGGACGGCTCATATCGTCTGGTTTTGGATTACCGGCATTTGAACTCGCATTGCCGTAACTGTGCAGTACAGAATACTCACGGCTCTGCCCTAGTAAATAGTCTTGAGCGTAAACGGTTCAAAACCACGCTTGACATTTCCAATGGTTTTTATGCACACCGATTAGATGGTCTTAGTTCCCAATGGACCAGTTTTACGTGCGGCGGCGTACAAAAAATGTTTAAACGACTCCCAATGGGATATAAAAATAGTCCTGGAGTGTTTTCCGCCCGCATAGTCTCTCTTTTGGAGAGTTTCGATCCAGTTGCATGTTCGTATGTGGATGACATTTATCTCACAGACGACGAACTTTGGGTGCATCTGTGTCGAGTAAACAGCATAATTTGTAACTTTGCAGACATGGGTTACAAGTTTAACTTTGCAAAATCACACATTGCGGAGTACACAGTGTTGTTTCTAGGTTATGAACTTAACCATGAAGGAAAGGGATTGGCTCCTCATTTCCTGGAGAAGTGCGCGCAGTTGCGCTCTCCGACAACGCTGAAAAAATTACAGTCTTTACTGGGTTTTTTAAATTTCGGGAGGACATACATTCCGGAATATGCCCAGCGTATCAAGCCTTTATATGCCTTGGTACAACCATCTTTTTCCAAATCATGCTGGCTGCCTGAGCATTCAGCCATTCTGCAGTCTTTGCAGGCTGATTTGCTCACTTCTGACTACTTACAGACCCGTGATAACCAGACCAACCTGGTGATAAGAATTATCCCTGGGACGGTGGGTTTCACGTACCTGACTTTTAATGAGGGGGATACTGTACCTATTGCTTACAAGTCACACTTGTACACTTCGGCTGAACTGCGTTTTTCCACTGTGGAGAAAGTTTTAACGGCTGTGCAGATGGCAATTCTTAAAGAACGTGCCCTGTCGCAGGGAAAGCGCATGTTGGTTGTTACCCCGTGTCCTGCCTTGGAGGCGGTCACGAAAGCCAGTGTACCGAAGCCAAGGAAGTTGGGAAATTTTAAGATATTAAGATTTTAAAAAATGGAAAATATCAATTTAGTGCTTTTATGGTTTTAAATGTGTACTGAGTGTTAAAATGAACTATGATGTAAAATTTCTATTGCTAGGTGGATCCATGGTCTTGTGTATGGTTTATAGACTATTGTCTAAATAAACTTTGATTTTACTACTACTACTACTACAGTGTACCGAATTCTAAAGCTTTGCACCCTCGGTGGATTCAGTGGGCTACATCCTTGACATCTCAGGATGTCACGTTTATTTTTGACGCCGCTTTACGGTCGCAGGAGTATTTACAGTATGAATTTGTTCATCCTGCTCCTTTAGCAATGCGGCCGTTGGAGGATTTCCATTGTATCATTTACACGGATGGTTCGGCGCAGGTTGCGCATGGCTCTAAACATGCCTACGTTTCCGCTTGCGCCATTGTGGTCGGTGCCATGGTGAACGATGAGTTCAAGTCCAGTGTCGTGCACACGCAAACACTAGGAGACTGCACCGCGCAATTAGCAGAGCTTCGTGCTCTTATGCTCGCATTGGAGTACGCTGATCCTTGTGTGACGACTTTAATCGTAAGTGATTCTTACTACTGTGTCCAGTCTTACAATGAGAACTTGTTCTTTTGGATTCAGAATGATTTTCGTGATTCCAAGGGTAGCACAATAAAACATAAAATGATCTGGGTCCGAGTGGCGGAACTTAAAGAGAAACTGCCGCTCGTGTTTGTGATTCATACTCTTGGCCACCAGCGCGTGGGGGTCCACGCTGTTGGCAACTCGCTTGCTGATGAAGCAGCGAAGTCAGCGGTATCAAAATACTTAGTTGCAGCAGTCACGAGGTCCAAAAGCAAAATAGATGATGACATCTTGGCGGCTGTTGCTGCCACGGAGAAGGGAGGTAAATATCCTGCGGGGTTCCCTTCGAAGTACACATACCACTTAAGTCCCGATAAGGTTCCTTATGTGAAAATTCCTGAAGTTGGAGATCCCAACTCGGATCGCAGAGCTTCTCTGATTACAGCGGCTCATGAAGGTGTGGCGTCTGCGCATGCGGGCGTCTCAGCCACTGTATCTCAGCTACAACAGAGGTTCTGGTGGCGGGGACTGTACAAACAGACGCGCGATTATGTCCTTATGTGTGACATTTGTCAGCAGATCAAGCCTTCTACTGCTGCGCGTCCGCCTCAGACACAGTTGTACATCTCTAATAAACCACTTGGTTGTGTTTATTTGGATCACTGCGGTCCTTTTTCTTCTGATACTGCGTATAAATACATCTTAGTAGCAGTTGACTCATGCACACGCTTTGTATGGGTATGGCCGCATCGAAGCGCTGATTCGCGAACTGTCATTAAGGATTTGCGTGTCTTTGTGGGAATCTTTGCTTGTGGTGCTTTCCATTCGGACCAGGGTCCGGCTTTCGCCTCTAAGGCGTATAAGGATGCTATGGTTTCGTTGGGAGTACAGGTGAAGTTTTCAAGTCCCTACAGGCCTAAGGGCAATTCTGTAGTAGAAAGAATGAACCGCGACTTAAAGCAATCTTTGACAGCCCGTGTTATAGGCACTGGTAGAATCTGGCTGACCCACCTCTATGGCGTTCAGCGTGCGCTTAATAATCTCCCTAGAAGGTCTCTGGGTGGGCGGACCCCATACGAAATGCTCTTTGGTATCAAGATGTACGTCCCTGACCTTGATGGTGCAGACTGCCAGGCCCAGGCCGCGGCCTTTGACGTAGATGAACATTGCAATGTTTTACAGGATCTACAAAAGACCAGAGACAGTCTTGCCAAGGAACACTTGCCCTCCACGTCGGATGATGCGTTGCAGATCCCGGTAGTTGGCTGGCTACCCCAAGTTGGAGAACTGGTTCGAGAGAAGATCGATAACAAGAAAGAGTTTGGTCCCTCATATCGAGCGCCGGTTCGAGTCCTTGGAGTGAAGGGCACAAGAACAGTCATTTTACCACCACTTCCAGGTCGTAAAGAAAACAGATTTGTTTCTATTGACAATGTCAAGACACACAGGGTGGCCGATTCTTCATAGCATGACACCGGCTGTATCCTGTCCTTCCATGGTGAGGCACTCTGTGCTGGCTATTACATCTGGTGTAGATCAGGAGGTGTCCCTCGAGATGCCTGCCATATCCAGTCCTTTATTAAATACTATTCCTGTTACTAACATTGATGAAGTGACATATGCAGATCCTGCTGATTTATCTATGTCCGATTTACATGCTCGTTTGGCTAACCAGTCCAGATTCTCTTTTGACTCTGATTCGGAACTTTCAAAGAAACCATTGACTATTGCAAAATATGCCACGTTGTTTAAAGAACATTTTTTAATTCCACCTTGGACATACATTTGGCTGATACTATTTTCATTTTATCTTTTTATGTCAATTGGTTTTGTGTTTTATTTTTTCCGCCTGATCGATGGCCATTATGTGAAAGAAAGAACAGGAATTCGGTACCTTAATGGAACATTGGCCCCTCTTTCCTCCTCACATTCAGCACACAGACTAAAGAGAGACTTACATTCAGTAGAGATCACTGCTTGGCCTGTCCTTGACAGGATTGTGAGGGATGCGGTTAGGTTTCAGATACATGGCCCCACAGAAGTTATTAATGTTCCTAATGTGCTTAGAGTAAACATGGGAGATGTGATTAAGCAAAATATTTGTTCTGATGATTGGGATCTTCAGGCCGTAGAAGCATTGTTCTCTGATTTGAAATATTATGCGGCCTTTGATGATGAGGATTTGTATTTAGATTCTGTCAATTATGGTGATTTGTTTTGTTACCAACATTATGGAAATCATTTCTTACACAAGACAAGTTCCAGGAGGGTTCCTGTGAATTACACTCAGTGGGAACATTGCCCTACTTCTTTACAGGGGAGCTCAAGTACATTTCTGGGAAAATACTCTTACTTTACAGATTTTAATCAATCAAATCCTGAGTCGTTTTATTTTAAAGTGAACCAGAAATTCATGCCCAAAGTTAGACTAACTGATACAAAATTGCTGTATTCAAAGTCCTTTCTAGAAAGGTTATCTGTGGATGGCTATGAGTTATGGAAGGATGCTATTGACCTTAAATCGGTTTGGGGTACCAAAGATTGGCAGGTACAAGGCACTGAGGCTTTGCATCGTGCATGTCTCATCCCGAATCACATGTTGTTTTTAAATTCTACTATTTCCCAAACAACATGTTTTGGATTGGCTACATCTAAAAAATTAAATACCCCTACTATCCCTGATTTGGAAGAATATTCAGGTTGGAGTAATTTCACTACATTATCCATCAGTGGGATACAAGCACTTTTGCAGAATTCCTCCTTTAATATTTCCAGTTTTGATCCAGATGGGTGGCTTTTGTGGCAAAGAAGCTCTGATTCTTGCCAACGTCGTTTTTTGGGTTTGTCTGAAGGTTTTACACACATCAGGCCAGATCCCAGGTTTGAAACAGATCACACTGTTACAACTTATTCAGTAGGCAAATTGTGTCAGAACTGGTTACAACATTCCACTTTAGCTGCAGTTAAACTGCATCTGTCCCAGTTGAATGAGAATATAGAGCTAAATGATTTTATAAAAGGCCCGACTAGGGGTAGGTCTAAACGCTTTATTTATGCTGTTTACAATGAAATTTGGAAATTTTCACAAGTTGAAGCAGCTAAACGCCTGAGGGCTATTGATCAAGCAAATTTGGAAAAAGTGCTTGCAGTGGTCGATAACAGTATTAACATGCTTTCTTCCAGAATTTACACATTGGATAATATTGTTTCTTCTGTTGTTGATATTGTACATGATGAAGTGTCCACATTATACCATGGTCAAAATCAATTGCGTTCTGTAATGCAGTTTGCCTGGACTCTACAGACAATTAAGGCTGGTCGAGTTCCCTGGACCTCATTGAACGTTTCATCCCTTTTCGCCCCTTTTAATCTTACTGAAAAACAGCGCATGCTTTCAATGCGTGATGCATCATTTTCTATGTTACATATTGAGAAGCTAGAATCCTTGCCTTTTTCTGTTGCTGAAACCACTACTGCCACGTGGCTTATTCATGGTTTAATTACATTACCATTTCCTTTATATAAATTTACTAACTGTATGCGGTATATTGCTATAGGACGATATGAACCACTAGGCAATGCATTCCTACATGAGGCATGGTCATTACCATACACATACAGATGTCTGAAGGATGGGAAAGAAGTGAATCTTAATGGTGAGGAATGCACACAGTCACCTGACTATTCATTAATATGCAGACACATTCAGTTACACGGTTCTTGTAATCAGGACCGCCCAAATTTAGCATGTGTTTTAAAAGGCACGCCAGTTCCAGCAGTGGTTCCCACATTCACATTATTAGCTAATGGTAGTTATTTGCTTTTAAACAACGAATTATGTTGTGGTTTATTAATTGGTGTGGCTTATGTGGTAACTGTATCAGAGCGTGTGGTGTGCTGCAAGAATGTTCTATACCCACCCACGCATGGGTCTTTAGATGTCTCCATCTGGCCACGGATTCCAACCTTGGAAGCAAAATTCAATGGTTTAAGCAGAATAAGGGCCCTTTTGTCTCAAAAACAAGTGACCCTGAGTTCGGCCCGGGAAACTTATGTCCTTCACATAGCTAACACCCGCACGGAGGTGCAGGCGCTTTTAAATACTGATTTGCCGTTTCATTTCTGCGAGCTGGTACACCAGATTTTTAATGCTTCTTCAACGACTGGGCTTGCACATTTTTTCAAGTTAGTAAGCAGTGGCCTCGTGACTACGTTTGAAAAAGTTTTTGGTATCATTCCCACGTTTTTCCACACTATTTTTTCGAGTTTGTTTGGTGGACTACCTGTGTTGCTGGCTGTAGCCGCAGGCATTCTGTTGGTGTTTTTCTTCATAAAACATGGATGCCCGTCCTGCGCAAGACGCCGTTCAACGCCTCCTGACACTGTGCCGTAATCGGATGCTCAATTACTATGGAACATTGCCGCTTGCAGCATTAAGCACGGCCTATAGATTGTCATTTCGGTTCACCGACTTCACGTGTGTCCAACCTGTGTTTCACTGCCTGAGCTGCGAGTTCGATTGGGCCATTGATTTGTGCCTATGCTTGAGGACTGCTCCTGACGTCGATTTTGATCAACTAATGCGTCCCGTGGTGGCTCATGAGCTGATCTGTTCTGGCGAAAGAGTTATGGCCTTGGCAGCGATAAATGGAGTTTTGGGCCAATGGGAGATCTCTGCAGCGGCGGATGCCTTTCTGACACACAGCGATCTGGTGAACCCACCGAGTTGTCCTCTGGCGTTACAGGAGGAACCGATGCTGGAGGAGCACGTATGTTCTTTCCCATTGCTGAATTGGATTGCTGAACTATTTTCGGATGATGGCAGTGATTTCATACTGGAGGCTGTTGCAACTTTCTTTGCATATACTTTCCAATCATGACATGCCTGGGAGGAGTGCTTTGTTGTGAAATATGACTTTCCCCTCGCTGAATTGGAGGGATGGACTGTGTTCAGCTGATGGAGAATTCAATCACGTGATGTCGCTGAGGATAACGTCAATGTGGCACATGACTTTGGATATCGGATAAGTGCCTTGTTTTTTCTCTTACAGACATTTGGATTGATGCGGCCTGGTCCTACATTTCATATTTTTGAGACCTGGCGAATAACTTTTGGTTCGAAAGTTTTGTTTTTATTTTTAGACTTGAGGCCACTGTAGGCATTCATACATATTCATTCATACATATTTTTAGCTTATTTTAGCTCAAGATTATTGAACTTTGCTTTCAATGTTTGTATCTGATTTAGTATTGCCTTTTCCCTTATGTTTGACGGTGCTCGGACCAATGGGGGGGTGTCATATGGATACTTCGTTACATATATTGCGTTAAGTTAGCATGAGTGCATTACATGTTTAAACAGCCTTTTTTCCTTCGGCTTCAGTTTTGCACACGACACATACTTGTTGTTGTCGCTTTCACCCTAGAAGCGGTGAGGTGGTTTATTTGAGAATAATATGTTATTTCTATGCTATCAGCTTTGCCTGGTACACTTGGTACAACTGTCTGCACACTGAGAGCTGCACACTCTAAAATTAACCTAACACAAGGTTGCTGGGAGGCCTGATCCTCGCACCACATTAGACATAACACAAATAATGTTGATGCCAACATTTTGGGCTCTACGCGGGTTTAAGATAGAGTTACACGGAATGAACGTAGACACTTGGTGCTGCGCATGAAGAGAGCTGGTAGCTGTTGATGTGATCTGCTCCTACTGACATTGAGAGGTATGGGGCCGCCCTGCTAAAGCCCGAATGAGACCTTCTTAGATATAAAATAATATGCTAGATAGGGTGCGCGAAATATAGGTGATATAGATTTCTATAGATTTTGCATTATAATATGCTAGCACCTTTTGCTTACTATGGATTAGTGACTATGCTGCTGACTCTGATTTTTATAATCTGCATTTTGGTATTATACAAGATACTGCGTTTGAGAACTTTGCATTGAATAATAAATATTTCAAACTTGCACTTGTGTTCTTTGACTCTCAGTTTTGGTTTGAAATGATTATATAACGAAAGAGTGTTCATGTGTTCCACGATTCCTGAGGTATTCTAAAGATCATGTTCTGGTTTGTCTAAGACATGGATCATTCCATAATGATCCATGAGACACTGTAGCTAGCTAGGTAAGGGGATTTCTGACACTGAGATGAGTTTTGGATCATCCTAACTCACTGAGGTTCTAGATCTCTATGCACAGTTCTGTGGGAGAACGGAAACCCTGCTACAGTTTAGGTGGTGCAGGACTTAAAGAATTAGAAAATGTACCTTCTGTTGAGAATGTTGGTTCTGGTGATTTAAATATTTTTGAAATTGTTATTAAGCAACTTAGTGTCAGTTTTGGAAGAAAAATCAATGTTGTCATGGAAAGATTTAAATTTTACTCCAGGGCACAAAAAGATGATGAATCCATTGAAAGTTATGTAGCTGCTTTGCGTACATTAGCTGGTTCTTGTTCTTTCGAGACTATACATTTTGAACAAGTCTTGAGAGATCAAATCATGATGCGCACTAAGAGTAAAAAGATACAAGAACGGTTGTGGATGGGCACCGAATCCTCTCTTAGTGCTGTGTTAAACATTGCCAAGGGCATTGAACAATCCGAGTTGTTCGTGAATGAAATAAGAGCTCAAGATGTAAAAAGTAAAGTAATAATTCCTGAGGTCTCATTAGTAAAGATTCCTTCCAATTATAGGAAACCTACATTTTTTCCTCCTAAAAAAGAAAACTTTGGGAAAGAGAACAGATTTTTTAATAGGAAGCCTCAAATCATATGTTATAGATGTGGAGCTAATGACCATGTAGGAAACTATAGGGGTTGTCCTGCATTGAACAAAATATGCATTAAATGTAAAAAACCGGGCCATTTTAACAAAATGTGTAAGTCTCCACAGAAAGTAAATTATTTGTCTTATGACGAATGTGATGATCTTGAACAACCATCTGAAATTAACACTATGTTATGTGTGGGTGATACTGAATGTAAGGGTTTTCCTAGTGATATTATTTCCATTAATGGAGAAGAAATATCCATGCTCATTGATTCTTGTTCCTGGTACACCATCATAGGCAGAAATATTTTTGACAAATATTGGAGCACAACGAAGTTGTTACCTCCTGATATACATCCTGGGGGATATACTGGAAAGAAAATTGATCTTGAGGGTTATATGTTGGCTGACATTAAATTCAAAGATAGAGCTATTAGAGGAAAGGTATATGTTGCCGCCAAAGGCGCATCTATCTTGTGTTGGCCTCACCAACATGGTTTGGGGATTAAACTTGATCCCAATGCTTCTCCCCCTGTATATGTAGTTCCACCTGAGAATGATTTTGTTACTCGACTTAAGAGTGAATTTTCCTCTATTTTTAATGATAATTTGGGGGTTTTTGCTAATTTTAAACACCGTATTGTCCTTAAAGAGTCAGCTATTCCCATTCGACATAAGGTCAGAAATGTACCTTTGGCCTACCGCGACAAATTGAAAGTCATCCTGTCGGATCTTGTTGCCAGGAAAATAATTGAACCTGTTGAGTCATCTCCATGGGTTTCGCCAGTAGTTCTATCGCTTAAAAGTAATGGCGAACTTCGTCTATGTGTAGACCTCCGCAGTCTAAACAAGGAGATTTGGATTGATAGACATCCTTTACCTCATATACATGAACTAATCTCCACTCTTTCAGGCGCGTGTGTTTTTTCCACACTTGATTTGACCAGCGCCTATCATCAGGTAGTTTTGCACGAAGAATCAAAATTTCTGACCACATTCATTACACCTGAAGGCATGTTCCAATATTGTCGAATTCCTTTTGGTCTAGCCAGTGCAGCATCTGTGTTTCAACGGCTCATGAAAACTGTATTGGAAGGTTGTGAGGGGGCAATCGCCTTCCAGGATGATATCTTGGTACATGGGAAAGATTTTGAGGACCATGATAGAAATTTGGTAAAGGTTCTAAAGAGTGTTCAAGAAAAGGGTTTAACATTGAAATTGTCCAAATGCAAATTTAGACAGAGTAAAGTTGAATACCTGGGTCATGAAATTTCCTCTTTGGGCATTAAACCTAAACTCAATCACATCAAAAGTATATCTAAAGCACCAGCACCTTCACATAAGGAACAGCTTGTTTCATTTTTGGGTCTCACCGAATTTTACAGCAAATTTGTCCAAGATTATGCCTCAAAAGTACACCCTCTTAGGCTGTTATTAAAAAAAGATATCAAGTTCTCTTGGAACAATGATCAACAGCATTCATTTGATTTACTAAAACAGGAAATTACCAATGTTCCTTTCTTGAGGCCATTTGATCTTGGAAAAGAATGTATAGTGTGTGTTGATGCAAGCAACGTAGGTTTGGGCGCTGTATTAATGCAAAAAGACAATGGAGAAGAATATGTAGTCTCATATGCTTCAAGGACTTTGCGGGGTGCTGAGTACAACTATTCTACCATTGAAAAAGAGTTATTAGCGTGTACTTGGGCCTCTGAGCACTTTAGACAGTTCCTCTGGGGAACTAGATTCCGTCTAAGGACTGATCATAAACCTTTGATTCACATGTTAGCAGCTGGTGGTGGTAGAACTTTAACTGCACGTTTAGCATGCTTAGCAGCAAAGTTACAAGAGTTCAAATGTGTGGTTGAGTATGTCCCCGGTCGTTTAAAGGTTCATGCTGATTGCATGTCCAGGTTGCCATTGGTCAACTCGATTTGTTCTAGCAACTTAAAAGATGATTCCGATGTTGTTGTTTTTTTTTTCAAAACCGTATTTATTGAGAGTTCAAGCAAGTATCAATACAGCTCTCCACAGTCAGGAGGAGACTGTCAACAGTATGCAGGTAATGGCATGACAGAGAACCCAGATTTGTAGAAGACAAACCCCGTCCCACCCCCGTCCCACCCACCCCCAAAAATACCCCCCCCAACACCCTTCCCCAACTACCCACCCCTTATCCCACCCTAGCCCAGTGCACGTGTTCACAGAGTAGCAACATTAGATGGAAAGCAATGGAGGTGTCAGCCAACAACCTAAGGTACAGGGTCCACATCAGGAGGCAGCACATCATCAATGTCAATCGGGGGGTCAAGAGTAAGCCCCCTGTAGTCCGCCCACCGTTTCCAAATTTTGTAATGCTTTCGGGGACATCCCCTGGCTTCAAAGGCAGGCAGTTCCAGCCCCATGAGAAAGTCCAATCTTGCCTTCCATGCGCCGAGTGGGGGGGCACGTTCACTTTTCCAGGCCTGAGCTAGATCTCGCTTGGCCACCACTAGCCCCAATAGCAAAAGATGTCGCTTGTAGATGTTGCCCCCAACGTTCTCCAGGACATGAAGGAGGCCCAATCTAGGGGTGCTGGGAAGATCCCACCCCAACACTTCTGACAGGCAGTCCCAGACCCCAGCCCAGAATCTGGTCAATCTCCCACAAGACCACACTGTGTGGAAGAGCGTCCCCCTTTCAGTACCACACCTCAGGCACTCCGGAGCGGCTATAAGGCCCGCTCGCCATAGTCGTTCTCTAGTATAATATGCCCTGTGAAGGTATTTGAATTGGATAAATCTAAGACGGACGGCTATAGCAGCCCCACGGGGGGATTCAAGGGCCTCACACCAGTCATCCTCATCCAAGGGGCTAACATCAGTCTCCCAGGAGGCCTTCAATGTTAAGAGGGAAGGGGAGCAGTGCGTAACCATGGAGCAGTATATCTGAGAGCCCTTCTTATCGCCCAGGTCCCCCATAAAGAGTTTCGCTTCAATGGGACTAAAGTCGGGGAGTTGATCTAAGCCCACCAGGCTAGGGCCGAGGGCATGGCGGAACTGGAGGTACTGGAAAAATTGGGACTTAGGCATATTAAATTCAGTGCTAAGGTCCTGAAAGGACTTAAGTGTAGTTTCAGCGAGGACATGACCGAGGGACGAAATCCCGATCGCATCCCAGCCGCCAAATCCGGACAGGGACGCCAGCGCCGGAAGCAAACCATTATGCCATAGCGGGGTCTCGGCGGTCAGCCTGCCCCACCAACCCATACGGTGCAAAGCTTGTCGCCAGATCGCGAAGACCACCTGGGTGACCCTCGGCAGCGTCCTCCTCCGTCTGGCCGAGTATAGTAAGGTGTGGAGTGTGGCACCCCCCATCAGAGAGTGTTCCAAAGCATAGGCCGGATCGCTACGGTCCCCATACCACCACTCGTTGAGCACTAGGAGGTGGGAGGCCTGGTAGTAGGACAGAAGATCCGTGGACGCCAAACCGCCGCAGTATGTAGAGAGAAAGCATGCACGCAGTGCCACCCTAGAGGCACCCCCGGCCCACAAAAACCGGCCCAGCACTGAGTTGACACGTCGGAACCACCGCGGGTCTATTCTATATGGATGATTCTGCAGTTGATAGAGAAGCCGTGGCAGGGCTACCATCTTGAATATGGCCGATCGGCCATAGATATTAAGGGGCATGCGCGTCCAAGTCTTGACGTCCATCTGAACCCTATCCCACACTGGCTGCACGTTCCGATCCCACGCCACCGTGGCCGAGAGGAAGACGCCCAAATATTTCATGCCATCGACCGCCACCCGAAGGGTCGCGGCCCACGGGCATGTCACCGATTCACCCCCCAACACCCACAGGGTCGATTTGCGTGGATTGAGAAAGAGCCCCGATGCTTGACCAAACTCCCGCATCATCTCAAGTATGCGGGGGCCCGTGCGATGCAAATCAGTCATAAAGAAAAGAACGTCATCCGCATACAAGGCTATGCAATCCGAGTGGTCTGCCCCCCATACAAAGCCCCGATAAAGTGCATCCCGGCGCACTAGGGCGGCCAGAGGCTCCATGGCCAGCGCGAAAAGGTATGGGGAGAGGGGACATCCCTGACGAGTGCCCCTGGTAATGGGAAACCGCTCGGAAATCGCCCCAGAGACACGCACCGAGGCAGTTACATCCGTATAAAGCAATTTCACATAGGAGATGAACACCGGCCCCAGATTGAGTAATGGCAGAAGGGTAAAGAGATAGGTCCAGCTAACCGAATCAAATGCACTAACAATGTCCGCAAGCAACAGCGCTGCCTGATCCCCGGTTGCCCCCACTGCGTCTATCGCAGCCTGCGCACGCCGAATGTTGTGTCTCGTCGCCCGGTGCGGCATAAAGCCCGCCTGATCCGGGTGGACAAGGTCCGAGATATGCGGAAGTAGGCGGTTCGCGAGCGCCTTGGCCAGGAGCTTGGCTTCAAAATTGATGAGGGATATGGGACGATAGGACTCATGACGGTCAGGGGGTCTACCCGGCTTTTGGAAGACCACAATTTTGGCGTGACATAAGTCCGGGGGCAGGCTGCCACGCTCCTGTGCCAGTTCCAACACCCGCCTGTAATGTGGCCCGAGTTGCAAGTGGAATTTCCTATAGAATTCGCTGGGGAACCCGCTCGGCCCCGGTGCTTTACCCACATTAAGTTGACCCAGCGCGTCGCCCAATTCCTCGGCCGTCAGGGGGAGATCCAGGGCATCTCGCACTTCATCCGAGACTGCATGAGGAGGGACCTCCGCGAGGAACCCCTCGATACCCTCAGGGGAAAGGCTCTCCCGGGAGGCGTACTGTTGCGCATAATAGCGCGCAAAGCTCGCCGCAAGGATCGCAGGGTCTGTTATCACCACTCCTGCGTCGTCAATAAGCCCCGGCAAATTGATCGGTTGCAGAGTCTGCTGACAAAGCCTGTGGAGCATGGTGCAAGACTTGTCTCCCCACTGGTACACCCTACTACGCGTAGCCAGCCATGCCTGGCGAGCCTCATCCAGCAAGACCGAGGAATAAGACTGCTGTGCTTGTAGGAGCAGCCGCAGTGTTCTGTCATCAGCCACTTCCCCGTATCGCGTCTCCAGCACCACCACCCGCTCCGCCGCTGTAACAATACTTTCCTGCCGAGTCCGGCGAGCAGAAGCGCACCAGGCGATGTCAACGCTCCTCAAGGCGGGCTTCATAGCCTCCCAAACCGTCACCACGTCCACCCCCTCCGTGAGGTTATCCTGCCAATAGCGGGCAATCGCGCTGCGCATATGTTGGGAGTAAGCCGGTCGCTGTAGGTGCCACGTGGACATCCGCCACCGGAACGGTTGGCGTGCCTTACAGAGATCAATCTGAACCGCAACAGGGGAGTGATCGGACAGCCCGCGAGGCCGGATCGCCGCCCCCTTCACCCTGTCAAGGAAGGCCCCCGGCACGAACACACAATCCAAGCGTGAGAGGGAGCCATGCACTGCAGAAACATACGTGTACTCCCACTGCCCCGCATGCAGATGCCTCCACACATCCACCCATCCCAGTCCATCAATCAAGGCATTCAACCGTGTAGGTGAGGCCACAGCCACGACCCCTTGCCCCCTCTGCCTGTCCAAATTCATGTCTACCACATCATTCCAGTCGCCTCCAATCACAGCCAGGGAATGGGGAAGCTCAGCCCATAAGGCAAACAGTTTCTCCGCTAGAGTCCACTGCAGCGGGGGAGGGGCATACACACTGCCAAACACCACCGGCTCCATTCCAATCTTCCCCTGCACAAATACAAACCGACCCTGAGGATCGAGCCAGTGACGCTCATGAGTATAAGACAACCGCCTGTGGACAAGAATGGCCACCCCCCTCGAACCCCTTGTAAACCCTGCATGAAACACCTGGTGGAAGCAAAACCGCTGCAGACTCAATGCTTTAGTACCCAACATGTGTGTTTCTTGAATGAGGAGCACATCCGTCAAATCCCTTTTCGCCCAGCGAAGCACAGCCCCCCGTTTGATCTTGCCCAGGAGCCCCCGAACATTCCAGCTCAGGACCCGCATGGAGGTACTAGGAGGTACCGGACGTGGGGCATCAGCCATTGTCGCGATGGGCTAGTCTCTGCGACCCCCAGAACCCGACCCAGGTCCCCAACACCCCAGTTGCAAATATCATAAGAAGCACGTGCACCCCACAGAAAACAACCCCAACCCCCACCACCCCCCTCGACCAACCCCAACCCCCAAACAACCAAACACCCCAGCCCCCCTCATCCCCCCCCCACCCCTATACCTCAAAGAACAGTGAAGTATCTGTTGCGGCATACGGTACTTCAGGCCCAAAACATAGCGCCTAACGCCAGATGTTGTTTTTAACATTGATGATGTTAACAATTGCAGTGCTGTAGGTTCTTCTGATAGCATTTCTGAAACTGATTGGACAGGAGCTATGGCGAATGATTCCACCCTGCCTTTGGTAACAAGGTACTTACAGTATGGTTGGCCCCAGGAACGTAATTTGTCTGGTGATATTCTCTCATTCTTCAAGGTAAAAGATGAGCTTATGTTTGATCAGGGTTTCATAATTAGATGTGATAAAATAGTTCCTCCCGTTTCCTTGAGAGGAAAAATCATTTCTATGGCTCATGAAGGCCATATGGGCATGTCAAGCACCAAAAGACGCATTTGTGAATTTTACTGGTGGCCCGGTATAGATAAAATGGTCGATAAATGGGTTAGTTCATGCTCTCCTTGTGCTAAAAGTGACAAAACTGTCAAACCCTTAGCTGTGGATGTTTCACCCATAGAATTTGTTTCTTGTCCCTGGAAGAAGGTAGGCATTGATATAATCGGTCCTCTTGATTTATCCACTCATAAAAATGTTTTTGGGTTGGTTCTAATTGACTATTACTCCAAGTGGCCGGAATTAAAAATCGTTGACAAGATTGGCTCCACTCAAGTGATTCAATTTCTAGATGAAGTCTTTTGCAGGGAAGGCATTCCAGCAGAGATTGTGTCGGACAATGGTCCACAATTTGTTAGTGAAGAATTTTCATCCTTTCTTCAGAGGTGTGGCATTGTTCACAAAAGAGTGTCTAATTATAATCCCCAGGCCAATGGTCAAACAGAACGCTTTAATAGAGTTATTAAAGAGTCTATACAATTGGCTATCAAAAGTAATTTAGATTGGAGGAAAACTTTGCGTGCAACGTTACTCTCATATCGCACTTCTCCCAATTCTGTTACTGGTTTATCTCCGTTTGAACTTCTTAGAGGTAGAAAACCTGGATCCAAACTGCTCCCCTGGTGGATGAAAGTTAAGCTGCTGTGCGAATCTTCTTTAGATCCTGATAAAGTTAAGGACAGAGTTTTGAAATACCAAGAAAAAATGAAGACTAATTTTTTGTCATCTAAAAATGGTTGCAGGAAGGTCAAAGTTGGTGATTTTGTGCGTGTCAAGTTTGGTAGGGTTTTCGGTAACAAATGGAATAAGTGGTCTGATCCTTGCAGGATTACTGAAGTTTTCTCCAAGGCTGTAAGAGTTGATGGGGGCAAAATATGGAATTTTAGGAGAATTTCCTTATGTAAAGAGTTGAATTCGAGCACAAAATTACCTCCCGGTTGTTCTCCTACTGATGATCATTCTGTCTCTAAACCTAATGGTCCTGTTGAACATAATGATGACTCTTATTCACCTCTGTTAGACACTTTTGGATGTGAGAGCCATGATTTGGACAACCCTATTCCCATGCTTGATAATTGTAATCATGATGGGGAACCATCTAGTAGGGTAGATAATGTAAATAGTGACAATGTTACCATACAGAATGCTGTTTCTTCTAATGATTTTGTTTTAAGGAAAAGTGTCCGTGTTAAACACTCTCCCGTAAAGTTGCGTGACTATTTTCATTGAGTTTCTTTTTTTTTTTCTCTCCCTCTTTTGCTTTCTTTCATTTTTTTTTTTTTTTTTAGGGGGGAAGGTGTGTAGCATCCTACCTTTCCATGTTCCATTTAGAATTGTTATGGTTCTTTCTTACCCCAACATTCCATGTACTAGAGATGTACAGTTAGACTTAGTACTTGTTGCTGGTGGTTGTATAAGCTGTCTCCTGCCAATAAACTACTTACAAACTTCTACCTGCCTCTGTAAGTTACAACACAGGGCAGCGAGGGCAGCGAGGGCACCTTCTTTATAGGAGTCCTCACAACTTATGAGGGCCCATTGACTTCCTGAGATCTCTTCCAGCTGGGGGGTGGGCGAGGGCACCTTTGCAGATGATCACAGTGTGGCTCAAGAGGGGATGGGTAGTCCTTTAAGGTTTGTGTTGCTGGAAAAGATGACTGCTCCAGTGTCTTTTAGAAATATGAATTTAGAGGTCATTTTTGGCTGGAAACGGATAGTGCATGACCCTCCAGAAATGGTGATTGCGGTTGCGTGAGCTGTTAAGTCAAACATGCGGCATCTTGTTGGTATTGGTGGCGTTAGTTGGAATATCTGGTCTTGTGCAACTGGGTGCCCAGGATGATCTGACCTCTTCCTCTGCTTCTTTTGAGCCACCACTTGCCCCTGTGACTTGTCAGATCACATCACTAAAACTGCGCAAAGTAACTCGACTCCTAGTTGAGGACGTCTTTTCTTCTGAACGCAATAGAGCCCAGTGCTGCATTCAAGTACGCTCTTAGATGGACAACCAGAATGGACTGCATGAGATAACTTGGTGTGGGTGGAGGAGCAAGTTGCACCAGGGTTTCTCCGGCTGGTTCTGTGCCTAACCTGCCAGCTCCAAACGCATAACGTTTCTCACCAGAGTCCCTTGCGGGCCACAAAAGCTTCTAAGTATTTCAAATGGCAGGTCACAGGAGGGCTGATGAACTGGTAGTCAAGCAATGGGGAAGTGTTGCCGCCTTGGCCGTCCCCAGGCATTAGGGTGTGATGACCACAAGCTCCTCCTCCTTATGCCTCGGCGCTCTCTATCTGCCCGGTTACCATTAACAAGAACACTCTAGGACTTGCTTGGACAAACTTGAAAGATGTAGCTAAGGTGGGCAGCTGCGGGAGTGCCCTCTGTTTCTTCAGCAGGGGTGAGCGCAAAGGACACCCGCCGAAGTGAACGCATGGCCCCTGAATGATAAACAGAATTTATAATGAGATAATCCTCATGCTATTATCCCTGTGGCAATTTATAGATTCTCATGCTTCTTATACTGTATTTTCCATTGTTAATGGTCTTCCGAGATATGTCATCCCCTCATACACCTCATTCTCCCTTCCCCATTCTACTCCCTCATACTCTTCTTAGATTAGGTGTGTTGCAATCTTCATCTTGGTTTATTCCACTCTTGTCTCTTTCCCCTTTCTTACCAGCCACTTGGTTTTACCTAGGCTGATCGTCAAGATTCCGCAAGGTGGCAATTGCTCTTGACTGGACAAAGTGAAGGTGAATAAATAAGTTCCAGTAAACCCATTTCACAGGGTCTTCTTTACAAAACCCAAGACCAGTTTGGCCCTAGTTGGGGCTCTGTCGGGTGCAGCTTGGTTCCAGTGCCACAGCACGCAGGTAACCCACGTGAAGTAAATAAAGTGAGGATGGGATGCTTAAATTAATCTCAGCCACGGGTAATTACTGGAGGGGGCCTCATCTGGCAGTTCAGGATGGACTATTGCCATGGGGAGCAGGGTCGGTACTGGGCCGTTGTTTAGAGTGGCATGGTGGGCAAAAAATGACAGAATGGGATGCGGCCCAGAGTTATAAACTATGTATATACCCTAGTGCAACTTGCTCCTCCACCCACACCAAGTTATCTCATGCAGTCCATTCTGGTTGTCCATCTAAGAGCGTACTTGAATGCGGCACTGGGCTCTATTGCGTTCAGAAGAAAAGACGTCCTCAACTAGGAGTCGAGTTACTTTGCGCAGTTTTAGTGATGTGATCTGACAAGTCACAGGGGCAAGTGGTGGCTCAAAAGAAGCAGAGGAAGAGGTCAGATAAATATGCTTCATGTGAATGTCTGAAAGAAAGGAGGACAGGTACACTTGGATTAAGTATTGACAGTTTATATTATTTTGTAAAGAATATAAATATGAACAACAAAAATAGTGCATAGTGTCCCCAGTATAACATGGAACCAAAAAACGACAGACTAGTGACTTTGTGGCATTTACAATTTGGTTTCTGTTATTCAAAAAAACACCATTTACAATTTTCACAATAATAGCAGCCACTGTATCCAATCATCAGAGCTGACACCAGGGTTTGTTTTATAAACTTGTGGACGGCATTTTGACCCTTTGCAGAATACAGGGTCTCGTCAAGACCTAACAATAAAGGGACATCTGAAAAGGGAATGCTGGGAGTGAGAAGCACCGGTCAAGTGAAAAGATACTCACACTGGACCCATCCGGTTCGGTCACCGAACCTGCAAGGACTGCTTCAGACGTCTTGAGTGTAGCAGACGCACGCTTTCTTCTCCCCGATTCATCCAGAAGAAATCAATTCGATGGGACCCACCAGTACCCGCACCATTGCCTTTATCATTCTGTAAGAAAAAGTTTATACAGACACGAACACAACCGAGCGTCTTTAAGAAGCCTTGCATACTGAACAGTGGCAATTGCCCTGTTCTTCATCTGTCAGCACCAGCCATCCACTTCCTTCACACTGGGTCCAGTGTGAGTATCTTTTCACTTTCCTTCTCATTTGACCGGTGCTTCTCACTCCCAGCACGTGGCTGTGCAGCTTTAGCATTCCCTTTTCAGATGTCCCTATATTGTTAGGTCCCGACGAGACCCTGTATTCTGCAGAGGGTCGAAACGCTGTCGACAAGTTTATAAAACGAACCATGGTGTCAGCTCTGAAGATTGAATACAGTGGCTGCTAATACTGTGAAAATTGTAAATGGTCGTTTTTTGAATAACCAAAACCAAATTGTAAATGCCACAAAGTCACTAGTCGGTCTTTTTTTGGTTCCATGTTACACTGGGGACACTATGCACTATTTTTGTTGTACATATTTATATTCTTTACAAAATAATATAAACTGTCAATACTTAATCCAAGTGTACCTGTCCTCCTTTCCTTCAGACATTCACATGACCCATATTTATTGCGTTTGTGCATTATAGCATTTACGTAGTCCAGTATTTTTTCCACAAGAACCATTGTTTTTTGTTACACTTTTAGAAAGTTGGCATTTTCTTGTCCCTACCATTTGGTGCCCGTAGCTTGATTCCTGGCTACATGAATAGGTGTAGCTGTCAGTTTGTCTTTGTGTATTGCCCTAAGACAGTGAGACAAAGGGAAGACAGGTGTTGGCAGGAGGGGCTACTCTAAGTTAACGAGGTGGAGACGCTGTCACCTACCAGACGAACATCACAAAGGCTCTGCCTGAGCACTCTTACAGAGGATTTGTTCACTAGTTTTTATGACCCTGGACAGCCTGGGGCCAGGACAGGGAGGAATACGATGCCTGACACCTCAGGGGGGTGGAAACCTCTAGAAGCTTCTCCTACTACTAAGTGAGCATTCGGTATAAAGATTGGATCTAACTGTCCAGTGCAATTCTGGACCTGTGGAAGACTGTGCAAGGAAAAAGCACTGCTATGCTGTTGAAAGGACTGCCACTCTGCTGAACTCCTGACCTGAAGTACTGCTGCCCTGTTGTGCTGACCTGCTGCCCTTTTGCGTAGGTGAGTCGGACTAGACCTGCAACCTATCCTTAGGACCACCAAAGTGCCTCCAAGGGCTAGTCTCTTGAAACCAGCAGCTGGACTCTGCAATTTTGAGTCTTACCCCCACCAAGTGGTGCCACCCCAGCCCTGGAATCTTAAAGGTGGGCTGAATGTGCTCTTCCAGCCCTTCTGTTGATCCAGCAGAGCCAGCGCATCTCCTCTGCTTCACAGCGCAACCCGGAGCAGAACCAACGAATCACGCCTGCTGCGTGAACTTTCCTATTGCAAGGAACTTGTATCTCAGCCGAAGCCCAGAACCTCATCGAAACCGCAGCTGCGCGACGTAGCCTCGACACAGACCGTTGCATTGCAATCCCTTAGTTGATGGCATTCCCCACAACAACACAGGACTCGGCATCGCAAGCCCCGCAGCTTCTTTGGAATCAGCCGGTAGACAACACATCCTCAAAGCATCGCAAGTCCCTTTGCCAATGGCTTCCTCGAAGACAGCGCAGGACCTCTCAACGCTCTGCAACCAGGATTTAAAGTACTCTTGGTCAGCGGGCCCAACTGGGTCCCTGTATCCGGCTCACACTCCATTGCGGTTGGCCTGAACCTGTGACTTTGTCCTGGTCCGGCACGACCATAGATCCACAGTTGACACTTTGAGCTTTTTTAACTGAAATCTTAAAACCTGCATATCTCTGGTTCTACTAATTGGATTTTTGTCGTTTTGGTCTTGTTTTATTTACTAGATTTCTTTCTACATTGCTGTGGGATTCTTCCTGTGTTGTATTTTCCTATTATTACTGTTTGAAGAGCTGCACAAATACTTTATATATTGCCTGTGAGTTAAGCCTGACTGCTCTATGCCAGCTACCCGAGGGTTGAGCACAGGCTAATTTAGAGTTGCTTGTGACTTCACCCTTACAAGGATTGTGGCTCCTGCTTGAGTAGGGTTTCACCCCTCTCAACCAGTAACCCAATATCTTACACCAGGCTACCGTCCAATGGAGTGAGGCCATTCCAACAACATCGAGAAGTTTGAAACCTACGGGTAGCCATTGATTCAGACCTATATTTGATACCACATGTTAACAGTGAAAACTGAGTGCCTTTTAGTCAATGAAAACACTATGTTGCATCTCGTAATCTCCAAGCTTGGCTACGCCAACAGCCTATACCTTGGAGCACCCACATTCATCAAATGCAAAATAGAACTCATCCAAAATGCACTGCAAGACTCTTCTCTGCCTTCACCCAAGAGAACACATGACGCCAGTCTTGCAATCACTCCACTGGCTACATGTAGTGAGAAGGGCAATGTTCAAGGCACTTTTCCTTGTTTACAAAGCCTCCAAGGAAAAGCACCACTATACCTACAAGCTAAGTTCAAGTGATACAAACAAATCAGTGTACTGCGCTCCAGGCTTGCACCATTTATCATACCACCTTACCATAAGAAATCCATGGGAGGCACAGCTTTCTCAGTACAAGCCACTGAGCTCTGGAACACACTACCTGCCAGCATTCGAGGCATCCAGGAGCATATACAATGCAGAAGGCAATTGAAAATATGTCTATTTCTAAGACAACTACACCACCACACATCCCAACAACAGAACCTGGAAAGACAGTCACAACCTCTAGCTCAATATTTAGTATACAATCCACAGATTGGAAACAATCCAAACAGCAAACTGCTTTCAATAATTATGTAAGTTAAGGAGTGTTGACCCATGCTCTTCGCTGGGGTATTATATAGTTATGTAAGTTCATAGTTTTTCTGGCCCACACTTATACCATACCACCAGGGGGTCGACAACTCTTACATTCAATTAAGACATATGTGCTACGAGGACTGTACATCACAAGTTCAATGCAGCCACTAAACCAAACATTACTAAATGAACAGGCATTAAATAACTCAAGAGATCTGTCACACACTGTGGGTTAATCAGAGGACTTTAATCTAGTCCATGATGGCAGGTCTCAAATATCCATGCACTATGGATGCTTTTTTACATCTCACAATGGCTTTCAGATTTGAGATGATAGTAACAATGCACATCCCAGCAGATCTCACTTCTCTCTCCTTCCAACAATGTCAGCTCTGGCCCAGTGCTATACAATAATGGGCAGATTTATTAAGATGTTATGTTGGGTCACTTTTGTGGCAGAGACTCAATACAAAATCTTTTTGGGAATGTATTAATCCGTGCAAAACCACTTTGCGTGGCTTTGTGTACTTTAGTAAGTACATTGTATCTGATTGAGATGTCTAGCCACAGGTTTCTTGCCTTAGAATTATCCCCAGGTGCCAGACTGGATCTGGAAACTTTTCTATACCAGTAACTCTACTCGTCAGTAGAGGGCATTGAGGGACTCCGTGACAACTTCGTCCACTGGGTGTGACATCGGTAGAGTCCATATAAACCCTCCCCCGACGCGCTGACATCACTTTCTTCCTTTCCGCTCTTCCACGCAGATCCAAAGAGCGGTATCTCTGGCCGTTTTGGCCTGTCACAACGTTTCTGGAGTATTCTCTACGCCCTGTGGACTATGATGTTGACCCTGCATCCTCATTCTATTTACATGTGGTGTCTGGGCATGCACCCGATTCCGAATGGTGCAGCTCATGTCTTCAGCTACGATCGGAGTGCTGCATGACCTTGTTAGCAACGTGGTGATCGAAGGTCACTCATCGATCGTGGTCCTCTTCTTTTCCAGAGTACCACTCAAGGACCAGCTCCGGAAGTCCTTTGTCCTCGCTGTCAAGTCACACCATAGGTGTTTGGCGCTGCTGTCTTCCCCGACTTTACCACGTTCGTGCAGTGTCCCTGACACACCTCCTATTCCTTCGATTTCAGGGTCGGAGCGATAATCTGTCCTGAACCTTTGGTGTTTCCCAACACGGAGGTGACTGTGGCTCAGATGAGGAAATACTAGCTTTACCTTCATACCTTTTTCGCTTTCAGCCTCCCTCTGGTGCGCATCTCGGCCCCAAGGAGGTCGGTGAAGCCTTGACCGACTCCAAACTGGCGGGACCTCCCTCGGTGTCAGTGATGCCCTATGAATCCGCGATTGAACCTTTATCGGCTCTGATGCACAGCTCTTTGAGGTTTGCACATGTGACGCCAGTGTTGGATCCACTAGCAGCGCCATCGAGAACGCTGACCGCCACTACTTGGTTTCTCCTCCCCAAAGCCAGTTGACCCCGGGAACGGCATCAGTGGAACAGTTATTTCCGGGCTACCTTCCTCCGCTTTCAGAGGAGTCCCCTGCTATTTTCCCCTTGGGACACAGACATTTTGGTTTTGTCAGTGATGACATAACTGACATTCCTGAGTCTCCTCCAGAGTTTCATTGGGTGTCCGACCTTGGTGAGGCTACTGGCCTGGATTCTTCCCCATCCTCTGGCATGTTTTTTCGTCCTAGCCTCACTTCGGAGGCTAGCTCAGCTTTTGCAGAGTTGCTGTGATTCTGGGGCTGCAGCTTCCCTCTGGAGGAGGCCATTAATCTCCCACTTGGGGTGCTTCATCAGAGCCAGATGAGGACTGAACCTGTGCTGCTCTTCAGTGAAGCCCTCTTTGATATTCTATTGGGCACTTGGGCTAAACCCATTTCAAGGGCATCCAGGGACTGGTCTATACCTCATAGGCACTATGCTGCCCCTGGAAACGGAGCTGCCTTTTCCGACCGCCTACTCCAAGTAACTTTGTGGTTCAGACTGCTACAGCTTCCCCCACCATCAGCCCTCTGCCTGACGTCCTTCTAAACAGGGAGTCGAAAAGTTTAGATGCTCTTGGTCTATATTTCTATTTTTCTACTAGCTCCGCTTTATGGTCCCTTAATATGGCCTGTGTTTTGGGCAGTTTTCTCACGTGTTGTGTGATTTGTCTTGCACCTTCTACCCTCCGTCCCTGATGACACTCTGAACTCTCTTACTCAGCTGGTCCAGGATGGCAGTCAGGCTGCTAAATTGCTGATTAGTTGTGGCATGAATACCAAAGATTGTCGGACGAGCCATGGCTCTTTCAGTAGCACTTCACTGGCTTGTCTGGCTATGCACCTCTGGCTTTTGTGATGCTGTTTAGTCTGCCTTGGTGAACATGCCTTTCGATGGTTATATATCTGTTTGGCTTTCAAGCGGACTCCGCTTTACGCTGTTTTCGGGATAGTCAGGAGTGGAGTGAAAACGAAATCCTTGCCTGCTATATCTTCCTTCTCTTCCCCCCTTACTCAGTATTGGCGGAAAGGGTCTCTTTAAGTTCTTTTCTGTGTGAGCCATTATAGGGCGGTGGCCTGTGGCTTCTTCTTTTCCCTCACCGCCTCAGAGTGGCATCCGGTGGGGTGCTCCTGCCCTGGCAGGTATTTTCCATTTTTGTTCTCTTACTCTGTCGATGACAGGTTGTGGTCCCCAGTTCTTTGAAAAACATCTTATTTCTTGGCCTTGTTGGGTTTCTACGCAGGTGGCTGCACAGTGTTCTTTTGCTTTTTTCCTTAGGTTCTCATTGGGGTATTTTCATGATATTGTGCGGATGCACTGTTGCCTTGCTCCCCTGTCCTAAGGGTACTTTGTCTGTATGCGTTTCAGCTATTCCTCCAACTGATCCCGACAAGATGGGTGCCCCTTATGGGGGACTCAACATGCCATGCCATGTTTCCGGCATAGAAAGAAAAATCCAAGTATTAAATTCTATAATTGAGCAGGTGCAGAAAGATCCTCACACAACGTATCATGAATGCCAATGTTCCAGCACCATGCATCAACTAAAGTTCATCACGGCGATTCTGACAGACATTCTGGTGAAGTAAAAAAAAAACAACAAACATTGTCACACCTGTTGATAGCACCTTTACTAAAACAGCTGTGACTCAACAGAACCCCATACTTCCTCTGTGTACTTTGGAAAGCACAGAGGAAACCAATGGCACCCTAAGAGATTCAAACTCAGATATGCAGACAGAAACATCAAATGACACGTCAATACGAAGTAATCCTCAAAACAACCAACACCGTGACGACCTAGCGCCTGATGTAGCAGCCTCAAAATCACAGCAACAAAACCCCAGTAATCCACTAACAAAACAGGAACGCAAGAGACTGAGAAAGTCAAGGCAAAACAAGCAAAAGAGATGCCAAGTTATAGAAAAGATTTTCCAAAAACAGGCCCTAGAACGATCCTCTTCAAGCGGTCACCAGACGAATCCGCACAAAACAACCCCCGGAAACTGGCTTGTCGAAGACTAGGCAAATAAGCACCAAACTGAAAAGTCATCTGAACTCAAACACCAATCCAATAATCACGGAATGAATATTTCTCTATTAGACTGAACAACAATGCAGACAACCAGTCACAAAGACCTCTGGCAATCATTCCCTTCTATCAAAGATCAAAATAAAGATGGCAAATCACTGCAAATTCCATGGGTAGAAGAACAAAGTATATCCCAATACTTCCCAAAAACAATTAAAAGCCCAAATCAGCAAAACTGTGGTTGAATTGCAGCAATCACCAAAACCCAGGCATGGTTTGGCAATTCAGATCGATCACTCCCCATCACCAGGAGACCATGTCAAACTTCAAAAAACAAAAGCAGATATGATCAAACCTGTCGTGATAAAGACAAATTGCCCCCAAATTTCAACCGAGGGGAAAATACCGTCAGGAGAAACCATATTCAGTGGAATTTCTTCAAGTCTACATCGCCATAGAGCTGATCGCTCGCAAAGTGAAGGACAAATTTGCCCAGAAGGTCTAGTAACGTTAGAATTGAATCCACACTACATTTTAAGAGGAAACCATGACATTCTTAATTGTAGTGCAATATTAAAGCTTGCAAATTCCATTGAAACACAAACAGCTAAATACAAACCACATTGTAAGTATTCAATTCAAAATACTCCCAAATGTAAAAGGGAGAGAAATGATGGTCGTAACTTGGAGTAACCCAAATATCACAACAGAAGTTTGGAGTCACAGAGATTTATTTGCCAAATGGTAAATTGAAATAAGAACAACAGAAGTAGAATGATACCCTGGCTCTCTAAGACCAACAGCCGAGTTAAGATCAGCAATGGACAGCTGTTGTGTAGCATTTTAGGACCCTAGTGTAATTTTCCTGATTCATGCCCTTGTATAGGTATAATTCATTTTACCCTTATATAGGCATAGAGATCATAACCATATTTAGACATAACCCATCCAGTCCAAATACAGGCATGGCTACTTCCACTAGTTTCAAAAAGCCACAACAATTTATTGGAAAACTCGGCTTCAGCAGTCAGGGACAGCCCCTTTCTTGAATATTGATTTGTCCTAGAAATCATGTAGTTTTCAAAGACCAACCATTCCCTTGGGGTTCTTTGGTGACGTTATTATATTCGACTTTACGTCAAACCAGGCACCTTCAAGGTATAAATATGCCCACACTTGCCCTAGCAAACACACGGTTGTTTGGAGCAGTTAGACTATCTACTTGTCCGACGCATCTTGCTACAGCAAGTGCCGAAGGAAGCAGACCCTCCAGCTGATGCACTGACAGAGAGGCTACCTTTCTCTCACTGAGAATTCAGCTCCAGTGTTTCCAAGCTCCACTTAGGGGGGTGTTGGGAAATCGAGTCCCGAGACAGATACCAGACCTCCTTCATTATAAAACCAAGGAGGTACGGAGCGGATTAGACCCTAAGAGAAATCTTGGATAAATTCTTGGCAAAGAAACTAAACCCATACTTACTTCTTCCCTCGTGCTAGACTCAGGTTAGGTACATTGGGGTAGGCGTATTTTAGAAGCACCAGTTGAGTACTTTTAGTCTTTGTTATTTATGTATGTATTTTATGGCTTAGAAACCATACCATGCTTTTACAGTATTATTTTATAATACTCTTCTTGCTGTACACATTATACTTTACAGCCAGTATTACGATTGTAGCAGTTCTTTTCTTTTGCATGAAAAAGAAGACTGTTCAATAAATACTTTTATTGAAAACACCCGTCTCTCTATTTCTCTGCACCTCAGGTGAAACGAAGCATGCACGATTGACTGAGTGAAATATCTATCTATTATTTCCACGACTCTGAAGATCAGTTTTATCTTTGGGAAACAAAGTTATCATGTTTATGCGGTTGTCAGAAACGAATCCCTTCTTGTGTATTCGAGAAAATTTCTAGTGACCTCTGAGCTAGCTGTCACTCACAATTAAGTCTAATATATTCAATAGAGACCTAGTCGACCTAAGTCCTACGTCACATCTATAGGATATATTATTCCAATGCGCAGAGCCTATTGGGAATATAGGGACTACACTACATGGCGCCCAACGTTTGGTAAGGCACTAATTTAACACTAGATACTAGAGTAACTCAGTCGTGCTTTTCACAGAGATCCCTTTTTCCCGTAAAATACTCCAATAGACGTCTGGAGTGGGTTAAAGGATAAAAAATCTGCCATTACTGAGTAGGACGAAAATCCTATGTATTAGTTTTTTGGTTTGTTCAACGTTGAAGGATACAGTGCTCCAAAATATTTTGCACCTTATCTTTGTTTCCTTGAAACATGCTCTGCAAACTTTCAGTCAACAAAATGAGTGACTGCAGCCCAACCAGGTTTAGACGTTACAGGTTTCCAACAAAATGATCCGGATGCAATAATCATCCCGGAAACCTATCACTATAAAGCTTATAACAAATGGCCTCTCATCAAGAGGTGGTAGGGTAATTTTTGTCATAGAGGCACATGACTATCGGCAGACAGAGATATTTTATTCATGGATTGTCTTCCCCGAAGCAAATCCATTAACACATGTGTTCCACTTCTACAAAGTAGAGGATCCTCCAACGAATACGTTCCTTTTGAGGACATTTAAATTCTATTAACATACTTAGAGCATGCGCTCTGGTTTAAAGGCGTCCTACAACATCAAAATCACATTACCAGGATCGGTCCACTAGGTAGACCAGGAGCAACATGGCCGGTACTATCCAGCTATACACCACATCCTGCCATTGAAGAAATGTCAGGTCCAAAACTATTAGTTCAACTAAAACAATTAATAAAAATACATAGACAATTGGTTCAATATGCCATGCAGACTCTAACAGTCCAACCTCCTATAAGGATTCCACAGCAAACCCCTCATCAGGGGAACTCAAATAAAATGACACCACTGACTATACTATCAGTCATTGGTAAATTGCCCGCAAAACGGGAACAAATTCCATTCTGGTTAGCTCAAAAAATTACTCAAATAGAGGCAGTATTTCCAGATGGTACACCTCAGGAGAAACACAGAATTTTAACAATCTGTTTACCAATGGGGATAGCACCACACCTGGACACTTGGGGTACAGTCTTTGCTGCAATCTACACAAAAACTCATGGTGTTCCATCTATGGCAGTAATACCAGATGTCCTGAAACAAATTCAAAATGAATACGGGGCAGAGACTGCTTTAAATCTGGGTATGAAAATACTTAAAGATTTCAAACATGTCTCAGCTATAATATTTGCTAATATTAATGGTGAAGCAGCATCCGTGGCGATCCGCCAAAAATTAAAAGAACTTGATGTAACTGAGCAACCATATGAACTGGCCAGAATAATAGAAAAATCCTTAGAAGAACTAGGTAGAGATAGTTTGGGTGGGAAACCAGTAAAGCCCCAACTAACAGAAAATCACGAAAAGGTTTTTATTAAAAACACTCTCACTACTCCTAAAAAGAAGTGGGAAAATACTAGACAAACACTTCCTAAAGAGAAGCGTTCTCAATCCAGAGGTAGGTCTCCTCAAAAGAAACCCTCTGAAAAGAGGTATAACCTCAGGAATAGGGATAAATTGAGAAAACCTGATAGATATCAAGATACTGATACACGTTCCTCTCGTAATTTTCAGACTTCCTCACAGAAATCGGAAAGAAGAGGACGGTCAGAACAAATAGAAGAACACGTGCAGTACAAAGACGATAAACACGTTCCAAAAAATAAGAAACCCCAATTCACCAAAAAGAAGGTAGCAGGTCTAAAAATCAGACCTGCCGAGGATCTTGAGGACACAACTCAAGAACGGGGAGTAGGCGCAGACAGTGCTGGACAGCGCAGCAGAAGTTACCATAGCTCGTAAGATCCTGAAGGATCACCTGGAGACAGTGGACTAGAATGAGTACATTCAAGTTGAAACTGCCGATACCAGGGTTAGTGTACCCATAAGTTATATGAAGTAGCACTCCGGATGGAGGGGGACATAACTAGGAAAATAATAGCATAATAGCACTCTTTTGGGAGAAGCTCTCTAAGGGTTAGGACATTCTTCTAGCTGAAAAAGACTGGCCACCAAAATTTGTCAGGGAGTGCACACATGGCGAAGACATCATTATGCCAGCCTTCACCAATCATATTCCGATTCATAAGAAATACACCTATGCCAGAAAATGGGCAGTAGCCCAGGCTCCAGCATTAAATAAAAATCAGGTAGGATGGGCTGAGGACTCTCCACCCCATAATATCCAGTTAAAAAATCAACCAACTGCACAAAGGCAGTACCCAGTTAAGCAAGAAGCTAAAACACAGGTCTGGGAGATCTTAGATCAACTTGAATACCAAGGGGTGATTGAAACATGCACCTAGTCAATGAACAATCCTTTGTTTCCGGTCTCCAAACCGGACAATACCTATCGTCTAGTTTTGGACTACAGACATTTAAACTCTTGTTGCAAAACCTTTGCAGTACAAAATGCACACAGTGCAGCACTGATGAATAACATTGTGTGCAAAAAATATAAAACCTCATTGGATATTTCAAACGGTTTCTTCTGTCAAAATACCACACCTGAAAGCAGGTACTTGACCGCTTTCTCCATTATGGGGACACAGCGTCACTTCAGCCATCTCCCCAGGGATTCAAGAATAGTCCAGGGTTATTTTCAGCCAGAAAACAGAGTTACTACAAACGTATGATGATGAGGCATTATTTTATGTCGATGACATCTATCTAACAGACGATGACTTGGACAGGCACTTGAACAGAGGGAACACCATAATATTTGGTTTCGCATCTGAAGGGTACAAATCAACTTTAAAAAAAATCAAGAATTGCCCACCTCAACGTGCTATTTTTAGGATATGAACTTTCAAGTGAAGGCAAAGGCCTGGCAGTGAACTATCTAGAAAAATGTACGCTGCTCCAACCTCCAAAAACGCTGAAAAACGTAGTCAATTCTAGGTTTCCTGATTTTCGGAAGAACTTACATTCTAAATTACGCAGAAAGGGTTAATCCTCTCCACGAATTAATCAAACCTGATTTTAAAACAACAAATTGGACTCAAAAACACACAAAAATTTTGCGTTCAGTGCAAACAGACATGTTGGCAACAACACATTTACAGACACGCGTAAATGTACGCAACCTTACAATCCGAATCATCCCAGGGAGATGCGGATTTACGTACTTAACCTTTAATGAAGGTGAAAAAGTACCAATTGCTTACAAATCACACTTGTACACACAAGCTAAAATGAAATTCACTTCAACAGAAAAAATTCTGATACCGGTTCAAACTGCAGTAGCAAAAGAGAGCTTTCGCACAGGGAAAATGCATAAAGGTCGTTACTCCTGTAACTGCCTTAGAGCCAGTGACAAAAGCTAGCATTCCTAATGCAAAGGCTTTACATCCAAGATGGATACAATGGGTTAACTCTCTTGCTGCAAAAAACGTTGAATACGTTTTTGACCCCTACTTGAAAACTCAAGAATTTCTACAATACGAACAAGAATGTCCTCTGCCCACTGAGATTCTACCTCTAGAACAATACGAATGTATAAGTTAATCAGACGGATCAGCACAGCCCGCAATTGGGAGTAAACAAGCTTATAGTGCAGCGTGCGTGATTGTTAAAGGTTGTTGGAGCGATGGTAAATTCAGACCTAAGGTCACAAAAACTCAATCCCTAGGAGATTGTACAGCACAGCGAGCTGATCTACAGGCTTTCAAGATGGCGCTGGAAAATACCGCTCGCGAATTCCCCACACTCAGTGTGCGATTCATATTACTGCGCCCAGTCTTATAATGAATACTTGCAGAACTGGGTTCAAAACGGTTTCAAAGATGCAAAAGGTGGCACAATCAAGCATAAATTGCTTTGGGAACAAGTAGTTCAATTACAGAAAGAACTACAAAAGACTCACGTGATTCATACACTGAGTCATCAGCGTGATGGCGTTCACGTTGAAGGGAATTCATTGGCTGATGAAGCCGCAAAGGCAGCTGTGCAAACAGCTTCCTTAGCTGCAATCAATTATTCAAAAACAAAAATAGACAGCGACATAATGCAGGCTGTCACCGCTTCCAATGAAGACCGCGGTAAAACGTTACCAAAAGGCTTTCCACTCAAGTACTCCTATATAACTGATGCCAATAATGTTCCTTTTGCTTGAATCCCTGGAGTGGGGGATAGAGTAATTCCAAACATGGAACACAGATTGGGACTAATCTTAGCAGCACATGAAGGGCTTACCTCTGCACATGCAGGTGGCTCCGACACAGTATCGTTACTAAAACAAAGATACTGGTGGCCGCGCATGAGGAAACAAACCAGAAACTATGCTTTGGAACATGAAATCTGCCAGAAAATGAAAGTTTCATCAGTGAAACGCCCGGCGCAGAGGCCCCTTCTAATTTCAGATAAACCATTAGCATGTGTTTACCTGGACCACTGCGGTCCCTTACAGAGGGATGGTAACTATAAAAATATCATGGCCGCAGTGGATTCATGCTCCAGATTCATTTGGATGTGGCCTCAGCGCTCGGCTGATGTCTGAAATGGTGTAAAAGATCTGCGAGTCTTTATCAGCACATTCGCAATCGGCACGCTACATTCTGACCAGGGTCCTGCGTTTAGCGCACGAGCTTACAAAAAGGCCTTGGCCAATCGTGGCGTTGCATTGCGGTACTCAAGTCCATTCCATCCTGAGAGAAATTCGGTAGTGGGAAGAAAAAACCGGGACATAAAGCAATCTATAACAGCTAGGGTATTAGGTTCGGGTGACGGGTGGGGCAAACACCTAATAAGTGTCCAGCGTAGTTTAAACAATCTGCCAAGAAATTCTTTGGGTGGAATCACTCCATATGAAATCCTTTTTGGTACTAGAATGATTGTCGAAGACCTCGATCGTCATACTTCAGTGGTAGAACAAAAACCCTTTGATATCAAAGACCGTTTGGCTGTTTTACAGGACTTAAATGAAACAAGAATAAGTCTAAGCAACACATTACAGAAGCCAACGACCACTGAAGAAAAACCACCTGTCCCAGCAAGGCCTGTCTGGATTCCAAAGATTGGGGATCTAGTCAGAGAAAAGATCGCGGATAAGAAGGAATTTGGGCCTTCATACAGAAAACCAGTACCTGTGCTAGCAATCCACGGATCAAGAACCGTGTTACTGCCGCCCCTTGCTGGAAGAAAGGAGAACTGCTTCGTATCAATTGACCTGGTGAAATCACACCATGTGGCCAATAATAAGTAGTAGGCCCAGTGTACACCAAAGATGTAGCAGACAACCAAATCTTGCTACTATCCAAAAGGGTCAAACTGAGAGACTCATCACCTTTGAAGAATCTGCAGTAAGAAAAGAAGGACTATGCAACAAAGCAATGGAACTTGTGCCTATTGAAACCCAAATACCAGTTTGTCAAGACACTCCTGTTTTCAATGATATAGCCTCTGACTATACTAACATGACAAGAGACCAAGCAGCTTCAGCGATTTCAAATAATCCGGATGCAATACCAATAAAAGAACTGCCTCTGGCTATTTCATCAATTTTGATACGTTTTCTGAGGATCCCAGTGAACCCGAAACAACGCCAGCAAATAAAACCTTTAAAGACAAAGTCACAGCACTTTTTCAGCTACTAGAAAAGACTTATCTTGTTTCACCATGGGTTGAATTTTGGATTGTGTTAGGTGTACTTTTTCTCCTACTTTGGCTCATTCTTGTATTAAGTTTGGGAAAGCTGATAGCTGGAAAATATAGTAAAATGGACACAGCAAGTAAGAAAATCGACTTGCTCCTGAAGCCACACAAATCATCTCATCGTGAACAAAGAGACCTGCCATCAGTGAACATCACAGGCATTCCTATACCTGGTGGTATAGCATGGGACCGAACTGATTATGACATTTATGGTCCGGACGAGCTGTTGAAGATTCCACACCAATTTAAGGTTTCCTTGAGTGACTTTGTTTCACCCAGCACGTTTTCTGATGATTGGGACTTTGAGACTATTAATAATATGATGTCCGCTTTAGAAATGTCTGCAAAATTCACAAACCATGAATATTTAGGTTTATCAGATTATGAACAAATGTATTGTTACAATCATCATTACTTGCACAAATCTGCAAACCCTAGAAATGTTTATACTTATAATCAATGGGAACATTGTCCATCGCCACCAAAGGGTAGTTCAAAAACATTTTATGAAACATTTCCATACTTCTCGGGTTTTAATACCACAAATCTGGAAACATTTTATTTTAAAAATGTTAATAAAACAGGAATGAAAAGCATGTTAACAAACACAAAGCAAATTTATTCAGCAGCCTTTTATGCCCAGATGCCTCGTTAGGTTTTGACTTCTGGAGTGACAACATAGAAACAAAAACTGTCTGGGACTCAAAAGACTGGCAAGTACAGGGAATAGAAGCTTTATTTTGAGCCTGTATTATTCCTTAACAAATAATGTTTTTGAATAACACTATGCAACAAACATCCTGTCTTGGACAAGCCAAGATAAAAGATTTAAACAAACCGTCCATACCTGTACCTACAGCTGATAGTAAAAACACTTCAGAGGGAGGGGTCGACGGAAAACCTATTTTACTAAAAAACAGAACTGATCCCGATTGGAAAAAATGGTTAATCTGGCCCACAGACACGAATAACTGTCAAGATAGATAATAATAATAATAATAATAATACAGATTTTTATAAAGTGCATGCAGTTACCTCAACCGGAGGTGTCCCGGCGCTATGTGAGCAGTGGCGTGAGAAGGTAAGTAGCATCTATGGTTCATATCTATTGAACAAAGAGCCAGGTTTTTAGTAGCTTCCTAAACCCAGTTTCTGATGTTGCCGACTGTATAGCAGGCGGGAGAGCATTCCACAACTTTGCCGTATTGGCAGAGAAAGTCCTGCCACCGAGACGCATCCTTCTGACTCGCGGAGCGAATAATTGAAGCAAGGAGTTGGAACATAGGAGTCTCACCTGTCCATATCTAGGGAGTCGGGCTTTAAGGTAGTTGGGGCAGGTCCCATGAAGGGCTCTGTAGGCCAAAGTTAGAGCCTTGAATTTGATTCTGCTTGCCACTGGGAGCCAGTGCACATCGCGCAGATGCAGAGAGACATGCTGTTTAAACGGGATATGTTTTATCAGCCTCGCAGCCGCATTTTGCACGGTCTGCAAACGTTGAATCAAATATTTTGGTAGACCCAAGTAGAGGCCGTTTGCGTAATCCAGCCTAGAGGTAACGGTCGCATGGATTACCATTTTTCGACAGTCCTTCGGTAGAAGCAGCAGGAACTTACGCAAATTCCTCAATTTGCTTAAACACCCTGCTACAACCTGCTGGATGTGGGAGGAGAAGGACAAGCTGTCGTCCCATCTCACCCCCAAATTTTTTGCCTTTGTGCTGGGCAAAGGCGCGGGGCCCATGTCAGAAGGCCACCATAGATCCGAGAAGGGATGAGCACCTTTCCCAAAAAGATCACCTCCATCTTGCCCGCGTTCAGTTTTAATTTGTTCGTATTCATCCAGCAGGCTACATCACGGAGACACCCCTTAAATTTAGCAAAAGCTGTCTCCAACACTTCTAAGTATGGGAAGACAAGCTGGGTGTCATCAGCTTATGAAATTGCTGTGATCCCCCATTTAGCGATCAGGGTGAAAAGTGGGGCTAAATAGATATTAAAAAGCAGCGGACTGAGTGCCGATCCCTGCGGAAGCCCATACCCTAGCCGCTTCGGTTTAGAAGAGAAAGAGCCCAACGCCACTTTCTGTGATCTATTAGTCAGATAAGACTGAAACCACCTGAGTGCTTTATCCTGAAGGCCAATATCCTCCAGCCGCTGTAGGAGTCTGCCGTGATCAACAGTATCGAAAGCGGCAGATAGATCCAGGAGCACCAGCATAGCTGATGCTTCTGAATCTAACGCCCACCTAACTGACTCCGCCACCTCAATCAGGGCGGTCTCGGTACTGAAGCCAGCCCTAAAACCCGATTGAGTTTCATGCAAGATAGTGTCATTCTCCTCTGTGAATCTGTTCAATTGGCACTGAATCAGTTTTTCCATCATTTTACCTGGAGCAGCCAGAAGGGAAATTGGTCGGAGATTACTGAGATCCTCCGGATCCCCATTTGATTTTTTTTTCAGAGGGAGGAGTGTAGCATGTTTCCAGCAATCCGGAAACACCCCCGTTGTAATGGACCTGTTCCATATATGCCAGAGAGTGGACACAATGGATTCCGCCATCATGTTCCAAAGCTTGGGAGGGCAAGGGTCGACTGGCGACCCCTATTTACATCTCTTTATTTCCTGCAAAGCCTCAGAGAACGAAATCGGGTGGAGTTGGCTTAGGTATGCAGTGGGCACGCTAGTATTAGCAGTATCAGCCATTACAGTGGGACTAGGGCAGGAGAAAGTGCCATACACTTTCTTAATTTTATCATCAAAAAAATGCGAAATATTTTCACAGAGAGCCTCAGATGGAATTACATCTGTTTCGATAATTCTAGGCTTAAAAAAAGGACTGCACTATTTTAAAAACTTCTTTGCTGGAATGTTCCGCTTTTTGGATGGAGAAGTTTTTTTGCTTTTTTTATTGACTTTTGCAGCTTACGGTTTGCTGTTTTATAGCAAACCTTAGCTGATTCGCAGTAATTCACCCTCCATGCACGCTCCAACCTCTTACAGGCTGATTTTTCTGCCCTCAACTCCATTGAGAACCAAAGGGCCGAGGGGGATTCCCTACGTGACACAGCAAGTTTTGCTGGAGCGATGGTCTCCACCATATTGCCTATCCATCGATTCATAGCCATCGCATCAGTGTTTGGGTCTGAGGTCAATGCAGGAGGGTTCAGTGCCAGTGCCGGGCCGATGGTGTCAGGTCGAAGGTTTTTCCATTGCCTCTGCAGAAAGGAGCGTCTACCGGCAGCCTGCCCCCCCCGCCCCCCGGGTAATGAGATAGCAAAGGTGATCAAGAAATGATCCAACCATAACAGCAGCTGCTGTCGTGTCCCGGATGTTGGAAAAGATCAGATCTAGCATATGACCTGCTCTGTGCGTGGGTCCAGTAATGATTTGAGTTATATTGGCCGCACTCAGAGTGGAGATTAATTGAGCCGCCATGGGACAGCTGGACCTATTAACATGAATATTAAAATCCCCCACTACTATAAAATGGGGATGAAGGAGGGAGCTTTGGACAATAGTGTCCAAAAGTTCACCTGAACTAGCCTCATTGCAGTCAGGGGGTCGATAGATGACTAAACCCGCCAATGAATGTTGGGGATTAACTTGTAGGCAGAAATGTAACCCTTCCATCCCCGAAATAATAGTCGGCAGAGATGATGTAAGCGTGTATTTCTCCTTAAAGATAAGAGCCACCCCCCACCTCTTCTGTCACCTTCCCGGTTCAAAAAGCACATTTTAAAGCCCAGAGAAACAGCTAAGGCGATAGCGGTCATGTTGTTATCGTTCAGCCAAGTTTCAGTCAGGAACAAGGCATCCCACTCCGAGTCCACCAACAGTAGCCAGATATCCTCTGCATGCCTCACAAGGGATCTGCAATTCAGTAGGCCCGCTCTAAAATCAAGAATAGGGGGACCCACTGCAGAATTAGACTTATGCTTACCAATCAAGCTACGTGATGAGTAATATTCGCAAAAAGCCTTGCCACAGTGCAAACATACCGGCGGTAATTCGGTGTTAGCTAAGTCGACCCTTTTTTCCTTACAAAGCTGTTCTGTATTCAGCGCGAATAGATCCTCCCTGGACCAGGGGATCCGCTTGCTGTCCCTCCCCCCACTGACAGCGTTTCTGGCGCTGGCCGCGATCTGGTCGCGGACGGGCGCAGACGGGCTTGCCTTTGGCGCACCGTCGGCACGCCTGCTGCGCACGTCCGCTGCGCGGCCGCGTACCTATTTCCCTTTAGGGGAGGGGAAACCGGAAAGGGAGGTGAAATAGGGGGAGGAGTCGCGTCCCTCCGTTCAAATGGCACCAACAGCCGTGATGGACCGGGGACCGACAAAGATCAGGGTCAGTGCAGGGGGATGTGCAAAGTTAAGCCAATATTCACACACACACAATTCAAATGTTTAAAAAAATGTGTCACAGGTAATTTAAAAGACAGCGGTTCTTGACTCAACCCGTCATTAGCCTGCTAAAAAGCCTCTCACCACCAGCGCCTAGCTCCCTGAAAAAGACACAAGGGTTTACAGTAACTAGGCCAGACCCAAGATATGTCCAGAGACAACATCCAGGGATAGTAACAACATACAGTGTAGGAAAACTAATAGTTTCTTACCTGTCGGTGTAGTTTTGCAGCTTGATGATCTTTCTGGATTCACTATGCTGTGCATTATTCCGCGGTCTTGTGCTTGGGTCCGGATTCGTAGTCTTTTCTTTCTTTTTTTTCGTAACCCAGGTGGGCGTCGACGTCCCACTTTTGGTGTATTTCCGGTGACGTCGGCACGCTTCCTGCGGAAGTTCCCACTCCTGGGCGCCATCTTCAGATTCTTTTTTCTCGTGTTCGTTTTGTTACCGAAGTTATGGCAATGTTCAACTAAAGTTTTTTCACCGCTTTAACCTTTAAGCCTTCTTTTCCAAGTATTGTCTTCGTTTCAACCACCTTATCTCTCCAGCCTCATCTTTCTGGCAGAGGTGGGTGGGTTCGCTAGTGAATCCAGAAAGATCATCAAGCTGCAAAACCACACCGACAGGTAAGAAACTATTCGTTTTGCAGCGTGAATCTTTCTGGATTCACTATGCTGTGCATAGACTTTGTAGCGGTTTCTCATGTTTGTGGCGGCTGGGTGGAAGATGAGCGTTGGTTATTGAATATGTGTAGAAGCACTCTTTGTCCGACTTGTGCTTCCTTGTTCATCTGTATATCCACACAGTAGTGCTTTGTGAACGTGTGCACTGAAGCCCATGTTGCCGCCAGGCATATGTCCTGAATTGGTGTGTTAGCTAGGAAAGCTATTGTAGCTCCTTTTTTCCTGGTAGCCTGGGCACTTGTTCCCTCTGTTAGTTCCTGCCCTGCCTGCTTGTGGCAGAACTGTATTGTTTGGGCGATCCATCGCGCAATTGTTCCTTTAGTTACTGGTTTCCCCATGAAACTGTTAGCGAAGGACACAAAGAACTGCTTTGTTTTCCTGTGTTCCTTCGTTCTCTCAATATAGTGCATGACTGCCCTTCTGGCGTCCAGAGTGTGCAGTGCCCTTTCAGCTCTTGTTGCTGGTTTTTGGAAGAAACTCAGTATCTGTATAGTTTAATTCAAGTGGAACCTTGACACCACCTTTGGAATGAAGTGTGGGTCCGTTCTCATCACCACCCTATCGCTGTGTATCTGTATCTAGGGTTCCCGTAGTGTTAGTGCCTTCAGTTCGCTCACTCTGCGCAGTGAAGTGATTGCTACCAGGAAAGCTGTTTTCATGCTCAGCATTTCTAGGGAGGCCTTGTGAATCGGTTCGAAAGGTTCCTTCATGAGTTCCGTTAGGACTAGGTTAAGGTTCCATGCAGGTGGTGGCACCCTCTTTGGCGGTGCGATCCTCTTTGCTCCCTCCAGGAATCTCTTAACGACCTGTGATGTGAAGAAACTCTTGCACGTTTCTCCTTCGTGTAAGCGACTATCGCTGCCAAGTGAACTCTCAGTGAGGATGAGCTCAGATTTTTGTCGAGCAGGTGCGTGAGGTACTTTAGCACTGTTGAGTCCTTTTTCATCTTATTGTGTAGCTTTTCCCTCCTGCCCCACAGTGTAAATCTCTTCCATTTCGCTACGTAGCACTTCCGTGTGCTGGGTCTTTGTGCCTCCCGAAGTACCCTTAGGGTGCTTTCTGGCAGTTTCAAATGCGCAAACTCTATGTCCTCAGGAGCCACGCTACGAGGCTCAGGCTCTCTGGCTCCGGGTGCAGCACTTCTCCATTTTGCATGGAGAGTAGGTATTTTCTTCTCCCGAATCTGTGGGGTGCACTCTGTCATCTTCATGATCTGCGAGTACCATGTCTGCCTTGCCCACTGTGGTGCGACCAGTATCAGGGTCATGTTGCTCGCTCTGCACTTGCTGAGTACCTTTTGTATCAGCGGTATCGGTAGAAAAGCGTAAGCAAATGTCCTGGACCAGTCTATCCAAACGCATTCCTCAGGGAGCCCTCCCCAGGCTGCCTGGATGCGAAGTTTTGGCATTTTGCATTCTGGCGTGTTGCAAATAGGTCTACCGACGGTGTCCCCCACCTGTCGAAGAGCCTTCTCGTCTCTTGTGCATTGAGTTCCTACTCGTGGGATGCCGGTCTGTCTGCTGAGCCAGTCTGCTTCTACATTGTCCTTTCCTGGTAGATGTATGGCTAGCATGTCTATCTTGAGTGGGATGGCCCATCTCCATATCTCCTGCGCTAGTTTTGAAAGCGGGGCTGATTGTGTCCCCCCCTGCTTGTTGATGTAAAACATCGCTGTTGTGTTGTCTGTCTGGATCAACACTCTCTTGTTGTACAGTTTTGTTTGGAAGGCCTTTATGGTTAGGAAAACTGTCTTCAACTCCAGGTAATTGATGTGTCTGACCACATCTGCTGGTGTCCAAAGGCCTCTTACTTTGAGTTTCTCCAAGTGAGCGCCCCATCCCATCTGGGACGCGTCTGTGGTAATGGTCACTGTTGGTGTTGGTTGCGTCAGAGGCTTCCCCCTTGTTATGTTCCCCATGTTCCACCATGCCATCTCTTTCTGCACTGCGTGCGTTACAACCACTAGATCCTCCCAACAACCTGTAGCTTGTGACCATTGCTCCTGTAGCCATTCCTGCAAAGGTCTCATGTGGAGCCATACGTTTGGCACTAGGTGTATGCATGATGCCATCATGCCCATGATTTTGCTCGCTGTCCTCACTGTTCGAGCTTGCCCCTTCTGGTAGATCTGCGTCTCCCTCACGAGCGCTATCGTTCTCTTCTCGCTGGGGAACACCTTGCTCTGTAAGGTGTCGATCTGCACTCCCAGGAAGATTTTTATTTGTTCTGGTTCCAGGGAGGATTTTCCCCAGTGGATGGAGAATCCTAGGTTCATCAGTGTGCTGGTCACTCTCTGTGCGTGCTGCTTGCACGTTTTGTATGAGCTTGCCTTGATCAGCCAGTCGCCCAGGTAAGGGTACACGTGTATCCCTCCCCTTCGTAGGTGTGCTGCAACTGTTGCGAGGTACTTAGTGAAAACCCATGGTGCCGATTTGAGCCTGAACGCCAGGGTTGTGAACTGGTAGTGGTCTTCTCCGATGAAGAATCTGAGGAGGTGTTTGTGGCCCCGGGTCATTGGGATTTGCAGGTAGGCATCTTTTAGGTCTATGGTGACCATGAAGTCCCCGCCTTGCAATTGAGGAAGTACCTCTTGTAGGGAGGTCATCTTGGACCTTTGCGTTCTTATGAACTTGCTTAAGAATCTTGGGTCCAGGATGGGTCTCATAGTTTCGTCCACCTTTGGTACCAGGAAGTATGTGGAGTATACGCCCTTGTTCCTTTCCTTGTAAGGTACTGGTTCCATGGCTTGTTTTTGCAGGAGCTCCTTTGCTTCCTCCCGAAGGAGCTCTAGGTCTTTCCTTGCTAGTGGCCTTCTTTTTGGTTTCCTGTCTGTTGGCTTTCCTTCCAACTCTATGCAGTACCCGTACTGTCTGATGTGAAGTACCCATTTGTCTGATGTTATACTCTTCCACTCCCTGAAGAAGTGTTTCAGTCTTCCTCCCACTGGTCTTACATGTACGGAGGTGTCTATTTCGCGTAACTCCTGTCCGATGTGTTTCTGCTCCACCCTGGGAGTTTTTGTTCAGGTGGACACATGGAGTTTTATTAAGTCACTTAGAGGCGGGCTTCTGTCCCCCTCTCTTATTATGTCCACGTTCATTCCCTCTCCCGCGAAAGGACTGGCCTCTTGGTTGGTAGGGCCAGGACTGTTTTTGCTGCCCCTGCTGTGTCTGGGTGTCTGCTTGGTGGGCTTGTTGAACGCCTGGTGTGTTGTTCCTGGCTGGTTTCCTCCCCTCCCGTTAGGTCTTCGTGACGGGGTGCCCCTTTTAGTACCTCTAAACTGCAATGCCCCCATGGATCTTGCAGTCTTGTTATCCTTCTTCAGTTGGCTGAGTTTCTCGTCAACTGGGGCCCCAAACAGCGTTTCTCCGTTGGACAGTTTGTTGAGGATGCTGTGCTGCACTTCTGGCTTGAAGCCCGAAATTCTGAGCCAGGCTAGTCTTCTCTCCGCGATGCCCATCATCATGAGCCTGCTGGAGGTGTCTGCTCCATCCAGGGCAGTCTTGAGGCAAGAATTGGCTACATTCTTCCCCTCTTCGACAAGGTTTTGTCTCTTTGCTTGAATTCCTGTGGCATGTTCTTTACTAACTCGCCCAGCTCTTCCAGGATCTGGTATTGGTGCCTGTTGAGCAGAGCATTGGAATTCGCCATGCGCCAGTGCATTGCGGCATTCCGTTCAATTCTTCTCCCCACCAGGTCCATCCTCTTGCTTTCTTTGTCTGGAGGTGGTCCAGAAGTAGTAGGCACATTAGCTCTCTTTCTTGCCGTGGCTGCGATGATGGAGTCTGCTGAGACCGATCCCTGAATGTAGGGTGGGTCCTTGGAGGAATGTTTATACTTTTTCTCCGACCTGGGAGTGAAGGCTTTGCATGTAGCTGGTTCTTTGAAAGCCTCTTTTCCCTGTGCCATGACACTGTCGAGCATGGGCAGGAACTGGCTCCTTGTTTGTGTAGGAAGCAGTGTCTCGAGAAGGAAGTCTGCTTTCTGCTTTTCTTGGTCGAGTTTTACTTTGGAAACTGCAGCTGCATTCCTGATGACTGTGTTGTAGACCCCGATGTCATCTGGCGGCGAGGGCCTCGAGGGATACGTGTCGACGGCTTCCTCTGGGCTCTCGGTGTCGACGTCCTGCCAATCTATATCCTGATTCTCCGAGGATGCAGATCCGAGGAGCGTCCTGCGGTCGTCGTCTCCTTCCTCCTCTTAGTAGGAGACCTTCTCCTCTTCTTGGTCGTCGAAGGTCTCGACGCCCACCGACTGTCCTTCGACGTAGTAGTCCTCCTCCTCGGTTTCCTTGACCACCTGTAGCCTAGGTTTCATCAGGATTGTGTATTCTTTCATCCTGGCGTCAAAATCTTTTTTCCGCTGCAGGATGTTTTCCATCTCGGCCTCGAGGCGTCTTTTCTTTTTCTCCATTTTGGCCACATGGTCTGCGTCGAATGGATCGGCCGCTCTTTTTGGCGCTGAGCCGACTTTCGTAGTCAAATGTTTCGGTGCCGAGCTGGCTCTCGGGTCCTTCGGTGGCGCTGAAGCGCCCTTCGGGTCCTTTTCCCTCGGCGTCGAACGCTCCTTCTCGGGGGTGATTTTCGACATCTTTTGCTGTTCTCCAGCTCTCAGCGCTTGGGAGTCCTTCTCAGTGGATCCGCTGTGCCCTGATGTAGCCGCGGACGCCGAAGTTTTTGGCGTCGGCGCCTTCGAGGTTTTGCCCTCAATTTTTCGAGACTCGGGGTCTCTTGGTGCCCTAGGGGCTGGAGAGTCTCCTACCTTCTTTGGAGTCTTCGTAATATCGGTCTCTACGACCGTGTAGCCGCCGTGTTCGGCGGCGGCGTTGTCCTCCTCGTCTGATGATAGCCCCAGGTCTCGAAGGGACGGTGGCTGTCCCTTGCCCTGCATAGTGGCGTTGGCTATCCTCTGTCTCTTTCTCACTCAAAGAGTCTTCGGCTTGAAAGCGAGCAGGCGTTGCAGTCCTCGCTCTCTTGGTCGACCGGTAGGCAAAGATTGCAGACCGGGTGCTGGTCCTTCTGCGCGTACTTGTGGTGGCAGTTACGGCAGAATTTGAAAGGAGCGTTGTCCAAATCATGCGTTCAGGGGGCCCCCTGAGCTTGCATTCTCTGATGGACATCGAAGTTCTTGAAGTTCTTCTTCCCCTTCGTCGTCCTCTTCGATGATGTAGTCTTCTTTAGTCTTCTCAATCTCTTTTCTTGCAAAAGTGCGTATTTTTCTTTTTCTTTCTCCAAAAATGTCTGGAGCCCTTTCGGGAACGATCCAGACCCAACCGCGGAAAAAAGAATCTGAAGATGGTGCCCAGGAGTGGGTGCTTCCGCAGGAAGCGTGCCAACGTCACCGGAAATACACCGAAGGTGGGACGTCGACGCCCACCTGAGCTATGAAGAAAAAAAAAAAAAGCAAAGACTACGAATCCGGACCCAACCACAAGACCGCGGAATAATGCACAGCATAGTGAATCCAGAAAGATTCACGCTGCAAAACTATGCCTCCAATGGCTACAAAAATTTACACTTACAGAGGTTAAACAACACTTAACTTTACTTAAAGATTGCGTTGATGTGAGATACTTCTTATTAGGGCCTCATAAACCATGTCATAAACGTTTCATTTACGCCGGTAATTTTGCTGCTTATAATGAAGCATGGAAAGTCACGCAAATGGAAACTGGAGAATGAATATGAGAAATTGATCGTATTCATTTAGAGAAAGCTCTCTCTGTAGTTGACAATGGGTTACCAACTCTGTCATCCAGAATTTATTCTTTGGACAGCATTGTATCCTCTGCCATAGACATAATGGAACAGGACTTGCTCATGTTACAACATGGACAGTCTCAATTGCGTTCTATAATGCTGCTAGGCTGGACGTTACAACATCTTCGTTCAGGCTATGTGCCTTGGCGTCTAATCAACACCACATCATTGTTTACTGGATTTAACCTTACAGATAAACAAATCTCATTGGCACAAAGGGGAGCAGACTATACGGTGCTGAGCATAGAAAAACTGGAAAGATTACCATTGACTGTTTCTGAGAAACCAGCCACAGAATGGATAATACATGGCACCATTACGTTGCCAGTGATGATTTTCCAGTTTCAGTATTGCTTGAAATACATATCAGCAGGCCTGTATGAAAGGTTGGGTAAAGAATACATAAAGACAAACTGGGATTTATCATACACACAAATGTTGGAGAGGGGGGAAAGAAGTATTCCTTAGTGGTACACAATGTAACAGCGCACTAAGCGGTATACTTTTATGTCGGGGTGTTAATTTACACGGAGCCTGTGAAGGTTCTTCGACCAACTTATCCTGCCACCTGCAAGGTTCTCCGGCAGCAGTGATAGATCCAATTTTTAGGCAGCTTTCCAATGGGAGATACATAATGTTGAATGATCACAGCTGTTGTGGAATGATGCCAGGAATTGCCTATCTCGTAAGAGTGTCAGCCAGGCCACTTGTTGTATGCAAGTATTGTTTCCTAAAGCTAAGACAGACGGGGAGTCGCCGTTATGGCCTTCACTGAACATCTCTTCTATTCAAATTGATACTTTAAGCAGAATGAAAGCCATTCTTTTACAAAAAACTGTGCCACTGACCTCATCTAAAGAGACGTATGATATGCAAGTTGCAAGGTCCTCTGCGGAGATACATGCCTTATTATCAACAAACTGCCAAAAATATCAACAAAGGGAGTGAAGAGGTGGTGCAACAAGGCACCGCGGTGGGCTAATCCTCCTCTTATGAACGTCTAAATAATCAACAAAGACCACCTGAAACAGACATACAATACATATTCCGATGGTGTTGGAATACACTCAGTGTGTTAAAATACCCCTCACACACCAAAAGGGCCCTTGGTGTCATGCTTCATCATCGGGGTCTTCCCGCCCCCGCTGCGGGACGGGGCAGTGCTGCGACAAGCGGCTACGCCGGAGCACCTTTTAATTGTGAGTACTATGTGAGTGATAATGGAGTGAGTGTCAGTGAGGTCAGAAGTGATGAACAGTGAAATTAAAGTTAAAAAATACCTGGCCTGGTGTTTAGAAAAAATTATTTAATAGGCACTGGCTGGTATCGTTAAAAGGGGTGAGGCGGAGTGCAAGATCGGGTTACTAGTCTTGCTCTCCTGTGTGGGTCAACATGTTTCGGGGCGACATGCCCCTTCGTCAGGACCGGGATGTATAGATCCCCCTGTCACTCACTAATGCGCTCCCACAGATAGAGAGTGTTGTGTTTGATCAATGTGTATAAATAATTTAAATACACGTGAAAGAAGCTCGGTCAGTAATACTGATGATGTAAGCTTATTGAATGATGAGACAATGCCCCATGAGCCAAGCTGGGCGAAGGGTATAGGGTATTCGTCAGTGGCTTCCGTGGTGACCACGGAAGCCACTGACGAAGGAGGAAGCACTGAGGTGTGGGGGTTGATTGGACCCTCTATACCCTTCGCCCAGCTTGGCTCATGGGGCATTGTCTCATCATTCAATAAGCTTACATCATCAGTATTACTGACCGAGCTTCTTTCACGTGTATTTAAATTATTTATACACATTGATCAAACACAACACTCTCTATCTGTGGGAGCGCATTAGTGAGTGACAGGGGGATCTATACATCCCGGTCCTGACGAAGGGGCATGTCGCCCCGAAACATGTTGACCCACACAGGAGAGCAAGACTAGTAACCCGATCTTGCACTCCGCCTCACCCCTTTTAACGATACCAGCCAGTGCCTATTAAATAATTTTTTCTAAACACCAGGCCAGGTATTTTTTAACTTTAATTTCACTGTTCATCACTTCTGACCTCACTGACACTCACTCCATTATCACTCACATAGTACTCACAATTAAAAGGTGCTCCGGCGTAGCCGCTTGTCGCAGCACTGCCCCGTCCCGCAGCGGGGGCGGGAAGACCCCGATGATGAAGCATGACACCAAGGGCCCTTTTGGTGTGTGAGGGGTATTTTAACACACTGAGTGTATTCCAACACCATCGGAATATGTATTGTATGTCTGTTTCAGGTGGTCTTTGTTGATTATCAACAAACTGCTCCATACATTTCGCAGAAATGTTAGGTCGTATCTTAAACATGTCTGATACCAGTGTATTGTACATGTATTTAAGACGATTTTTTCGGGACTGTTAGCACCCTTTGAAGCAGTCCTGAGCATATTTCCAAACTTCGTGCACTCTTTGTTTGGCGGACTGCCTCTCGTTTTGGGACTAACAGCAGGAATTTAATTTTTGCTACTTCTGCTTCGATATGGAAAGCCAATCCACCAACGACACCCAGATTACCATCGAGAAAACTCTCCTGGCAATGAAGTGTCGTGAGCGCATAATCCAAATTTTGGGCTTGTCTCGTTTAACAGATCTGAATACCACATGGTGTCTTTCATTCAGACCAATCTGGCAAGATTGCATCTTACCTGTTCTATGATGCCTGCTATGTGGAGAAGAATGCGTGCTAGACATCTGTCTAACACTTCCATCAGCCCTGCCAACAAATGTTGACACTTTGCTTGGTTCGGTAACGGCTCATGCATTGTGTCGTCCCCAACGGCCACCTATCCTGATGACGGCATTCATGGAGGTCTCACCAGCACAACAAGCTGACGGTGAGATACGTGGACCAACAGGCACACAGGCACCATCTACTGCCAATATTGCTAATGCGACTGACGCGGACGGTGATGCTTCTCATCTGTGTACAATTGATCTGCTTAACGAGGTAATCCAACTTTCACCTACAGTAGTAGACAAATTCTTTTCAAATTTAGAAGACTTGATGTTTTCTCCTAACAGTGAGAATGACTTTTAAAATTAGCACACCGCGTTTTGATGAACTCTGAATTAGCCCTTCACTTTTCAAAACAAAACTTCTAACTTTAGAACTCTATTTTTCTTCGATTTAACTTTTTCCAAATTGATTTTTTTTTGGGGGGGGGCACAAAGTATCTGCTTAAAGTAGAACTATTCTTAGAGAACAAGAATTCTTTGACAAACTTCCAAGTGAAAATATTTGATCTTGTCCAGAACCTACCAAAGTTTATATGTTCTGTCATGGAATGGTCTCGACCTCTTTCTTCTGTATTAAGAGCCATTTTATAAATGGAATTTCATGATTCATTCGGATAGCATTTCCAATGTCATAACATATGCTTTGAAAGACAATATTGCTTTTAAAATGCGTACAGCACAATTGCTAGTTTTCGTGTAAACCAATTCAAATGCATTTTATGTGTTTTGGGTGGGAATATAAACACATCCTTAAGATATGTTTTTGCTTAGTATTTAATAATATCGAACATAATAAAGTGGAGTGGGTGATGTATAGCGTTTCTAGGACCCTAGTGTAATTTTCCCAATTCATGCCCTTATATAGGTATAATTCACATTACCCTTATATACGCATAGAGATCATAACCATATTTAGACATAACCCATCCAGTCCAAATACAGGCATGGCTACTTCCACTAGTTCCAAAAAGCCACAATGATTTCTTGGAAAACTCGGCTTCAACAGTCAGGGACATCCCCTTTCTTGAATATTGATTTGTCCCAGAAATCATGGTGTTTTCAAAGAACTACCATTCCCTTCGGGTTCTTTAGTGACGTTATTATGTCCGACTTTACGTCAAACCAGGCACCTTCAAGGTATAAATATGCCCACACTTGCCCTAGCCAACACACTGTGGTTTGGAGCAGTTCGACTATCTACTTGCCCGACGCATCTCGCTACAGCAAGTGCCGAAGGAAGCCGATCCTCCAGCTGACGCACTGACAGAGAGGCTGCCTTTCTCTCGCTGAGAATCCGGCTCCAGTGTTTCCAAGCTCCCCTCGCGGGGTGTTAGGAAATCGAGTCCCGAGACAGAGATACCAGACCTCTTTCATTCTAAAACCAAGGTACGGAGCTGATTAGACCCTAGGAGAAATCTTGGATAGATTCTTGGCAAAGAAACTAAACCCATACTTACTTCTTACCTCGTACTAGACTTAGGTTAGGTACATTGGGGTAGGCGTATTTTAGAAGCACCAGTTGAGTACTTTTAGTCTTTGTTATTTATGTATGTATTTTATGGCTTAGAAACCATACCATGCTTTTACAGTATTATTTCATAATACTCTTCTTGCTGTAGGCATTATACTTTACAGCCAGTATTAAGATTGTAGCAGTTCATTTCTTTTGCATGAGAAAGAAGACTGTTCAATAAATACTTTTATCAAAAATGCCTGTCTCTCTATTTCTCTGCAACTCTGATGAAACAAAGCATGCACAAGTGAAATATCTATCTATTGTTTCCACGTCTCTGAAGATCAGTTTTATCTTGGGCAAACAAAGTTGTCATGTTTATGCGGTTGTCAGAAACTAATCCATTCTTGTGTATTCGAGAAAGTTTCTAAAGACCTCTGAGCTAGCTGGCACTCACAATTAAGTCTAATATATTCGAGAGACCTAGTCGACCTAAGTCCTACGTCACATCTATAGGATATATTATTCCAATGCACAGAGCCTATTGGGAATATAGGAACTACACTACACAGCGGATGACTCCGGGGGGCAGTAAGACTCACAGTAAATGCTCAAGAGGGCCGGTCAAACCTACGCATCATCCATCAAGTTGCACCAGAAGCAGCCAGTCAAGTCCGAAAAGTTATTTTTTCAACCACTCGGGGCACGGAGATAAAGGAAACCAATGCATGTAAAAGCAAAAAAACTGTGCTCTTGGAATATCAATGGCTTTGGCAGAAAGGTAGACGAGGAAGATTTGCACATTTTCTTCCTTTAAATTGACATTCTCCCATTTCAGGAAACCTGGACCATGGCACCCATGCCGATCAACGGTTTTAAAGAATTTCAGCAAAATGCCACTAAAGGTAAAGCATTAGGCAGATCATCTCGTGGTCTACCAATCTACCTTAGCACAAGCATACCATAGTCCTATGAATTGATAGAGCTAGGACAAACTGGGATCTAATGTATAAAACTTTTACTAGCAAGATCCACTCAATGGTTTGCAACATAACAAGGAAAAGCTTTTAATTATTTGTTACAAATTCATTCACCCAGCATCAAAAGCAAAACAGGAGAAAATCATGACCCTCAAAACACTGATCAAATCATTGCAATCAATTTTTCCACAGGCAGGTATTGTGCTGTCTGGCGACTTTAATATGTTCTTATTTCAAGTGGACCATGCACAAAAGAAACAGCAAATTAAATTCAAAGGGAAAACGATTCCCCCAGAAATTACAAAAGATCATAAAAAAAGTTTGCCATGGCCAACTCTGCGCTTCAATATTAGCCGAGATAGGGATGATAACTTTAAATGGTCACCTCCTGCAAGACCAACCAGCGAAACTAAGCAGAATATCTAAGCAGACACACTCTGTCCTAGACTACACAATAGTAGACATTGAGTTGGCCCGGTGTGAAGCTAAAAAATGAATGAAAAAAGACGCACTGGTCTTTTCCCAGTTCAGAAAGCGTGCCTCATGAGCCGGCAGATACGAGGGTTTTTCGACGCGGTCAAGTAACCGCTGATCGACAGTGCTTTATTCCTACCCCCGTGCCGCTCCGAGGAGCCAACTCATGCCCTGAAGCACAAACTGGCAGCTTATTTTTGCTATCGGTTTCTAGGACTCTAGGCAAAACTACTTAGAACTGAGTACCTCCTAGTAGGGACCACCAATGGTCCTGATGATCAGACAGTAGGGGACTGTCTGTGAAACATGTCGACCTGGTAGGTGCCAACAGCCCTACCTCACAACCCCTTTTTAACATTCCCAGCTAGGGAAGCGAATAAAATTATTTTTTCCACTAGCCAGGGAATTTTTAAATCCTTTTTTAATCACATCACCAGGTCCCTACACCTCACTACCTCCACTGTCACTGCACTAACACATAGTCATTCACCACACAATAAAAGTGCTCCCGCGTAGCTCGGTCGTAGCACGACCCGCCCCGTAGAGGGACGGGAAGACCCCCATGATGAAGCATGACACTAAGGGATTCTTAGTGTGTGAGGGGTATTTTAAAAGCACATAGTGCCTTCATCCCACTGGTCTGATGAAGAGCCAACTTCCCTTTGTATATATATAAAAAACCCTAAAAATAACACTTGCACTTTTTTTGATAGAATCTCTTTGTTTATATGGATCTACCAGGAGGGTGATTCTATTACTTCCTCTACACTTCCTTTTTTGGTTTGAAATTGGAATAATGGTTGCCAGGGCCAGGTCAGGGGGGAGTCTCCCTTCCTGCAGGGCACCCTCATATAGGCCCTTCAAGTGTTTCGCTAGGAGGTCAGCTGTACGTTTAAAAAATTCCGCTGGGAAGCCATTGGGTCCTGGCGTTTTCCCCGGTCGCAATTTGGCCAGGGCCTCAGAGATGTCGTTGAGGGTAATATCAGAGTCCATAGTTTTTGCGTCCTCAACGGACAGAGTCGGGAGTTCAATTTGGTCCATATATTTATTTATTTATTTATTTTGAAAGTTTTATATAGCGCGAACAAGATCTTTGCAGATATCAGAGCGCTTTACAGAGCAGGGGATACAAACAGGAGAGTGAATAACAGGCCATTAGGTATAGCGTAATTGTAGGTAATAAGTGGGGTGGGGTAAATGAACAGACAACCTTAGGATTCATTAGTGGGAGTTTGTTTTGTATGGCATCTTCAAGTGTCCCTAAATGTCTACCCTCATAAAAGTTTACATAGTGGTCTGCAATCGCCTCTGCTATGTGTGTGTCCGATTGGAGGATCGCTCCCTGAGGGTCTTTAATCTGCTCCACCCATCTCTCCGCACGCTCTTTTTTTGCTAAGCCATGCCAAGAGTTTACCAGACTTGTCCCCTACATCATAGAGGCGATGTATGGTGGCTAGGGCTTGGGTTTTCGCCTCTCTAGTCACCAGTTCTCTATACTGTGATTGCCTATCCGTAAGTCTCCTAAGTGCCACTGAGTCGCTTGGGATCTGGCATTCCCTTTCCAGGGTTAGTATGTCCTGTTCTATGAGTTCAGCGTCGGAGTGGAGCTTTCTCCGTTCCTCCGCCAGTCTACTTTTTGCCCTATCTCTCATGACTGCCTTTAGCGCCTCCCAGAATATCACTTTCGAGGTCACCGAGCCCTCATTTTCGGCGATATACACTTTTATATCCGCTCTCAGACCCCGCAGGACATTTGGGTTCTGCAGATCCCATGCCGTCAATTGCAACAGTCGCGTGTCACCTTGGCGTTTCGCTCCCTGTCTGATCAGCAGTGGTGAGTGATCTGACACTCCTCTGGCTTTATATTCTGCTACGTCCTGCACTGTCAGGTACTGTCGGGACATAAAAACATAGTGCAGTCTCCAGAACCTATGGGCGCCCGAGAAGTACGAGTAAATCCTCGACACGGGTGTAGCCACCTCCAGACATCTGTAAGACCTAGGTTAACTGACCATTGGGACAAGGGGGTTTGAGTCCCTACTCTCTGTGGCGCGCCTGTTCTATCCTGCGTGACGTCCAGGACGCCGTTAAAGTCTCCCTCTACAATCTGTATGGTGTCGGCCGTTTCAAGCAGTATATCCGCTACCTTTTTTAATGTGGGTGCTTGGAGTTTTGGTGGAGCATAGACCGAGATTATAGTATAGGCATGTCTGTTCCACGTCCCCTTGATAGCCACGTATGTTCCCTGGGGGTCCGTCCATGTCTGAGTTATAGTAAATGGAGTGGTCTTTTTTAGAATGATGGCAACTCCTCTAGAGTCTGAAGTGTATCCTGCGTGCGCTAGAAGCTTAAAGCGGCCTCTGGCTAAGAAGGCGCACGTAGTACCTTGAAGATGGGTTTCCTGTAGCAGTGTGATGTCTGGGCCTAGTCGTTTCAGGTATGAGTTGACCAGTCCTCTCTTAATCTTACTACCCAGGCCATTGACATTCCAAGACAGGATGCTAAGCCCTCTCCCGCTCTCCCTATGTGTCTCGAGGTCACCTAGCATGATTTGGGTCTCGTATAGTCAGGCAGGCAGTCCCCGGGTATGGGGTGGCCCACGAATTCGTATATTGTGTAGTGCTGCATTCTTGGGCATGAGAAGGACGTTCAGTGCGGAGGTGCGGTATAAGGCACCGAAGTACATGACTGCATTTAACTAACTCTCTCTCCCCCTACCCCCAACCAAGATCCCCCCCAACAGAACTGTTTCAACATTCCCCTCCCTTCCTCCCCACCTTTCCCCCCTGTCCAGCCCATCTGTGCAACCATTGACCAATAGGACTTTCAGGTGGTAAAGGTCTGTCACCCACCCACTGGACCCCAAATTAAACTATACCCAGGGTTCAAACGTGAGTCCCAGTAGGGTTAATCCTTTTGTGAGTGCCCTGTGTATTGTGTCTCGTCGTGCCGGAGTCGAGCAAGACAGCAGGTCCATCATCAATAACCCATTAACAGTGATCAGTCAATAGAAAAAGAAAAGTTTTTGTAACTTGCGCGGCACCAGCAGCGGCATGCTGCTGCTACGGATGGAAGTTCCAATCTTCCTCATGATTGGGAGTCTAGTGTTTCAATGTCCTGTTCGTCTGTTCCACCGGTAGCTCCCTGCTCCATCTCACGGATTACCTCGACCAGGGGGTGTGTTGAGCGATCCGTGGAGTCCTCCACATCCGACATATGTTCGTTGTCCAGGCCTCCCGCTTCGGCACCATGTAGATGAGCTAGACAGCCGAATCTGGATCCCTGGTCCGAGGGGTCAGTTGTAGGCGCATCCTCGGCCCGCCGCATGAAGGTCCGGATAGGGTGACGGGTGTGAGCCCTGTCTCATTCTCGGGATTTGGGACCTTTGAGTCTTAGGCGAGTTCCTCCGGAAGTTTGCCGCCGCCATTTGTTTGGATTTTTCGGCCTTCCTCCTCAGCCTCTCGGAGTAGGGGTCTCTCCTCCAGCCATTGCCAGGCCTCCTCCGGGCGCTTAAAGAAATGCGACTTGCCTTTGAACAGCACTTTCAGTTTCGCCGGGAAGAGCAGCATGTACGAGATATGTAGATCTCGAAGTTTCGCTTTGACCGAGTCGTAGGATCGTCTCTGTTTTTGGACATCCTGGCTATAGTCAGGGAAAATCATGATGATCGTGTTCTCCATTTTAAGTTCTCCTTTCCTTCTGGCTTCCCGGAGGATAAGGTCTCTGTCAGCATAGTTCAGAAAGCGTGCAATTATCGGCCTTGGTCGTGCTCCTTCCGGCGGTTTCGCCAGTAGCGCCCTATGCGCTCTTTCAATAATGAAGCAATTTGAAAACTGGGCCTGCGGGAATGTGGTTCGTAGCCAGTCTTGCAGGAAGGCCACTACATCAGACTTCTCAATGCCCTCCCTAAAGCAGACGAATCGGAGGTTTTTTCGCCTTGCCCTGTTTTCGGCATCATCCACCCTCCACAACAACTGCCTGTGGGATGCCTACAACTCCGCCATTTCCTTACGGGGGGTGGAAATAGAGTCTTCCGTCTCACCAATTCTGGACTCCGCCGTTGTCACCCTCTCAGTGAGGTTCCGAAAGTCCTGGCGCAGTAGAAGGACTTCGGAGCCCACCTCGCCTATTTTGGTCTCAAGTGCAGCTCTAGAGTCCTTGATATCTGTCTTGGACGCCTGGATCGCCTTCAGAAGCAAGGCCGTGTCCAAGTATGTTCCCGGGAGACTCTGGGTCACCTCCCTCTGTGCCCTCGTCGTGGTGTAGCTCTCGATAGTTTCTTGCCTAGCTTGCCTTGCAGACGGGTCTCTCTTCCCCATTTTATCTCCCCGTGTATGGCCAGAGGCTCTTGGGGATATTCGAGACGCCGGTGGTCCTCCAGGCTGTGGTTCCCTTGTGGGATGTGTCGTCTCTTCTCCAATTAATGACGACGGGGTGCCCCAAGTGGTTTCAGCAGGGTGAGTTCAGGGATCACGCTCCCATGCAGCTGAGATGGGTCTCCTGCAGTCGATCCCACTCTTAGGCCGTATCGCGCTTTCCGGAGGTAGGGGGTAGCCGCGCGGTCAGGCCGGGCACTCTGCTCCGTGAAGGATCTTCCTCTGTGTCTTCTCAGGCTGGTTCACTTTTGTCTTTCCCGGGGCCGGGGAGTGTCACACCCTTCGCCGCTGCGACACCTCACGCCGCTTTCGCGCAGCCGGCTCAAGCTCCGCTCCCGGGGCAGGCCCGCCAGGCGTCTCCTCCAGCCGTCTCGGTCGCCAGTGTCCGCCGCGCTCCAGGCGGGCACTCACCGGAGACAGTGGTGTGGTGTGGGCGTTCGATTCCTCCTCAACCGGCTACGCCTTCCCTCCGGCCCGATGTCTGGGGAGCCCCACGGCAGGAGTCTCCGATGCCGGGGTGGAGTCAGAGCCGGGCCGATGGATTCCGCCCGGCCGCCATCTTGCTGCAGCGACCCCACTTCGGTGTTCTTCTCTCCTCGGCCGATTACCGGTCTCAGTCTGGCAAAAATACTCAGTTTAGCGGCAGCAGAGGTGTCGGAGCTATTCCAGGCTACAGTTTTAGGTTGCTTTAGGAAGTTTTGGAAGGAAATGAACGTCGGATTAGTGCAGCATACCGGGAGCCGAGCCGAGGCACGTCTTACTCCTCCATGCTGCTGGCCACGCCCCTCCACATTTGCACTTCTTGTATACTATCACAGTAATGAAATTTGTTGACCACCTACAATGACCGTCACACTGTTTAGTCATATTGCATTTTTTGCCCATGATCCAAGCCATGAAGCAAAGGATCAACAATATTTGGTATATACTTGTGTCTCACACATGGTTTTAGCTATAGGACAAAGGATGGTCAAAATAGAGAAATAATTTGCACACTGATCAATGCTGATCAATGTTGAACTTCGCAAAAAGGACATGTTCTCCTTTTATTATCTGTTCATTGTTTTTGACAAATTGATGATTTTAGCATGAAATTGTAATGGTTTTAATTAACCACATGCAATAAAATATTATTATAAATTAATTACTGGACTATTGAGCTGTGTTTCAGGCAAATTAATAACTGTCCTTAATGATTCAATATTAAAAGGGATTGAAACATTGTCGATCCACAGTCTGACCCATTAGATTTTGTATAAACTTCCTTTCGTGGTGCAGAAGTGCTTTGTTCTCTAAATAAGTGCCCCTAATTTTGCATATGATTTTTGGTTACACCTTGCTCTTTACTTGTATGTTTTATGTTTTTTGTTTGCCTTATTAACACCTGTATTGGGATTACCTCAGCAAGGGTACATTTCTTAATGTGTCTTTTATTCTTACAATAAATACATTTTTGGTTATAGTCATTGGAACAAATCCCTGGGAATTATTATTTGCCACTAGTATTGTATTCACATATAATGCTTAGGGACCATTGTACCTTTGACAAAGTAGGTTTGTCTGCATCAGCTCTGCTGTATTATCTGAATCCTGTTTCAAGACATGTTGCTCATAACAATCTGGACTCAGCTAAGAATGCTTCTGGCCACCGATCTAGGAACTGCATCCCCTTTATATTGCATATTACTCCCTATCGCCCTAGTGCCTCATAACAATATAGCATTTCAAATATAGAGTGTTGATGACATTGTATTTCTTTTTCCAAAACTCAGCACAAGGTAAGTTCCTCTTAAATATTTTGATTGCATACAGGGAGGAATATATGCATATACACATGTGCATTATTAAAACAAAAAGATTCCAAAACATTGTCTAAGGTGATGGATTGGTGTGGGATTCAAGTTTAATTCTGTGTTTTGGATATTTCAACAGCATAGGGGAGTGTCTGATGTTAGTCATTTGTTTGGCTGGAATTTGTTAGGCCTGCTTTTACCAATGAAGATAGCGTAGAAGTTCTGGGGTGTAGACAAGCAAGTGAATTGTTAAAATATTCATTGGTACTGGGATATTTAGACTTTAAGATGGGCAGATCTCTGTGATGAGCTGCGCAAGTGACTCAGATGATGTGCGTGGTTCAGTAGTTTGGTGGATGATCTAAAGTTTAAGGGTTGAGGAGAGTTACCTATTAAAAGTGGTCTAATGTGAATGCTGGCAGAAAGTTGTAGTGCCTGCCTATGTGTAATGGGGAGCCCAAAAATTAGTGTGTGTTAGCGTATAGAAGGTGGTAGTGTTTGCTTGGGCGTATGTGTAATGCATGAACCTAGAGAAGAGTTGTGCTCTTTTCTTGTGCTGTTTTTTGGAAGTGTGAGCATATTCGTTAGGTAAAAAAGCAGGTATTGTGATTTTATTGTGGATTATTTTTTTTGCAATTGTGCAGTTTGATGAGAATGGTCAGGTGTTATATCAAGTGTGGTGTAATGTTTCAACTGAATGCACAATAGTAAGGTGCAGAAAAATATAGCTAGTATGTAAATTAAGACAGCGGAGGGTTTTGGGTGTGGAGGATATTTGGGGATGTGTTGGAGTTGTGTGCATTGAAGTTGTATGGTAGATGTATGGAGGTGGAAAATGTGGTTAAAAGCGGTCTGGTATTGTACGTTTTAAGTCGGATTGTTGTGTGATGTATTGTTGGGTTGCTGATGTGCAATGTCAATGATTCAGGGGCAGGTAGTGGGAGGGAATCGAAGGCCACCCTGTGGTGAGAATGATCATAGGAGTTTGAGGGCAAACCCACCAATACTGGTCTCCATGATTGAGGAGTTTGAAAAGTATAGAAAACGGCTTTATCCAAAGTTAATTTTTGATCACAGTTCTTAAAATGGTGTGATTCCAGCATATTATAAAGTCTGTGGTGAGGAAGACAAACTGTAATCAAGAAACCAGTGAGTACTCCAACCACTATTCTCCATCACACACTTTACCTGCGGATTAACCGAGTACCAATGTAACAAGTGTTTAAGATTATAATTAGACTTTTAATCGCGTATTTTAATAAAACTCATTTTATTATTAAGCCAACATTATGTCATTTTTATCACAGTCAGTTTGGCGACATAGATGCATTTCACTGTACACATCGGATTTTAGATTGTACTTTAGATCTCCTCGTAGAATGGAAGGGCAAACAGGTTTTTAATTATTTCCTCAGTAACCAGGAATATTTGAAGCGAATAAACATGTGACAATTTCTTTGAAGGAACAGCTGTTTATAAACATTGGAAGGATTGTGTCACTGCTGCACAAACATACAATGAAATGTTTCTATTATAAATACTAAATAATAGAGGGATAAAAAAATCCTAATACTGTTTCACAGCAAAAATAATACATTAAACGTTCTTTCCAATACACATTGTTTTTAACACACCATCTTCATATATAATGAAAGTATTTGTATTTTTACACTTCATTAATGTATAATTCCCAACAAGTTTAGCTTTCTTAAACTGTGCAAGGGATACTAGATCAAAATGTGGGCCATTCACATCTTTAAACCCTAACCGTTTTATTGAAATAATGCCAAAAAGATTGTTATATCACTGTTAAAGTGTGCCAACTGATCATAATTAATGGCTGCACATTTCTTAAAAAAATACAGTAGTATAAAATTGAGGTAAAAAAATGTTTACAAAATTATATTTTATGTTTCATAAAAGTAAGTCATTAGGGCTCAATAATTTTCTATGGCTTCTGTTGAGGTCTTCACTTCTTTGCTGACCTTTGGATTGGGGTCGTGCAGGACAAAGACCTGTATTTCACCTAGTTTGTTTTGGTAAAATTTACAGATGATATTTACTTCCTTCCTATAATGGAAAAAAGAAAGAAAATGATTTAGATTGACAAGGTCAAATTTAAATGGCATTAACAGAAAGGAAGATGGGGGCCTGATTTTGCCAGATTCCTCACCTGAGGGACAATATGGGTGAACTGCAGTAAGTCCATATAGATGCGATCGCTGTTCTGGTAGATATTCTTCAGTAACAATACCACTGTCTCTGTTCACAGATATAACACCATCCCTGTTGGGAGACACAGAGGATATATTATTGCACTGTTCCCCTACTATACAGAAATATTTAGGAAACTGTTTGAATGCACATTTTTTTTTTCTGGTACAGAAAATCTAAAATTAGTTCTCTTTTCAATATGTGACAGGAGTTATTCTGTGTACTAAGGAGTTTATTTTATTGTAACCTGGGTGCAACATCTGTCATTTGATGCATCAGTAATGCAGATGTGTTTGCTAGGGAGGCTAGCCTCAAACCCATTCCTCTCTTTCCGCATAACCATCCCTCCTAGAGCTATACACTTAACTGCCGAGGATAGCTCTGCCCCTATATGAGAAGTATTGTTTATGCGTCATCTCCTCAGAATACCATTATCTGCAATCCCCTCTTCAATGTATTTAGGTTAACCATGCTTGGCATTTCCAATTCATGTAGGAGGATATCAAATCACTTTTGTAAAATATCCTAACTAAAGGAAAACTTAATCCGAGATTTTATTGCCTTCTGAAGCACACAAAACAATGACCTGGTCAGACATGAGAAGAAGGATTCTTAAAGCTGCTCTACTGAATGAGTAGTCAACCAAGATTGAATGGAAAACTCTAAATTGAATACATTTTTACTTCTATTGAACTCTGGCCACGATCCTCCATACCATCTTAACCCAAGACAATGGAAGCCGGTCCAAATATATAGAGACTACAGGTATTACAATTAGGAGATGATTCTGCAACATGTAAATATTCATGTTCAGAAGAAGGGAGAGTAGAGGGTCCATGTGGCAAACAAACTGCATTAACCGGTATTGCCTGCAATTATCGGATGTCACTGGCGTCCATGCATTATATGCAATATTCATGTTATTTTTGAGGAACCTTTGTGCACAAACAAGCCTTTTCCTCAGAATCCCCTCCCCAACCACACAATTTAATAAGCGTCCAGTGGCGTGAGAATCTAAAAAAACATAAAGCTGTCTATTTCGAATGAACTTGGTTATAGATTCACTTGGTTTAGATTTAGCAGCCATGAGCAATAATTCCTTCATTGAGGTATATTTGAGGCTGCAGGAGGAAGATCAATGACAGCCAAGGTAAGTAGAGATGTAGAAAGTCATCGGGCGCAGGGTTTTTGGGGGCATGGTTGAGTTTAGAAGTCGGAGTCTTCTTAACGGAGCCGGTTGCGGTCTGGGAGAACTTCTAGGTTCAGGCTGCAGGAGTCATCGAGAGAGGCAGGAGGGGTAAGCTAACACTAGAATCGAGGTCAGGATCGCATTTTTTTATATTTTTGTTTGCATTCATCCTTATTTATTGTTTGCTCGTCTGAGTATTTTTTCTTATTTATTTTGAGTTCTGTGGAAATCTAAAGTGGTGACTGGCTTTTATACATAACCTATAAAAATACACTTGACAATTGGTAACCCTCAGTTATATTGTACAATTCACTTTTGGTGTTGTTAATATGGGAAGATTTATTAGTGAATTTTGCAAGCTGTAAGGCACCTTTACATTTGTCATCTAAACTTTTTTGCTAACTATAGGAAGCTTTACATAGTGGATCAAAACGAGGTACAGTGTGTAAAGAGTCCAGGCAAACCCTAAAGAAATTGCAAAGGCACATATGACACCCCAAATGCTCTCTTTTGTGGTAGAGTTGGCGAGCAGTTAGGCATATCAGACGGTAGTTCTAAGGATTTACTACTCACACCAAGGCAGTAAATGAGACCACACAAATAAATCTGACACCAACTTATAAAAATAACACATACTTTTATATAAATTTAGATACCAAGATCATCAGAATCAGGTAAGCACTTTTAGAGTTAAGGATTTTTACAAATGGACATCTTTTCTGGATCGGCAATGTTATCCTATTAAGGAAAGACATGAATTGCATTTGGGCACTTGACAGCAACTTACAGAATTGTTCTCGTGGTTGGAGGGGGCCAGCAAAAAGAGGCTGCAGGCAGCGACTAAGTCCTGTCTAGGCAAACCCAAGTGTGGGCTTAGCTCTTGTTGGTCTGGGGACCCTGTAAGAAATTGCCTCTTGACACGGTTAGCCCCCCACTTTTTGCCTGGAAAATGCTGTGATTTCAATTACAGTGCACACGGTCCCTGCCAACCAGATCCCCTGTGCCAGTGCTTCTTCCCCAAAACTGTTCCACAATTTACAATTTCAGCCCCCTTTAAGTACCTAGAAAATGGTACCCTTTGTACCTAGGGCATGGTAACTGAAGAGGTTCCCCTAAGGACCCCACACCACAGCCATGCCACTGCCCCTGCAGCTTGCATGCCTTGGTGCAGTAAAAAACAACCAAGTCGACATGGCACACTACCTGTGTGCCATGCCAACAAACAGTGCTTGAAGTATAGGTAAGTCACCCCTCTAGCAGGCATTCCAGGCCCTAAGGCAGGGAGCACAATATCACAGGTGTGGGCATATCTGCATGATATTGAAGTTTATTCTTAGATATTGTAAGTAGCAGGGCAGCCATAGAGAGTACATGGGCTAGAAACTCGACAACTCAAGTTCCTCAGCACCATGATGGCTTCTCTAAACCAAGGAGGGTTTGGTACCAAACGACTCCCCTTAATAAACCCACACTGATGCCAGTGTGATGCTGAAACTGATATTAAAGCTTGCATGTTGCGAATCCTAACTGGGTTGGGGCATGCTAGATCTTTGTGAGAGTATATTGTGGCTCTTAAATACACTTGTGTGTTGGATGGTATGAGGTGAGACTTGGTGAGGTTTATAGTGAACCCCAAGTCGTGAAGCAGTTGGACTTTTCTTTGAGTGTGATGTGGGCAGCTTTGTTGTGATCTGGCTTTTATAAGCCAGTCATCTAGGTACTTGGTGAAAACTCTGGGTGCTGTAGTTACTCTGAATGGAAGAAAGCTGGTAATGTTGTCCGTCCACCACAAATCTGAGATATTTTTTGTGAGCAGGGTGAATGGGAATATGGAAATAGGCATCCTTTAAGTCTAGAGTGGATAGAAAGTCGCCTTGCTGAAGTAGTGGGTGTACCTGTAGGAGTGTGACCATGTGGAAGTGGTCCGATTGCATGTATAGATTTAGCTGTCTGGTTTCTAGTATAGACCTGAGAGAGTCGTCCTTCTTGGGAATTAAGAAATACAGGGAGTATACCTCGGACCCTTGATGTATTAATGGGACAGCATGTTTTTCTAACCGAGCTAGAACTCTTGCTTTAAGAGGTTGAGATGTTCCGGTGACATTGCATGTGCTCTTGGAAGAATATTTGGGGGAGTGCTTGTAAGCTCCAGGCAGTAACCATATTGGATAATTTATAGCACCCACTTGTCTGAAGTGATTGAATTCCAGACAGGTAGGAATTGGGAGAGACATCTCCCGACAGGAGTGGAATGATCGTGGGTATCGGAGGGAAGTCACTGTTTGTTTGCGGTGGAAGTGTGTGTGGAATTACTTCTACATCTTTCCCTACCGTTGTTTCCTCTAACACCTACTGTCTAATAACCTCTGGACGAGGGGGATTATTGTTATTCTTGAAAGAGGAGGAGGCATTGTCAGTGGACATAGTTTTTGAACCACCCGTGTAGAAAGAGTGGCAAAAAGAACCTCTACTGGTAGGTAACTGTAAAGCCCCCATGGACTTTTAGACCTCAGTGTCCTTTTTGATCTTTTCCAGCATGGTATCAACAGCTAGGCCGAAAAGATGCTCTTTGTCAAAAGATTGGTTAAGTATGGAGGTTTGCACCTCTGTCTTAAAATCAGAGATTCTTAGCCAAGTGTGTCTGCCTGATAATATACTGGTGTTGATTGCATGAGATGCTGTGTCGGCTGAGTCTAGTGCACATTTAATGGAGTGGTTGGTAATAAGTTTCCCTTCCTGAATAAGGTTGGTAGCCTTAGATTTGTATTGGTCAGGCAAGTGTTGCATGAGTTTTTCTAGCTCATTGTAATGAGCCCTGTGATAATGAGCTAGCAGAGCCTGGGCGTAGGCAATGCACCAGTTGTTTGCTGCCTGTGTAGCTACTCTTTTGCTTGAGGCATCAATAAGCTTGGACTCCTTGTCAGAAGGAGGGATCTCTCCTGTGGTTTGCGAGTTAGCTCTCTCGTGTGTGTTGGAGACTACAAGAGAGTCTAAGGGCAGCTGTCCTTTAATATAAATAGGATCTGTAAAAGCGTATATATATATTTTTTTTCCACTGTAGGTGTGATTATTCTTGCTCTTAAATGCCTTTGAGCATTGGCAAGGTATGAGTTCTTTCTGAGGAAGAAAGTGGAAATCCTCTTAAGGTTTTTTATGAATTTCTACCTCATGATAACGAGCAGCCCTGTTAAGGAGCTCGAGCTAGCCAATGAAGTATTCAGATGGGGAAGGTCTGGAGGGATACAAATCAGGGTGATTATCTGTATTTGGATCTGTGTGGTAATCTTCCCAAGCATCAGTGTCCTGATCCTCATCCCCATCCCCTTTATCCTGTGGGCCAGGTGTAATAGGCCTTGGTGGTGAATTTAATGGTGTAATAAGCAAGTTAGGATTAGGAGGAGGAGAAGAAGGAGGTGGAATATAAGGAGGAGAGGGGTTAGTGCCCACATTCTTCTTCTTAAGAGGGAAATTATAGTCCTCTGGCAAGTCAGCTTTCCGTTTCTTTAGAATTGTTGCCTCAATATCTCTTGTTTTAGGGTTTATAACCAGCTTTTTCTTCTTTGGGTCGATAGTCGACTAATTAGATGGAGGCTCTTTGTGAGCAGTGTCTTTGTCTTTCAGTGGAGATTTCAGCGCCGAGAGGTTTCAGCTTCAAGCCTTTGGGTGTCAATGGTTTCAGCTCTGAGTGTTTGGACTTGGAGTGTTTTGGCTCAGAGTCTTTGGCCTTCGAGGATTTTGGCTGCTAGTCTTTGGCCTTGGAGGATTTTGGCTCTGAGACCTTGGAGGATTTTGGCTCTGAGACCTTGGAGGATTTTGGCTCTGAGACCTTGGAGGATTTTGGCTCTGAGACCTTGGAGGATTTTGGCTCTGAGACCTTGGAGGATTTTGGCTCTGAGACCTTAGAGGATTTTGGCTCTGAGACCTTAGAGGATTTTGGCTCTGAGACCGTGGAGGATATTGGCTCTGAGACCGTGGAGGATATTGGCTCTGAGTATTTAGCGTTGGAATATCTCAGCTCCAATTCTTTAGGCTTGGAGGGTTTTGGCTCCAAGCCTTCAAAGTTGTAGGTGGAATCTTCGGTACCAAAGGTATCTTATGTTTTGTTGCCGAAGGTGTCGGATGAGCATCGGAGCGGGGCTGGCTCCAGCCAGAGCCAGAAGGCTTCTCTTTTTGTTTCGGAGCCGGGCCGGCGGGCGGGGCATCGGAAACGTTTTGTCGCTCCCGACCTGAACCCGAGGGAAAAGGATGGACTGGAGCTTTTGCCTTATATGGAGTGGGCACAGGGGGGTATGTACTCCTGGTACGCTGACCCGCAGTGATGTCTTCCTCTTGTTCCAAGTTGGAGTCTGCCTTGGACATGGAGATTTGATCTTCTTACTCTGTCTCTTGAGCTGGAGGTTGGATACCGGAATCTTCTCCGAAGATGTCCGGAATACAGTCGCTTTGAAGCTGCAGTTGGTGGCGCCGAGCCCGACGGTCACAAAGTGTCTTTTTCTATCAGGATGATCGACACCTGTCGCAGTCCTTTTCGGGGACAAGCAGAGGTTACAAACTTCATGCAAGTCGGTGCGTAGAAATTTAGTACAACACTCGGACATAGGTTAAATCGAGTCAGTCAATTGACTGCAAGCGCAGTCGGCACAGGTAGGCCCGACGGCCCACCTCGAGTTTTCAGATGAAAAGCTTTTCGAAGTGAGACGATGCGCGTCAAATGGGGAACCGCGATCTATAACAATACCATTGAGGGTAGTGGATTGCGCGTCAAAGGGGGAAGAAAACAGTGCCGAACTCATCACAGCAAAACTTTCTAGGGATGGAGTCAATGCTCATGCGCGCGATCACCGAAAGGAGGAGTCCCTTACCTCGTGACTGCAAGACTTCTTAGAACAAAAACAAAGTGCAAACATCTGGACCCAACACCATATGGCGATCTATGCTAAAGCATATGATCTACAGCTCATATGCCTCGAACATCATATTTTTCAGTGCCCACCATCTTGAAAAGGGTGGAACTTATCCAATCAGGGCTAGAGCTATGTCCTCTTTCACATGAGGGTGGCATAAAAGTGTAGTGTAGCTACCTCAGGTAAGGAACCCATTGGTCCCTACCTACTACTCCTCTGTAACACCCCTAAGTCTAGTATTTAGGTGGCTCCCCAGACCCTGAAACCAGTTCCTGCTGGCCTAAGCAGAGAAAGGATGAAGAATACGCACTACAGAGAAGAATGAAGACACCCACTGAGTTGGGCCAAGCCCTACCAGCCTGTCTGCACCTTCAAAGATCCTGCAAAGAAAACAACACCTGTCCTGCAGCCAACAGCCTCCAAAACCCCAGGGAGGAATGCCTGCCTTTAAGGAAAACCAGAACTCTAGAGGACAGTGGACCTGTCCCCAAGAAACCAAGACAAAGGACTCTGGTGCTCTCCAGAACCACCATCCCTTATCACTCTGCACCCCATGCGTCCGGCCTGAGTCCACGTGGCTCACCAGTCCAGAAAAGTTTCCCCAGCGATCCTTAATCCAAGTCCAGTGTTTGCTGACCCCTCCTGGACTCCAAGATGATGCCTGCAGTGTAAATCCAAAGCCTCCCCCAACCGCGACCAGCTCTGGCAAGAGAAAACCAGCGTTAAAGGACACCCCTGCACCGAAGTCCCTGGGCCTTGGGGAGCTTGGCCGCCGCTGGTATGCAAATCTGGCTTTGTTCCCAGGAGAGTATGTCGACTCCCCATCACCCCGCCGCCCCTGACCAGGCCCCATTTGGCACCTGGACAAGGTGGGAAATTAGCTACGCAGGAGGCTTGTTGTACTGCCAGGCTGGACACACTGGCACAGAGTCTGGTTAGCAGCCCTCAGGGCACAGCCAGAGGCACAAATTAGCTTCCAGTAGCTACAAAGGGGGCAGAAAATATGTGGGGGGGTAACTGGAACAAAAGCCCAGTCCTCCATACGAACAAGGTCTTCCTCTGCATGATGAAATCTAATATTGCAGTGACACAGACACAGGTGTGCTGTCTGAAGCCTAAGAGCCATTGTCCTGAGCCTTGGTGTTTTCATCCCTACAATTTGGAAGTGATGGCGGAGGACGACAAGGATTATTTACTTACCTGTAATCCTAGTTCTCTTCCAAGGGTATACTCATTAAAGTCATAAGCACTGAATTATCTCCGCCCATGAGCGGGGACCTCCCCGCTCATGGGCGGAGATAATTCAGTGCTCATGACTATTAATGAGTATCCCCTGGAAGAGAAGGATTAGTTACTTACCTGTAATCCTAGTTCTCTTCCAGGGGTATACTCATTAATAGTCATAAGCACTGAATTATCTCCGCCCATGAGCGGGGAGGTCCCCGCTCATGGGCGGAGATAATTCAGTGCTTATGACTATTAATGAGTATCCCCTGGAAGAGAAACAGGAGCTACACTGACCGCAAATCACTCAGTGCATACCGCCATGTACAATTAAACTCATATATAAATATCTGCATTGTAGTACAAAAGTGCACATCTACAGAGGTTTAAGGACATCACATCTATCTATGTCCCGCCATCAGACAACTTTAGTTATCTATTGTTTAGTAGAGACCCATTGTTTTAAAATATGCTACATATATTTAGAGTGGGCTTTTTGTCAGACCCTTTCTTGCAACTGGATGGTTGAATTGTCCATCCTACTTCCCTGCTGCGGATTCAACTGCTTTCCTCCCTATTCTTGCGTTTTCCTTCCCGGGAGTATTTTGGTCTCACTGTTTTGACTGAAAATACTTCTTCTGCCGACGTCAGACCTTGCACTGCAGTGAGGGACTATTTCCTCCCGTCTATCCCTCCTCTCACTTCTCACACATCCCCTCTCTTTAATAAACTCCCTTCTTTACCCAAACTGTTACTTGCCAAACCAGCTCCCTCAAGCTTTGAGTACCGTCTGGCGTGCTATCCGAAGCGATCATCTTAAAATGTTTTTTTTTTAAATTTAAAATCATTCCAAGATGGCTGCCTAGGTGTGCACACGCATGCATAGTGGGCATTTTTCAATGTATTTTGTTAAATTTGAAAACATTCTATTCCAAGATTCCTGCTGCAGATGTGTGGGCATCTGCAGCAGGAATCTTCGAATAGAATGTTTTCAATTTAACATCATCTTTGATTGGGGTTTTTTAACATGAAATGAATTTCAAATCAACAGCAATGCATGAAGTCATCTAAGAGTGGCAAACAAAAGCATTGACAAAGATAACATGTCACAACGTAGAGCTGTTGAATTTGCCAAGGCTGGTTTACCTTTCTATGCTGTCAGTCTAAACATGCCTGAGGCTCATAACAGAGACTGTCACTATTTTTCTATTTTTAAAAAGAAACACAAGCATGGAAATATATTGTTATCCGTCTGTATTTCACGGTAAAAAATGATTAAAGCTTGCCTGGTCCATACTCGTCTGACAAATATACTTACCTAGGACTCAAAGTGCGGAATTTCTACTAGATGTTTTTACTCTGAAAATGGTTTAATGATGTGATATTAACAATAAGTGAATTAACTTGTTGCCAAGCTGTTTAATAAGTGGAGCAGAAGCACAACAACTTTAATGCAACCTACCGTCTCCAGTCGGTGTGATATACGTGATTTGCGTAACAAACAATACTGAAGGGATAGTTCAGGTTACTTATCACGACTCTCCTTCCTGTTCCATTCGGTAACATACACTCCAAATTCTTTGTTCCTAATTAAAGAAAAAAATATTGACCGTGAAGAGATGGACAGAAAATGGTTTCTTAAATACCTCCTGACTCCTACCTTCAAGTATAGTTTATTTGATTTTATTACCTAGTATAAAATACTGTGGATTCCTTTTAATAATCCAATTGTATGTATACATTTAACATAAAGAATATGTGCTAAAAGTAAATATAGCAGATGCTAACACAAGTATTCCTGACAAAAGAAGAGAAACATTAGCTAGAATAGGACACAATCTGAAATCATTAGAATCGACTTACCACACCCGCCCGTATTGAGCGCCACTGCCACTCGACACACACACACACTGAGCGCTTCCCTCCCCAATACTTAACATTCATTAATATGGAGGTAGTGTTGAAACCGTGGCTGATTCAAGGGAGGCGAGAGTGGCCTGCTTAACAAAGAAAACCAAATGATGGAGGTAAGGGTAACAAACCTAGAGTGTTTCTATTTTTTGGGGGCGGGGATGGGGAAAGTATGGACTACTAAGCATGGAATACTGAAAAGAAGGCAAGAGTAAACTGATGTAATAATTTTTTTACGGACAGAATTGAGAAGTTGCAAAGCTGAGCTTCTGCTGTTAGACTTGTGTTGAAAGTACTGTGGAAAATGTAATTGTGTTGGGTGAATCTACTGACTGACTGCCTTACATATTTCATAAAGTCAGAAACTGCATTTGGTCAGTTGGAATGGGAATGAATCCCCACATGGAGCTGGAAAGGTGCATGGATTTCCAAGTAATCCAGCAAATTAGCTTTTGTCTACTGTAACACTACTCAAGCGTGAGCAATAAGGGCATTTCTGTGTTCCTGAGGGTCGATGCCTTACCTAGTCGTTTGAAAAGCCAGCGAGAGCAGAAAGTCTGGTCCTCAGTTCCTCAAATCAACAAAACAACTTAGCAATTAAAATAGACAGAGGCCTTTGCAGAAGATCTGTGAGGCACCTCTACTGGATATCACTTAGGACCAGATTAAGAGTTTGGCGGACGGGTTACTCCATCACAAACGTGACGGATATCCTATCCGCCCTACTATGGGTTCCATTATGTTCCATTGATACAATGGAACTTGTAAAATGGCGGACGGGATAACCGGCACGTTTATGATAATAGTTACTGTAATAAAATAACGAGGTACACTGAAGTAGCGTATAAGTCTTCTTTATTCCATCTTATCACCACCACAGGTTCCAGTCAGCTGGAGGCAGCTCTGGAATGTTCATGCATTATTGAGTGGACTATACCAACAGGGACGGGAAGGAGGGGGGTGGGAATGAACCAAGTGAGATTACAACAGTTACCAATTCGCCAAACTCTTAATCAGGCCCCAAGAGCTGAACTTTGGGGCCTAACCAAGAGGCATTCTGAAATATGTAAATTAGTACTCCTGTAGGACTCTTAGTACTCCTTACAAATATCCGCGTATTATCCGCACAGGTTCTAAAATGGGTATACTATTAGTATAAATGGAAATCACTGTACCCTCTTTGCTTTTTTACTAATTGGGAGTTGGGTGTTCAATTGACAAAGGCGTTCAAGAGTAGGCAAAAGTGTACTCCTGTAATACTACTTTCCGTACTGATCGGCTTTTGGGACTCGTCCCCTTAGGGTGGTTATTGTAAAATCTGTCACACAACTAGGATAAGCAGCATTTTCCTAGTCCTGTTTGTAGGAGGCTTCAGAAACAAACTCGTCAACAAACAAGCATCAATAATGTATGCTGCTAATCCAGGCCAGTTTAAAAAAGCAACACGCACCTATCACAGCAGCCACGCAGGACTGCAAGAAACAACCATATTACACTACAGGACGATTCTCAGGACCTCGGCCTGAAAAGCCACACACACACGGTGCATCATGCATGGGCATAAATGAGTACGTTCGGTTTCTTTACAATACCGAAGCCCTAATTAGGGAAAATACACCAGAAATAGCGTATATAAATACAAGAGCGCAGAGAAACAGAAAGTGAATACATTGTTTCTAGTCCGTTTATGCTGCAGACACCAAAAAACCTTCCAAAAGGCATCAAAAAGCCAGAATAAACAATTCTACAACGCAGAGAGGAGTCTGTTACCGAACATTGCTCAAATTAGTCACAACATGAATAATGCTATATTCCAGAAAGGCAATGAGATTCATAATGTTATACGTTTTCCCCCAAAAAGTCACAATGCCCAATACAGAATGTAAACTGGAAATACCCTGCCTCAAGTGTAGAAACTTCAAAGTTTATGAAATAATACCATGTCAGTCAACACGCCGGCCCACATCACCATTATATATATGCAACACACAAGCACACCAAAACAATACTTTTAAAAAAAGATTCATAGAGCTTTTTGCTACCCAATGTTCGGACATAATCATAATTAATACATATTATGGAGGGAATGGAAGGTTTTACTTTATCTCTCATCCACCCCACCACCTCTTTCTACTTCAAGTGAGTTCTAGAAAGGACTTTTATATCCTGCAAGAGCAGAATCCATTAAAGTATATTGACAAAAACAATAATTAATAGCCTCGGATGGACATATTGACCACATAAAAATGTGAGGCATGCATTCAATGAACTTGTTCTACATATTTTAACTTATCACAAAATTAACGTCTTCAGACAACTTTCTAAAATCAAAGTTACTTTACCTGCATCTGCCCAACAGAGTTGTTTCGAAAAGGGGTCATAGGTTAAACCATTGGGAAGTCCAATGTCTACATTCACCAAAACCCTTCTGTTTGAACCATCTACAAAGGAGGTTTCAATCTTAGGAGCTTCTCGGTTCCAGTCAGTCCAGTACAGATTGCTGTAGTAAAAAAACCAACATAAAAAGGTCGGTCAGTTAAACGAGCATGACAGCGGCATCTAATCAGAAGGAAACCCACAGACCGCTCGTTAAGCCTTTCATGTGGACGGGGTCATTTTGTTGTTTGAAGTCACGTTGAAAGGAAGCTTGGACTAGCCAGTGCTGTTGGGGCCAGCGAGTGGCAATTATTGCTCTTGGGGTATTCTGCCAGCCATTTGCCATTATGCGCGTCTTTTCAAAGACAAAGGAGGCTTCCAAGTTTTTTTGCCAAAGGAAACAGCGGCCTATTAAACGTAAATGTTTCCCGAGGCCTATTCGTGTTTCACTCCAACACAATCAGGATGTTATTTGGAGGCCTGTGAGAGCACAATTACAGGAAGTCTCAGTACCACCAGGATAATGATGCGCACACATCCTGTCCTACAGTGGGGGTGAGGTGTGATATTTGTTGCAGCCTGCCACTGATGTACATAACTGTGCAGTAACAGCACCTCTACCATTTACCTGGTCCACTTTTTAGTGAGCCAGTCTGGTCATTTCATTAGGTGCTGAGTTAGTTTACACACACACGCACACACACACACGCACACGCACACACACACACGCACACGCACACACACGCACGCACACACACACACTCACACCTTTGAACGGAGGATTTTTAAGGTAGTGTTTTTTTGGGGGGTGGGGGAGGGGGGAGCTTTATACCAAAAATGTTAGTTTTGTACACAGTGACAATAGTAGCCAATCGCAAATGCATTTGAGAGAATATTCTGTACTACCCAACAGACAGAGTGCATGGCATTCAGTCAAGCCAGGAGCCCATAAACCCAAATCCAGAATTCACTGGGAACAGCACACATGATCGCTGTCCAAACACCTTCTGGGCACGGCAGCAGGCACTGGGAACAGAGAGCTTTAACCACAAAAGGTGCCCAAACCTTGCCCTCCCTGCCCGCAAACCACAACATGATCTTATATTTAGAACCCGCTTGTCCGAATATTTTTTTCTTCTATTTCTGCAGGAAATGTCCTACCTGGCCCCCAACTAGAGCTTTGTGTTTGAGGTGTCGGGTCTGTGGCATTTCTTGGCGTGGTCAGGCCCTTAGGGGCCAGACCCTTGCTTCATCCTCCCTTTTTATCATTCTGTTGCTACCGTGATGCTCCCTGCTTCACCCCTGAACCTTGCCCTACCTCAACCGTAGGTAATGAAAATGAGTCCATCCCGGTCATCTTGTGTTATGAGGCTTTTCCTATTTGAGAGTACATCAAGCAAAGTGTTATGGTTAAGGAGCCGAATTGTACTAAAATGATCAGTCACCAAGGAGGAGTTCCATAGCTACATTCGGACTTAACCAGTGTGCCTATACTAACACCACATATCTGCTGTCTGAGGTTATGACCCACCCACCACTCTCCATGTGAGGTGACAATGGTACCTATGTAGATCAGGAGAATTAAAATATTCTAAGAAATATTTTACTACTGGATTAGTACCCATGAGTGTTTAGATAAGTAGAGCAACCAGTGTATCTAGCTACAATTCCACAACACTCTGGAAGTGTGCTGTTAGTACACAGACTGTGGCTTACCCCCTAACAGAGTCCACAGTGATGGCGCGAGGATTCACAAGGTCAGTGTCAAACAGGACTTTGCGTCCAGAGCCATCAAGTTCCGCACTCTCAATTCGATCAAGGCCACTGTCGGTCCAAAACATGGTTCTGCGATGGTAGTCAATGGCAATCCCTTCCGGGCTCATCAGTCCTGTTGAGAATGATGAAACATAACTTAGCAAGGCAATGTGCAGTGTATGCGGCTCAACAAGAGCAGTCCTTGGTTTGATCCTCTACCTCAAGATTGCCGAACAGAGATCTAGGAAAGTTGAATCCATAAGAGATTTTCAGGATAGCCATCTATTTGCAAACAGTGAAAGTGAGTAGAACTAATTTACAAAGCCTGTGATTATCCTAGAAATAAACAACTGAATACAGCCCTCTTACGACTACTTTGAGCATCCCTATTGTAACCAGATAAACATGAGCTCACAATCCATTTTCTTCAAATACATGACTGCTGTCGAGAGATAGAAGTCAGTACGCAACTCTTCAGCCATCTTTTGATACAAAGCATATATCACTTTAAAAATAGAATGAGGCCCACGGATTAGTTTTAGATCATTACAACTGCAAAAATTAATTCTGCTCTGCAGGTCTGATCGTAACATTAAAACATTTGAATATTATTTTTAAATATGTATTGATTTATAACTAGTCCATTAATATATACTGAATGGGGACTTAATAATATTTGGTATTAAGATAAAGTATATTTTACTTTATTCTTGCAAAACACGATACCCCCAACAGCAATAAGAAAGTACATTAAAAGTCTTCTTGTGTAGGTTTCTTGTTTACGGATTAATTCAAAGAATTTATGTATAGCACTGATATGTCACCTTGTGACTACTTCGGAGTGCTTTGGCATACTTAATAGTGGCAGTGTGTTCGTGGATAAACCTTGGCGGGCTATGCAGCATTAAATAAAGGGCTACTGAATAAACATTCCAACAAACTGCATTCCTTTTACAGTTGAAAATACAACTTTGCCTCTTTCTGACACCCAAAGAAACACTTCACTTTTCCGTACCTAACTACCAGATGGTCTTTAAAATACACAGCCTGAGAATCAGGAATAGATTCACGCTCCAAAACATGCTTCCTTTCAGCAGGCCTGCTTCTCAATACCTGATGCAAGAAACTGACACAAAGCTCTTCACTTGCATTTGGAAGATACTCAGGGAAGGCTTCGATTTCATAATGGCTAGCACCAACAAGGTCTTTATGGCAGGACATAGTCTGAGCACACCAGATCACATTTCTGTTGGGTCCAGTACGAACATATTTTAGTGTTAAACCTCAACACTTATACGGTAAACTATTACTTTCCAGTATTTTCTTTGATTACCTTATCAGATCGACTTCTAAGAATTATTCAGTTAGTAGACCATTAAAACCAAGGAATAACATTATGTAAATCAATGGTACAGGCACAGCAGCATCACAAATGGACTACAATTTTACATTACTCATGATAACACTTAGTACAGTTTGAAAAATGTGATTTTTGAAACTACATTTTTTTTTTTAATAGCCAAAAAGAAGGGTAAAGGGACAAGACGTAATCTTTTAAAATGTCAAAGAAAACAGAAATCCAGGGTTTTACCTGTGCTAATGATAGTTTCCGGTTCAGCTCCTGCTTCTAAACTGGCTCTGTTGATTGTGCGACCTGCAACATCTGTCCAATAAACCATTCTTGCCTTGCAGTCGTAATCAATGCCCACAACTATGGAACCCTGGAGTAAAGAGAAGACGCAACATGAATCTGTCTGTTATACTACCTGCCGCTTCTCATTCTAAGAGGAAACAGACTACCTGATCAGCTTCATGCGGCGAAAAGGTTTTCAGATACCTGCTAGGATTATTTTGAAAGTGCTCGTTTGTCAACTTAATGACTCCACACAAGAAATACAGATGCTGGTATTCATTCCACAAGACCATTCCAAAGGAGAAATGTTGTACATTAGGGCACATAACAATTCAGAACAACAAACCGTTTGCATGTACGAAAACCAATGTGGTTATAGGTGACACTTGCTCCATAATCGGTTTTTTGTTTTGTTTTCAGTCTGTGGTGTATCACTAAGAAGGAAATCACTTCTCTTTCAAATGTTTCCCTCCTTCCCTTCCATCCTCTACATGCCTACTCTCTGAGCACAACCTACAGTGTCACATGCATGTTTGCCTTATTCCCCAGTACTTTGTTTCTGCAAATTGCTCACAACTGATTTACAATTCACGTTTTCTCCATTCTCCGAAAGTCACACCTTTGCAACCTAACAATACCTAATCTACTCTATGCAACCTAACAATACCTAATATCCACTAACTCCAGTATTAAACCCACCAACTATATGCATGAGCTCACACAGTCCCCATTAATGATCACAACTAAAGAACTGGTTACTTACCAGTAAGAATAGTTTTGCAGCTTGTAAAGCTTTCTGGATTCACAGGCTGTTCATCTATTCTGCCATCTAGTGGTAGGGTCCAGAATCGTGTCTTATCTTTCTTTTTTTTGCTCTCCTGGGGGTCGTCGACCACCAATTGGCGATGCCCATCCTCTATGTGACGTCAGACGTGCACCCTGGAGGTTTTTCTGCGTGGTCGTCATTGTCAGATTCTTCATTCCTCTTGGTGAACTTGGTAGGTGAACCTTCCTCCTACCTGGAAGTCGTATACACCCTGCCTGTTTGTTCCTTTACATTTCTGGGGAGGCAGTGGTTCACATGCAAATCAAGAAAGCTCTTCAAGCTGCAAAACTACTCCTATTGGTAAGTAGCCATTTCTTTTGCAGAATGAGTTCTTTTCTGGATTCACATTCTGTACATTGATTACATAGGGATTTCATGTCCTTGGGGAGGATGGGTTTAAAATGTGCTTGAGTTTGCTAACAGGTGCTCTAGTACACTCTGACCCACCTATGCTTCCTTGTTTATCTGGATGTCCAGACGGTAGTGAAGGTGTGTGTGGATAACCATGTCACAACCAGGCAGATGTCGCGGATGGGTACATTTGCTAGGATCATGCCCTTCTTGCTTGTGGAGTGTGCTCTGGATGGGGAGGGCAAAGTTTTCACTGCCCTTATGTGGCAGGTTTGAATTGTCTCTACTAGCCACGTGCAATTGTCCCCTTCAAGACTGGGTTACATTTGGTTGTCCTGGCATAGGAGATGAAGATTTGGTTCCCCTAACTTATTGTCTTTGTCTCCTGTTGCTGGTTCCAGGTGGCAAATCCTTCACCTTCCATTGTGAGCAGATCCTGCGATGGTCTCATGGGTCTGATCTGTCTTCTGACCAACTCGGTTATCTCTGAGTACCAAGTCAGTCTGAGGAGTAGGAGTGACATCCTTGACTGCTTATCCTTGTCCAACACCCTTGAGATCAGGGGAATTGGTGCATGAAATTCTTTCTGACCAGTTTACTGACAGGTCATTCCCCTTCGACTGGTGGTGTGGAAAATAGGGATGCAAATTTCTTGGCATTTGGCGTTTTCTGGGCTTGAGAAGAGGTTAATGTTTGGAGTGCTCAAGGGTCAGAACACGCTGTCCAGCTCCTCTTACAGGTCACTCGTGGGAGGTGTTTGCTTGTCTGTTTAGTCAGTCTGCTTCTGTGTTCTGTTCTACTGGAAGGTGTATTGCTACTAAAATACAGTTCCAGTGGATCACCCACTTCGATATCGCCGGTGCTATTTTTTCTCAATTGGAATGATTGTGCTCTTCTCTGTTGAGGTAAAATGTTGTGTTGTCTGTCTGAATCAGCACGGTCTGCTCCTTTACGTGGGCCTGGAAGGCTTTCAATGCTAGGAAGACAGTTTTGATTTCCAGAAGGTTTATGTGTATGAGAGGATGCACAATGCTATAATGCCCATTAATTTCATGACAGTCATCACTGTCAGAGACAGACCCTTCTGGTACAGACAAGCTTGTGCTGCTATTGCCTTTGCACTTTTGGGTACCAGGTATGTGTGTGCTGTCCTCAAGTCCATTTTCACCCCAGGAATGCTTTCATCTACTCCGGGAGCAGAGATGGTTTCTTGTGGTTTATGGTGAAGCCAAGGTGTTGTAGCATGTCAATGACAGTATCATGATGGCACCTTTGCCTTAATCTTGCCTTCACCTGCCAGTCATTTAGGTTAGGGTAGACATGTATCCTCTGTCTCCTAAGTTGTGCAGCTACTGCTTCAAGGCATTTTGTGAACAGCCTTGGCTCTGTCTTTATGCCAAAAGGTAGGGCCCTAAATTGGTAATCTACCTTGTATAAGACAAGAAAAATCTGAGGTAACATTTGTATCTGTGGCTCACTGGTATATGTAGGTAGGCGCCCTTTAAGTCTATGGTGGCCATGTAATCTCCCTCCTTAGGAGTGGAATTTCCTCTTGTAGAGTCGTCATTTTGAAATGTTGTGTTCATATGAACTTGTGTAGGTATCTGAGGTCTAGTATTGGTCTTGGTGTTAAGTCTTATTTTGGCACTAGGAAGTACCTTGAGTAGACCCTTTTTCCTTTCTTCTGATTGGGCAGGAGGTGGTTCAAAGGGGACAGACCATGGAGAAATGGTCGGTGAGAGGGGAAAGCAGTATCACTGGTTACAAACATCAACACACGTACATCAGAACACGACCCGAAGCAATCTAAAATAACAAACTGAAATGAACAGAACCGAAATGAGACATGCAATAGGGCCAGTAGCCATAGGAGGAAACACATCAAAAGGAGGGACAAATGGCGATGATTTACCACTCAAAAGTAAGGAATTTAGAAAGGCGCACAGAAGAACCAATTAAAAGTGATGAGCAGGCTTGAAGCTAATACATTGAATACAGCATGTCTCGAAGACAACACATGTGCGCTGCCTACGTTCAGCCTAAAAACTCACCGGGAGGGAGGAAACAGGGGGTCCTAAGTGGGACCTGATCCGGGGTAACTCAGTAAGCCTGGGGTCAGGGCTGCCTTAAAGGCACGGTGCCAGTTTTTTGTTGAAAATGGTTTCATTTTCTATGCTATTGTTTTACAATGCATCCTGAGGGCTAACAATGCTATTTATAAGCAATTTTCAGGATTTATGAGTGGTTTTACTCATTAAAACACAAAGTTCAAGGGATATTTGACCTAATGTGTTTTTTTGTTTCCTTACTAATTGCAGTACATGTACATACATTGTTTTAGCCTCAGTTTTGGAGCTGCATTGGTGTGAGAAAAATAATATATGTACGTACATATATGTGGAGCGAGATATATGTGTTTTTACATATATATTTTTATATGGTTTCCAGGGTCACGCACATGGGCGGGAATATTCAGTGCTTATGACTATTGATGAGGATCCCCTGGAAGAGAATGGTTTCATTATGCTCTTATCGGTCCCCCTTTTCCCAGTCCGTAACGAGAGGAGCATTTCACAAGCCCCAAAACAAATTCATTCTGCACGGACCTAAAATCAACAGCAATTACTTCACTGCTGTTTTAATGACATTTGAGCCAACATTTAGATGTTTTATTCAATAAATTGAACCTGTAGTGATTCACAAATGTAAAGCTGGATGCCCATGTGGTCACCCTATACATTTCCTGTATGGGAACTGAACCCACCGCCACCCATGAAAAGTAAGACAGAGTTGGTGAATCAACTTGGATATGGGATTGAGGAGTTTCCTAATTGGCTTGTAAGCCTGGGAAATGATCTGCTGAATCCACCTACTGTGTGGATGAGGACAACGTTTAACCTTATTAATGTTTCTGAAAGAAACAAAGAGAGATTTTGAGATTCTAAGTTTATTAGTATATTGCAAATAGAGTAAAATGACTCTCCTAACATCAAGGGAGGTGAAAGTGTGTGCTGTTCACCTCTCTTAAGTACTGGAAAGATTATTACCCACTGAAGATGACATTTGGAATTAATCTTGTGAATAAATTTGGGATCCAGTATCATAACCACTCTGTCCAGTAGAATGTTAACATAGGGGTAGGTCACCACTAAAAACCCAATGTCCATTTCTTCTGGCCAATGTAATTGCCATTATGAAGGCAGTTTCACAGCTTTCCATACTGTCTTTGTAGTTTCTAAGGGCTTACATTTTCACCCTGTAGACCTCACAAAGCAGTAGTCAAATTCCAAATTGGGATCCTTGCTAAAGAACTCTGTTTCATTAAACAAAAAACTGTTCAACAATCTGCACACAAGAGAAGTCATATTAACTAGATCATCACCAAGCCCCTAAATGCTTTGAAAGCCACCCATTGCTGCTATAGTTGAGGGAGCAAGATATTTATTGACCCCCCCTCTTAGAAATTCCACAATTTGGTAAGGATCTACTAGAACAGGATCGAAGCATTAAGTAGAACACCATTCTGAGAATTAGTTTCAATGGAGAAAGGAATATAATCTTTTGTAGACAGTTGGATCTATTCTGCAATCTATTTAGAGCAACCCAAGTTATCTAAACCCAGTCTCAAACTCCAAGCTGTTAAACTCGGATATTGTAATTGACTCAGAGGTAACTTAGGTAAATGGGGGATGGGCCTATCGGAAATTTTAATAATGCGCTTTTGGACACGGTCATCAGGAGAGAGAACAGTGAGAACCCGCCAAAAAAGATGCTACAAGAATCACTATTAGTTTGTCCCCCTCGCCCACCCACTGCCCCTGCTGAATCGGTAGCATCACCATAGGGAGGAGGAAAATCTGGGTGAAAGCGTAGAGAAAACCTTGAGGCAAAGGAATTAAGACAGCATCAACAGCCAATGCCTGTGGACAAGAGCACTTAAAAAATATTTAAAGCATTGCATTCTATGGAGATGCAAACAGGTCTATCCACGGATTCACACAACGGTAAGATCTGTTGAGATTTAGAAATTGCCAAGTGGACCAATACTGAAGAAGGCAGATTGTGACTCTGGGTGTCTACATGAATATGAAGTGCTCCCTGAATGTAAACTGTTCTCAGGGATAAGAGGTGGTTTTCTGTCCAACAACAAATTTTAGTTGCCAGCCAGTTTCAATGAGAATTATCTGCCCTGTCCCCCTTGCCGATTCAGGTAGTATCATTCAACCAGACTGTCTGTATGGACAATCACACTTTTCCCCTCCAACGGAGGTTGAAAAAACTGAACTGCTCCTAGGACTACAGCCAGTTCTCTCCAGTTGGAATAGTGAAGCATGTCCTCCTGGGATTATTTCCCCTTGCATTTCCAGTCCTCTAAAGTTGCACTCATTCCCCACATCTGCTAACTGTGGTGGAAGAGGAATCTTAAAGTTGGGAGGCTCCAACCACCACCTGAGATTTTGACCCATTTCGGGGGTCACTAGAATTTCTGTGATGTAATTTCTTAGCGCCAGATCCCAATGATTCAAACTGTGGTTCAGCAGGAGCTTCAGGTAGAACAGAAAACATGGATCACCACTGACATCAAGGCCATCTGCCCAAGGATCTGCAACGAACACCTTGCTGATGCAGATGGATGAATCAGCAGAGTGTGAAGGTTTCTCTGAAGTGACTTGATCCGGTCTTGAAGGAGTAACAAAGCCCCTTCTGTGTAATGAATACCATTCCTATGAGCTGTTTGACTTGGACTACCATCAAAGAGATGAGGGTGTTCAATTTGAAGCCTGGCTAGTGAAGGTCTGTCATCACAATCCCTGCCTCTAGAGCCTTAGATACAGACAATGCGCAGATTAGCCAGTCGTCCAGGTAGGAGGAGAAAACCCGCTAAGCTCCAGAATAACCACTACCAGTGCCAATGCCTTTGTTTAGGTTCTTTGAGGTATTGACATTTGGAATAGTAGCACCTGGAATTGGAAATGCTTCCACCACAATGTCCGATCTGTTCGGATTGATAGGTACAAGAAAATAGGAGTCATCTAGATCTGGAGTCACCAGATAGTCACCTTTGATCAGAAGAATAATAGTTTGTAAAGAGACCATTCAAAACTGCTCCAGATGGATCCAGTTGCTTAACGCCTTCAGGTTCAGTATTGGACAAAAAGATCCATCTGTTTTTAATACCAAGAAAAGGTTTGAATCAAAACACCTTCTACTTCTGTTCATACTGGACATGGACACTCACCCGTTTGCTAAGCAGTTTTTCTAAGCTTCACAACAAACCTATCTTTTTACTGCTGTTTTACCATGGTCCAGTCCTGAAAACCAGGAGAGGAAGAAACTGCTTGAAAGGAGTTGTGCATTCCAGTTGAACTATCTAGAGAACCCAATAATATGTTACATGAGCATTCCACAGAGGAAGGAAGAACTTTAGTCCGCCTTCACCTTCTATAACGTCATTTGGTTTTAGCGCCTTTCTCGAACTGTCCTTAAGGTTGGATCTAATTGATTAATATGGCTCTGCAACCACGGGCCGGGCAGCGAAAGGGAGAAGGATGGCTTTCCTTTTACCTCTGCTCATTCTGCTCATCGACAAATAATTTTTTCCCTTAATAGAGGTTGATGGGTTTTAATATCTTCTTCTCTGCCCCACGTCATTCAGCTCTTACCCAAAAAGCTTCATCCCAGTACATGGAGGTTTGACTCTAGTTTCTAACATTTCAGCCCAGCAAACCGCCTGCATGAAAATCACAGGAGCCAAATGATTACTCTAGAATGTTGATTTTCTCCATGCTTAGTTTTGCAGAAGCCTACAAATTATTAAATGTAAAATCCGAAAGTAATTGTGACAACACTTCCATCTACGCCAAAAACTGCTAGAAGGTCCGCATTCTCCATTATACAATCGAACAGTCTCTGGAAGTCTTTCAAGAGAACCTGGGATGTATAACCGGCACAAGAGCTGACCTTTATGCCAAAATGGGAAGCTGCATAGGACCTTTAAATTGCAGATCCACCTTTTTGTCAATTGGGTCAGTTAAAGTAGAGTCCTCAGAAGACAACAATGATGAGGAAGCCATAAAAAAAAAGAGACTAGCGTTAACTTTTGGAAGGTGGGGAAAATTCTTCTCAAACCTTTCCCTTAAATCTCTCTTATTCAAGAATCTAGGGATATTCTGCTTATCAACATCCAGCCAAAACTATGTCCTTAATAATATCATGAAAAAGAAGGTTGTCTACCAATGATCCACTGTTCTGGGTAAACCCTTTGTCATCTTGTGTTTTCTTCTTGAACCCCAAAACCTCTCTTATATGGCACAACATGCCGAAAAAATCTTTCCCTTAACATATTTCACTTTTCGGGAGGCATCCATATCATCATCATCATCATCATCATCATCATCATCATCATCATCAGGGTTTCATCTCGGTCTTTTTGTTTGGGTATTATTGAATGCCTCATCCACAGCATGCTTAATTAGCTACTGCACATCTGCCCAACATATAATAAAGGGGTTTTATCATAATAATAATAAAGGGGTTTTATCATGCGCAAACTTAGCCCAATGGGCATCAAGGCGCCTAATTCCAAATCCAGCTCATAACAAAAACCCTGCAGCTCACCCTGTGTAAGCTCTAGAAAAGCAACACGTTTTTAAGGCCTTTTTAAACAGCGCTAGAGAGGGTAGGGTCTTCATCTCCATCGGCAAGATGTTCCAGAGCTGTGGGGCAACGACGGAAAAGGCCTTAGCTCCCCATCTGGTGAGCTTAAAGCGAGGGACAGCAAGTTGGAATAGTCCCGAAGATTGCAAACACCTTGTGGGGTGATAGCGAGTAAGCAGGGAACTGATAGCGCCTTTAGGTCCATCCTCGAGAGCTCTATAGGTCAGACACAGAATTTTAAAGTAAATTCTGTGCTGAATAGGCAGCCAATGAAGGTCTCTCCTCGCAGCAGTAGCAGAAGAAGCCCTAGGAAGATCCAGGACAAAACGTGCAGCAGCGTTCTGCACGATTTGCAGTCGGTGTATGAGGCCCTTGTTGGATTCCATGTAGAGAGAGTTGCAATAATCTAACCTGGAACCAACAAGGGCGACTGCAATCTGCTTGCGTGCTTGAAGAGACAGATAGCTGCGAATTCTGTTAAGCGTCCTGATCATGCCCCAGCAGGTCGCAAAAGTCCGATTCACCTGTAGGGACATCGAGAGTGAAGTATCGAACACCACACCCAGATTTCTGGCAGATATGGAGGATATCCTTCTCCTCCAATGCCTCAATGTTTTACAGCTTCTCTCCCTTCTTGCCTGACTTGGTAGACTCCATGAGGTTGGAAGCTAAGAGCAGATACAACTTCATATTTGTACTGGTTGCCCAGCAACCAAGACTCTCAAGAAACAAGGTTGCTGAAAATAAGCAAGTTGCAGCCTTCCTGGTCTTTGTGCATACTTGTGAACTCAGCAGGGTTCAGGAAACCCTCTTGATGTTCCTGGAGTGGCTCGTCAATGATGCACTGGCATCCACTCACCATGCCAGCCTTGCACATGGACGGTTAGCACAACCGCGGGTGGTACAGGGAGGATTATCACTTGCAGAGTACCGTGGTAAGCATTAAACAGTTAAATAGTACAAACAATTCCAAAACTGTAAAAACGTTCAGGTATAGAAACCGGATGTATGCAAAATGGGGGGAAAGTTTGTTTTAATGTATATGACATAATTTGAAATAAGCCTTTTCATAGTACAAGCCTGGGGGGGGGGGGGGGGGGGGTCTCTCTACAGACTGGGACGAGGGGGACTGATGACTGGGTAATGAAGACACGATGGCTGCAGAGTGTCCTGCAGCAGAAAAGTGTTTTTGGCCGAAACGGATGACAATGTGAAATTGCATAAATCAGGATGTGCCACTGATGGTTTCTAATAAATAATTTTAAGGAGTAATATACTCCTTTACCACTTAAACCCAAAAGGTGAATTAAAATATCCTAAATTTCTGTTTTAGCCCTGGTGGTCCAACAAACTTACAACCACTAGATGGCAGAATAACTCACAGTATGTGAGTCCGGAAAAGATTTCACGCTGCGAAAAATATTTAAGATTCATAATTTCTGAACAATCATAAGGAACTACTGCAACTAACAAACGGTACTGATTTGGTGGAGAAAAAAACAGTTTAGTTAATTGGTCAATTATTTATGTGACTTGAAAAATACAACTAACCGGCACTTGCCATCATTAACCTAATTTATAGATTTGCAAAATGCAAACAAAGTGAGTTTTCTACTACATAACAAGTCACTTTGAAGAGAAGGTGGTTAAAGAGAAATAAATTACATCAGTTTCCTCTTTTGCTGATACCAGAGATCCAGATAACTGGCATCTCCAAATCCCCCTTTCTCATGCCTTCTTTTACCCTTGTCCTTGTTTTTTCCAGCTGTAACCAGTTCTTTGATCTGCTTTACACAGTCTTAACCAGCCATGGTTTTTAGTCGCAAGTTAGTTTTGTACTATCTCTGTGGATGGCATTGTAAGCTTGACATGGAGTCAATACACTTTTCAAAATTAGGAAAGAAAAGCTGCATGATGGCACACACTAGGATAAGGAAAAGCAAATGCTAATTGACTCATGTGCAACCAAATATTAGTTGTATACATTATGGTGTAGTTAGATCCTGCAAGTGCAAATTAACACAGACAACAATGTAAATGCAGGAAATAAGTTAAAGTATAGATCATGATATGGCAAAACAATCCTTTTAAGATAACCATGGGATTCTGCAAACTGGCTACCAGTTATTAGAGTGATATAGACCTACATAAAACCTGCTATCATCATAGACAGCCAGTATAAATCCTGATGGGTATTGAGCACTAGCATAATCCTGGATGTGCACACATATTACTAGAATAAAACTCGATGGAACAATCCCTTCAAAACTTCATTGGTTGCTTCTATGTACCTAGAACATAATATGTTGTTAATATAAATTGGAATATTATTTGTATATATATATATATATATATATATATATATATATATATATATATATATATATATAGTGTTATGATGTATTTTAAGGTTGTTCTAGTTGAAGAAGTTAAGCAATAAGTAAGTCAAAATGGGCAGAAAGGCACTGTAAGCAACAGCTTTAAAAAAAATTGCAGATAAAATATATAGAACATTGAGGTTGTCAGTAAGATATTTAAGTTAACTTCGAGTGACTTATTTTGTTAGCTGGAGGTCTAGTAATAGTTAGGTCTTCATATACATAACATATGACAAAGCTCTCGCGTATTGCACTTCTGCCTCCTATGTGGCATATCAAAAACCATAGGACCAGGAACTACAAAGCCTGATGGTAGCAGCTTTATGTAAAGTGGAGGAAACATTGGTATTTGGCTTTTTCATTTTTCCAACACATAGATTGTCAAGTGTGGGATGAGTGGAGAGAATCCACAAGTGCAGTAATTATCCACTGCTGCAGAAATTGATTGCGGTTTAGTCTTCTTCAGACAACATTTTCTGCAACACAGCTTCCTCAACACTTTTGTTGAATCTTTTTAGAGCAGGATGAAATGTGATCCACATACAAATACAACAAAAATATGCAATTAATTGCAACAGCTACGGTCAGCTACTTGACACACCTATTAATTCTCCAGGCAATGGTTGACTGACCACAGGGCTTTAAGTGGGATGAAAAAACTGTGGGGTCTCTCAAAGGGGCGTGGCCACTAATTAGGGGCGTGGCTTTTAAACACTTGCTCTAAAAATCTTTGTTTAGTATAGTGTGCCGCTCAACTTGTATTTTGCTGTTTCTGTCATTGCATCCAGATATGTGATACAATAAGTAACATCAAACCTACAACAAGTAAGGACTATTGGCTTTGTCAATGGTTATTAGTTGCATAAGATAAATAAGCTGCAACTACATCTTGTTACATATAATATTGAAAAAGCTTCCAATTAAAGCCTTGGTGACCCTACCACAATGTTGCTGCTCTTGCGTTTCAGAAAGAGAAGGGAAGTCCAGAGAGAAAATGACTCTCTCTAAAGGATTTCCCTTCTCCCACAAAGCTCACCTGGCATGACGTCATGCCGTAACTTCTCCATTACTAAGAAGTGAGCAGTGTTGGCAGCGCACATCCAGGTGCTTGTCTCGAAACGGGTGTCTATCTGGCTGTTTTGTGCCCTGGCACTTTTTTCCGAACTGCAGTGACAGTAAACTGCTGTCACTGCAGTCTGGAAAAATAACGGACCGCCAGGGCTCAAAACAGAGCCCGATAGAGACCCGTTTCGAGGCCTCTTTTAAAAAACTCCCGGTGCTCAGTCCCCTTTCGACCCGGCCCACTTAAAGCCCTGACTGACCAACAAAGAAACTGTGTAAGGAGTTTGGCACGGTTCTCTATTTTCACTCATCCAAGCAAATCTATACAACGCATTAAAACTATCATACAGCTCTACTGACGCCACACTGCCACAAAACTGAAGCAGACTCCTATATGAAGGAAACGTTTGGGAAGGTATAACGTGGACACAACTGAAAGGTACTGCAATTCCACACAGGTGGTAACTACCAATATCAAAATATATTCATGCTCCATGGATTAAAAAAAAAAAAATACCCCAAAATCTGAAGCAGAATGTAACAAAGATGATACTTTACATGTAGGGAGAGCAGTGTCTTTGCAGTTGCTTTGTTAAGGCGTGTGCCATTCAAAGGTAGGACACCAATCTGCTGCCCCTGGGCATACAGGAGGAACGTGCCTTCTGCAGGAGGCGTCACATCAGTTCGTGGCTCTGGTTTCGTAGTGGGAGGTGCAATAGTGGGTATACCTGAAATTTAAAAATAAATTAAAAATAGAATATGTACGGCTTTGTAATGATCAGTAAAACATAGGTAAAGAACAGGTTAAACAATGGTCTCAGTTAGACATACCCTTCAGCCGTAGCTAATCTACATATCGTAAATACCTTATGGAACAGGGGGTGGGATCACCGAAATTCAACACTGCATATATTAAACCACTCCTCAAAAATAGCTCCTTAAATTCAATTTATCCAAGCAACCATTGACTGGTCTCAGACTTCTCATTCCAGTAAAAGTACTGAAGCACTCCAGAACCTCTAACCCCAAAAACACCTGAATTCAAACATGTGATTACATGATACACAAGTGGGGTTCAGACCCTCCAGGAGAACTTAATCAGTGTGGTCTGTTACCATCGAACATGACATTCTAATGAAAAGAATCAATAGATTCAACACTCTGGAATCAAAAACTCACTTATTACATGAGCAGTCTACAATAATAATGTTCTGCCCGATTTGCTCTCTTATGTGGTGCCTCAAGGACCTATCTTGCCACCACCTTCTCAAGTCACTTGTGTTACAACTATGCGGACACTAATGAAATTAAATGAAAAGTGAGTTTTATATAGCGCGACTGTCACTCCTAACAGAGTCTCCTGGCACTGTACCTGACAAGGATCAGTTACGTGTAATAAAACCTAGATTAGGCCTAAACAGCAGGCATCCGATGTCCCAAAGATCCGTCTTTAGTGCCTTTCTGAACTGCCTCTCATGTTCCATTTCTCTAAGTTCCTTTGTCATACAGTTCCAAGCCTTTTCTCCCATTATAGTGGCTGATTTCCCACTTCTAGTTGCTAATTTGAAGCCTGGCACTTTGAGCAAGCTTGCAGCACAGGATCTTAGTGTTCTTGCTGTGGTGTATGGCTTAAATCTTGCTGAAAGATACCTTGGGCCCAAATGACGATATGCTCTGAAGGTCGTCAGTAGTAATTTAAACAAAATTCTTTTATGAACTGGAAGCCAGTAGAGGGTCTTCAGGGCAGCCGAGGCCGATGCCCTACATGGGAGCCCTGGGACCAGTCTGGCAGCAGCGTGTTGGACTACCTGTAGTGTCCTCAGGATGGTTTTATTAATTCCTGCGAGGAGGCTATTACAGTAGTCCAGCCGCGATAGAATAGGAGCCACCTCCACCGTTTTCTTGGCAGCCAGCGGAATCAAATTGAAGAATTTTCTCAAGATTTTTATTAGACCAAAGCAGGTCCCAGTTGTTTTCAGAACATGGGGCTTAAACAAAAGGGAGGCATCAAACCAAACGGTCAGATGTTTTGCTACGTCCACCGTTTATGGGGGAGCTGTAGTGTTGTGACCAGTCCTTTGGTTGAAAGAAATTGTTTTTACCAATTGGTAAAATCTCTGTTTTGTCTGTGTTGCAACAAAAATGATTATGTTTCATCCATTTTACTATTGCTGCAAAACAGGATTTAAAATTTTCTTCAGCCTCAGTGGAGTTCTTATCCAGTTATAGAATCAACTGAGTGTCGTCTGCGTATGATGTGATTTCAATCCCATAGGTCGAGATCGGCGAGATTAGAGGGGCCATATATATATTAAATAAAAGTGGACTGAGTGAAGCCCCCTGTGGCACATGAGTGGAAACGGTTCGTGCTGGTGAAAAGAAAAGATCCCAGCGAGATCACCTGCTTCCTGTTTGACAGGAAAGATGTAATACAAGCCAATGCGGAATCAGATACGCCACAGGATCTCAATCTGGCTAACAAGATGTTATGTGAAATGGAATCAAAAGTGGCAGACAAGTCTAAAAGGATCAAGACTGCCTTCTTACCGTTGCCCATTATGAATTTAATGGTGTCCGATATCTCGAGTAACGCAGACTCAGTCAAATGTTTTAGGGGAAAACTGGAATGGAAAATCTGTGTTGACTGAGTAACTAGAGAGTTCTTTATATACTATGCTCTCTGTAATCTTACCTAAGATTGGTAACATATAGGCCTATAATTAGAGAGATTAGAAGAATCGATGTTCGATTTTTTTTCAATGGCTTTACTGTAGCGAATTTCTATTCGTCGGGTACAATACCGGTAGAAAGTGATGAGTTCACAATATTATTGATCATCGGATTCACAATGTCGATAATCTGATGTAGAAGGATCGGGGACATGCGTCCAAAGGGGGACCCGATTTGCAGGCCAATATAGCCTCCTTGGTCTGGGAAAGCGTGGCCATTTGAAAGGTGTGGAGACAGACCTATCATGTCTATCATCTGACACCTGACCCTTCATGAACTTCAAGGAATTATGGGTCTCGGAAATTCTTTTGGATGGCCTTGATCTTATTTTCGAAGTGTGTTATAATTTCATTACATAAATTCTGAGAAGGAGTGATTTCCACATGTAAATCTTTAGGATCGACAAAAGATTTTACAATTGTAAACATTTATTTTTGATTATGCTTTGCCATGGTTATTTTATTATAAACATATTCTTTTTTTTCCAATTTAATGGCTGAATGATATCATTTCCTAAAAGATTTAAAGAACTGTAAGTTGAGAACATCATATCCCTATCTCCATCTGCGTTCCAGCTGTTTAGACTGCAGATCAAGTCCCTCTAATTCTTTTGAAAACCAAGGGTCTTTGTGAATATTTCTTTTACTCAGTCTGGCTGTGCACCCAATCGGGGCTAATTCTTCGCCTATAGACAAGATCCAGCTATGAAATCAGTGTGAATCCTCTCCGGGTTCCTCCATGAGTATTGGAACCTTGTCTTGGACGATTTTGAGCAAAGAAGGGTTAGTGGCTAGACAGTGCCAATCCCTCATTGGGGTCCCTAAATCATTCTTCCTCGCTACACCATCCGTGTTAGGAATTGGAAAAGCTAACGGGATAAAACAATGATCGGACTTGAGAAATTGGATTTCCTGTCTGGAGTGCGCTAAAGTTAGTACAAACCGCATCAAGGGTGTGTCCTGCTTTATGTGTTGGTCCCCGAAACCGTTTGCTTCATGCCTAACAAATTGGCCGTTTCCAAAAACGGATGTAACCCCTGGACTATCATTGCTTTCCAAGTGCAAATTAACATCGCCTAATAGAGTGAAATTTGAATATCTAAGCATGCCTTCGCTAAGGGCATCTTCCAGCAAATCCAGACATGCCTTACTATTACCTAGAGGGCGATATATCAAAGCCCCAGAAAAGGAGAAGGAATTATTAATAGAACAACAAAAGCCCATGTGTTCCGCCCCTCTAAGCCCTGGTAGGATGAAGACTTTCCATTATAAGTTCTCGCTATGTAAAATAGCTACTCCTCCCCCGCACCACCTTCTCCATCTTTCCTACAAATTGTAAAGTTGGGTGGCAAAGCCACCGCGATGTCCAGGTTAGAGTCCTCTTTTAGCCAAGATTCCGTAACACATAGGAAGTCCAGATCATTATCCATGATCAGTTCCTGGACATCAAGGGCATGTTGGCCTAAAGATCGTGAATTAATTAGGCCTCCCCTTACGCCCACTTGATGACGACTCCATTTCCTTCTCCTTTTATTTTAGATGGCTCGTAGAATGGTATCAACAACTTGCATTTCCTGCATGTTATCGGGCCTCTAATTTTATTAAGTTCTATAAAATGTTTGCAATGTTTATTAAAATGTAATTCATGCAAGTCATTTGCTGAAAATGTTCTGCCTGGTTGGAAACTGGAAGCAAGACTGGTGCTGGTCGAGTGTTGGGCGTGGACGAGTGCAGACGGGCTTGCCTGTGGCGCGCCCGCTGCACGTGTCCGTTGCGCGTCAGCGCCGGTCCCTCCATTTTATGTTGTGCTAATGGGTTCTATGTTGAGAGACTAGTCTCTTGCACCACAATGGCGGCTGTAATTGTCCCACCAGAAGTGGGGGAAATGTCGCGTCAGCGCTACCTCCACACAATCAGCAAATGCTGTGGTGGACTGGGTAGCAGACGCAGGGAACACTACAATCACCAAACTGAAGATAAGGTAAGCGTTATCAGCCCCCGTGTCGCACCCTTTAAAAAAGCACAGAATGCTCAATTTAGGGCCCTAACGATTGCCCTTGCAAGTTAGATAGTCCCAAATGTTATTATAATGCTGAAGGTATTAAAATTCTCGACGCAGTGCACAGGGAAGGAACGTGGTTAAGAACAGATCAGCACAATGAGGTTAGCTGCTGACCTTATCATTAGCTAATCATCATCAAATAAAAAAAAAAAAAATCCAAAACTCTGAAAGCATAAACAATTGCATAATAAAAATGAACTAACTGAGAACAAACAATTATCTGAAGCTCAACCGTGATAAAAATTAAAAGATTTAGTTGACAACAGTTTTCTACTTTCCTCTCCCCTTCCTTTGCCCACCTCCCTGGGTTCCACTTCTCATCCCATGCAATTAAACGAGGAAGAAAAACCTTTGGCATCATTACGGACTCGAATTTCTCTTAGTTATCAAAAATGAACAAACCAATCCAAACAGGTTTCCACCACCCGAGACATATCGAATGATCAGTTCTTCTCATTCCCAATTCATCTCGGTGTGGATGCCACATGCCAACCAGTATTTGGTGATCCGAACTGTATGGCCAGGATGCCCCAGAACTTCTCAAAACTGTGTTGTTGCTTTTATCCCTATCTCTGCCGCAATTAGGGTTTGGGCTGCCATTGATTGCACAGTGCCACAAAGTTTCCTCTCACTGCTTTTACTGGTGATCCCTTAAACCTAGCAACGCCAGTTTCTGAGAATCAAAAATCCCAGCATCATAATGTGGTGATGAATAACTCTTTCAAAAGATCATTAGTTCCAGACACTGCAATGAGAATCATCTCCCCAAACCTCCACTGGGTGGGTTTATGTATGAATACACTCTACAATTGTCTTATTGTGAACCATTTGTTTGGTCTTCTGGTTCAGGGACAACTAATATAGTATATTGTATTTAAAGTGAATATACCAACTAGCGACTCTTGTACGTGTAAGAAGTCAAACTCCAGATCTGAAGCAGCCTGTGGAGCCCTGTCTAACCAAAGGCAATCTACTTTGGTTTGCATTAGTTTGCTGCAGTCTTAGCTGCCATGTAAACATTAAGTATTCTAGATGCGTAAGACTGGTATCAAAACGTTACCAGTAGATACTTTTAAAAATTGCAGACATAGGTGTGCTCATATTTTAGAAAACAGATATTAGGTTTGTTATTAGTGAAAAAGTGTCGGGTACTTTGGGGAAGCATGAAAACTGTATGAACGAGGGGAGTGTTTGTTCTAATTTGTGTGTATAGTTTCGACATCCAAACGGGTTTGCTCAAAAAGGAAAGGGTTGCAGTCATTGCCAAGTAACCAAACACCACGGACTACTTTAAGTCTAGTCTGAAGGCACTATATTAGGCAGGTGCCAACACAAAATAAATACATTTGAAAAACAAAATAGAAAAGGTTTCTTTATGTGCAATATTCTTTTAAAGTTCATTTTATGCAATGCTTCCATATTTTCTTTAACAAAAAGGGTAGTGTTCTTTCAAAATATATACATTATTAAAATGTCTAATAGTCAGCCAGTACTAATTAGGGCACTCTAAGTTTATAGTGTTAGTGAAGGCTTATGTCTCAAACACTGGGCCTTACATGCAGGAGTCATTCCAGGCTCTTTCCTCGTTCCTTGGATCTCTCTTCCATCCTTATCCACACACCAGCAATAGCCACTGTTTCCATGACACTGCAGAGGGCTGAAATTGCCGTACTGGTCGCACTGTGGTATGTATTGCTCAGCAGTGGGCGCGCCACCATAGTGCTCCAAAAGGCTCTGTCTCCATCGCTCACATACCGTTTGTGGCTTCTGAGTAGGCACTAGGAAAGGGAAAAACTCCAGTTAAGGGTCCACTGTTCACCATTTATACAAGAATAACATTGAAAGGCAGATTCACGAAGGCACATTTTAAAATTACACAATAACATATGCAGAATTAGTCTTATGTTTTGAGTAGTTAAGATCAATACGAGTTTCATGAAGAATCCCAGGAATATTACAGGAAATCAGCAAGACTTGAAATTTCCAGGGTTATTTCAGGTTACAGAATTTAGTCACAGAATGAAAAAAAATAGGTGTCAATTGCACAATAATTTTTTTCATTATTCAGAAGTACAATTCTTCATTGTGAATTGGACACTTCACCTCCAGCAACACACCTCATGTAGCGTGAGAGTGATCCCTTCTCTTCCTGACTTTGGATAGGCTGTTACTCCAGTATTTCACATGTTTGCATTTGGTGTGATACCACAGTGGAAACTGAGCTGCTGGATGAAGTATCTTAATACCCACAAACATACCAAGTGGCCAGTGTTGGTAGGTTTCTCAGGGGGAACCACCGTGAAATAATTTCTATCCCTAACCCTAACCCTCGATTTCCTAAATTGGAAAATGTGTCAAACTGGTGATTTTCGATCTACATTATTGCACCTTACAACCCATTCCACATTTCAGGATTCTGTAGTATTGATTTTTCGCATTCATAAATACCACTTTAAAAACGGATATGAAAAGAAACTGAACATGCAATAAGCAGCATATTCAGAGGTCCATGCCCAACTCACCCGAGCACTCCGCTCTTAAGGATGACGCTAGACAATTTTACGGGCTCCTAATTATTTTCTGTTATGCACATTCATCGTGTGAGCAAATTCCTTAAATATTACATTAAGTCTACAAGTATTCAAAGTGGCACAGTCTGATATTGCTTAATGTATTATTATGAAATAGGCTTACAGCAACAGATCAAGTTTAAAGATTTAAGAGAGGGTTTTTCTCTTTGCACTCCCCTGCTACAGCACACGACATCCGGCTCAGACTCTCAGTGCATGTAGAGATGCATGCTGTCCGCCTCTTGCCTTTACGCTATACTAACCATGCCGGTGATCCGCTCAGTTTAAGCTTTAATTAATAGGGCAAAGTATATCTGAAATAGTGATAACATAGCAGACCTATTGTTCAAATAGTTATTTTTCACCAGACAGTGACGTTTAAATTTGACATGGGCAATTTTTTCCAATGCAGTACAAGAGAAGTGCTGGTGCAGCTTCTCCAGTTTAGTCTCTTATTTTGGTTTAAGATTTTAAAAGCTCAAAAAACGAAAATATGAGGGATTAGATATTTTATGAGGACCTTGAAATCTACATTTTGGCCACGAACAGTATGCGTCTTATGTAGAAAACCTGTGCTACCAATTACCAATCTTGGTCATAGAATAACATAAGTAAAATAAATTAAAGAAGCCAATCACATGCATAAATCCAGGAAAAAGCAGCTAAAGAGTTAGTGAAATAAAGCTGTATTTGATAGAAACCAGAGTTTATTCTACCCACAAGTAAATCATGATGGTGCGCTGCCGCTCTCTCCCATTTTTATATGTATCTTTAATACCTGGGGGTGCAATAGGAATGGATTTTAGAAGAAAGACTAACCTGGAACACCACATTGCTGAGGAGTGCTGCCAGGCCGTGTTCGAGTTCCAGGTATCTCTTGTCCATTCCTATCCACACACCAACATTCACCTGTGCTGCTGTGGCATTGCTGAGGTACATAGTTGCCATCACTATCGCACTGTGGAATGAAGGCTCCTACTTGTGGCCGGGGACCTCGGGGGCCAAGTCCTGACTGCAGCTGTTCACGCTGTTGCTGACATTGTGTCTTGATAGGACCTTCATCAAACATGATAAAAAAAATAAAAGGAGACCTTTTAAGAAAAATGGGCAATACCCTCTGCCACCAAACCATGCACTTGATTGATTTTTTCCTATTTCAATGACTTTTGTTCCATGCAAATACAATTTACTTCTATGCAAACAGAAACAATTATTCCTCAGTAACATTTCTTTGGTTGGGCAAAACCTGCAATTTAGAAATTGTGATTAGGCATTCAGATTGAACATACATGAACAAACATATTGATGTTATCGGAATTAAAACACAGAAAATAGATGGTCTCATCAAAAGGTGTTGCATGGGGCTCATATCTCTACATTGTTAGAAAGCAGAGTTATTCAACGTTAGACCAGCATGGCCAGATCTATGCCAGGTTGTAAAGAGATGCACAAAAAATACATGTAGGTACAATTCATCTCACAAGAACGTATTTGATGAGTGGTTATTCTAATTTAAAACAAAACACAGGTATGACATAGGATTCCACCCTTCTTCCCAGATGAGCACAGTGACTGGTTTTCCTCCTACACATGATGCCCAGAGAAAAGATCTCTCAAGGAATAGAAAATCAACAACTTACTCGACTCTAAAGTATTAATCAGCTACTTAGACCAAATCACAGATACTATTGATTCCAAACATTACTTTCGGTTGTCTCGCCTTGAAAATTCACCAGGCCTATGTGCCTCGGGGGGAAAAACACTCGTTGGTTGGTCCTCATCTACAATTTTCCATATTAAGTCAACAATGTTGGAAGAGCACTTAAAAATAGACAAAATATTACAACTTCAAACGAAAGCTACTCTGTTTTGTACCCAATAAATGATGAAGAACTCCAATTTAACTTTGAAAACGAATTTTCAGCTTAATGCTACTACAAACCTATACCCTTGGTTCCGGTTCTAGACATCTGGCATGGATCCAACTGTCCTAGACCTCTCTTGGACATCTCACTCCAAACTTTTTTCTTTCATATGATGATTATTTAAACATGTTGCACTAGTCTCTTAAGTATTGCAAGTAGCAGCATGACAAGTTATCCATGGCTTCCCTTTCCCAAAAGATAATGTCCATGCCTGTGGTCAGGTTTGGACTATTTCCTCTATATTCTGCAGGGACCAACAAACAAGTTTTTAACAGAAATGCTGATCTTAGCTTAATGGAAATGTGTCTGCTTGAAACTAATTAAAATATTACTCAGAATTGCGCCCTTGGTCACACATGGCATAGATATCTAAGTATGATGAGGGCTTGGCACTGCTGCAGTCCGTACATCTAAGTTCATAGACTGATTAGCAAATTTTTCATGATATAGCGCCCAAGATGGTTTACTTTGTTGCAATTCAGTAAAGTTGTTTGATTTACACAGAAGGGAAACCCCTGCAAGCACAGAAGGTGCCGACTGGTTTCACGCCTATGGCTAAGTTGCAGCATATTTCTCCTGATGGATAAAACAAAATCCCTTGTGAGAGCCCGTTCAGAAAGCATTGGAGCAGAAAGTCCGCTTTTGAAGAGATATTAGATAACAGATTTTCCTTCAACAGGACACTGAAGGCATCGATGAACAGGACAGAGAACAGCCATTTTCATTCATTCAGCTCTATATAAAGCCTATCCCGGTATCATTTGACTGTTCCAGGAATTAACGGCTACCCTTTCGGAGAACAGTCCTCTTGGTGGCTTGGAAAGTAGTGCTGTGCTGCCTGTGCATGTTTCTGGCTTACAGTGTATTTTTCTCCAGTGGACTCAACAATCATGGAAGCCCACATGAGTAGCTGCATGTCGGCGTTAGGTACAATGGTGGCAGCAGGATCATAGCCCAAGGACACAAGCCTTTTTACCTTTACACCTATGGGGACACTGCATTTTTCCTCTCCACAGCTTAAGCTTTGCCTTAGCTCCACACCTAGGGTCCCTTGCATACTTGAAGGTCTTGGAGCTGATCCATCACCTGCTGTCGATTACTTGAGGATGAGCCTGCACCATCCTCAAATAGTCCTGCATAGTGCCTGTATGCCGTACCCCCTTCAGCCTCAGAAGGACCATCGAGGTCTCAGCCTTCACATGCCTGGCACAGTCTCTGCCTCCACTGGAAGTCCCTCTGATTCCAGGAGCATTTGAACCATCTTTCTAGCTCTTGCAGTTTTAGAGCCTATGCCACTTGAAACAAATTTGAAGGATAACCCAAGAGACAACCTTAGGATTCAATAGTGGGAGTTTGTCCCCTTTCTCGAATCATTCCCTTGAAACGAAAGAGGGCCAGTTGTGTCTTAAACTGGTCACTGGTGAGCCAATAGCGGGTCACATCAACTCCCTAGGAGCACAATGAGGACAGAGACGCTGCTGGGGAGGCTACTAGTTAACTGATGGGTGGTTTTTGGGATATACAATTTTCGGGGTGACATCTTTTACTCTCTTCCTCAATTAAGTGGACCCCTTTTATTCCACCCGGCTGGTATACGGACACTAATGGTCAGATTTGGGTCCAGAGTCCCTGCCACTCTACCCCAATCCACCTATTATGTCCTTTCCAGAAAAACTAGGTACCGGTACACTATGGCGCTTGCAGGGTCAGGAAGGTGCAAGCTTACCAAGCTTGACATCTGAAGGTAGTGGAGTACCTCCTTGACCTGTGTGTAGATCTTGCTTTCCCTGGGCAGCTGGGCTGAGGTGATCTTATTGCTCATTGGACAGGGTTGTTCTCTGATCTATCCTCACAAGAGTCATTCAGTTAGACAGGCTTGGTTCCATCTTCCTTTAGACGAGGTCAGTCCTCCAAGCAGGCTCAATGCCTTCCCTCATACAAACAGACAGGGAGGTCTTCCTTTCTCTACTGAGGCTATGACATGAGCAGATAGGCTTACCAGACAAGCTCAGGCAGAAGGGAGAATAGCAACCATAAGATGCTCCAATATTGGTCCAACACCCTTTCTTCCTTGGTCTGGTGTATAAGCCTCATCCTTGCCTTTTCCACAAAGATGAACCAGGTGCTGGCTGAGGACTCCTGTACTTATATGAATTGATTTTCTAAGGCGGACTGCGAGAACCAATATGAGGGACAGCAGTTTTTGAAAGTCATTATCTTCATTCCCCCAAACCTTTGGGGACATTTTCCCCTTGTGTTGCTATATACTTTCACTCTGGATCCACATGGAATTGAGTTTGGGCTAGATCAGGTGTTTTGTGTTGTGTCTTCAGACTGCAGTGCTGTGGATAGGGGAAATTACCATAACACAAAAATGAAGAATGTTAATTTCACTCAAACAGGGAAAACCTGCACCAAAACAAAGGGATGCGGGCTGGTTACTACCTACACTCGCACCAGGTGCACCAATTTTGGGGAGGGACATAAGAGGGGATGTACTGGATGGGGGAGAATATCTGAGCTGAATATTACCAGAACACCACAAAGGAGACCACCATCATAACAAACACACATATTCATAGATAGCACCACCTACACAATCACACAACATTGGACTAATAGACCCCAGCACTCAATTTGATTTATACATAGATAACACACATGCACACACACACACACACAGACACACACACACACACACACACACACACACACACACATGTACATTACTTCCTCCGTGAGCCAAAGTACAACCTGGTTTCATAGTGCAGCAGCCACTTTCATACAGGAAAAACGTTTCCCTGTGTTCCCCTGTATCCAATCACAACTTGATGGAGAAAAAAATACATTAAAGGGAAACCCTCCGGTGGACATACATGATTTTCAAGCTCACTTTGTGGGCAAAAAACACACATGGCGGTCTAGAATGATACAAGGGTACGTTGACAGAGCTAAACAAAGACATTTAGAGAATGTTACACAACATAGAGGACTTAAAACAAAAGATGTGGATGGAACTGATAACTTCATTGGAAGAAGGATATTCTAAAAGCTGCACCTTGTATGAAAGATGTTGTACACGAGGGCCCGATAGTTAATTTTCCCTTGGATTGACCGCTAACAAAATGGCAAAAGGAGGGAGATTTTTTTAATTTAGTGCATGCATCAGTGGTGTGTCCAGCAAACGTAAAAATCACAGATGACAGAAATAAGACTGCTTTTTCTAATGTAAGTGCTGTGACAACTTATTGAAAGCTTGGGGAACACTATACGAGGAAGTGTATGGAATTAGATACAATTCTTCTTCAGTGCTGCCCAAGTAGTTGAAGGGCAGATAGAGAGGTGGGGCGAATTTTGAAAGAAATACCAGCCAAGCAGTAACATTGTTTGTGCCCATGCATACTGAGGGGGGATTATTTCAAATGTCTTACTGCTATAATTTCAGTGGAAAACCTGAAAAAAAACTCCAAACCCCTATATAAGAGCAACATAAGAGTGTGAACTATCTAAGGACGACACTGATTATATACACACCTTTTCTTAGATAATGATTACCATCATTGGAATGTTGTGTTATTTGATCTTGTAGATGGTTTTTACCTTGGCAATCAAATTATAAGTTTTAAAAAGAGAATGGCACCAATATACACTGGAGCTAAAGCGCTATCATGCAGATGTGTTGGGAAGGACATACCCAAACAACTCAGGTAGACACAATACAGTCTGGGGGTCGATACCAAGAGAACCTCCTGCTTCTTCAATGATGCCATACCAATTTGCACTGTGATGATGGCACATGACATTGCTCCAAAATGTACAACATCATCTTATATGTACACAAAAGCAGCACATTAACTATGCCCACACTATATAGAAGCCAACTCAAACAACCAGAAACCGGACCCCATTTTGCGACAGAGTGCTCGATATGAGTGTGTGAAAGTACCCAAACGCCACCAGTGTTGCAATGCAATACTAATGGCAAAGCCGCGCTCTACAACATAATAGCATTACATGTTAGTGAAGAGTTTCAAATGTTCGGTCTGTGTAAAAATAAGGCACACGCTGTAGGATGATACTCAGATGCCAAGGGACACCACAATTATTATGCAACATTCTATAACATAATGACCAGACTGAGTGCTCATGACTGGCCTATTTCGAGTTGGCATAGCCACACTGTTTTAATTAATATTTAAGCAACATATTATAAAAAAAATAATTCTGCTAAAAACAGTGTCTCTATTCAGAGTGATACCTACTTGGTCTTAATGTGCACTGAAAACCATCTCCATCATAGCCTGGTCGACATCGGCAAGTGTAGGAGCCAGGAGTGTTGTAGCAGGCAGCATCTGCGTGACATCTGCCTTCACTGCACTCATCTACATCTGGAAAGGAGGAAAAAAGACATAATTTTAGAAAAGAGTAAGCCTTAAATCCGAGTGACAGAGTCTGGCATATGTATGGACAAATAGGAAATAAAATGGATGTGGTGTCTTACGGGCTCAATCACACGAAAGAAAAGGAAGTGCAAGTTATGAAGAACAGGCAGAAGATTTGTGATTAGCAGACAGACATCCGCTGCATGGGAGGCCAACATCCACAGGAAATAATTTAATGAATCTCCTTTTTGAACAGATGTTACAGACGGGAACCATTTGGTAAACTGTGCGAGTCCGAACCATCAGAAAAAGGAAAGCTGGATTGCTATTATACTGAGCACTGCAAAGCCCACATCTGGACCACTGTATCCATCTCTTGACACATGAACAAATACTGAAGTCAATGTAGAGATAGGCTATTAAACGGAACCATCGCCTGGACAAGAGGTGAGGCTTCATAATGTAACCATGAATACAATGGAGAAAGAAGGGTGAAAAAAATGACTAGATAACAAGTAACGGTGCAAAAGGCAACGAGTTTCAGTGACACATTACTCCCAGAACGCGTATGCAGGGGGTGCACTGTGGATCATAAACACCATTATAAATCATTGTCCGGAATGCATGATCCACTCTATGGGACACTGTATGGTTGCAAAAAGAACAAGCATTTACAATGCAATAGGTCTCGCATTATTAAAGTTTGAGCTATTGGAATTGGCATGCTTTTTTAAAACTTGCAGTCGGTGCATCAACACGCACTTTGAACGTATAGTCCATGCTTACGATGAGCAAGGCTGGCAGTAAAAGAGACTGCCAGACTTGCTTCTCATAAGCATGGACTATAAGTACAAAGTGCTTGTTCACGCACCGATGCAAAGGAATTAAAGGGATTGCCATTTACAAGGCCAATAGCTCAAACTTTAATAATGAGAGACCTATTGCATTGTAAATGGCCTGATTTGCAAATGTGGGTCACTTTTTTTTTTAGCTATGTAATTCACTAATTAGGGTCACTTTTATTTTTGCATTTGTCACCCCGAGTGGGACGGTTATGCACAGACGTGGGTCCAGTGCTCTCCATGCCACTGGAGTCAAGCTAGCCTGGCGAAACCGGTCCCAGGGTGCTTGTTTGCAGTCCAGGAAGGACCTGGCCTGGCAGTTCGGGCTGGACTGTCCCATTGGGAGCAGGGCCAAAACTGATATGCAGAGGCTGGGTTTAAACTGGAACGTTATGGGGAGCAAAAAAAACGATTGATAAAGGCCCAGATCTCTGTACTGGGGTGAATGTACGACATTGTTCTGCAATCTGCCCATCAACTGTTCTTTCAGCACTTTTATTTTGGAGCCTGGGCCTATTTTTTGTGCTAGGCCGACCCGGTCTTCAGTTTGCTCTTTGCTCACAGGGGCAGTCGTTCTATCCCTCTACAGTACATAGGGACTGCCATTCGGATGTTTAAATGGCTATCTGAGGGTCTATCATTCAGTCCCTCCACTACTTTGGCAGAGCTTTTTAGGGTTAATATTTAATCCCTCCTTTTGTAGGCTGAGGGTTCTTGCTGTTCAGGCTGCACCCGCTATGGCAGAGGGCCTCTGGGAATCCACTATTTTCTCCCTCTGTGACAACGAATAAAGGATGGACTGAAGGGGCTTTGTGTGGCCTTAAGAAGAAGGGGCGAACTGCCCTGCGGAGGTCACGTGCGCGCACAGCACCGTACCCCACCCTTAGAAAGAAAAGCAATGGAAATGTGGATAGACCAGAGACAACGACAAGGGGCATTTTTTGCCCTCCTCCCCCTTCGCTTCCATGGTGCACTGACTGCAGTTGTGAATGTGCAAACAACTGGCTTCAGTGTACCGCATGAAACAGTTGAACACATACCTCCTCTGAATGAAAACTACACAAGTAATGCTCATGCAATGCGGGTGGTGTTCCACTTTAACACTGTTCACTTATTTTTTAACACTAGTGTTAACGTGCACGTTTACCGCCCTGTTCGGAGCTTCCTTTCAAAGCCGCAATGTCTTCTTGCACAAGGGGCTAAAGCTTGAACTGCGAGTCTCCTGACAGGAACCTCACAACAGTGCCTCTCTCCCTTGCCTTGTATTTATTAAAGCGGTTCTCTGACCGCCAATAGCCCCCGTTCACGTTCTCTTCTGTGTGCACCAGGCCTCACTTGATCTCCCTCTTAGTGAGACCTTACAGCGTGTGACCCTCGTCCACGTCGTTTATACAGGTCTGAGTAACTTGGGAAACTGATCCTGGGAGGCAAAGGGTGCCTGGAAGTAACAGCTCACCTCCAGGAGAGACTAATATGCAACACGTGGAAGCCTTAAAACAGAATGAAAGTGGTTTAGGCAAACGTATGGTTTGATTGGCTGTAGGCCTTAGCTCTGCGAGTATCCCGCTTCAATGCTGTCTTTTCCTGTCTGGGGCAGGGCCGCTGTTGATTTTAAGACATTTACTTACGGCCCTACAAGGTAAAGTCGAAGTAGTGATTGTCGACATCCCATCCAACTGCAGCCTCCTGAGGCTAAGTGAAGGGGGCGTGGTGTGAGGAGACCCTATGCAAAAAGGAGCTTGCCTACAGCCCTGGGTCTCTTGTGACTCATTCAGAACATGATTACATTGGGAATCTACGTCATCTAGAGCATGTCTGAAGAGCTAGGGGACTCCATAGGCGCTCTGTAAGTGCCGACCCCGGCACATTTGCGTGAGGTGTTGCAAAAGAAAGTACAGTAAATCTAGTAGAAAGCAAGCGCCAGCTCGACAGCTTTAACAATGAAAATGAAACTGCATGCTGGCTTGCCTCCAAAGGGGGACAGGAGATGTGCGCCGTGCAGCACGTTCACATTTCCATTCCGGCCTGCGCGTGCCCATCTCCTGTCTCCCTTGAGAGCCAAGTCAGCGACAATAAGTCTCGCTGGTGGTAGAACTTCGCGCTGCATCGCCAGGTGCGAGACCTAAAAAGAAGGGGTAACAATTGTGCTGTCAAACCTAGAGTTGGAGACCAGAAAAGGGGATAGTTAAAAAAGACAAAGGAATGGGAATACAGGGAGAGCTTAGAGATCTTTATCTGCCACCAAATCCAAGGTTCTACCAATTATATATAAGCACATCTATCAATAGATATATACATAATACACAGTGGCAGTCACCACTGTGTAGTTATATGTTAGGTTACAGTTTGCATAGGAAGAACGTTTTTTTTGGCTAATAACTTTGGTGCCATTTGATGAATCTTCATGTAACTGTCCAAAAGAAAAGTTCATCCACCTTAGCTCCTTCATGTAACGTTTTGGGATGAACCGTCAAAATGGGAGCTGATAAAAAAAGTGTACGAAAATTTTTTTATTCCGTGCAACTAGATCTTTACTCAGAAAACATGATTTTTGTGATTTGATGTAAAACGGTTCAGCCATTTAAGAAATGATGGTCCAAAATACAGTGATATCTGGAAGGTTGATCTTGCAGGAGTACCCCAGTAATCCAGCAGTACAGTGAATGTAAAAAATAAAGCATTCTGATTGGCAGAAAAGTCTTTTCACCCCCACGCAGGCCTTTGTTCCATGACTGAGCAATTACATTGGTCGACCATGCATAAACAGAAATGTTGTAGCCACCATCGCAGGGCTCGTGTGTTTTGAAATAAATAAAATACATTGAGGCTGGGTTGGTGTACTCTGACCTCTGGCCCTTGATGGGAGGGGGATGGTGACAGGGGTCAATATTAAAAAATAAATATTGTACCCTAGGTCTCGAGGTACTCTCGCAGTATGCAGCACAGCCCCTGTGTGGTAGAATGGATCTCTTGTGTTAGCTATGGTACAGCGAGGCATTACAAACATCCACAAGTGAAGCTTGCGCAATCTCGCCATATCATGGGTGGTGCTTCAGCTTTCGTACCGTACCACGTACCAGAAAAAAAAATGTGGGGTGTGAGTCCTTGGGTGTGTTGCCGCTCACTGCGGGTTTTACCCATAGCGTAGCCACAGGCCAGGCCTTGGAACCAATCCCACGCTGCTCATGGCCTAAAGCTATGCGCAATGAGGGAGTTGGGTGAATATTATAAAAAAAGAAATCAAATTTACTGAAGAAACCAAAGGGTAAAGTGACGTGAAAGATGGGTATGGCAATAAGGTTTTACTTTAGGATAAAAAATACATCAAATTCACAAAAAACAAAAACAAAGGTTAAAGTAAGGTTATAGTAAGGTACAGTAATATGTATAAGAATTAGCGTTCAAACCCAACCCTACCCCCACCGAAAAAATTAATCTATGAAATTGCTCAGTTAAACTTTACTGCCTAACTGTAACTTGTGCCACACCTGGACACGGCAAAGAGAAGCTGCACCGACGTGGACTGCACCTGGAGGCTAGCAAAACAAGGTTTGTGCCAGCAGTGTCACGCTCATTGAGAAGTCAAATCCTGAGCCCAGCTGAAGCAAGAGACTCCAAGGCTCAGTTGGCTGACCTCCTGTTCACAGCACAGGGCCACAACAGCCGAAGAAGCCTGCTGGGGAGAGTTGGTAGCCCAGATCACAGGATCACTGCTTTTCCCCTCTGTGCAACACCAAGGACCAGGACCAGGACCAGACACTCAAAATTTGCCTTTGAGTCTGATGAACCTGAGACTTGGATTGCAGCTTTATCACTTAGAAGGCAGGTTTACTGCCACAAGAAGGAAACCAATGTAACAGGCGACTGGTAGCCCACTGGAGACCGGACTACTGCCAAGTTCGAGTGGACTTTAAGGGATGTCAACCTCTGTGGCCTGGATCACCTTTCAAAACCTGTCGATCGAGGAGTAGCTCCGGAAGACCCCTACAGCATCTTCAGCATCCTTGAGCATCTTGAGCAACGTGCATCTCTTGCTTCAGGACCACTCCATAGTAGTCAATGGCAAAGAGCCACTTACACTGGAACTGGACTGAAGACTGCTCTTCTTGTCACCCCGAGGGCCAAACAGATGCTAGTCTTCAAAACGCCTGTATCTAGACCCTAAGCCAGGCATGCCTGCGAAGAAGGACTTTCTACCACTGAGTCCCCAGCACCAAGGACACACTTAATATTAGCATTGCAAATTTTTCTGCTCTCTGAGATGAGCTCCTGTCCTCTTTTGTACTGAGCCACAGGTAGGTGCTTTACGAGCTCCTCCATCTACTCCCACTGGTAACAATTGTACCTGGACAGGAGGCTTACCTAGTTGGTAATTCCCCAAAGTGCGGCTGCCCCAAGTAGCACTCGCTTCCCTGCAGTATCAATCTTTTTGGATTCCTTACTGAGTAGCCTGTGCAGAAGCCCTATTGTGGGCCGAGTGTACCACAATGGAATCCAGGACTATATTCCCACAACTATAAGCTGGATCTGTCAGGGAAGGCTTACATTTGTTTTCTATCTTGGGAGTCACCACTCTGGCCTAAGCGGAGTCATTAAAGATGCCACTGGCCTCATTTAATATTTACTTTGGCATGGGAAAATAGCTAATGGATCGCTCTGTCTTGGACAAAGGTTCCATGTTGAAGTCACTGATCCCCATCCTCCACAGTATGGAGCTTGAGATGATGGTGTAGAGCAAAACGCTGCACTACTGCTTGATACACAGTAGTATCGTTCGGTCGGTATACCTTAGCAGGATATAGCTTGAGATCAGGGTTTTCCTGTGGGTCCACTACATAATCCTTCCAAAGGATCATCTACCTTCTGAGACCTAAAGGGCTCCTCATAGGGGTCCTTTGGGTACTAAGGACTACCTAGGTCCGAGTTTATGGCCGGTGTGTCAGTTTGGAGGGAGCGTGGATGGAGAGGAAAGGAGGTGGTGGAAGAGGCGGTGTTGAGGCGAATAGTGGAAAGGGTGTAAAGCTAATAGCTGCCTGTCTAAACCTTTTGGGGTTTGATGCTGTAAGAAGAGAGGATGAAGGTTCTTCCTTGAAGGTGAGTAGCCTTCCTCTTATGAATGGTGATGAACTCTGGAGCCAGAGGTCTGGCTAGTATTTTGAAGTGGTTTGAGTGAATAAAGACATTTGTGTGCTTTTTGTCCCAGACATCTGCCAGCTTTTTGAAGACCGGCCCCTTTGAGGTGCCCTATCTCTGCACTGAAGGGGATTCAGCGCAGACCTTGGTTGGTTCGATTTGCTGATCTTCGGTTCCAACTTCAGTTCAGAGTAGGGTTTGTCTAGGTTCGGGTCGTGCTGGTGGTGGCTTTGGTGCAGAGTGAGGTTTCCCAGTACCTAGGCACTGAGGGGCAACGGAGCAGGTTGGTGTTTGCTGTTCTTGGGCGGGCTTTGCGCCAAGTCTAAACAAACTTTTGAGTCCAGGATGTACTAGCTAGAGGTGCGGGACCAGCAGATTTAGGCCATTTTCGACCCTGTTCTCAAGTCCAGACTCACGAGGGAGTGATGCTCTGCTTCAGTCATTGGTTGTTTAGATGCTCACAAATAATCTTGAGGTGCCGTCGATAAGTGTTGTATAACCGTCGTCTTTGACCCCAAGACTGGCACATGCTGGGATGCGGATTTGAAAAGTCAACTTCCCCTTGACGTTAGAGGACTCTGAGAACAGGTTCTATGGGTTTTCTTGTATCTGGCCTCTTTATATGTTGTTCATTGGATCTACTCAGCCCCGAAAAGATCAGGTGTTTTCACTAACTCTGTGTTGCATCTGGTAATGCCCTCACCTACTCTCCCTTCAGTTCTGAGAATCTTTCTGCAGAAGAAGGTGAGGCAAGCTTTCCAGGATGTCTGAGCATGCCCCAGGGAGTGACGGAAGTTGCTTACCTCATGTTATCTGGCCAAATGATGCATTTCATTGCTGTTAGGACAGAAAAATTATGTACTGGAAAGTGAGCTTGATTATTTACCAGTGGCTGAGAATAATTTAAGCATTACATCCATCACCTTTTTGATCTTCTAAGAAGTCAGTACAATTGTTCCCTTAGGTTAAACACATTAGAGGACCATGTAGCAGTGTAATCCTCAAACCTGTAGCAAATATTAAATAGCACCTATCACCTTTTGTTCTTTTATTATGAGGCCCTAAGTGTGATGAGAATGCTCGGATTAAGACCCCATGCTCACTTGGCACAGGATCCAAGCTGCACGTCACTGATGAACAGATCAAGGCTGCAGCAAATCTTGAGTGGCACAGTGAGCAAACAAAAACTATGTACTGGATGCTGCCATCATATTTTGCTGGTTTAAATTTCTTCTTCACTTGCCCTGAAAATTTCCAACATGACAATTTGATTATAACTTTTCTACCATTGTCCTGCATTTTCCACTGAACTCTAGATCCTAAATTAGCGGTTGTCTCCAATGATTTATGTGGTCAACTGCTCCTATTTTAATCAAGTTTTCTTTAATGTATTTTCCCTGATTTGTTTTGTTGTACTTAGCCAACATATTTGTCTACTTCTTCCAAAGGAATTGATATTTGGGCTACCCCCACTCTAACTTATGGAGAACATTAACCTGCCTCTTTAAACCCTTCATGTCATGGATTTTAGCTAAAAAAAAAATCATCAATAATTGTATAGAGGCTCTCCCACGTAACCCGGACTGGAGGCTTTCCAACACTATCATGTATTATTATCGAAAAGCAGCGTTTTGTACATACAGATCGATTACTGGTCGAATACAGCATGGACAAGGCAGTGTAATCCCATAATCTTACATAAAAATAAAAATATCCTTTGAGTAAATGTAGTTTCATGGCTAAATTTCCATGTGTAGCTCTAAGAGGCTTTACAATCAAACAGACAGTAACATTTATTAACAATGATTGTGAAAGGTATAAATGGTCATAAAGCAGCCACCATCATGCAATGAAGTATTTACTAGTTCGTTAGAAAAAATGCTGTTCCTTCAAAAAGAAACGCATGTCGCAATTTTTGTGCACAGGTCACATGTTTACATTTTAGCGCACCAAGTAAAACTACACTGTGGAAACTTTCATGAAGGAAATAAATATTACCTCAGAGTTCCAGATTGCATTCATGTGTGTATCAGTGGAATGGGTGCTTGCCTTCACCGCACTAAAAATGTGAACATTTGTGAGCTCCACTGTCAGTTGATAAATTTAACAACTAGAAGGCTGTACCAAACAGCTTAATTATCTTAAATGATGTACAACACAGAGATTAAAGTGGAAATGTACCTAAGTGGGAAAGTATTTCTAATTTTAAGGCGTTTTCCTGAGGTGCCGCAAGTTCTTTATCCCACTTATGAAACCACAGAGCCCGCCAAAGACCGACTGGGTACCACACGCATGCATGTATGGATGGATGGATGCAGTGCCAAGTCATGAAGTTTCACATTCTAATTTAACAATTAGCTGAAATTGTGATTACAGCCAAGGGAGAAAATGTGTTTTCCAAACAAGGCTTTTTTTCTGAAAAACCTCTGATTACATGTCTGATATATGATGAAATAAGTAACTTTAATTGGAGCAAGAATGTAATGCACCTAAAAGTAGTAACCTTCCCAGCACAGCTCCCCTTCAGCAATCAGGAACAGGTGTGGTGTAATTCTTTCCACAGTGCTTAAGAATGTGGACTCATGACTTGGAACTCAAGTTTAAATGTAAGATTAGCTTGGCAGGATGAAAAACTATTTGTTGCTCAGTGGGAGTGTTGGACATGCTCGAATTGGCAGTGCTTGGGGCTTGGCAGAGGTTTTTACGAAGATAAATTACTGCTGCGGTTTCTCTTCCTTCTTTTAATCTCTCATGTGGGAATTGTATTTGAGTCAGGAAGAACAAAGTGCTGAAAATGGACAGATAAGAAACAGGCCAATAAGAAGTACGAGGATTGGACCAAAAAGGGCTGTTAAAAGCTGGAATAGTTTATACTCCCTCGTCAATTAAGCAGCTCAGTTTTGAAAGGACCACCCCAATAGGAATGAAAATATTGTTCCCGCAGAAAAATCTGACAGATTGGAAACAACAAAACCCTAGCCTACAAATACAGCAATTAATTAAAGCATTGGCGTACAATAAAGGGCACAGATTACAAACAGTACATCTGGCTAATAGTGTGCAGATATGAATTGTTGCGTGGGGGCTGCAGAGAGAAGTGTCCTAGATACTTTTCTTCTAACACTTAAAAAACTGCCCATTAAAAGTATCAGCTCTAAGCTATAGGAATTCTCCCTAAGGCGGCCATAAGGGTACCTTTTTTATAGGCAGAGTGGGCTCTGTGAGGAAAGGGAAAGTTCTTTTGGCTTTTGCATAGTATATTTGAAAACATTCAAAATTCCACCTGGCTGTGTTTGATATGGAAAGAGGCCACACTTTGTACGACTTTGAGAAGGCAACAAAATGTTGAGTTTTACGAAAAGATTTTGTTTTATCTACACAGTGCATAAGGGTTCGCTTCACATCCAGAGTATGGAGCGCCTTCTCTTCGACTAAATCAGGTTGGGGAAAGAAAACTGGTAGCTCAATGGATTGGTTAAGGCGGAAGGGAGAAACCACCTTAGGAAGGAACTTAGGGTTATTGCGGAGGACAACTATCTCGGTGGACTTGAAAGACATTTTTTCCCAATGTTAAACCTGGGTACTCCCTAACACACCTGAGAAGTGATAGCGACAAAGGAGGTCACCTACCAGGAGAAGAATCAGAGAGCAAGAATGGGGGGGTGTGGGGGGGCTGAAAAGGAGATCCCATGAGTCTAATGAGAACAGCATTTGGATTCCATGCAGGGGCTGGGGGTACCAGTGGAAGAATAACTTTTCACAAACATTCCCCAAACGCGTTGATAACAGGGATCCTGAAGAGGGTTATGTGTTCTCTATTTTGAAGGTAGGCAGCCACTGCAGCTAGATGGAGCCAAACTGAAATGTAGGATAGTCCACAGGTCTGTAAGAATAGAAGATAGACAATGTCCTGCACACTTGCTGCCAAAGGGTCAATGTGTGGTGATAAACAGTGATAAACAGTAGTGGACGAATCGTTTCAACTCTGCTGCATGGCAGGTTGGGTTAGTGGACCCAATTGCTTCCTTAAGAATGTCTATTTTTTTCTGGACAAAGGTTTAGATAACCAACCCTAAGCCCGACAGAGCCAAATCGTAAGGTTGAGTGTTTTGGGGTTAGGGTGCCTGATTTCTCCATGGCTCTGGGTGAGAAGGTCTGGCCTATTGGGGGGCTTCTGATGCGGAGCCACTGAGAGTTGGAGAAAGGTGGTGAAACCAGGGTTGTCTGGCTTATGTAGAAGCCAACCAGATAAGGGTGAGGGACATCTGCCAAAGCATCTGAACCACAAACGGAAGTATGAGTGGCGCAAAAGCATAGGCAAATGTCACTGACTAGTTTATCCACAGTGGAGTGTACTGCCCATGGACTGTGTGTGTATCTAGAAGTGAAGCTTGGGCATTTGTGTTTTTGGCATTGGTGAGGAGGTCTGACAGGAAACCTCCACTGTTGGAAGTACTAGAAAAAGACTTGTGGCGGGAGTTCCCACTCATGGACTTGTTGCTGCATCCAGCTGTGGACGTTTGCAAAGTTGTTGCCCAATTCTGGAAGGTACTTTACCATAGAGTCCATCTGGGGGCAGATTGCTCACTGTCAACAAGCCTGAGCCAACGCAGACAGCTGAGGAGAGAGTGATGCCTTGTTTTTGGAGATAGTACATGAGGGTCATGTTGTCTGCATGAATGAGGACCATTTTGTCCACAATGTGACCATGGAAGGCTTTCAGTGCTAGGTGAAAGGCAAACAGTTCTAGGTAACTGATGTGGCGACCCTGATGTCAGAATGCCCACGGACCCTTACAGTGAGGCCCTGTAAATGCACCTACCACCCAGTCAGGGAAGCGTTGCACAAAGAGGTTGAGAAAGGGCCACCCCTGTAACAGGCTGTTAGTGTGCCACCACTGCCGAGAGCAAAAATACATATAATGATGCCTCTGGTATTTATTTTAAGGAACCTTATAGTCAATGGACAGATACTATAAATTGTCTGTCCATGCGTATTAAATTGCACACAGAATTAATCTACTGACAAAGATCTTTCGTTCATCTACTTACCATCGGAAGACATTACACTAACAAAAACGAAAAAACAAATACCAAATATCGATTGTAAATATTTGTTTTAGGCACAAAAAGTTTTTTTTATATATATATATATATATATATATATATATATATATATATATATATATATATATATATATATATATATATATATACTAAATTTCTTTAGTTTGTTTCCTTTTATATACATAAATATTCACATTATATACACTGTACAATACAACATAAATACTTCATACAAAAAGCCACACATTTATACCCTTATTCTCCTGGGTTGTAATGAAGCCCAATTTTTTACACATAAAGGAAAATTTGGCATATTATTCTTTGACCTTAATTCCTTTTCTCAATCACCATATATTCATAGAGCTTAAGAAGCTTGAATGATTTTATGCTTCTATTTTATGAAAAGCTCTCAAAAGATTTTTCACAGTCAATTTCCACTTTTGTCTGGTGTTGAATTATGGAAAATGTCGACGCGTTTCGACTTATTAAAAAGTTAAAGCCTCTTCAGGACTTTGGGCAACAAGTACAGAATTTCCTAAAAAATAAAGAACCAAAATAAATACATGTCTATATACATTCACGACTATAACAGTCAAGGACACAGGTACCCAAAGGTGCCCCTCAAGCTACGAGGAGAAGAAATAATTAAGAGGAGAACAACATTCCTAAGGTCTTGGCAACATTTTTTTAAAAAGAAAAGAGATAACACCCCTAATGTGCACCAGTCCAACTCATGATTGGCCCAAAACCACTACACCATCTAATAACAATCGTGTCTATTACATATTAGTATTTCCAAAACAAAGTGCCACAGTTTAAAAAAAACACACAAACCTACCAGCAAAAAGCTGTATTACATCGCCTGTTATAAGTGGAACCTCAATCGTCCTCTCTCACTCTCTCTCAAAGTCGAGAAAAATCGATCTCTAGCACCTACCACTAGGGTAGTGCTACGTGTAAACTTGAGGAGACTACACTCTCTAATTCTATAGATACCGAGACAAAATAATAAAATATACTCAATTCTTCTCACTACACCACATAAAGTCACTATTATTGTATGACAAAAAATTATGTATCTAGCGTGTCTTACTTACCGATTCGATTCTTAAGTTGCAAAAAATTGGTGGCATCAAGCATCCCAATACGATTAAATCGGTATGTAGGTTGGTAAAATTCCTTCCAAGTGGTATCGAGTTGCTTACTCACTAAGTAAAGCCCTTTTCACCATGCAATATATATCCAAGAGCGAATAAAGTTAAAAAGGTGATTCAAAAAAATTGGAAACTGTTGGGCGACTTGGACATACCTAAACCCTTGTTCGCTTTCAAGAAAGGGCAGAATATTCGAAGTCAACTAGTGAGAGCTAAGAGTAACACTGACAAGTAAATGACGAGAGACACTAGAAATCTTCTAGGTTTGCCTCCGGTTATTGGCCATTATAAATGCCACAATTGTGTGGCATGTGACTTGACTAAGGATTCAAAGGAAATTAACATTAATGGCAATACTCACATTCAAAAACATTTTCAAACTGTAATTCAAAAAATTTGATTTACTGTATCATGTGTCCATGCAAAAGATGTTATATTGGACAAACCACTCAGGCAGTAAAACCAGGATTTTACAACATAAATCCAGAATTAAATGTCAGACCATAGGGGCTCCTTTGGTCAATCATTATGTTACACATAATCATTTATTTACAGACATGTATTGGTCAGTATTGTGCTGTGTGACAAATTTGAATAAAGGAGAAACCGAACTTAAACTCAACCACCTGGAAGCGAGACTGATTGAAAAATACCAAACATCCGAAACCGGGTTAAATGATAAAGATGAAGTCTGGTCATTACTCGGTTGATTGGTCTACCATGCATACATTTGACAATTATATGTAGCTGGACTTGGGTCGCCCATCTATATATATACTTAAAATGGATTGATCTGTACCGACGGTTTATGTGACTGTGTGTTCGATATACTGAATTGTTCTAATGAATTGTGTGTTATGTATAAGAAACTTTTTTAGATTGTAAGAGGCAATGGCAACTATTAGGAATATAAGGTTTTTCTAATCACTTATGCGATATACAATATATTATATCTAATTTATTTTTTGATCTTATTAGTTTAATTTGGGCCTTTGTTATTTGATTACTACACAGTTGCTCAGATCACCTCGTCTTTTCAAGAAGGATATTGATGAGTATTTTGGATTTAGCTAGGAATACGTGCCACCATCTTGGATCAGGCTCCTATGAGGACCTTTAGCGTGTAGTCCGTCTTCGAGCCTACTAGCAGCAGGAATAGTCTCTTCTTTGTTTTTATGTACTATGGAAACCTGGATACAGATAGGTTGAATTTTCGGGTCTTTCGGCAGCGTGAACGGAAGTCACGTCTTTTCGGAAGTATTTAAAGAGAAATATATATTGAATGGTGAAAAGGGCTTTACTTAGTGAGTAAGCAACTCGATACCACTTGGAAGGAATTTTACCAACCTACATACCGATTTAATCGTATTGGGACGTTTGATGCCACCAATTTTTTGCTACTTAAGAATCGAATCGGTAAGTAAGACACGCTAGATACATAATTTTTTGTCATACAATAATAGTGACTTTATGTGGTGTAGTGAGAAGAATGGAGTATATTTTATTATGTTGTCTCGGTATCTATAGAATTAGAGAGCGTAGTCTACTCAAGTTTACACGTAGCACAACCCTAGTGGTAGGTGCTAGAGATCGATTTTTCTCGACTTTGATAGAGAGTGAGAGAGGACGATTGAGGTTCCACTTATAACAGGCGATGTGATACAGCTTTTTGCTGGTAGGTTTGTGTGTTTTTTTTAAACTGTGGCACTTTGTTTTGGAAATACTAATATGTAATAGAAACGATTGTTATTAGGTGGTGTAGTGGTTTTGGGCCAATCATGAGTTGGACTGGTGCACATTAGGGGTGTTATCTCTTTTCTTTTTTTAAAAATGTTGCCAAGACCTTAGGAATGTTGTTCTCTTCTTAATTATTTCTTCTCCTCGTAGCTTGAGGGGCACCTTTGGGTACCGGTGTCCCTGACTGTTATAGTCGTGAATGTATATAGACCTGTATTTATTTTGGTTCTTTATTTTTTAGGAAATTCTGTACTTGTTGCCCAAAGTCCTGAAGAGGCTTTAACTTTTTGATAAGCCGAAACGCGTCGACATTTCCCATAATTCAACACAGACAAAAGTGGAAATTGACTGTGAAAAATCTTTTGAGAGCTTTTCATAAAATAGAAGCATAAAGTCATTCAAGCTTCTTAAGCTCTATGAATATATGGTGATTGAGAAAAGGAATTAAGGTCAAAGAATAATATGCCAAATTTTCCTTTATGTGTAAAAAATTGGGCTTCATTACAACCCAGGAGAATAAGGGTATAAATGTGTGGCTTTTTGTATGTCTTATTTATGTTGTATTGTACAGTGTATATAATGTGAATATTTATGTATATAAAAGGAAACAAACTAAAGAAATTTAGTATATATATATATATATATATATATATATATATATATATATATATATATATATATATATATATATAAAAACTTTGTGACTAAAACAAATATTTTCAATCGATATTTGGTATTTGTTTTTTCGTTTTTGTTAGTGTAATGTTTTCCGATGGTAAGTAGATGAACGAAAGATCTTTGTCAGTAGATTAATTCTGTGTGCAATTTAATACGCATGGACAGACAATTTATAGTATCTGTCCATTGACTATAAGGTTCCTTAAAATAAATACCAGAAGCATCATTATATGTATTTTTGCTGTAACGTCCCAGATGCCTTGTTGGGTTTCCCCTGAGAGATATATATACCACTGCAGAGAGCAACAGGTGCAGCTGTTGACCAACAATGGATCTTACCAGTGACACTCCACTAGAGGTGATTATTGCGCTAAGCATTCTTGCAACGTGTGCATGTGTGATCTGGTTTGGAGCACTATGGCATTGCAGGATGCAATTATTCCGAAGAGGCAAATGACTGCGCTGATTGTGACCTGATGATCTGGCTAAAAAAGAGGAAGCAATGCCTGGAAGGCCTGCATCCTTGCTGGACTGGGATAGGTCCTGCCCGCCACTGAGTTAAGTACTGCCCCTAAATGAGCTGAAGCTGAAGGGGTTTAGGGTGGGACTTGGTGGCATTGATGGTAAACCCAAAGTCATATGGGAGGTTTATAGTGGTCTGAGGGTCTGCAAAGCACTGCTGGTGACTTGCATTAGGGATCAGCCAGTCATCCAGGTAAGGGAACACTTGGATGCCATTGCGCCGCAGGTGTGGGCTACAACTGCTAGACACGTTGCAAAGATTATGGGTGCAGTGGCGACACCTAACGGCAGCACTTTGAACTGAAAATGTGTGCCACTTACCACTAACTGCATACAGTGATGGTGAGCTCTGTAAATCGGAATGTGGAAGTAGGCATCTTTGAGGTTCAGGGCAGTCATGAAGTCAACTTGTTGCAGTAGCTGTATCCCATCCTGTAGAATGGCAATGTGGAAATGCTCCGAGAGGATATACTGATTGAAGGTAAGGAGTTCTAGAATAATGCCGAGGGACCCGCCCTTATTGGGAATTAGACATGGAGGAAAACACCCCTATGCCTTGTGGGTGTGATGGCACTGGCTTTATGGCGTCCTTGAGGAGGAGAGTGTTTACTTCTTCCCAAAGTAGGTTATTTGTTGTGGGGAGGGAATGTGTCTGTGGGGTGGGATGTTTGGAGTAGTGGAAGTGACCATGGCATATGATTTTTTTTTTTTAAATAATTTTTATTGTAGTCATACCTGTACAGGCCCTTACATATATAAGCAGCTTCATAAAATTGAGCAGGTATACAATATGATTTGTTGATCAGTACACAGCCGTCATGCCCACAACCCGGGGGTTGGGCGGCGATGATGTCTCTGCTCTTCCGTGCCTGACGTTCAATATAGAGGAGTAGTTGGTGTCCGGATTGTGTGCATGACTACTTTTACAGTCCTACTCAACTATGCGCTAAGCCCCAACTCCCACCCCCTGCGCAAAACCTAAAACTCCCCCCCCTGTCCCGCCCCACTCACCACCACCCGTCTAAGGCTCTTATAGCGGTCATTCCTGGAGTACTGGTGTCAGCCCCCCTGCATATCTGCTGCTCCTAGGGCCTCAGCTTGCCTCATCCGCCCTACTTGCCTCGGGGGCCTCCTCCTCCTCGTCAGCCTCGCTATCCCTGAGTGCCTGTACCATTACTTCCCATGAGGTCGCAGTGTCAGCCGCTGTCTGGCTAGGGGTCCTGCGCGCAAGCTGGTACCTGTGTGTGCTGTCAGCCGTCGCCCATTTTAGAAATTCCTGCCGCCACCTCCGTGGATTTGGCCCCACCCTCGCCTTCCAGTTCCTAGTGATCTCCCTCTTAGCCACCATCAACCCCATATCGATAAACTTGCTCGTGAGTTTGTTTTTGGGGGTATGGGGAAACCAGTGCAAGAGACATTCCGCTGGTCCATATTCTATGGTCCTTTCTGTCACCTCGTTCAACACCTCCCCTATGTCCTGCCAATAACCCCGTAGGGCAGGGCACGCCCACAGCATGTGCACTAATTCGGCCCCCTCTTCCGGGCACCGGGGACAGGTCGCTGTTACCGCGCCAAAATACCGCCTGATCCTTCCCGGGGTCATGTACGCCCTATGCAATACATAGTAGTGGATTAGTTGAAATCTAGCGTTTCTCGTGCTGTTGCGAGCCCTACGGATAAGCTGTGCCCACGTTGTATCAGGTATGTCTTTACCCAGGTCCGCCTCCCACTTGGCTTTCAGGGATGTAAGAGGAGGGATATTCTCTCTAACCATTCGATTGTAAAGGCACGTTACCGCCTTGAGCGTGCCCGCCGCCATCATAGTGTACTGGCACGCTGCTGCCGTCTCAGGTTCCTCAAGTCCCGTACCCCAGTGGGCCTGCACTGCCCTGGTTACTGCCGCATGAAGCAAAAATCCCCCTCTCGGGATGTCGAAGCGCTCCATTAACTCCTGGAACGGGAGCAGCGCGCCATTTTCATAGAGGTCCCCAACCACCTGTACTCCCGCTTCTTCCCACCCCTGCAGATGCGACCAGTCGCCGCCATACGGTAAGGCTGTTAGCATGCCCAGAGGGATCTCTGGTGCATATGGGCGCCGAATTCCCGCCCTCCTCTGTGCCCGGTTCCAGCATTGATGGTACGTGTGTTGTTCCAGCGACAAATCCCGACTGTCCAGCCACTGCTGGAGGGTAATATACGCCAGGACGTGTCTGGGCGTCCCCCGCAAGCTTTCGTCCTCTGGGCCCCGAAACACTCTCGCTACCTCCTGCGTGAAGATCTGCAATTGGGCCGCTAGATAATAAAGCTCAAAGTCCGGCACCGCCAGACCCCCCTCATCTTTCGGGCGAGAAAGCGTGGCCAGCGCCACTCTGCACCGTCCCGCTCCCCAAATGAACGTCGTAATCAGAGATTTAAGCAGCCTAAAGAAGGAGCTAGGTAGCCAGATTGGGAGCGTCTGGAAGTAATACAATAATCTCGGCAGGGCAACCATCTTCAGCAAGGAGATCCGGCCTGCCACCGAGAGCGGTAACGTGGCCCAGAAGGCCATGCAGCCCCTCAGTCCTCGCACGCACCGCCCCAGGTTGCCCTCAAGCAAGTCATCCGTCTTATGGTAAATATGGGCCCCCAGGTACTTAATACAGGTAGGTTCCCAGGCCGCCTCCGACCGGTGTTGTGGCTGGGCAGCGCCCTCCAGTAGCGGGAACAAACTCGTATTGGGCCAGTTAACCCTCAGGCCCGACATCTCTCCGAAGCTCTCTAGCAGTGCTTCCGCTCCCTGCAAGTCCTCAACACCGTCGTGGAGGAATAGCAGTAAATCATCGGCATATAGCGAGATGAAATGTTGCCCGTCTCGGGCCCGCACTCCACGGAAGTGCCGCCCCGTCCGGGCCTCAGCCGCCAGCGGCTCTATAGCCAATGCAAATAGAAGCGGCGAGAGGGAGCAGCCCTGTCGAGTGCCTCGTTCTACCGGGTAGCAGAGGGACACCGTCGATCCCACCCTCACCCTTGCTATCGCCTCCGCATAAAAGACCTTCGTCCAATGAATATAGCCAGCTCCCAGCCCAAATCGCTCCATTACAGCATAGAGGTAGTCCCACTCTAGACTGTCGAAGGCTTTTTCAATGTCGACCGAGAGAATCAGTTCCGTCCCAGCCCCGCCGTCCAGCCCGTCCATGAGACGGACAAGCCTTCTGATATTTATTGTGGTGTTGCGCGTCGGTATAAAACCGTTCTGGTCTTCGTGCACGAGTCCCGTCATGTGAGGCAGGAGCCTCGCCGCTAGTATGGAGCTCAGGATCTTATAATCTGCGGTGAGCATAGAGAGTGGTCGATAGGACGCGGGGTCACTACTCTCTCTGCCGGGCTTCAGCAGTGGAACCACTAATGCCTCCCGCATTGACTGCGGTAGTCGGCCCGCCGCCTTGGCCTCTTTATAAACGGTCAGGAGTCGCGGCGCCAGAACATCTAGATATTTGCCATAGAACTCTATGGGGAGCCCGTCTATTCCCAGCGATTTGTTCCGTGCCATGCGCCGTACCGCCGACCTGATCTCCCCCAGTTCAATGTCCGATCCCAGGTCTTTCGCCTGCTCTGCCTCCAGCCGTTGTAGGGGTAAACCAGTCAAGAAGGGTTCTGCCAGCCCCGTCCGGTCTCCTGGGGCACTCTTGTACAGGCCCTCGTAATACTTCTGGAAGCCGTCAACTATGCCCAGCTGAGTGTGTTGTACCACGCCCGATGTATCCCTCAGTTGAAGTATGGGAGCGCACCGTCTAGTGGGGTTCGAAAGCCACGCCAGGAGGCTGCCCGCCTTATCGCCGTCCACATGGGAGCGCAGCACATATCGCTTATAGTCAAAGGCTCGGAGCCTCTCTACCTCAATGGCTACAGCCGAGCAAAGTGTCTCCTGGAGTTCTGGGTGTCCGGGCCGCTCCCTTTCCGCCTCCCTCAGCTTGGCATCCGCCTTAGCCAAATCGCCCAGCAACACTTTCCTCACGCCTACATAATCCTTGATACAGATACCCCTCACCACTACCTTAAAGGCGTCCCATTCCGTCGCCCTAGAGGTCGCCGTCCCTTCATTCTCCGTGAAATATAAAGCCACCCCCTCCGCCAGGGCCGCCTCGAATAGGGGGTCTTCCAGGGTCTCAGGCCGTAGCTTCCAGATCGGGACCCTGGGTTTCTCCGCTACCCACGCTAGCCGGATCAGGAGTGGATTATGGTCTGAGATTGTTCTCGACAGGTACTCCGATCCAGTGACGCACGGCAGCACCCCCTGGGAGCAGAGTATCGTGTCTAAGCGGACATGCAAATCATGCAGCCCGGAGAAAAATTAGTAATCCCGGTCAGTCGGGTGTTGCCCTCTCCAGACATCCGTAAGTTCCCAGCTCTCCTGCCACTCCCTTCTACCTCTAGATAGCCTGTGTACCGGGGAATCGTGTAGGGGGGGGGGGGGGGGGGGGGGGGTGGGACCTATCCAATGTGGGGTCTGCAATGGAATTAAAGTCACCCCCCAGCAGGACCGGGCCCGCCAGGGAGTGAGCCAGCGTCCCTGACAGTGTCGCGAGGAAAGCCAACTGGTCCGTATTCGGGGCATATATACTAGCTAATACAACATCTCTACCTTCTAGCTTCTCCTCCGCCACCACATACCTCCCTTCCTGGTCCACCCATTGGCGCGTGAGCTGGAAAGGTGTGCCCGCCCTAATCCATAGTAGTACTCCCCTAGCATAGGCCGAGTAGCTGGTGTGAAAAACCTGTCCCCGCCATCTCCTCTGTAGCGCCGCCCCCTCCTGTCGTGTAAGATGCGTCTCCTGCAGCATTGCAATGTGTACTCCCCTCCGCACTAAATAGGCATGTACTTTATGTCTGCGCTGCATAGTATGCAGGCCCTGCACATTCCAGGTAATACAGTTCAGCCTATTCACATTAGCCATTGTCCCAGTGATCCGGTCGAAACACTCCCTCCAGTTCCTGCCCTTCGACGGTGGTGGTGCCCCCCCTGAACAAAACAAAGCATCTCAACAGTCCTACCCATGGTGTACCCAGGGTCAATAACTTCAAAAAGAGTAAACAATCCCCAACTGTGGAGCCCCCCCCCCTCCCCCAGAACAGGCCCCAATATCGAGATATCAGTCCCCATCCAAACTCCCACACCTGATTGACCCAGGTCTCAACTACACAGCCGTAGCTGTGGGTGCCTTAAGGGCCTACGGAGCGCGGCCTCGTCCAGAGGGGGGCTGCGCTGCCCAGCTCCTCGCTCCCTCCCCAATTTCCCATGACCTCCCTGCTCTGAGCACCCCGGTGTGCCCCGACCCCCGCTATGTACGTAGGCACGGGTTCCCCTCCCAGCCATCCAAACATTACCCATTGTCCTCTGCCAGCAGTTCAGATATTCAGGATCTCATCCGCCGTTTGTGGCGTCACCAGCGGCCCTCCTGTCCGATGAATCCCAGAAAGGTCCGACTCCGAGTCTGAGGCCGAGACATGAGTGTCCGAGTCCGTGGCCCCCCTAGAGCCGGGGCCCTCCGCTCGTCCCAGCTTCCCCACTTCCAGTAATGCGGCCTGCCGTTCTGCTTCAGTCTGGGAGGCCGTCAGCCCCAGCTTCCCCCGCCCTCGTTTCCTCAGCCTCTTCGATTTCCGCAGCCGTGTTGGCGAGCGTTCCCGCTCCTTCTCCCGCTCCTCTTGTGCCTTGGCACCGTCAGTCCCAGCCTTGTATGTCTCCCACCAGTCCCAGGCATCCGCTGACGTGCTAAAGAAGATCGCCTTGTCGTCTACCACCACTCGTAGCCTGGCTGGGAAAAGCAAGGAGTAGGCAATTCCTTCAGTCCGCAGTTCCTTTTTGATTGTAAGGAAGGAGGTCCGCTGCTTCTGCGTCTCGAAGGTGAAATCTGGGAAAAGTGTGACCCTGCTGTTCGCAATCTGGAAGGGGCCATCCTCTCGGGCTTTTCACAGGAGCAGATCTCTGTCCTTGTGGTGAAGCAACTTGGCTATGATCGGTCTGGGCGGGAGCCCAGGCTTGGGAGGCCCTGAGGGGACTCTATGAGCATGCTCCAGAGTGAAGAATGGCGAAAGCCCTTCCGGCGCCACCACTGTTTTCAGCCATTCCTCCATGTAGGCAATCATGTCCCTCGCCCCCTCCGTCTCCGGCACGCCTACGATCCGCACATTACTGCGCCGGCTTCTATTTTCTGCGTCCTCCGCTCGCCTTTCCAGGGTGCGTATGCGGTCCAGGGCCTCCGTTAGCTTACCCTCCATCACCTTGTGAGCTGGCGCCAGGTCTTTGATCACCGTTTCAGCATCCTTGACCCTGTCCTTTAGTTTGTCGTGGTCCGCCCGGAGCAAGCCCAGCCCCGACGCCACCTGCGCTATATCGTTGTGAAGCGCGTCTCGACTGGCCGTTATGGCGTCCAATATCCGCTCCTGCAAGCGCTGCAGGTCCGGCTGCTCAGTGGGGCCCCCCTCCGCCACATCAGACGTTGCCGCCTCCTCCGCTTTGGCTCTCGGCTTCCCCATTGTAGCCGGCCTCGCCGCTCACGTCCTTCTCACTTGCTTGCTTCCCCCGGGCCTCAGCCACGTGGCCAGCTCCCGTGCGCTATGGGGTCTCGCTGCGCAGATACCGCACACCAGAAGTAGCGCCTGCCGTGATGCTCGTCCCCCGGGAACTGTGGCAGTCTGTCCTCACCCTCCTGGGTTAGCGTTTCTGGCTGGTCGCGCCACAGGCCCTCCGCTGGTCTATGGGCTTCTCTGCTTTGTCCCCACACACAACGCAAGCCTCCGCGGCGGGAGCGAGGGGGGGGGGGGGGAGATGTGCTGCTCCGTGTTCCGTCCCCTGTGGTCCACCGCTCAGAGCGGCCCCCGCTCACCTGCTGGCATGTCCGGGGCCCAGGGCTGGGTCGCTGTTCGTCTTTTCGCCCTCTCGGCAATGGAGGCTGCCTGCTAGCTCCGCCTGCAGTGGCGCACCCGGGCGGTCCTCCCTTCCAGCTTCCGCGGCCGCCGCGCACCGCAGCCGGGGGCCAAGGAGCGTCTCCCGCAGTGGGGGGTATCGCCGCTGGAGACGTCCGAGCTGGCGACCGTGCCCCTTCCGTGTACTCCGGCAGTGCGGTCCGCTGTTTAGCCCTCGGTCTTTCAGGGCTCCGCCGCGGCAGCCATCTTGCGCGTCGCTTTCTTTTTCTCCGCTCCGGCGGCCGCTGCGATCGGCGGCCGTTCTCAACGCCGCAGTGACGCCAGCAGCTCAAACCCTGCCCAGCCAGTCACCATCGAGTCCTCAATCGGCGCCGGGGCACACACGGGCTCTCCGGCCCTTTTTTACAGGATTATCGCGGGGAAGAGGCACGGAGCTCCGGGCTCACGCCACCATTTCCCTCGGCGCTCAAGCCACGCCCCCCGTGACCATGGCATATGATGCATAAAACCCACCAATCTGAGGTGATCTGCTACCATGTCATGTTGATTCCTTCGAGTCGACCCCCAACACTGTCATGTGATGGGGGAAGAAGGGGATATCACTGCTTGAGAAGGGCAGCACCCTTGGGGGAACCACTCATAACTCTTTCTTTGGAGCTGGTGCCTCTGTAGGTACCAGGAAAGTAACGCCTAGTGGAGAATTGTTGAGGCTGCTGGTGGTAGAACAAGGTGGAAGCCTCTGGGGAAGTGGCCTTGGAGCTGCCTCTGTTGGCAGACTGCCAAAAGGACCCAAGAAGGGAGGGCATTTGGAGGGTGCCCATAGCCTTGGCAGTCTCTGTGTCTTTCTTGATCTTCTCCAGCATCTGGTCAACCTGTGGTCCAAAGAGGTGTTCTCCGTCAAAAGGCAAGTTCAGGAAATGCTGTTAAATGTCTGGATTGAATCCAGAGACATGGAGCCAGGCGTGCCTATGGAAAAGGAGGCTGTAATTAATGGCATACGCCTTCGTATCGACAACATCCAGGGCACAGTACATGGCAGTGTTTCAGATGGGTTTACCTTCAGAGGCCAACTCTTGACCTCTTTTGAGGTGCTCAATGTTGGAGGAGCCCCTCCATTTCATCCCAGTAATCCGACTGAATTAGCAATGTAACAGTGGGTGTCAGATTGAGCAACGATGTGTTTGCCAGCAGCATCAATCGGCTGACTTTCCTTATCGGGTAGCAGTGCATTGCTATTTCCCTGTGGATAGGCTCACTTGGGGGCGGTGTGGACTACCAAAGATTCTTGGGGAAGTTGACCTTTGAAGTAGACCGGATCTGATGCAGAAACTTTATATTTTTTCTCCACTCTGGAGGTAAACACCTGGGCTTTAATTGGTTGCTTCCAAATATCAGGAGCTTATATGAGCACCCCCTACAGCAATGGGAGGTATTTCATAGAATGCTGAGAGGATGCAAGAGTTAATCAAGAAATCCTCCTCAATGGAGTCTTTGTACATTTCCACCTTGTGGAAAGATGGCGAGGACCTTGTGGTAGGAGGTGGTGTCATCTGGCAGGTATGGACAGGTAGGGTAAAGGTCAGGGTCCATATAACTTGGAGGATCTACATCATATTCATCCCAGGGATCATCCCGGGGAAGCAGGCCCAGTGGCGTAACAAAGGCCCTCGCAGTGTCGGGAGCCCCCGAGCTCAAGGGGGTCCCCTCGGCACAGTACCCTGGCATGAGCCCTCATGAGTGAGTCCAGAAGGGGGCCCTTCCATTTACTTTGCAGGAAAGCTCCCTCAAGTTTCGTTACGCCACTGTGCAGGCCATAGGGGTCCCCTTAGTACCCTGGACTATGCCCCCCAACCCTTCAGTTTGGTGACCCAAGAGGGGAGCAGGGGGTCAGCAGGTAGAGGGGAGTGGAGGAGTTGATATGGACAAGGCAATGGTAGAGGGCTGGTTGACTTGCATGTCTCCTCTTGCTCTTTGGTTGTGGTGGGAGGTCGAGGGATTCCTCGACGCAGAGTTTGTATTTGGAGCTATCCTTGATCGGTACCTGGCAAGAATGCGTCCAGTGTGTGGGTGACTCAGGATGTGAAAGCTGAAGGGCATGGAGTTCTTCCTGTAGTTGCTGAAGAAGGGGTTCAACAGAGCTGGCGGAGGAGGCAGGTCTTGACGTAAAGTGCTTTGGTGCAAGCATGTGTGTCGCCGATACTGAACGAGGCTTCAATGCCGAAGGTCCTGGCTCCAAAGGGTGCTTTGAAGAAGCTGTTGGTGCCAAGGGAGCAGCAGTGGCGAGTGCCTAGGCTTCAGGAAATTCTTCAGCGCCAAGGCTGGGCCTGGTGTCCGAAGTGTGAGCTCGATGTTTATCATCGCTAGGAGGCAGGCAGGAAGCCTGTTGGAGGGCTCCGAGGCAGGATGCCTGACCATTTGACAAGGGATGCTCAGGGTGGGATTGGTGCCGGGGAGGTGGGTCAGTACTCCCAGCCTGCTCGGCGGAAGGAAAGTTCTCTATTTCCAGATTGGAATCAGAGCTGGGTTCTTGTGGGAAGGCCTCTTCCTCGGTGGCTGGCTGTTCCGGCTGGGGCTTGCCCTCTAGGTACACCACTCCTCTGCAACATTTTGTGATCTCAAGCTTCAGGGTAAAGTATTTTCTTCAAACAGAATGAGAAGCAGTCATCGCATGAGGCGTTGTCTTACCCCTGGGGAGTGACTGCGATTGCAGACCAGGTGTAGAACAGTCCTGTGGTATTAAGCTCAGCAGAGAGGACAGTAGCGCAAAAACGTCTGCTCCATAACAGGTGAGACATGTTTGCAGTGGACAAAAGATTGGGAAGGCCTCAAAGGGCAAGGCCCCTACCATGGCATTGAAGTCATTCTCGTTCCCAACCTGGACAAGCAGAAGCGCACTGAGTCGGAAAAGTGTAAAGCGCCAAATAACAATATCGTCATAAAGGCGGAACGGAGAATGCCTGAAGATATCACCGCAACAGCGTTGATCCGGAGTTCTGTAACACACATGTGAACTGAAAGGCAGAAAGACAACAATCTAACAATGGAGCCCATGCCCATGACAATTACCAGCAATAGTTGATATATTCAAGGCTTCTTCAAAGAAAAATAACTTGCACACATTCAGGCTCAATACTAGATGGCAGGAGTATGCACCGCACGTGTATCTACAGCCATACATGTGTCTTGGGTAATGCTAGACCTACAAGTAGTGGGCTCTTTGAACCAATATTTTGTAGATTGTATTCACATTAAGAAGCCCTGCACTCAAGGGTTGGGCAAACATAACACCAGGTACTGAACCTCGCCAGACTGCTGATCTTACTCCAGTTTCATGCTCAGTCTAGTATCTTTCCTGACACTAGTGAAAACAGGTGAGACCAGTGTCCTCAGTGGGAGCTCTGATCCTGTGGGTGCCTTAGACACCAAAAATATAAACTGTCAGGGAAAGATACAGGCTTCCGATGTTTTATAGTTCCCCAGAGACTACATAGTCGGTTACTAGCCCTCTGCTACATCTCTTCCCATTGAGGACATGTTAACCAACTTGGATCCTATACTTGTTTATGGACTCTAGTGAACTCCACTGTGTCCCGGTCACCTGTGTCTGGTTGGACGTCCTATTGTAATTGACCTAGGACATCAGAACTAGGAACTGCAAATATGGCCAGTATTTTGACATCTTAATATGATTGGGTAGTTAAAATGGGATTCCTGCATACACTCAAACACAAAAGTCAGAAAATATTTTGGTGGTTTTAAGGTCCATCTTGGTTTCAGTGGTAAAAGGCAACATGATCTTGTTCATCTCTAGCAGCTGAATAATTGCAGAATTGTGCTCATGCTACATGACACCTCATGCATGTCTGCATTTCACAAAACCATTAATGGCAGTACAGTTTTCATAGTTGTGCCTTTGATTATCCTATGGTACCTGCCTTTACAAGTTCATCAGCCAATGCCCTAAAAAAGTTGATTTTGTGTTTATAACTAAAAATATACAGTTGCATGTCCAAAATATTTTACTTTTAAGCATTGTTAATGATGCTAGTCCTTGAATAGTAGCAACATTCAAGGGGTATACTAGTCAACAGCTCACTCACTCTTACAATCTTTGTCTGGCACCTATGTGGAATTTTCAGCCATGTAATACTAAAGAGAACTATAAAAATGAAATGGATTCAGGACGTCTATAATAAAAATATGCAATACTATTTTCTTTGCTTATAAGTCACCAGTGATAATTAAAGCAAGGGTAAAATGACATCCCAAAACAGTTCTTTCCAGGTGAGTTTAAACACTTACCAGAGCAATTTTGTCCATCACCAGTGTAGCCTGGAAGACATGCACACCTGAAGGAACCGTCTCCATGGGAGATGCACTGTGCAACATCAGGAGAAGCACAGTTATGCCTGCCATCTTCACAGGGATTGCGTGATGGGATGATTACTGAGTAAAGTAAAACAAATTAGAGAGTAAAGCTAAAAAAAAGAATTAATTATATTTGTGTCAAGTCCTCCAACATATTCATAAGCAGAAACACTATGCACTTGAATAAACTGAAATGGTTACTTACCTGTAGTAGTTTTATAGTATGAAGAGGTTCTGAATTTGCATGCTGTGCATTACTCCATCATCAAGTGGTTGGGTCTGGAAGGGGGCGTGGATTAGGCAGCCACGATGGCAGACGTGTCTAAGTAGAGCTCCGTCAAACAGCCCAAACAAGAGCCAGTTCCAGGTGCAGGCGAGCCCAGATTGCAGGGACAGGGCGGTCTGGGAGACAACGAGGAGCCCCCGCGCTTGCCCCCGATAGGATCGGAGCAATGGGACTCAGAATCTGCCTGGGGACAGGATCGGCAAGCGGGCGGACAGTGACAAAATGGCAGCGCCGAGCTCATAGATCTCCATCACAGTGAAAATAAGGCCTGCAGAGAGTCTGCGCCGACCTCGGGGGCAGGAGCGAAGCAAAGCCAGCAGATCGCTGGAGGACCACCCGGTAACAGCAGCAAGTGCCACCCGACGCGAAGCCCGCAGGCCTTTGAGGTCTGATCATCAAGATTGCGGCGACCGGAGATACGGGACCAGAGCTGTGATACCTCTGCTGCAGCACAGGAAGCCCCGGGCAGAAGAAACTGCGGCAGTTCACCACGGCTGATCAAGGTGAATAGGGGAGACCGCCAGCTAAGGGGGGGATCACATACCAACTGCGCGTGATTGGGGAGAACTGCCCCCAGCTACCCAGAGTGCAACCGGACTCCTGCTAAGGGGTTGCGGGCCCACGCACAGTGACACCAGTCTCAGAAGGCCGCCGGGTGAAGACGCCGTAGGGACAGGCCCCGCCAAAGAGACCCCTGAGCCCCAACACAAGGAGAGCAGGAAAGGTGCCCGATGGTAAGGAAGACACAGCAAAACGCATAGTCCGCACTGGAGGCAACAGGAGAACAGTTTCTCGCTCCCCAGGAGCGGGCTGGTGTAAGATAAGAGGGCAGAGGGCCCTACACTACCACACGAGCACCAAACACCTCAAACCGACGAATGGGCAGTGACATTCCCTGCACTACGCATCACTTGAGGCCACATCACGCCCATCGCGCCCTCCCACCCAACCACCTGATCACCAATAAGGACACAGTGCAATTTCCACCCTCTCACTGTTTACAACAAAGGGCCACTACAAGAGGACTAACAGAGACACGGGGGATACAACCGCCCTCCTCCTATCCTTCTGCACCCAAGGTCTTTCTGAGAAGGACACAGTACTCCGCGCCAGGACCCGAGGCGCGGCGTGTGAGCTGGATAGGGTCACATGATGGAGAATGAGCGCGATGGTGAGGCGGAGGAGCTATCACATAGAAGAGGAAAGCCGTGAACCCTCCGAAAACCCAGGGGGAGAACGCACCACTAGGATAGGCAGATTGACGCTGCAGAGCGAACAAACGAGTCAGGGCATAGCCAACAGGCACATCCTTGGAGCCCCTTCAGAATGGGTAGGCAGCGAGCAGTCCGGAACCCGCAAACACCTGCCCACACAAGACAATCCTCCCAGTCCACAAAACATTCCGGAACAGAAGAGGACGTCGGGACATCAGCATCAATGTCCTACAAACTGGACAAAGTTTTGGTGGCTATTGAACACTCGCGAATAAGGATGGAGGATAGATTCGGAGCACTAGCCACAGACTTCAATCTGCTTAGAGACAACTATCGGAAATTGTCTGATAAAGTGACGCGAGGAGACTAGGTTTTCAAGAACATAGAACCTCAAATAAAATCTCACCAGGAAACGCTGACTGAACTTCAACGCAGGGTCAAGATCCTAGAGGAAAAGACAGATGATTTAGAAGGCCGCTCCTGGCGCTGCAACATCCGGGTGGTCAACTTGCCAGAAGGAGTGGAAGATCCTAACCCGGTTGAGTACGTGGAGTCATGGCTCAAGTCATTCACCTCGGTCACAGAACAGACTCCATCCTTCTCAGTGGAAAAAGCAGACAGGGTGCCAGATCGGAAGCCACCGTCTGGAAATCCGCCTCGGCCACTCCTGCTAAAACTCCTGCACTTTTGTGATAGGGATGCAGTGCTCCTAGCAGCCCGACAAAAAGGACCTATACAGGTTGGAGATAAGACAGTCATGCTCCTCACGGATTACTTCCGTACGGTGCAACGACAACGAGCAACATTCTTAGAACGGTTGCTTCGGAAAAAAGGGATACAATACTCCCTACTCTTCCCAGCACGGCTTAAAATAATGCATGTTGGACGCACCAGCTTCTTTACGTCTCCCAAGGATGCATATGGTGGGCGGAAAAGCATCCACAAACAGGAAAACCCTGAGCTTATCACCATGACAACCGAGGCCCCAAAGGCAAACTTCACCAGGTGAACAGAGTGACCCAAGGACAGACCGCATTCCGCTCAGAGGCGCCAGGGAGGGGCCCCCCAGACCTTGAACAAATCGCCGAGGAGCGTCGGAGAGCCCTACAATCGGCGGCAAAAATAGGGCCAATAGGGGGAAGTTCGGATGGAGACGGGCCCTCACGTCTTCACCCCCGAAGACAAACTAGACACCACCACCACGTCCAGGGATGGCTCGGTGTAACCCCACAGACTGCGGACACTTTCATTTAAGCAGCATGCTATGCAGTGGTAAGATCTGTAATACCGACCCGGAACAGGAAAAACCTGCTCAAGTGTGCACTGTTCCTAATGAACTAACTGTTCACAGTTTCAAACAAAAATCAATTCCAATTTCAAATTATACTTAATCTAATTGTACCACAACGTCACTTTGGTTTGTACTGTTGTTTACTTAATTTTCCTTTTTTCAGAACATAATTATATAACTTGTATTCACACTGATACTAAATTATTCAACATGCAATTGCTGTGTTTCAATGATTGTCCATATTGTTTATACTCATACAAATTCACTCATTGAATATCTAACATCATCATTTTGCTACTGAACCACGGTTAATTTCTGGCCCAATGCATTTCGGAACCGAGGTTCCTTCCTCAGGGGCTGCGTTCTCGAAAATGCGAGGGTGAACCCTTCCTAGTGTTGTAGCCTCAATGGATATTCAAGCAGACATATCCGCCTATCCCTGCAATGTATTTTAAGAGATGCAGCTCGTAGTTAAAGCCCCGCAGCAATGCTTGTGAAGAACCTTGTCGTCAGGTACTCTTCTAGGCGTGTTGTATGCTGTCGTGTATTATAATAGTGTTGGGCGCTCCGCATCAGAGGACATGAAAAGGCGTTTACTCTGCTCTGGTTGCTAAACGTGTTTAAAACTATCGCTTAAGGTGAATCTCATCCGTACGGTCCGCCGTCAACGGGAAGACTGCCGTCTTAATTGCTTTTCGCGCCCGATTTAATGAGTGAATTTGTATGAGTATAAACAATATGGACAATCATTGAAACACAGCAATTGCATGTTGAATAATTTAGTATCAGTGTGAATACAAGTTATATAATTATGTTCTGAAAAAAGGAAAATTAAGTAAACAACAGTACAAACCAAAGTGACGTTGTGGTATAATTAGATTAAGTATGATTTGAAATTGGAATTGATTTTTGTTTGAAACTGTGAACAGTTAGTTCATTAGGAACATTGCACACTTGAGCAGGTTTTTCCTGTTCCGGGTCGGACTTGGTTTATACATGGGGAGCCAACACATGTTTTAAGTGTAGCACCCTTGTCAAAATAGTCTAAAGAAGGGAATAATATTAGAGTGCGCCTCTTAACCCCTTGTGGGTATACTTGTGAAGATCTGTAATACACCATATGCACCCTATTAAAGCCCAGGTGGGAGATAGAGAACACACGTGCACCCCCTCCTACCACTTTAAGCGGACTCAGGATAGACCACCATAACTTTACAGTAGGGCTCCAACACACATTGATGGCGAGAATAGCTGGCGCCATGCATACATGACTCACTGATCACATAGGGCGGATCAGAATATATATCACAGGCGTCAGGGGCCACGATCCCCACCCCCCCGGTTAAAATGAATTAACGCTAACATAGGTTGTCTAGTTTGGACAGACCGCCGTGTGCTGTAGGCCCCCCAAAGTTGGGAAGTAATCCCCACGTTGAGTTCAACCTCCCCTCCCCACAATCCCCACATTACTGGTACGCAACATCACACAGACAGGTAGCTTTGCATTATCTATGGGAACACTACGTCGAATGGGAATCACTGGACACTATGACCCAACCAGGACCGGCCCCACCAGCCCCCACAGAAGCCAAGACATGACACCCAGAGTAACGACTACAGATATTAGCCTCCTGACGCTGAATGTTAAAGGCCTTCGTAAATGCTATCCGGTTTATTCCTACACCAAACGTCAAAACGCACAGATCGTTCTCTTGCAAGAGACGCACTTAACCATACAGGAGATAGACAAGCTACAGGCTAGATGGCGGGGGACCAGAGGCGCAACTAGAGCCAAATTTCGGGGGGGGGGGGGGTGAGAGCTAAGAAAATATTTGGGCGGGGGGGGGGAGGCTGAACCTTTAATCAGTAGGCAGAGTGGAGCTGCAAGGCCTCCAACAAGGGCTGAAACAACAGCAAGGTCTAATTAACATTCAAATGGTCTTTTAAAGACCTGTGAAACGTTCGGGTGTGGCTCTGTGTATGCCCGGTATCTGTCTCATCTCGGGCTGCCACACACGGCGGGGGGGGGGGGGGGGGCGGGGGGGCTGAAGGCCGGTGAGTCTAATGGGTGTTGCGCGCCTGCGGGGGACCATATGTGCCACATCATATTCCGTATATGCGCGTGGGGCATTGATCTGGGTCAGACCAGGGAACCCATTTCAAGAACTCTGAAGAGCGGTGGACAAAGAGGGGAGATACGCACTTTTAGAGGGCCTCTTTGATGGGCAGCGGATACTGCTGGGTAGCATATATGCTACCCAGCTAGGTGGGAGTCCTAGCCCAATCTACAACTATACTATATATATTGGGGGGCGATTAGAACTGTGTATTGCATCTTGCTCTAGATCGCTCCTACCCTCCGCCGCACACTCGCTTGCTCACAAGCAAAGGGAACGTTATCAAACATGGGTCACACATTGGGCACTCATGGATGCATGGAGAGACTGCTACCTGCACACCAGACTATACTCATTTCACTCCATCCCACACAATCTACGGGTAAGACTAGATAGATTTCTATGCACATCGTTAGTCCCCAAAATTCAGTATGTGGATTACCTAGGCTGGGTCCTATCCAACCATGACGCCCATATATTAAGACTACACTGGAGACCCCTCCACCCCCCAGTACCCACTTGGAAGTTACCGCAGGTTTTCAAACACGACCAGGGACACAGCATACAAGAGTATTTCTCTACAAATGCGGGAACAGTGATGTCCATATTAATCGAATGGGATGCATTCAAGGTAGTAGCCCGGGGAGAGTGCATAAAACAAATACCAGGGGTAAAGAGGACACTGGAATGCGCAATAATGACACAAGCTGAACGGACACTAGCAACCCTAACAAAAAGGAGGATGCGAGCAGAGAGACTATAGTCAGGTAGCGGAAGGAAAAACAGCTTATGCAGCTGCTGCATCGTATTTACGCAAATACAACTTCAGGGCATACGCAACCAGGGTACACAAGGAGAGGGATAAAACAGGAACACTACTAGCATGGCTATCCAGACAGGATTCTGAAATCAAACCCATTACGGAAATACTTGACCACACCGGTACTCTAATGCGCTCCCAGGTAGGGATACTCCAGATATTCCAACAGTACTATACTAAAGTATACAGAAATCCAGTAGGGGCAGGGCAAGGAACAGTAAACAACTTTCTTGACCCTTTGACATTGCCACAAATAGAAGCAGCAGAGAAAACTGCACTAGACACAGAGATCCAATCTACGGACATTACCCAAGCAATCCATGCCCTGGCCCATAATGCACCAGGGCTTGATGGTTTTCCCTTGGAGTATTACGCAACCTTCTCCCCCCAACTGGTCCCCTGCCTCGTGGAGGTGTTCGCAGAAGCACTAGAAAAGGGTCAGCTCCCGGGATCCCTTAGGGAGTCAGTCTTCGTTACATTCCCAAAACCAAACCGAGACCCACAACCGCTGGCCTCATATCGTCCCATCACATTGATTTCTTCTGACTGTAAAATACTAGGGAAGATATTGGCGGACCGTTAGACGCAAATCCTGCGACCACTGGTCCATCCAGACCAATGCGGATTTGTCCCGGGGAGAAACCCTTCCCAAAGCCTACGTCGATCATTCCATGTGCAGGATCAGGCGAGGACCACGTTCCCCAGGGCAGCCTGTCTCATTTTAGATCTCGAGAAGGCGTTTGATACTCTTACATGGCCATACTTATTTATGGTCCTGCAACAAACAGGGATAGGCCCAACACTTTTAGCATACACATGCCTCTTATACACTAAACTTACCTTGCGCGTACGCATGGGACGATACATATCATCCGTGTTTCAAGTGGAGAAAGGCACAAGACAGGGCTGCCCACTCTCACCCCTACTGTTCGCCCTAGCGGTAGAGCCCCTTGCAAATGGTAACATCGGGAGTGGGACGTTTCCCCTCAGAACGTTCAGATAGGGGAACAGACCATAACATGGAGTGTGAGCCCCCCTAATACCTCGGGGTTCGCCTGTATCACTCCCCATCTGACCTGTTCGAAGGCAATCAGAGTAAAGTGCTAGCCGGAATCAGGTCAGCAGTGGGATTCTGGAAGACCCTTCCATTGGCCCCAATAGGACGTGTGGCCCTAGCAAAGATGATCATCTTGTAGCACTTTACAAACTCTTCCGGTCATCCCGGCTGAGTTTTTTTCAAGGACTTAGATTAGTTACTCAGCTCACTAATTTGGGGAGCAGGCAGACAGAATAGCACTAGCCAAGTTACAACTGCCCACCACTCAGAGAGGACTAAGCGCACCCTCCTTCGAGTCATACTTTTTGGCTGCGCAACTGCAGTGGCTATCCTATTGTACTGCGGGCAGGCACATGGGGAAGACCCATGCAGTAACAAGACCCATGCAGTAACAGATCCCATGTCCACACCAGAACTCTGCTGCGTGCTGCTGCCCAGCACTAAACTGCGACACACACACCTAATACAGGAGTCTGTGGCTCGTAAATGCATGCAGAGGATACACAGAATGTCTGTAGGGGTGCCTCTGTATTCTCCTTCACTGCCATTAGTGGGGTTGCCCAGACAAGAGGCGTACTACACGACAAATATGCTCCGCAAATGGACGGAGCACTCCCTCACCGAGATAGAATACTTCTTCGATGTCTGACAACTGCAACCGTTCCACTAGCTGTGGGAAGACTATGATCTTTTCCCCGGCCAATTTCTACTCCACAGACAAATCATAGAAAGTGTCAGAGCTCGACCCCCCCCCCCTCGATAAGAGGAACACGAAGTCCTGAAGCGGCCGGCGGTGGAACTACAATTCCCGGCATGCCGAGAATCGCGGCGCACAGGAAACGCGGGGTCAGGTGCTCGCCCGGAAATAAGAAGGCATCTGAAACCGGCGGCGGCGCCGATTATTCAGCTGAACCCGGAGACTTCGGTGTGGTAAGCCTTGGTAGCGGTAAGCCGGTCCGTTTGCTTCTCGTCCCTCATTGCTTTGGGGAGATCATTTTTGAACATAGTGAACACGCAGGCAGCGTGTTGGAAAGGACTTTTGGTAACAGTCAGTAATGCCTCAGAATTGGACACGCAGGTAGCGTGTGTTTATGAGCTTCACGTTCTCTCTCGGCTGAGAGAGGGGATACAAGGCTCAGCGAAGACTTTGTTGTCGCAGAAGTAGTGGCGAAGTGTTGCAAGTCGAATTGCTGCAGTATTCATGGTCAGAGTTATGGGACGTGCAACACGTGCATAAGAGATACTGTGACATTTTACAAAGCAAACAGCGTTAAGGAGTGATTAACTTTGTTTGCTGTCTTTTGTTTGTTTCCACAACCCTGTTTTGTTTTCTTTTCATATGCAGGAGAACTGAGAGAGGGGTACCTTAAGTAAGGGGTCCTGTGTTGTTAGGTGAGCAGTACAGAGACGGTATGCGTGATTCGTATGAATGAGCATTGTGGTCTTTAATAGCATCAGGGTTTCATGCTGGTTCCCTTTGTCTTTTTCTACAGTGAGAAAGAATCCCTGGTATCACCTCAAGTCTCTTCTCCTTGCATTTAATCCCTATTATATTCTCCCCACAGGTAGGAAGGAAAGGTTATGTAACTGCTTTGTATTTAACGAGGAGGAGCGTTAGCAGTCAGTGGGCACGGGGGGGGGACTTCTTCTAATTGTCTGTTCGTTTGTCGTTTCAGATCTCCCTCCCGGCTGTTCCCTTCCTTTCCTTCCCTGGGGGAATTGCCTTTATGGTCTGTGTATACTTCAGACGTTGGGGTGGTTCTTCGAGGGAAGGTAGAGGTCTTTCAGCACAGTTCCGAAGAGATAGAGGTGGAGCCTGACAGAAAGCTACAGCTCACTACATGATTTGACAGAGGGAGAACCAACAACACATCCAGCCCTTCACGCAATCATGCACATGGGGGCGGGTCGACACTTGGTCACTTGGCTCTATAAAGCCACATGGGAGCTTATCAATAAACCATTACATACGCTACGGGTAAAGTGCTAGAAAGAGCTAGGGCACCAGCTGCACGACAAGGAATGGGAGCAAGCGCTTGATTATCCCAAAAAGGTTTCCTGAAACGCCGCTTTAAAAACATACAGTTTTACATTTTACACAGAGCGTATCAAACGCCAGCGCGTCTCCAGCAATTTTATCCATCCACTCCGTTTTTTTTGCCCCAGATATCAAATACTGAACGCAGACTTTTACCATATGTTCTGGGCCTGCCCTAAAATAGGTCCATATTGGCACACTATCTACGAGACATTCATGGAACTCATGGGTCTTCCTAACATGGACACATGGGAGGCCTGTGCACTTGGAATCTTACGGAGACGGAAACAGCACAAAGTACTAATTCGCTTCGCTTCACTAGCAACACTATTAGCAAAAAAAGAGGCATAGCTATGCACTGGTGAGCTCCTGGGGACCCGCGATAGTAGCCTGGGTGGGAGCAGTGAACAAATGGGCAGCAGCAGAGAAGGAAACGCTCTGGGAGGAGGAGGTAAAGGAGATACATAAGCGTCTCATATCCATGGAGTGGACCCTACTGCTACATCAATTCAAACAGCAAACAAAACCAGGAAATTCCGACACCCCACCACAAACCCTGATAAACTCACAACCACAGACCCAGATCAGCAGCACACACAGTAGTTCCCACACAACTCCAAGTACGTAACAGGGCACGACAAAGCAACCACCCATATACTAGGTCAACCAGATAGACGTAGCGGCTAGCAGGTCCCGACCTGTTGACATTACTCATAAGCATAAGAATGACACGCAGTAGCCTTGAAACCCTGTCTGACTCATATACCCTGAAATTTAAGAACACTACGCCAGTTAGACTCCCCAGTTAGTAATTCAATTCCATAACCAGTAGGTAACACACTGGCAACAGAAGGGAAGGAGATATATCCACTTGTGAAGGACATGCCAAGTTGGGTGATATTGTTTATGGCAGCAATTATGCTATGTATTAGATAACTATCAACCCAGAGATGTGACCGTGGTTCCGCAGATCAGAAGCACACAAAACAATGTCAATTTACATGTACATTCATGTAATGTGTTTCTCTTAAGAAAATGTTAATAAAAATACAAGGCAAAAAAAAGTGGTTGGGTCTCAAATGGTCCTTTTATGTCCCTTTTTCTCAAATTTTTGTTCTGATGGTCATTGAGCTGGCAAAAATTCAGTGCCCTTACCCTCCTTGTCCGAAGCTAGATGTATGCCTGGAAGCACATTGTCATCGTTGACATCTTCAGATTCTATCAGACCCAGTGGTAGACAAGGCTTACTGTCCTCTTATACTTTTTATTTTATTTCCTTCATTTGAAAATTCACTTTATTCTGGAACTGGGAAGGTGAGAAGATCACATACTACTCTTGAAAATTATTCAAGCTGCAAAATTTCTCCTTCAGGTAATTAACCATTTTGTTTTACAGTGTGAACTTTAGATGACTTTACTGCTGTGCATTGCTTTTGTAGCAGTATCTTCTTCCGGTGGGGGGCTGGGCTGAAAAGTGTATGAATTTGCAAATAACTGTCAAAGTCCCTTTTGTCCCACCTTTGCTTCTTTTTATATTGAATCTCCACACAGTAACATTTTGTGGATTGTGTAAGAAAAACAGTGTGGCCGCCATGCAGATATCGTTTAGGGACACGTTAGCAATAAAATAGAGGATTGCTCCTTTTTGCCTCAGAGCGTCTGTAGGAAACTACCGCTGTATATACTATACCAAAATGAGGTATAGTGTGCACAGAGTCCAGTGGAACCCCAAAGGTAGGCAGAGGTAAAAGTAGATAGCACCCTACTCTCTATTTGTGGTAGTGTGGTCGAGCAGTAAGGCTTTATCGGAGGACAGTGTTACGCATTTGATGTATACATTCAGTCAGCAAATGATTTCACACACTCAAAGACTGAACTTCAGACAAATTGTTTTTCCATAAAAATATTCTTTTAGTTATTTTATTTTCTAGAACCAAGCAAGCTTGGCACAGGCAAGCAATAAATACTTTACAGTAGTTATGCAGTTGTAACAGTTTGGATTGCAATTGAATATGCACTTTGTTTTAATTACAGTACTGTTACTGAAAATGCAATGCTTTGGAAATACAGTACATATACTTTGTAAAGGCTTTTTAGTAAAATGACGAGTAGATTACTTTACACATTACATTTCTTACACAGTACAGTATGCCTGGATACTGCACTGGGTCATTTCCAGTAAACAGGTGAGTAAAAGCGATGTTTCTTAGGACAGTTTTAAAAGGATTTCTTAGATTTTCCAACTCCACACTTTTCACAGAAAAACAGTCAATGTTATCCTATGGAGGAAAATAGTGTTATCTGTTAACAGGTAAGTACTTTGTTGTGGCAGTTTGTATTCTGTGGTTAGACTCAGGGGTCCCCCAGGGTCGAGGTTGCACTCTTGTTCCACAGTCAGCGGCACTAGGGTCGCCGGGTGCAGAGTGCTGAGGCCCAATGTTATTCAATGGGGGATAGGGGGCCTCCGGTTGGTGGCTGCTGATTAGCAGGCCACTGGGTTGTAAGAGCAAACCTCCTGGACTTAAGCTCAAGGCAAATGGGGGTTCAAGCCAGCCCAAAAGATACACCCTCAACAGCACTGGGGAGGCTGGGTGCAAAGTGCTGTTTCGCATTGGGTGCCCTGTAGCTTTCAATGGGGAATCTCTGGTTTGCAAACACACTGCAGGCTCAGAGACAAAGGTCTTCTGGGTGTGACCACCACTTGGAGAGGTAAGTTAGGCCACTCAAGGCCGTGGGGCGTCGGGTGCAGGGTGCCTTTTAGGGTCGGATCTTCTTACCAGCTCCTGGTCGTGGTTCTGGGGACCTTCCGGTTTGAGCTGGAGGCTTGAGACAGGTCAGAGATCACCGGATCTTGGGTCAGTATCACCGGGGAGACCAGCTCTTGGTATTGAGTCACTCGAACTCAGGCTGTGGGCGTCAGGTGCAGACTTGCGGATCCTTGCAGAGCTGGAGTCTGTTGGTGAACAAATCTGGGGTTCACGGGAGACCAAGTCTTTGGGATGGAAGGCAGTCAGGTACTCCGGGTTCCTCAAGGTTACTGGCTGCAGGACTCACCGGAATTTCGCTGGAGCAGGTTCGATGTGGGGACAGGCCGGTAGGGCTGGGAACAAGTGAGTAGGCGTCGTCCTCTTGTTAGCTTCGGCACAGCTGTTCAGTCCTTCATTTGGTTTCTTGTCTGAGGAAGCAAGGCTCGGGGTGTCCCTAAATACTAGATTTAGGGGAGTTACAGGTCGGTAAAAGGTTGGGACCAATGGGTCCCTTCCCTGGGGTGGGTACACCCCCTATTATGCCATCCTCCAGTGGGAGGTGGGCATAGACCTCTCCCCGGTTGGCCGGGCCCCCCTCTGCAAGATGGCGGGGACAGAGAGTGTGGATTTAATGTGCTGAGAAGTTTGATACCAAACTTCTCAGTTTTCAGTGTAGCCATTATGGTGTTGTGAAGTTCGTAATGACAAACTCCCAGCACCATATACTCTTAATGGCAGCACTGCGCTTACAATGTCTAAGAATGGACTTAGACACTGTAGGGGTACAGGGCTCATGCACCTGTACCCTCACCACTGGTATAGTGAACCCAGCTAGAGGGGTGACTGATCTATGCCAGGGCAGTGGGTTGTATACATGGCACACAGGGATGTGTGCCATGTCGACTCTTCACTTTGTTATGCACCAAGGCACGCAGCCTGCAAAGGCAATATGAGTATAAAGGTACATGACCTCCAAGGGTGGCACAATAAGTGCTGCAGCCCTTAGAGGCCTTACCTGGCCACAGTGCCCCATTCACTAGGGGCTGACCTATGGCCAGGGATGCCAATTGGGTTTTGGTTTCAATGCAATTTTAGGGAAAGAACATAGGCCCTGGGTGCCTGATTAGCAGGAGCCCAGGGCACACTCAGTCAAAGCACATTAGACAGTTCAGCAAAAAATGGTGGCAACCATGTAGAAAGGGGGCAATTTCTCACATCTATATTATGCATAGGCTCAAAGGATGGTTTCATGGGTTGAGATAGTACTAGGTGTAGGTTCCATATTGGTGTTGGGGCTATTTGCTTGGCTTCCTCAAGCAATGTTTTGATGACTGATGTGCAGCAAATAAAATCTTACTATTATTCACCTTGTGAACAGCAGTATGGCTGGCAAATGTAGCTAGAGTGAGTCTTATGAAAGTCCCTCATATAGTAATTAGTGAGGTACCTGACTACAGGAGTGGCTTGTGCCCAGCTGTTGCTAAGCCCCTTCCTGATACACCAGACTATGAACCTACTCCATTTTGTAATGTCACACTTGCTTGTGGTAAACCTTCTGGCCTCTGAGGACCTCCTAGGCAAATTTTGGTAGACCCACTTGACCAAACTCTATATACTCAGCAGGATAAGGGAAGATGGTTCCAGACGGTATACCTGACCCATTTGTGTTTTCAACAAGTTCTTATGGTCTTCTAGCCTCATAACCATGTGTGTCTGGCCCATTAAGGTGCTATTAAGATGAGTCATTGCTACTGCTTGCATTTCTGTTGCATCTAAGATATCTATAAAATTGGGATAAAGGTATAGGCAAAATTCCATGACCAATCTATCAAAAGGGGATTCCTTCTCGTGACCGGTGATGTGGATAACTGCATGTGAAGCTTTAGCATTTTCTTCAATTGTGAAGAGAGCTATGTGTGCTGTGCACCACCTTTGGAGGATTATCTCCACTTGTTGGTGCTTTAGTTCCCACTTGTCGGAGGCATTTGCCTGTCCGCTTAGCCAGTCCGCTTCTGTGTTCTGCACCTCTGGTAGGTGTATTGTCATTAGTGTTATCCTTCTCTGAATAGCCCACTATCATACCAGATCGATCGCACATGCCCTAGTGAATCCGGGTGCAGAGGTGTTGGGTGGGTTGGTAGCCTTGCACGCTCCTCGGACGAAGGGAAGAGAGGCCACCTAGAAATAGGCTGTAAGGGGTACTTGGGGACAAGTCTAGGAGCTTTTAATTGGGGCTCGGGTCATGAGGGTCCTGGAAGCACAGAATGTTTGTGGTTGGCTGGCTCTCGGCGTTAAGGTGCTCACTGGTGTTGGCCACGACCAGCAAGGGGGACAAAAACAGGACAGCTGGGCCATTCTCTGTGCTGGCCTCTGAGGTGCAGACGTCCCTCCTCGGCTGGTCGACGGTGCTGTAGTTGCAGTACAGACTTAACTTTCAACAAGCTTTGGTTGTGGCAGGAACCGGTATTCCGGGTATCGATTCAAGATGGCTCGTGGAAGTCTTGGCGTCTTCAGGCTTGGGAGAAAGACGGATGTCCTTTAATATGCTGACCTTCTCCTGGGTGGTTACTGCTTGGTGGACCTTGTGGACAGCAGCTTATTTAAAACGGACGTCACGGTCGCAGGCTGCAGGGGAGTAGCTACTCTATTCCAAGGGAGATGTTGGCTGCTGGGCAAAAAGCTGGCAACCCTCTGGGGCTTGTGGAGAATGCACAGCTGCAAGATGAGTTGGGTCTTTGCAAGTGTCGAGTCTCTGCGCGGCATACATGGTTTGGCGCCAAATGTCTGCAGCAGTCTTCAGTTCTTGCTGGTGTTGGCTCTTCAGTGTTCTGTTCTTCTTTTCAGTCAGGATCTCGAGTCCTGTATTCAGAGAGCCCCTAAACACTAAATGTAGGGTAGTGGAGTCTAGCCAATGTGCTACCTACCCTTGGAGTAATTATGCCCCCTATATGACCACTTACTGTGGGAAGTGCGCATATCCCTGTCCCAGTTTCCTAAATAAAAAATTTCCTGGGTTGGAGCACATCAGGTAGCTCACCTTAGGGGTGTGACTGACCAGAGTATGTTCCATGCCTACTTCGCATACTAATTTCCCACTTGTCCTGGAGTCAAATGGGCCTCAGGTCAGGGGTGGCATCTCCCAGGTCAGGGGGATGCTGGGATCGCATATCAAAGGTGGCATGGCTTTGAAGCCTCTGGCCTTGATATGCTGATTGCTAGCCATCCTGTTTGGAGGTGTATGCACCTCCTGCCAAAGCAGGCATTGTTCCAGACTTCTGAGAGCAGGCTCTCCCCTCCTGGGGGCTCAGAAACGCGTCTGTGGTGGCAGGCTGGGCTGGACCAGTTAGCCAGCACGCTAGTGGACTAGTAGGATTCATGGGGTACCTCCAAGGTAACCACTAGGTGCATGCATTAATAAGTCCATCACTGGAATCAGTGTGAGTTTTTAGTATGAGCTGTTTGATACTAAACATCCTTGGTTTAGTGAAGCCACCATGGAGCAGGGGAACTCTTATTGACCAGTGTCTGGTATATATACCAGAGATGGCTTCCCTGTTCACTGGCTATGCCAAATAATATACTTGGACATCACAGGGGCACATAATTACTATAGCAAATATGTCCTCACATGTAATATAATGCACCCTGCCTTAGGGCTGCAATGCCTGGTGTAGGGGTGAGTTACATATATTGCATGCAGTGTCTGTAGGCATGGCACACAGGAGGTGTGCCATGTTCGGTTGTGTCTTCACTTTTGTCTGCACCATGTCACGCAGTCTGCAATGGCAGTCTGCATGAGTGTGGTGGGGGGTCCCTTCGGGTGCCACACTACATGCTGCAGCCCTTATGGACTCTTTAGTACCCGTGCCCTTGGTACTAGCGGTACCATTTACTAGGGGCTTACATGGGTACTAAAGGTATTGCCAATTGGGCGAACAATTGCACAGTTTTAGGGAAAGGGATCTGGCAATGGGGACCTGGATAGCAAGAACCCAGATCACTTCTGTCAAAATTGCATCAATTACGAGGCAAAACGTGGGGAGACAATGTCAAAAAGGTGCACTTTCCTACAATTACTAAGCTGAATTATGTTCAATATCCATTCATTGGAGGTGATCTTCTTCTACCCCTGAGTGAAACCTCCGATCCTGCCATCTATAGGTGTTTTAAGTAGGAGGATCCCTGTAGGCAACTCGCTTGCTGGAGGAACCATGGGGTGATTCCTCTTGCTCTGGATCGCCCACGGAATGTAAGCCTGTTTACAGAAAAGCACTACCACTGCAATATTGTGCTTGATATGCCACGTTGTGGTGTGAAGGTGCTGTGCAATGTGAACCGTTGTCAGCCTCCATTTGTGGGCATTCTCTTCCTGGGTGTAATTCCTCCTCAAAGAGGACTCCTCAGTCAGAAATATGCCTTTCACAGGGAAGAGTCTCTTCGGCAACACAGTGGATGAAGGGGACAAATGCATAAAGGGGACAAAGAGTGCAAAGGTATTGGGCCTTTGCTAACTTTGCAAAGCCCCAATGCCTTTGCACTCTCATTGTACCCTTTCTGCATTGCAGTGCATCATCCACTGTGTTGCCGAAGAGACTCTTCCCTGTGAAACACTATTTCTGACTGAGGCTTTCACATACTATTTAAAGCCTGACACTCTTAGCCACGCAGGTCTTCTCAGAGTTGTGGCTGTACGCACCTTCCTGCTGGCTATGTCTGAAGCATCATGTGAGGACTTTGGGCAGGTGTTGGCAATGTTTTGCCTTCCTGAATGACATTCTACACTCTTCCTGGATTGCTCATGGAGATGATTCACAGGTCCTCTGCTTCATCTAATTGTAGATTGGCATATAGGTTTAGGGCCGTGTTGGAGTTGGCAATGCTCCACTTTGTTGCTGCTTGTCATATAGAATAATGCACAGTATGTAAATTCAGAAAAGATCCACAGTGCAAACCACAGCCAGTTTGCATAAAATGTGAAAAAGCAATTACTTTATGTCAACACTTTACTGTTCATACAACAAAGCCCGGCTTTAAAATAAATGTTTATACATTCATTCATGATTAGAAGTAACATAACTCACCAACACAAGAATGCCCATCTGTGTGTAGCTGGTAGCCTGGTTGGCAATTACATCGGTATCTTCCTGGTAAGTTCTGACACAAAGAGTTTGGACCACATCTGTCTAGTCCCAATGCACATTCATCTAGGTCTACCAAGAAAGAAAAAAGCTGATAAAGTTTGTTTAAAGCCTTCTGACCAAAATCAGAATTTACTTGTAGTTCTGGACTCAAACACAAAAACATTACTGGTGGGCTGGGACTAAATCATGGAGCTAAAAATAGATATGATGAAGACGCAGTGTTAAAATGAAAACTGACTGTGCTCTCGTACATATATAATGGATGTATAAGCTAATAAGAATCATGAGTCCTATTTTGGGATCCGAGAACTGTTAAAAAATAAAGAAAATAAATCAGAGCCTGGTCATAGATCAGGCGATGTGGCCAACCTCTGCTGCATACATCATACGGTGGTGCACAAGGGAAGCTGGCTGCAAGGTCTAATCAAAGTGGAAAGGCTAATGTGATATGTACTCACATGTAAGGTTATTTACATTTGTAACGACGTCTGGTTCCATTAAGGGTGCAGTCCTGAAAGTGGCACTCGCTGGTGGAGTTACGGTTAGCATGGTTGTTCGGGGAGTTATGGATTGTGCTTCGAACCTTATCTTTTGAATTTCAGTGGGGTTTTTTTCTCGATTTTTATCCCCAACATTAATAGGACTTGAGGTGTTGAAAACAAAGCTAACATGGCTTCACTTTAACTTTTGATATATAACTATATCAGGGCCACTGGAATTATGCACTTCGGTGGCCACTTATTTTTCAAAATAATAAATTTGACGCATTTGCCACAATCCATGATCTGCTGCATAATTTGGAGACTAAAACTATTTCTAGCATTGCAACACGTTTTGCTGTGCAGTGGAAGGCCCTGTGCAAGACTTGACTGGTCATCTTTAAGAGGCTTATTGCCATATTTTGGTGTTAAAGTGGAGCAAATGAGGTGAAACCTTTGTTAAGGCAATGTTAAGATGGGTACAAATGACAAAAAAAGTAATCAATAAATGTGTAGCATTATTTGCCTTTTCTTACTGCATAATTTAGTTAACACTCCCACATAATTTATTAATTTCCATCTGTGTAATTCCAGTGACCCTGCTGTCTGTGTAGTGTGTCTCTCTTTTCCCTTTGGCCATGTCGGGACACTTGATGGATGGACCACGCAAAAGGTCCTGTAATGTATCGATGTATCATTCATTTACTTTCTTTAAATATTTTAGAAGATATTTCAATAGTCTGTGATCTACAAAAGTATACATCCAAGCATTTTTAAAAAAAATAATAAACTCATGCAGAAATATGAAAATCATATGCAGGTGGAACAGAGATATATTGCTTCTTGCCTTGATTTGGTACTTAGTAAATATTGCTTACAATGTTGAAGGAAACAAAATAGGGAAATGGGTGAACTCATGGATTGCTTACCTGTGCACTGATACCCGTTACCCGAATATCCAGGACGACAAACACATCGGAAGGTACCGTCACCATGGGAGATGCACTGTGCCACATCAGGAGCAGCACAGTTATTGCGTCTATCTTCACAGGGATTTGTTGGTGGGGGGGTCACTGAAAGCAGATGTTATAATTTTACTACACCTGGAAGGTGAAAGTTTAAAATGGTATTCAATTAAATCATTAAGCTTAGCAGTCAACGAGCTATCACACCCTCAAAGCCACATGACAGTGTCTTTGGGACTAGCATCAATTCATCATAAATGTCCTATGCACTCTGAGGCACATCTTTTACAGTTAGCACATGCTTGAAAAGTAAGATATTGTGATATTTGTATTAGTGATTTTTCTTATGTCTACAACAGTGTCATTGTTGTAAGAAAGTGGCTCTATATATACTGGACCAAAGTAAGGTACAGTGTGTATAGAGGCCCCAGTCCCCAGAGGTATAACAGAGGCTAAAGTCAGATATGACCTTACTCTCTAAAGTGGTAGCTTGGTCGAGCAGTAAGGCAGTATCAGAGGACAGTGTAAAGCATTTGTTGTACACACTCAGTCAGCAAAAGGTTTCACACACTCAACTGAACTCTAGGCCAATTTTTTTTATATCAAACAATATAATTGTTTTATTTTAGAACCAACAGGTATCAAAATATACTTCTCAATATAAGTGACTTCAGGTAAATACTTTGCAGAAAGGCAATAGACTTTATAAGTACAATAGCTACAGGGTGCAATAGGCAACACAATTCTACACACAATTTAACATTGAGCTCAACGAGTTTTTCTACATAAATGCAGTTAATTACTTTAAGGATTACTTTTCTAACCACAGGGCTGGATCCTGGATTCAGTCCTGGGACCTAAGCTGGGGAGAGGAGTTGGCCTAACGGCTAGGGCGGTCGACCTCGTATCTGGGGAATTGGGTTTGAGTCATGGCAATGACGCTGAACATCCTGTGATTCTGGGCAAATCACTATCTCCCTGTGCCTAACAATAAAGCAAATGCTTCCTCATGTAATGCAAAAAAAATAAATAAATAAATAAAACAGTTAGGTAAAAGCGTATTGGTTACAGTTGTGATTCAGTGTAAAACTAGCAATGTTATCCTGTGGAAGGAAATTCAAGTCACAGATAAAATACATTCTTGTTACGTTTGAAATCCAGTACTGGACTCCTAGGTTCAGCACTGGGACCTCTACCGAAGACAGGTAAGTAGGAATATGCTACTTACCAGTATGCATCTGTTCTTGGCATGAAGGGCTGCTGACATTCATATCTGTGCATAGATCGTCGCCTAGTGTTGGGTCCGGATGATTGCACATTGTTGTCCTGGAAGAGTCTTCGAGGTATCACGAGATAGGTGGCTCCTCCCCTGGACTACAGTGCGCATGGGCATCCTCTCCATCCCCAGATTGTTTTTCGCCATTGTGGCAGAGATGGAGTGTAATACTGAAAATGATGACCATGCCTGAAAATGCTTCTGAGAGCTGCAGCTGCGACAGGCACTGGGGAGGAGGGTGGGCGATATGAATGTCAGCAGCCCTTCATGCCAAGAACAGATGCATACTGGTAAGTAGCATATTCCGTTCGAGGCATGAGGGCTGCTGAATTCATATCTGTGCATAGAATAAATAGCAGTCCCCTCCTTACTGGCGGGTGCCCGTGCCAGCTGCAGCAGTCTGAAAGAGTTCTGAGAACAGCCTGACCTACAGCAGCTTGCTGTTTGGCGTGTACATCTACGCAGTAGTGTTTGGTAAATGTATGTATGGTGGTCCATGTGGCTGCTCTACATATGTCTTCTAGAGGAATATTACCCAGGAAAGCCATGGAAGCCCCTAACTTGCGTGTGGAATGCGCTTTTGGGGGAACTGTTAATGTGCGCTTAGCTTTGTGATAACAGATCTGGATACATTTAACAATCCACCTGGCTATACCTGACTTTGAGATAGGGTTGCCTTTATGTTGTGGAGAGAATGCAACAAAGAGTTGCTTAGTCTTCCGAAAGTCTTTTGTCCTGTCGATGTAATACAGGAGAGCTCGTTTGACATCCAAGGTGTGCAGTGCTCTGTCTGCGACCGAATCTGGGTTAGGAAAGAAAACTGGCAGTTCGATATTTTGGTTAAGGTGAAACTGCGAAACCACCTTTGGCAGGAATTTTGGGTTGGTGCGAAGCACCACTCTGTTTGCATGAATTTGCAGGTAAGGTTCCTGAATCGTGAGAGCTTGCAGTTCACGGACCCTCCGCAGCGATGTAATAGCCACTAGGAAGGCCACCTTCCAGGTGAGGAACTGTACTTCACAGGAATGGAGCGGCTCAAAAGGCAGCCCCATGAGTCAAGTGAGAACGACATTTAAGTTCCAGACTGGTGAAGGGGGGTGTCTGGGAGGGATCACCCTTTTAAGTCCTTCTAGGAAGGCTTTAATGGCTGGTACCCTGAAAACCGAAAGGTGCTGCCTGTTCTGCAGGTAATCGGCTATGGCCGCCAGATGGATCCTGATGGAACTGTACGCCAGGTTGCATTGGTACAGATGCAATAAGTAACAGATGATGTTTTGCGTGGACGCGTCCAACGGATCAATGTTGTTGTTGGAGCAGTAAATCACAAACCGCTTCCATTTGGCTGCATAGCAGGCCCTGGTAGTCGTTCGTCTTGCCTCTTTGATGATGTGCATGCACTCTGGAGGCAAATTCAGGTACCCAAACTCTATGACCTCAGGAGCCAGATCGCAAGGTTCAACTGATGGGGATCTGGGTGCTGAATGTCGCCATGGCTCTGAGTGAGGAGGCTGGGAGTGAGGCGCAGCCGCTGGTGAGGCACCACTGAAAGCTCCAGGAACGTGGTGTACCAGGCCTGCCGTGCCCATGTTGGAGCAATTAGGATGAGTGTCATTGAGTGTTGTCGCAGTTTGCGCGCCACCAGAGGTATGAGGGGGGCTGGCGGAAAAGCGTACGCAAATTTGCCTGACCAGTTCATCCATATCGCATTGCCCTGAGACTGCGGGTGTGGGAACCTGGCGGCGATGTTTGGGCATTTTGCGTTCTCGCTTGTGGCGAAGAGGTCGATGTCTGGATGACCCCACTGTTGGAAGTACGGACGAAGAACGGACGGGTGGATCTACCACTCGTGCATTTGATGACTGTGCCTGCTGAACAGGTCCGCCATCTGGTTGTCGACACCCGGGAGATGCTCCGCCATGAGGAAGATGTTCCGTTGAATGGCCCACTTCCAGATGCTTTGGGCTAGGTGAGACAACTGCGGGAGTGCGTGCCTCCCTGCTTCTGGATGTAATACATGGCGGTCATGTTGTCCGTCCGGACCAACACGACCTTGTTGCACAGGTGCAGTTTGAACGCCTTCAGTGCCATGAAGATTGCCATGAGTTCCAACACATTGATATGCATCCGTTGCTGTTGTGCAGTCCATTGTCCCTGCACTGCGTGTTGGAGGACATGCGCTCCCCAACCCTGGAGAGATGCGTCCGTCGTTAGCACTATTTGTGGGACAGGCTCTCGGAACGGTCGGCCCCTGCAAAGGTTCAGTGGGTTCCACCAATGCAGAGAGTTGTAAGCACGACCGGTCACCAACACTAGGTTCTGTAGATGGCCATGAGCCTGATTCCACTGACGGGCTAAGCATTCTTGAAGGGGTCGCATGTGCAGCCTCGCGTGCGGGACAATGAATATGCAGGATGCCATCATGCCGATCAGTTGCATGAAAACTTGCGCAGGGAGGGACCGCTGGGGCTGGAACCTCCGGATGAGCGTTTGCATGCTGTTGACCCTGGCTGTGTTGGGCTGTGCCGTGGCTAACTGGGTGTTCAATGTTGCCCCCAGGTACTGTTGCACATGGGATGGCTGCAGGTGAGACTTTGCGTAGTTGAGAGAGAAGCCCAGACTGTGAAGGAGATGAATAGTTCGTGACATGTCTTGTCCGCACTGCTCGGCAGATTTGGCCTGCACGAGCCAGTCGTCCAGGTAGGGGTACACGTGAACACCTTCTCTGCGAAGGTGTGCTGACACAGTCGCTAAGCACTTGGTTAAAACTGTGGGAGCAGTTGTGACCCCGAACGGCAGAACCTTGAATTGGTAATGCTGACCGTTGATGGTGAACCAGAGATACTTTTTGTGACTTGGGTGAATGGGAATGTGGAAATACGCATCCTTGAGGTCCAGGGTGGCCAGGAAGTCGCCCTGAAGGAGCAGTGGTAGGACTTGTTATAAAGTTAGCATGTGAAAGTGCTCTGAAAGGATGTATTGGTTGAGGGGTCTGAGGTCTAGAATGGGCCTGAGGGACCCGTCCTTTTTTGGAATGAAGAAGTACAGGGAGTAAACCCCTGCACCCCTTTCGTCGGCAGGCACGAGCTCTATGACTCCTTTTTGCAGCATGGAGAGTACTTCTTGCTGCAATAAGAGTGAGTGCTCTGCGGACATAGGACGGCTCCTTGGGGGTATGTTGGGGGGGGGTGGAGGTTAGCTCTAGACAATAGCCGTAACGGATAAGTTGTCTCACCCACCTGTCTGTTGTGATGTTGTTCCAGAGTGGCAGGAACTGCTGGAGTCTCCCCCCGACGGGTGTTAGATGGTCGGGGGGCAGTGACATGAAGTCACTGTTTGTTGGGAGTGGAGGACCTGGCGTTGTTATTGCCGCGGCCCCTCCCTTTGGCATTGTTTCCAAGGTAACCACCTCTGGTGTTTTTATTGTAGGTAGATTGCGTGTTGCCCCTGGCGTACTGCGAATGCTGTTGAGCCTGTCCTCTTGTTGCTCCCCTGTTACCGGAGCGACGAAAGGAATTGCCCCGAAACTGCTGTGACTGGAGAGCCCCCATGGATTTCGCGGTCTCAGTGTCTTTCTTCATCTTCTCAAGTGTAGTGTCAACTTCGGGGCCAAACAAGAAGTCCGGATTAACCGGCTGATTGAGGAGAGTTGTTTGGACCTCGGCTTTAAACCCTGAGATGCGCAGCCAGGCATGGCGGCGAAGCATTACGCTAGTATTGACTGCCCTCGCTGCAGTGTCTGCTACATCCAGTGCGCATTTGATGGACGCATTGGAGACTTGTTTACCCTCTTGAATAACCATCTCAGCTGCCTCTCTGTACATGTCAGGCATGTGCTGCATCAATTGTTCTAGGGTGTCGTAGTGCGCCCTGTCGTACCTAGCCAACAGGGCTTGTGTATTGGCTATTTTCCAAATGTTAGTGGCTTGCGCCGCCACATGCTTCCCAGATGCCTCAAAGACCTTTGACTCTTTGTCCGGAGGGGGAGCGTCACCAGTGGATTGAGAATTAGCTCTTTTGCGCGCATTAGCAACCACCAGGGAGTCCAATGGGAGCTGGCCTTTGATGTAGGTTGGGTCCACTGGAGCAGGCCTATATTTCTTGTCGATCCGGGGATTGATAACCCTGGCTTTAGTAGGCTCCTTGAAAATGGCAGGGGCATGCTTGAGGACTCCTTTAAGCATAGGCAAAGTCTTGGTGGTACGTTCAGAAGTGGAGAAGGTATCAAACAAGAAGTCCTCTTCCACTGGCTCAGCATGCATCTCGACGTCATGGTTGAGGGCAGCACGCTCCAGCAAGGCATTGAACGCAGTAGTGTCCTCAGTTGGTGATGGTTTCACGACGTAGGACTGAGAGTCTGGAGCGGTGTGGGGGTCATCAGGGTCATCGCCTTGATCTCCTGCTCCAGACCATTGATTTGAGACCTCCACATCAGTGTCAGCATCATAGGAGAAGCCCATCTGACTAAAGTCCGCATTAATGTCCTCCTCACTCTGTGTAGGAGAGTGAACATTATGGTGTGAGTAGTCCTGAATAGGTTCCACAAGGACCGGAGAGGTGGTTGAGACCCTCTTCTGTTTGAGGGGAATTTTGTAACCCTCCAAGGGATGGTCAGGCGCGAGCTTCCGTTTGAGGACGGTGAGCTTGCCCGACTCCGAGTCAATAAACATCTTAGCCTGGTCGTCATAAGAAGGCTCTTGATAGACGAGCCGTGCCTGGGAGGACACTGCCTGTGTGGACACCTGGAGTTGCTTTGGACGGGCTGTAGTAGGAAGGCCAAACTTAAGCGGCGTCGAGGCCGCATGCTTCGATCCCGAAGCGCTTGTTCCGGTTTTCTTCGACGCCTGTATAGGCCTCTCACTTGACCGCGTCGAATTGAGCTCCCGGCGCGGTGCGCCTCCATCCTTGAGCGTCGACGACAAAGTCGGGGCGGCCTTGGCAGTGGCTTCGACCCTTCTAGCCAGCCCAGCCTCGAGACCCGAGAGGGGCGGCTGCAAGTCCTTTCTTTGCGTAGGTTCCTTGCCCTTCCCGCCATCTTTTGCTGATGACGCGGGTGCCGAGGCCGTCGAGGCGACGCTTTTGGTGGCTGTGCCCTGCTTCGAAGTCCCAGCTTTGGCGCCGACAGGAATCTTCGGCGCCGAAGGAGCGTCGACAGCCTTCGAGGAGGTCTTCGACGTCGAACCGACCACCATCTTGAGCAGTTTCGGTTTCGATTTCGGCTCAGTCTGTTTCGGTTTCGATTTTGCAGAATCGACCGATGGCTCCTTCGAAAGGGTCTTAGCCTGGCTATGACGCGGGGCTGTAGACTGAGAGGATGGATCTTGGCTAAGGCCTTTCGGCGATGCCTCGACCGGAGCCGGAGTGGGCTGATTGGGCGGACTCGGTTCTCCACCGGAGTCGTCGTCAACGGCCGCGAGGGCCTGATCGTCGTCCCCTACCTCGACGACGTCCTGGTCGTGGGCGCCGTCCTCATCTGGGTCGTCCACCTCGAAATTGGAGTCGTGTTCCGACGCCGGTTCCGACATCTCCTCGGGAGCGTCGTCTTCAACCTCTTCATCGTCTTGGAAGAGTTCATCGTCCCCGGCATCGAAGATGTTTTCAGGTGCTGGTGTTGACCGCTGGGCCGACTGCCTCGCCGCGCGTCGAAGTTTTATAGTTTTCTTCGAGCAGAACCTTGAGCAGGCGAAACATTTGGACTCGTCGTGGTCGGGGGACAAACAGGTATTGCACACAGGGTGTACATCCAAGTTCGAATATTTCGAATTACAAACGGGGCACCACTTAAACGGCGTCCTTTCCATCGTCGATGTAGTCGGGGCCTGTGTAGTCGAAAGAATCTTCTTTCGACGCCGATTGAAGAACCGAAAGGGCCAGGCACCGAACGATACAATACCGACGCGAAGAAGGCCTTTTGACCTTAGAAATAGAAAGAGTAAAAGTTATTTAACTGGAGTTAAGATTAGACATCCGAACCCAATGGCGGAAAAAAACAATCTGGGGATGGAGAGGATGCCCATGCGCACTGTAGTCCAGGGGAGGAACCACCTATCTCGTGATACCTCGAAGACTCTTCCAGGACAACAATGTGCAATCATCCGGACCAAACACTAGGCGGCGATCTATGCACAGATATGAATTCAGCAGCCCTTATGCCTCGAACATTACGTTTTAGTATTTGGTATGATTTTTGAGGAATATTTCTAGTTTTCAAAAATTGACAGTCAATTGTTTCCTATGGAAGAAAATTCAAGTTACTGGTAAGTACAGTTAGGATTTGTTTTGCGGTTCAGTACTGGGCTACAAGGTACAGTACTGGCTTCTCTCCTGGTCACAGGTGAGTATTTCGGAATTCGTTACTCGGCTGATTTTGGATGAATATTTTAAAGTTTCAAAAATTGACACTTAGAAGAAATTTCAGTGAAAACCAGTCAATGTTAGCCTATGGAAGGAAAGTGAGTTATCTGCTTTCAGGTGAGTACTCGACTGGTGGAGTTAAGGTTCTGGGCATAGACTCAGGGGTCTCCCATGGTCAGAAAGGTACAGTTGTTACACCCTCAGCGGCACAGGGGCAGCCGGGTGCAGAGAGAGTAGGCCCAATGCAATACAATAGAGGGTAGGGGGCCTTTGGTTGGTGTCTGCAAGCAGGCAGGCCACGTGGCTGTGGGAGCTGAGCTCCTGGTTACTTACTCAGGGCAAGTGGGGAAGTATAGAAGGGTAGTAGTTGCACTTTCAGCGGCACTCAGGCCGCTGGGCGCAGGGTGCTTTTGAGCTGTCGGGTGCTCAATGTTATCCAATGGGAAAGTTAAAAAGTGAATAAAGGCTGCAGGCTCGGGGACGGAGATTCACCAGGTGCGACCACCACTTCGAGAGGTAAGTTAGGATTTTGGATAAGAAGTAGGTACCCCAAAGGAGGGCACAGCGGGCCGTGGGGTGCCGTGTGCAGGGGTGTCTTTTGGTGTTGGGAAATCTTACCCTCGGCTGGTCGCGGTTGGAGGGGCCCTTGGATCTGAGGCTGCAGGAGTCGTCTGGGTCGTCGAGGAGGGTCTTTGGGCACCGGACTTCGGGACCCAGTCACCGGGGGGACGTCCTCGTAGTCTTGGATCACTCAGGCACAGGCCGGGCTTGGCGTGTGCAGAGCGGGCTGGATTTGCGGTTCCTGGCTGGCACCAGGGGTATTGCTGTTGGAGCAAAACCACTGCTCATGGGAGTCCCAGTCTTTTGGAAAGTTCAAGGCAGGCAGGTCCTCCGGGGTTGTCGAGGTTGCTGTCCGCTGGAGACGCCGGAGTTTCGCAGGAGCAAGTTCAAGGATCAACATGCCTGTAGAGTTCTAGGGCCAAGTTAGTGGGTGTCGTCTTTTTGTTAGCAGCTGCACGGCAGGTCTTCGTGTTTCTTGGTCTTCTTGATGTTGCAAATCGGGATACGAGTAAGGAAGGTTCGGGGTGCCCCTAAATACTAAATTTAGGGACGTTACAGGTAGGGCGAGGACAGGGACCAATGGGTCCCTGCCCTGGGGTGAGTACACCCCCTAGCCTGCTCCTCCCCTGTGGGAGGGGGGCAGGAGCCTAGCTGTGATTGGGCAGGGCTCCCCATCTTCCGGAGTCGTGCTTCACCTCGCCTCTCCCACCTGAAGAGTGGGATTGGCATAGGCTGGCACACCCTCTTTCCCCACTTAGGGTTTCCCGCTGTTGTTCTCGACAGAGTGGGGGGTCTGAACCGGTGTGGGCCACTTGCTGGGTACAGCAAATGATCTGGAGAAGCTCACAAGGGTGGTATGCGGTTGAAGCTTCCTCAGCCCCTCCTGTGGGAGGAGGCCTGGCACCTCGTCCCAGGATGTGCATTGTTTCAGGCCCCTGAGAGCGGCAGGCTCTCGACCCAGGTGTCCAGAAACATGTCTGGTGGGGCAGCTTCAGCAGCCACACAGTCAGGACGTGGATTGTAGATTAGGTTTCATGGGGCATCTCTAAGATGCCCTCTGTAGTGCATTTTACATTAAATCCCATACTGGCATCAGTGTGGGTTTAATGTGCTGAGAAGTTTGATATCAAACTTGTCAGTCTTGAGTGCTGTGGAGTTCGTAATGACAACCTCCCAGCACCATATACTCTTAATGGCATCACTGCACTTACAGTGCCCAGGAATGGCCCTGGGTACTGTAGGGGCACAGGGCTCATGCACCTGTGCCCACACCACTGGCATGGGGCACCCAGCTAGAGGGGGGACTGATGTATGCCAGGGCAGTGGGTTTTGTGGGTAAAGGAATGTGTGCCATGTTGACTCTTTGTTTTTTCTGTACTTACAGACACCCAGCTTTGGTTAGTTCTGTACTCAGACAATCAGCCTGCAAAGGCAGTGTGTGGGTGTCAGGGTACAGGCCCCCTAAGGGTGGCACAATAAGTGCTGCAGCCTTTAGGGGTCTTCTCTGGTCACCATGCCCTTACTAGGGGCTGACAGGTGGGCAGAGATGCCAATTGGGTTTTAGTTTCAACACAGTTTTTAGGGAAGGAAAACAGGCCCTGGGCACCTGGTTGGCAGGAGCCCAGGGCACACTCAGTCAAAGCACATCAGCAGTTCAGCAAACAATGGGGGCATACCAATGCAAGAAAGATGGCACTTTCTCACAATTGTAAAAATGTAAATCAAGCAGCCTTTTGTTGTATGTCTTACAACTGCATTCATTCCGGTGTTTTGTTATTTGTACAAATACACTCAACTAAATTCAATTAGCATTTAAACACTGCAAGCATTAGGTATAACGCTCTATGTATGCATGACAAACCACTTCACTGTCAAGCAGGAACAACTTGAATGGGTTCTTCCTATGCGTTTTGTAACCAACATTTTTCTTCTCTTCGGTTTTTACTCAATTACATACATTGTTAAAAGTTGGGAATTTATCATCGCAAATGTTCTGGTTAGACCTGGCATCATTGGCGTGGGTTTCCCCTGTATTTTTGCCTTTACTTCCGGTGTTTTCGCTGTGTGTTGGACTTTGTTTTTGCTTGTCTAGATTCTTTGCTGTTATAAAACAGGGGTTGACCCAATTTAGTCCAAGGACCTGGGTATTCAGTAGTACAGACAACAATTGGTCCTCGACATAATTTTTACCATTGAAAAGGATCCTAACATTTTGTCAATTTGATTCATTCCACAACAAGACTGAATCTGTAGTCTTAATTACACTAGTGATACTAGCCCACATCAACAAAAAATCACACATTGGGTGCCAATAAGCCAATAAAACCAAGAAAAAGTCCCCTTCCTGACAATCCTGTTGCAAATCGGTGCAAATTAAGGACTAAGGAAGTGTACATAGAATTAGGCTAGTAAAAAAGAAGTATTTTTTACAAGCATTACCTAGGACAGGCTCATGTTTCTTTGTATATGAATGACCTACACTAACTAACTTTCTGATCCTCTTGATCATTCACTTGAGCACTTACTTTATCTCTTTCTCTGTGCACGTTTTCTCTCTTTTTAAAAAAAAAGTGTATTTTGACTTATGATTTATGTAAATATATGTACATAGATTTATTGATTTTCAATTGTTGTTATATTGTATATTAAATTGACTGTCCTGATTGGACTTTTTCTTGGTTTTATTGGCTTATTGGCACCCAATGTGTGATTTTTTGTCGAGGACCAATTGTTGTCTGTCTAGATTCTTTGGGCACTTTGCCACTGCTGTTCAGTGCCAAAGTGCAAGTGATCCCTTTGTCAATTATTATAATGGTTTGGTAAGTCCCCGATTGGCATATTTGATTTACTAGTCAGTCCCTAGTACAGTGCACTGTGTGTGCCCATGGCCTGTAAATCAAATGCTGCTAGTAGGCCTGTAGCACAGATCTTGCACTGTTGATTAACCTCTTGGCTGCTATGGCTTTTCCCCTCCTGTGCTGACTATTTATGATCCCCATTGATCATGACGAGCTCAGCTCGTCATCAGCACAGCTCAACCGTGCCTCATGACGAGCTGAGCTCGTCATGAGCATGGAAGGGGTTAAGCGTGTAACGACCATTCAGCTACAAATGCTTTAGACCCCTCCCCCAGCTCCCTCTCCGTGAGGTGCATGAAATAGCCTGGCCGGCGCTGCACTGGCCACACTTAAGCAAGTGGCCGTTCAACACAATCATCTACCTTTTCTTTTCATGTTTGTTTTTTACTGCGCAGGAGCTGCTTCCCTTTGTGTGTCCCATCAACTAATAGCTTCTTTTACATAACAGCGAGGGATCCATGGGTGTGACAGTAGCCCTGCCCAAAGAGCAATGCATAGCAGGGAACGCTGGAGCACTCCAGAAATGACCTCCCGTGACAACTGGCAATGGATCTGGCTGGGTGAGAAACGAGATGATGAACATAGAAGGAAGGGGGGGGATGTAAAAAGGATAGGTGACAGCTGTAGTTAGGATTGGCACTTTTGTTTCAGTTAAAAGTAGCAGATATTTGTTCAGTTCTGAAATTGGGCTTTAAAATGCATTTTAGCACAAATTAGTGCAGTGTTGAAAATCTGCTGTATTTCTTATTAACTTTCATTTTAGTTTATAAATCTATATATGTATGTATGCGGAAATACTTTTGAAGTGATTGAATGTTTTATGCTTTTATTTACTGTTATAAATCATATTATGTATCATCATGTCGTGCCCTAAGCACCGCCCCTAGCCCCGCCCACTTGACACACCTCTAGCTCTTTTTAATGAGTACCTGCACCTATTTTATCCCATATATAAAGCACTGGCCCTGGAAACATGTGGTTGCTATCCACTCAAGTATTTCTGCCACTAAGATACCCTGGAAAAAACAGAATCATAGAATTTAGCTAGAAAATTAAAAGGATTCCCTAAAAACGCTGGAGAACACAAGGTGTGAATTCATCACACTTGCTGCTAGAACTGAATATCTTACAAATCAGTAAATAGCAACTCAAACAATCTAATGTTATTTCTAACCTTATTTGGTAAAAAGGGCGAATTAGAATTTAATTCTAAAAGTGTGTTTAATTGATCACAAAATTATTCACTAGTTTCCTAAAGCAATGGATCAAAAATATTTTGGAAAAAAGCAGAAGAAATGAAAAACTTAAAGAGTCTGGGTGAAGGAGACGATAGAAACCTACAACTGATAAGGGCAGACCACAATTCTTGAAGCAATGTTAATTTCGATGCTAACTTCACGAACAAGACCTAAATAGGTTTTCACGCTGTGTTCGTCTGGTAAGCTTTGGAGTGAGTAGCTTAATTTATTATTCCTTTTTCCCAAAAGCACTCTTCCGCGGTATACTGTGGGAAGTAATGCTATTTAGTTTACAACGGATACAGCAAATAAGTTACAAGGGATAACTGCTCGCCACTTACAAACACAGGTGTATCCATCCGCAGCAAACTCATAGCCAGCTTCACATTGGCACCTAAAGCTCCCCGGGAGGTTGAGGCACTGGGAATGGGCGCCACATCTGTTGAAGCCTGTTGCACATTCGTCGATATCTAAATGAAATGAACAGAAGCGGTTACATGGATTCTTCGAAATAGTGTTCGTGCTTATTTGGATGTGTCGATCCTATGAGCAGTATACGGTATACAGTATACAATCCAACTAGTTACAAGCACCATCATAAACATGTTTGCAAAGAATACAATTGAAATCTGGTAAGAAGATTGCAAGAAAGATCGAAGGTGATGCTAGTCACACAAATGCATCCGGCAAAGCAGTGCACGTGAAAAGAAAAAGGTTTCTTTTCCTCAGAGCTGGCATTCCTCAGATAGCGCCCTGTGCAAAACACAATGTGGCTCCCCCGTCCCCTCGTCATCTTTAATTGTCATCCTGTGTGAGAAATAGGAGGGGGACGGGGAAGGCGAGGGTTGAAAGAACAAGGAGAAAAGCATACTTCATAAACCTAGTTAACATACTTTTCTTTTGAACCAGGCTGGTGGGAGGCTGCAGCAGGCTGTGTCGGTGCCCATCTGAAGGTTGGCGCCCCGGACGCCGGCCCAGCTCACCAAGGCTGAAGCCCGGCTCCAGGGGCGGTGGGGGACATTTGAAAGTGGTGGGCGCAAAGTGATTTGCATACAGCACCCCAGGAAATTTTGAAAAAAAAGAAGAAAAATCGTGCATTTTCAAGCAAATTTGAGAAAGCAGGAAGGTTAATAAAGCAATTGTGAAAGTGCAGTTATTACATTAATAAATGGCATAACATAGGTAGCTGCTTATTCAGTATAACCACAGAGCTTCATACATTCCGTCCTATTATGCTCAGGTGCTGAATTCAGACTATAAGACTTTCATGGAAATCTCAGCTCTAAGAGTAGAAGAAGTTGCACAGCAGTTCTAGGGTAATCCAACAAAGACTGTGTGAAAACATCATAATGCTCCAATTCTTTCCTTGCAGTTTGCATGCAGCTCTTAGATGACTGTTAATAGCTCGCTGTTGTTGTGTGTTAGGATTTTAACATACAAACTGCAAGTAACAAAAGCAGTGACTCACCACTAACCTATTTACATCATATGCATTTAGTGATCTGCATCAGGTAAATGTTCTTTGCAGCAGGCACATTAACCTCCTGCGCTGCCACCTGCTGCTATTTCGCTACTGGGACCACAACTTGTAACTTGTAAGCAGTCAAAGGTTAAACAGCCCAGTAGGTGACAGGAAAAGATTTAGCCAGATTGCTTTATTTTTCCCTCAGAGTTTTATATAGAGCTAACAGCTAGGCCTCTTACTATGAAGAGTATTGTAAAGGGTGGGAATAGGCCCAGATTTCATACCTTAGCACTAGTGGGCTATCAAACCCTGGTATCCAGAATATTGTTAGAAGTGGTGCCCTTCTCCGTCATTACACACGCAATGGGGCACCAGCCAGAGATGTCCCTTCTCGAATACTGCTGATTATTCAACCCACATAGTGTGTGCACGTCCAACGATCTGAATAGCACACGATTTGAAGTAAGCACATTATCAGTGGAGAGAGAAAGCAAACAAAAACAAATGAGTGGGGGCCACGAAATGGAGAAAGTGGATTGGGGTTACATATGAGAGAGTATTAAAAGAGAAGGAAGGGGGGGGGGGGGAGTAGAAAAGCAAGAAAAGGACAAAAGTGAGAAAGCGTTAAGGAGGAGGAAAGGGAAAAGATGCACAATTAAGGGAAATGTGATAAAGTGGAAGCAAGTAGTAAACAAAAATATGCAAAGAGGCAAAATGTCATACAGAATAAACAGATTAGAGAAAGGTCGACAACCTGGGAGGGAAGGAATAATTCCGTTGCCACATGACTGCAGCAAAAATAACGAGGGGCTTCAGATACTAAAAACCTTCGCAATTAAAGGACTTTGTCAATATGCCTGGGATTCCAGTCCGGCTTTTGCGGGTGGCCGGGAGTGAGAGCTGTGCAGTGCTGTTCGGAGAAAACAAGACAAGCTGTGTGGTGTTGCGGACCAGCGGAGGCCTGAAAGAGGCTTGAAAGATCGGGACCCGCGACCGGGAATCACGTTAACTACCCGGGGGAGCAGCCAGCAGGGAGCCATCAGAGCGGAGCGGGGCAGCGGGGGCCAAGAGGCCGGGAAGCCATGAACCGCGTCTACATATTTCTTTAACCCGCGTGCCCTACCGCAGCCCGGCTGTATAACGCCATCCAGGAGGTGAGCTAACGAGCGGTTGCAGTGGAGGACGGGCGAACCGGCAGAAGTGGTTGCTGAGTAAATCGGTAGAAGCAGTAGAGGTGGCAAGAGGCGGGGAAGGCATTTTTTGAACTTGAACTGCATTGTGAACGGAGCAGTTAGCGGAACGGCGGGAGCCAGGTGAAAGCTTTCCGCAACCCGCAAAGTGTATACCGCCGATAATAATAAACACAGGGACTCACGACAAAGCAGCAGCAGGCCAGAAGAAATTGGACAATGTCTCCTTAGTCTGGCTGCTTGTGTCCATGAGCACCGGTGAGAGTTGCAGTCAGCACGATTTAAGGTGCTGCATAAAAAAAGGTTTTTGATTGTTGACTCCAACTGCTGTTGTTTCCTTGATTGACTGACGGAACGCACCTACCCGATGTGCCGCTCCGGTAGGGAGCTGTGGGCGGTGGAGGAGCAGGGCGCGACGGTGCCGGAGATCTGCAGCGTGCAGGTGTGAGTAGGTGCGAGCGCTGACTGAGTTGACTGAGCGCTGTGATAACAGCACCCCACTTGCCTCTGCCTACACCATTGTGAGCCTGTGCCTGTGTGCAATTTCACGAAATTGGTAAGGAGGAAGAAAGGGGCAAGTTTCAAGGACCAAGGTGATACAGAGTGCTATAAAACTTTACTGGCTGCTGGCAGGTGTGAGGTGTGCACTAAGCAGTTATAACAACACCGCCATTAACCCAGGTAAAACCAAGCTGCAGAGGGCAGGGGGTTTTTCGGCTGCACCAAGAGGCTGCTACAACGGGCCGGCTCCAGGATCAGACGGCAAATCAGATTGCGGACCACGCATCACAACCAAACCACACCTGAATAGGTAGGGGGTGCAGTGTTTGGGGCTCGTGTGTTCGTGGTTATTGGGGTGGTTATTGGTTGGTTACTGGGTTGGTGGGACAAGGCGGAGAACTACCATACCCATAGCCGTTACGACAGCTCACGATTAGACTGGGACTTTGGACAACATACCCCTCAGGTTCTGGGAGTCTTGTACATCTCAATCTGCCTTCACTGAATTGCTGCCCCTGACGGCAGATGCTCCCTTGCTCTGATTAATCTGATTGTGTGGAATTTCACGCGGCACAGCACCAGAGTTTCAGAGGGAGTAGACAGGCTTGGGAGAGCACGAGGTGTGGGTGGATAGAGAGTTTTTGACATCCTCAGACATCTTCAGACTTGTGACACTTGTGTGATAGAGGGGAGCCGTAGGACTGGGCTGGGGTGCTGGGGTGCCTCAATTAACCAATTAACCAAGTAGCAGACACAAGGAGCAAATTAAAGCAAATTAAAGCTACAACTAAAGCCCAACTAAAGCACAGTCAGCGACATGAGATCAGGAAAAGTAAGGACTGTGGGAACAGCAACAAAACGCACAAAAAAATTGCAGCAATCTTCTATAGCAAAAAAAGCAAAGACAAATGCACCAGGTCAGACCCACTCTCTCTTATCCCCAATCGCGCGCATGTTCGAGAAATCTGGTAAAATACCAGACAAATTCCAATTTTTGAAGGATCCTGTAGGAGGTATGATGTCAATGAGAATGGAGACAAATAAGGATAAACTACAAACTCCCATGAAACCTATTAATACTAAAACCGAAACCCTAAATCTGTCTCAAAACAACAAACAAGTGACAGATTTGGATCAAATAGAGCAAATCTGGAATGAAAAAGATCCAGTTGATTTAGACATACCAACTGGAGACCAACAGCCGTGGATAAATCAGGAAGAACCCTCAAAAGAGATGCAAAATTGTTATATAACAATGATGAAAGATAGTAACACGTTTGTAACGTCTAACTTGGATGTCACTACCACAAACAAGTTATTGTCGCAATCTGTGGAAACTACTCAACAAGACTGCCAAGATAGGACTGAGCAAGCAGTCCAAAGGATCCCCTTTGAAGTGAAAGTTGAGATCAATAAAAAGTTGGGAACTACCACTGAGGGAACTGAAATATACACTAACCATCATCGGGAACTCCAAAACAGCCCTCATACTAACAACACACCCAAGGAACGAACAAATGATACTAGGACCATAGGGGAAAAGTCGAAAGGACCTCAAGGAACTAATAACCCAGCTTCAAACATGATTGACAAAGCTGGCCTTATTGCCAATACCAGGGAGGAACCTATAGACTCCGAGGTAGCTGAGCAAACTAAGTGTGAAACTGCCCAAACAATAGAAATAGGAGAAAAGCAACACAATGCAGTGAAACCCTTGGATATCTTCTACCAAACATCAACCCTTACCTTAGAAGCTCTTCACTATCAATCAAATAAAATGGACATACAAATTGACCTTTTGAAAATGATGGCAAACAATGTGGCGGGAATTGATAACAAATTGGCCCAATTAAACGATCTGATAATCAGAGCACAAAGAGAAAATGAAAAAACAACCTCTGACTGCATTTATGTACCTATCATGGATAAGCTATCAGCCCTACCTGCAGTACTAACAACCATAATAGAAGACGCTAAAAGGAACATCGAACACAGTAAAGAAAATTCTAAAACAAACATGGCTAGCATGAAGGGAATGGAAAAAATTACACCTGGGGTTGGTATGGATAACCGTAAACTTTAAGAACCACAACAGCTAATAAGACAACCTGGAGGTATAGTTAGTCTACCAATCTCCCAGGCAAAAGATCCATTGGAAAAAGAAACATTGTGTGAAACTACATGTAAAGTCTCCAAAAATGACCAAAATCATAGCAACACTGAGTCAGATGGTTTCTCTACGATGTCAAAACGTCAAAAGAAAAAACTTCGTAAAGCAAGAAAAAATGAGAAAACGAGGCTGAATATCACAAGTAACATAGACGAGGATCACACACTATCTACCTCAGGACCTAAAAAGAATGATAAAAGCAACTTCTTCCCTATTTTCGGAAAAAAACCAATAAATGATCAAATTCTAATAAAATCTGAAAAAATAAATGAATCACAAATTCCGGTATGGGGAGAAAACAGAGTTTTGGAAGTGCAAGTAATAAATAGTACGGCAGAGAGTCTAAAAATAGTACATAACCGAGATGAAAACCAAAATAAAGAAGAAAGAGAGTTAATTACTTACAATTCCGACAAAACGAATGGAACAATCTCTAGCAAAGCGACAGAAACTATGATTCCCCACCTCAATGATGGCACGAAGGAAGATACAAAAAAAGACACCGTCCTTATAGTGCGGAGGGTAGAAAGCATCCCTGAAATAACACCTGAACGACACCATTTGCAGATTAAAAGTAGGGATGGAAATAAAACAATCAGCTACATTACTAAACAAACTGAGAAAAACGAGGTGGCAAATAAACACAGTCCTAATATTACTGAGAAACTTAAGTTCACACCAGAATTTCGCTCTAGAGGTAGACACGACATACTTAATTGAGGGAATTTACTTCGACTTTTTAAATTCATACCCTCATTGAACAACATTGTAAGTAATGATATTATATCTGTACAATTTATGGAGGACGACCAGAGCAGCCAGACTCCAACTTTAATCTCACTTACATCATTATCCATCGTAGAACAGATAATGAAGGAGCAAAAGACATTCAAAACCTGGGGTATAACTCTCACCAAACAAATCCCAGAGGTTTACCCTACCCCTTTTATAGAAGCTGATACACCACTGAAACAAAAAATGGTAGGGTCAAAGATTGTATCAGTCTTAAAAAATGCTCTTGGTAGATCACCAGTAAAAAATGTATGTCCCACTTCGCAAAACGCGGTAGAAAGAAATCTAGAAATAAACGAAAAATGGAGGGAGATTTTAATTTCCATATGGACGACCACAATGACCAGGATGCCATCAAACTGCTAGATATCGCATCCACCTTAGGCCTTTCCCCCTATCTCTCTGGTCCGACCCACGACAAAGGCCACACACTTGATCAGGTTTTTTCCACCACACCTATCATGGCTGTAACACTTCTGCCAGTCGTTTGGTCTGATCATTTTCTTGCCCATTTTGAAATACCAGCTACTGTGGCTTCTCCGGCCAGCGCTACGAGACAGCAGGGCAGCAGCTATAGGGCACTCCATCGGGTGACCCCAGATATGCTCACGCAAGCTCTGGTAGATCACCCTGTGTCCTGTACGGGCGACCTGGAGAAAGATCTGGAGAGCCTGCAATCCTGGCTTCTTGCCAGACTAAATGAGCTCGCTCCTTTACAGCCACCCAGGTCCGCTGCCCTGCGGGTCTCTGCCCCCTGGTTTACGGAGGAATTAGCCCACGCCCGTAGGCAATGCAAAGTTGCTGAGCGGGCTTGGAGAGCCCAGTACGAGCCTGAGACTAAACAACGTTATAGAATCATGATGAAGTCATACCATGATCTAGTCCTTCAGAGCAAGAAATGTTATTTCGCCAAAAGGATTGACGACGCAGCTAACTCCTGTAAGGAGATTTTTTCAATTGTGCGTGAATTCACTAGCCCCCGGTCCATCTCTACTCAGGGTGCTCCAGTGGAGACCTGGGCTAATACTATTGCCAACTTCTTTACCACCAAAATTAGGCTAATCCAGGTTTCTTTCCCATTGAGAGCTCCAGATGATGTGTCTGCAGTGCCGACTGAGACAGCCTCTCTGTCTCCCCCAGGCCCAGCTTTGCTAGACTTTCCTCCCCTTTCGGCTGCTACATCTTTAGCCTTGATGAGGAACCTCAAATCGGGTTCACCGTTAGATCCGTGCCCAGCAAAATTTCTAGCAAAAATGGCAGACGTCATCAACCCCATAGCTAATCCCATCCTTAATCTATCCCTGAGTCAGGGCTTTCTGCCCCAGGCCTGGAAGCAAGCCATGGTCATCCCCCTGATCAAGAAGCCCAATCTTGACCCAGAGGCACCTTCTAATTATAGGCCAATTTCGCTCCTTCCAGCACTGACTAAGATCCTGGAGAAACACGTGCACAGCGTGCTTTCTAACTTCCTGGAGTCTAATGAATTACTTCATGAATCCCAATCGGGCTTTCGCTCCAACTTAAGCACCGAGACGGCGCTCCTGGAAGTCTCGGAGATCGTTAAAGAGGTGCTGGACACGGGAGGCAGGGTGATGTTAGTCATGCTAGACCTGTCGGCGGCGTTTGACACCGTCCCCCATGAGGATCTCCTCACTAGGCTTCATGACATCGGGCTAGGGGGGACGGTGCTCAACTGGTTTCGCTCCTTTCTGGCCAACCGCCGCCAGACGGTCTGGGTCCCACCCGGATCCGCCGAGATGCCGCCATTGGGAGTCGGAGTGCCTCAGGGCTCTGTATTGAGCCCCACTCTATTTAACATCCTTATGACCCCTCTGGCGACATTGGCGGAGTCCTACGGGGCCCGGATCGTCTCTTATGCTGACGACAACCAGCTCCTTTTCACCTGTCGTAAGAGCGAAGAGTTCGATGGAGAAAGGATCCGCGAGTGCCTTGGGACTGTTTTTAGCTGGTTTTCACACAACAGCCTTAAGTGCAACTCGGACAAATCCGAAGTACTATTCTTCGGATGCCCATCGGAACCAGACTGGCAGGGATGGTGGCCTGCTGACATGTTCCCTCCCACTCAGTCCTCTAAGTGGGCTAAGAACCTGGGAGTTAAAATTGACAACGAGCTCTCGCTCAAATCCCAGGTTTCTACTCTCACGGGAACATGTTTTGGGATTCTCAGAATGCTGCGCAAGTTCTTTCCCCTTCTCTCGGAGCAACATCGGAGGATCACTGTTCAGGCACTCATAGGGTCCAGATTGGACTATGCAAATGTCCTATATCTGGGCCTGCCTGAATACCTCCTCCAGCGTCTGCAGGTCACCCAGAACGCTGCTGCGCGTGCAATTTTCGGCCTGCACCACCGCACTAGTGCCTCCAATCTTCTTGTATCCCTTCACTGGCTTCCGGTGCGGAAGAGGATACTGTTCAAGGCCATGACTCTTGCCCATAAGGCCTTGCATGGCAATGGTGCCAAATATCTTCAGAGGAGGCTGGACTTCTATCGACCTGCACGATCCCTCAGGTCAGAAGCTCTGGCTTTGGCTCGGGTGCCACGCATCAAAAGGGCTCGGCTAGGCGGCCGGTCCTTTAGTTTCCTTGCTCCTCAGCTATGGAATTCTCTACCGGTGTCCTTGCGAAACACCGCAAACCTGCTTGTCTTCAGGAAAGACTTAAAAACCTGGCTGTTTGCTGGATAATTTGTCCCCTCTTCTAGGCCCCTGCTCTTTCACTTTTATGTTTTCCAGCTCTCTTCTTTGGTCTGGAGCTCAAAGCGCCGGGACACTCCTTTGGAGTAGCCGTTGCGCTATAAAAGTCCCATTTTAACATAACATAACATAACATAACATAACATCAACACGGCACTCCATAGTAATCAGACACAATGAAATGGTAGTCCATTACAAACAGGAGCTAATGGCAAAAATAAAGAAACAATAAGACTATGTTCATGGAACATTAATGGTTTGAGGGGGAAAATTCACAAGGCACATATAGACTCTATAGTGGGGAATCCCGACATCGTAGTGTTGCAGGAGACATGGGAACTTAATCCATTTATGCTACACGGTTATGCTGGCTACTATGAAAATGCAAAAAAGGAACAAAGGTTCGGGCGAGCCAGTGGGGGGCAGGCAATATTCATATCCAATGCGTTGCACATAGACCACGAGCAAGTGGAGATAGGTGACTCGAACATTCTTATGGTCAAACTTAGTTACAAAATAAACAACCAAAACCCTAGAATACTATATTTGACTACTGTTTACATACTGCCCACTAACAAGAGTAGGGAGACAATATGTGGAACCCTGAACAATGTTCTAATTGATAGAATGCTCGAGGATCCGATAGCAGATTTTCTGATTACCGGGGATTTCAACCTCAATCTTATGTCATCACATCTAAGAGATGAAACTACGTAACTTCAAAACCACCAATGGTTAATACCTGACCAAGATCTAGGGACTGATAATAACTGCAACAAAAATAAAACAGGACAGAAATTCGTAAAGGATATGGAAGCAATGGGTCTTATAATACTAAATGGTAGGGTAAAAACGGATGTTCCACCAAGATATAGTTACTTCGGGCATAATGCAAAATCTAGGATTGATTACACCATGACAACAATATATATGTTCCATAACATCACCTCATACCAACTAATGAAAGTAAACGAAAGTGATCATGCTGATAGAGTTCACTTTGACACCCTAATTACTTATTGCTGATGTATGAGTTAGCATCATATGGCTAACTGATGACGTTCGTATATGCACTTATGCTGAATTATTCCACTGCTCCTTACGTATATTCAAATGTATGTGTGACCACATTAGTTTCTTAGCTTAGCCTGTGTGCCACCATTTTGTGTAACCCTCTGTGCCTACGGACCCTGCTCGCTCATATGCCCCTCCCGCAGGAATACAGAAATGTACTAAGACAGCAGTTTTCATTTCTTAGCTTGCTGTGGCCGAAACTAACAAGTCTCTTTATCAGTAATGTTCTCATGCCCAGAGACGCCGAAGCCTAGCTCCATGGCCTTGAGTAGAGATAATAATGTATCCCTCGCAGGTGCAGATGCCTGCTCTATGAGAGCATTGTTTCATGGTCTGGGGCTCGGTAACTTTCCATAAGGGGCGTACCCCTCGTTACTGTATTGCATTATAATGTATTGCTGTGATGCAGAGAGTCAGTCCTCTCGTTCGCACTCCTAGGAGTGAGGTCGGACAGGGCCCTCTCATATGAGTGTTGTTTGGCCTAATAAAGACTTTTGTTTATTCTTCTCCACTGTCCGGCTGACTTCCTATATAGTGACTATAGGTGAGTGCGGTAAGTCACTCGGGTGGATTTGAGCCACGCTTATCAATGCCCAGCAGTCGATACTAATGGACATTGGCATAACTATGAAAAAGTCTTACCAGATGGTCCAAGGGCATTTTGGTACTATTAATTATAAAAAACTGATCTGGAACATTGGTAACAAAGATGTAATGAATGATCAAGTGGAGAATATCTTGGAAGAATGTCTACAAGATACTGCATCAAAAACAGCAATTGAACAATGGGAAAATCTGATTGAGATGCTAACTAAAACACAAGGGCAAACTAAAACAATAAAGCTTAAATACGGAAATGAACCCCAAAAGGAAAATGAAGCCAATTTAAATCTGCCGCATACAATAAGGACACTGAAGAAAGAACGAAATAGGATTATCAGACTAAGGAAGAAACCGGATGTAAAAGCAGAAAACCCTGGCAACCTAAAGTTATTAAATCAGAATTTGAAAAAATTACTATGGAGTGAGAAAAACAAAGCGAAACAAGCTATTTGGGCAAAAATATTCCACGCCAGAAAACAGAACAATTCAAGAGACTTCTGGTATATTATCAATGGACTTGCTAGACCCAATAAGCAAGTAGTCTCATCACCTTTAACTGAGCAGGATTGGGACAAGTTCCTGAGGAGACATTTAAACCAAGACTCTATTTACACATCTTCACTGGAAATGCAACAGGGGCGTAAACCCGACAATGAGATTGACATTACGGATATGCAATTTCCTATAGAAAAAGAAGAGATAATTAAACTTATAAAACACCAGAAAAACGGTGCCCCGGGACCAAATGGGATTCCGTTTGCCCTCTTGAAATAAAATCCAGAATTTTGGGCAACAATCCTACAGAAACTGTATTTAGAAGTCGTGCAGACAGGAAAGGTACCCAAGTCATGGCGCGGATCCCTAATAACCCCAATCTTTAAAAAAGGAAACTGGGCACTGCCAGAAAACTACAGGCTGATCACACTGCAAGACTCGGATGCCAAGTTATTTGCCAGAATAATACTAACTAAACTAACTGACTGGGTGACGGAAGAAAAAAGAATGCCCTTGAATCAAACAGGATTTATACGAGGATTAGGAACTACCACTAATACATTGGTTCTCGCCCTACTTATGAACAAATCGCTTAGATTAAAACAATCTTTGTATCTTTGTTTTATAGATTTTAAATCTGCTTTTGATTGCGTCAATCGCAAACTACTCTGGAAAAAGTTAGAAAAAATGAGAATTCCAGTTCCCCTACTCAAGCTAATTCGCCTTCTATACTCAGAAACATGGGTGAGGGTGAGGATGGGTGATGGGCACACATTATCCGGCGAGATTCCAGCAAACGAAGGCTTGAAACAGGGCTGCGTTTTAGCCCCTCTTCTTTTTAATTTGTTTCTTGCTGATCTCCCAGGAATATTGGACAAAGAAAACGCACACCCTCCGAAATTAGCTGACAAACGGCTCACAAGCTTGATGTATACGGACGACGTCATACTTATGAGCCACACAAAAGTGGGCCTCCAACGCTTAATGAGAAGGACCTATACCTATTCGAAAGAGAATGGAATGGTTATAAATGAGACCAAAACTAAGATTATGGTAGTTGCCAAAAACGCTAAGATGAAACACAAAAGCAAATGGTTCATGGATAAAATTGAACTTGAACAAGTTGAGGTCTATAAATATCTAGGTGTATTACTCGATGCAAAGGGCAATTACCATCTACAAAAAACTGATGCTCAAAGAAAAGGGAACGCACTAGCTGCTGCATTTAGAACTGTGCAAAAGTCTCTTCCCAGCCTGACCTATGGTCCTCTCCTGAGCATTGTTGGTGCAAAACTCTTACCAACTATTACATATGGCAGTGAAGCACTAATGGGTAAAGACAGTGATACTTTGAACAAAATTATAATCAGAGTATACCGAGTGCTTTTCCATCTCCCAGTGAACTCTTCCCCGGCGCAATTAAGGTTGGAGTTTGGCCTAACAAATCAACAGTTCGCAAGGCAAGGCCATTTTATTAAAGTCTGGAACCAGATAAAAAGTGACCACCAAAATGAGATATCGTTCCTCCTATGGAGAGAATTAAAGAAGGACACTAACTCTAGTGCTGCTCTTTACCTTAGAGATGCAATTAATGAGTTTGGGGTCATGTCTATATGGGAAACAAATATAACTAAGTCATCTTTTAAGAAAATCATTAATAAAACCGCAGACCATCTATCCATTCTAAACGACAAGGCTACCCTTACCAAGAGAAAACATGCATGGACGGTGCTAAATGGCTATAAAAAGAAGGAGATACAACAGTATCTGAAAACACCGTGGACGGGAAAAAAAAAAAGGTGCTCCTAAAAGCGAGATTTGGAATAATGCCAGGGCTATGTCATCTCCCCCCATGGGAATTCCAAGAAACCCAAACGAAATGTAGACTATGTAATATGGGAGAGGAAAATATCCAACATCTTCTGTGTACTTGCCCCGAACTTCTCCAAGAGAGAAAAACATTGCTTAAGGTTCCGCTTAAATCACGCGGCATACGGACATGCAGGCAGGCCGTGATTAAGTGTATGGCCTCAAATGATATTGTTTTAAACGCTTCCTTTGTAAAGTTCTTATTGTTAGTTAAAAGAAAACTCGGAGACGTAATCATCGCAAAATCTTAACTGTTTGTAAGGTCACGAAATGACATTTTATGTGATTTTATCTTGGAATATATGTTTGAATTTTGTTCTTTTTAGCAAATGTTGTAAGATTTTAAATAATCATCACAATAAATTACTTTGTACTTTGTACTTTGAATATGCCCAGAGTAGAAAATGATTTCAGATTCCGTGGGATACTTGATCTAGAGTCCACTAAGGTATGCGGACATCACTGATTTGCCGCAGGTCGTACTGGAATCCAAAGCACGTATTTCAGGCAGTACGAAGTCATACGAAATTTACAATAATAAGGAGACCATGATAAGCTCCAACCTGTCGTCAACAGCAAACGGAGGACGCGGAGGTAGTGTGTGGAGACAACGTTAAACACATGCTTTGGGTTCTTTAATGTTGGCTTTTAATTTCTCAGCCGCAGCCGCTTTTCTTTGCTTTTTTCTCACTACTGAAGTGTGCCAGAAGCTCCATATTGCCCCTGTTCGTTGTATGCCAAGAGTTTTTATTGTCAGATGGTTCAGTTGCTTGCGTGTGCTTTCTTGCTTTCACCACAAGATATTTGCAGACCTTGACCAAAGGCTACTGAAATTACTATAATTAAGTGGCTGGAAACCAGTGTGATAGAAAAAAAAACAGGGCACAAATGTGCAGTCTGAGTGAGAGAGAGTCAGCATGAGATATGAAATGGCTGTAGTCAGTATGACTGTGGGAGTGGCTTACGTCATGCAATTCTGTGCACATTACTTTAATGTCCCACGCCGAAAAAAATGAATATGAACGTGCGTAATGTAACTAGTGCTCATGTAACGCGCTCATTGCACCATCAGGATTCAAGCAAACCGGGCCGAAGACGGCTGTAATGCCAGAAACCGGTCCCCGGGAGCTTGTTTCCTTCCCAGTGTAAGAATTGGCTTTTGTAGTTTGGTTTGTCCTGTTCCCATCATGCACTGGGACAGGAACAGACTAATTTGCATACAGCCAGGTTCTGAAACTGGGATGGTGCAGTGAGCTAAAAAACGGTGTTGGATCTAGCCCTGATCTTTTGACTGGGTGAGAGCTTTCTGCTTAATTCAGAGACTCTGTCCCTCACCACCCCTTATTGTAAATATTTTTGTCCACCCTAAGCGTGGAAGGGTATTCTCAGATGTGAGACCCTTGCTCATTGCACCATCAGGATTCAAGCAAACCGGGCCGAAGACGGCTGTAATGCCAGAAACCGGTCCCCGGGAGCTTGTTTCCTTCCCAGTGTAAGAATTGGCTTTTGTAGTTTGGTTTGTCCTGTTCCCATCATGCACTGGGACAGGAACAGACTAATTTGCATACAGCCAGGTTCTGAAACTGGGATGGTGCAGTGAGCTAAAAAACGGTGTTGGATCTAGCCCTGATCTTTTGACTGGGTGAGAGCTTTCTGCTTAATTCAGAGACTCTGTCCCTCACCACCCCTTATTGTAAATATTTTTGTCCACCCTAAGCGTGGAAGGGTATTCTCAGATGTGAGACCCTTGCTCATTGCACCATCAGGATTCAAGCAAACCGGGCCGAAGACGGCTGTAATGCCAGAAACCGGTCCCCGGGAGCTTGTTTCCTTCCCAGTGTAAGAATTGGCTTTTGTAGTTTGGTTTGTCCTGTTCCCATCATGCACTGGGACAGGAACAGACTAATTTGCATACAGCCAGGTTCTGAAACTGGGATGGTGCAGTGAGCTAAAAAACGGTGTTGGATCTAGCCCTGATCTTTTGACTGGGTGAGAGCTTTCTGCTTAATTCAGAGACTCTGTCCCTCACCACCCCTTATTGTAAATATTTTTGTCCACCCTAAGCGTGGAAGGGTATTCTCAGATGTGAGACCCTTGCTCATTGCACCATCAGGATTCAAGCAAACCGGGCCGAAGACGGCTGTAATGCCAGAAACCGGTCCCCGGGAGCTTGTTTCCTTCCCAGTGTAAGAATTGGCTTTTGTAGTTTGGTTTGTCCTGTTCCCATCATGCACTGGGACAGGAACAGACTAATTTGCATACAGCCAGGTTCTGAAACTGGGATGGTGCAGTGAGCTAAAAAACGGTGTTGGATCTAGCCCTGATCTTTTGACTGGGTGAGAGCTTTCTGCTTAATTCAGAGACTCTGTCCCTCACCACCCCTTATTGTAAATATTTTTGTCCACCCTAAGCGTGGAAGGGTATTCTCAGATGTGAGACCCTTGCTCATTGCACCATCAGGATTCAAGCAAACCGGGCCGAAGACGGCTGTAATGCCAGAAACCGGTCCCCGGGAGCTTGTTTCCTTCCCAGTGTAAGAATTGGCTTTTGTAGTTTGGTTTGTCCTGTTCCCATCATGCACTGGGACAGGAACAGACTAATTTGCATACAGCCAGGTTCTGAAACTGGGATGGTGCAGTGAGCTAAAAAACGGTGTTGGATCTAGCCCTGATCTTTTGACTGGGTGAGAGCTTTCTGCTTAATTCAGAGACTCTGTCCCTCACCACCCCTTATTGTAAATATTTTTGTCCACCCTAAGCGTGGAAGGGTATTCTCAGATGTGAGACCCTTGCTCATTGCACCATCAGGATTCAAGCAAACCGGGCCGAAGACGGCTGTAATGCCAGAAACCGGTCCCCGGGAGCTTGTTTCCTTCCCAGTGTAAGAATTGGCTTTTGTAGTTTGGTTTGTCCTGTTCCCATCATGCACTGGGACAGGAACAGACTAATTTGCATACAGCCAGGTTCTGAAACTGGGATGGTGCAGTGAGCTAAAAAACGGTGTTGGATCTAGCCCTGATCTTTTGACTGGGTGAGAGCTTTCTGCTTAATTCAGAGACTCTGTCCCTCACCACCCCTTATTGTAAATATACACACAGCAGCAGAGCACCCCTGTCGCAGCTGCTCCGACAGGAGCGAACAGCGGGCCATTTCCTGTTATGGGCCATGAGTAAATTAAAGGAAGCAGAGTTAAAGGCGCAACGGAGCATGAGGATTTTGAAAGTAGTAGGTACCGGGCCGGCCAGTCCGAGGAGTCAGACAAACCAACCAGTGGAAACAAAGGCAAATAGCAAAGCGAAAACAAAGGCAAATAGCAAAGCGAGAGTGATTTTGGGGATTCTGAAATCCTCTCACTTTAAAGTCAGAGACAGAAAACTACCTTTTGTCTGGCATTTGATCTCGGTCTTTCAGTGCACAGCAAATGTGAGGAGGCACAAAGAATTACAGCCCTGTTACATAAACAGACACAAACACAAGCAGGGCAAGAAACATCAATCTGGTCAAATGCTCTTTGAGAAAGGGGATAGTTAGTACGTAGTTCCTAAATAGATGCTACCTACCGGATACGTGCCACGAAGTTCAACTCACGTCACGCCTTTCTCGAAGTCCCTTGAACTTGGCGGGAAAACTCTTGTAGTTAGTTAAACTTTCTCTGCAGTAGTACTAGGCTAGCTGGTAGTCATCATGGTCGTCTCTGCCTACGCACGAGGTGTGGCTTTGTCACGAGTTGAGCTCCACGTCACAGCAGCGCGTAAACACACGCATTCTGGTAAAATGGCCAATCACTGCATGGCTTCACTGTGTGAAGCCATGCAGTGATTGGCCATTAAGTTGTGGCTGAGGCAGTGTGTGCCACCAACACGCGCGGCATCCAAAGATGGATGCTGGGCGGTGGACCAGCCAATCCTGGCGCTGCATGCAGCGCCAGGATTGGCTAGGGGGGCACATTTGCTGCTCGCCCTGTCGCCCCTTGTAAACCCGGGCTAAGGCAGGCTTCAAGTACCCCTGGGTCTCGCTGGGGAACTTACAGTGCGCATGCTTGGGCAAGTTGGAACCCAAATTTCCACGGTCTGTCTGCTGCAGCCTGAGTGTGTCTGTCACTCAAGCTGCAGCAGGCCACCCCCCCTGTGCAGTCCGAAATCGCCGGGTGTGTCCCGGCGGCTCAGAAGCTGACTTGTATCAATCAAGTTGCTTACACAACACTTGTACAGACAGAGTAATTTTATGTTAAAGGATTGCGGCGGCCGCGATGCGGGTCCATGTGGCTGGTGGGGCTACGCCCCTACGCCCCAATGGATGCACCACACCTGCCTGGCCCTGGTTTTACTTATGCACGGTTTCCCTAGCTCGGTTTCAGTAGAACGGAATCAAGGAAACTCAGGAAATGAAGGGCTGTTTGTATGCATGCGTCCAATAAGGGGCACTCTATTTTGCGCCCCCCTCGACCCCCATCCTTTGGGGCACCATTCAAGCACTATTGAAAACGTTTATAGCAGTAGCAATAACTGACAAAATACCATGAGACGCGTGGGAGTGAGTGTGTGTGTGCGTGGTTGCATGCATGTGTGTGTATTTGTTTGTATGGGGTGGGGAAGGGGTTGATTCGAGAATGTGGGGTTTCTCATTTATTCATTTTAGTTCCACCGTTCGTCATATTCTCCACTTTCAAAAGCCTTCATCCCTTCAAAAGTAATATTTTTCTCTGGAGTCCACCCTAATGTATCAGAGCGCTCTACATGAGCACCAGTCGCGTTTACACAAGGACACATTCATTTTGTTAGGCACCGGGGGAGATTAAGTGATTTGCCCAGAATCCCAGGATCTTGAGCGTCAGTCATTGCTGAGACTCGAGCCCGGTTCCCCAGATTTGAGATCGACCGCCCTAGCCATTTGCCACACCGTCTCATGTTTTTGTAATATCCGTGGTGCGAAAGATTGACATAGTTTAGCCTCTACAGCTCAGGGTTACTTGCTCTGCCTTCACAACCCAGAGAATCAGAAGGGTGTTTTGTCATTTACCAGCCATCACCAGACATTCTGCATGACCGAAACGTGACTGAGAAATGCAGAGTCTTGAATAACACAAAAAAGCGGTTAGTGCGCATTGGTGGCACTATGGTGGAAGCATGGATCAATGGCGAACCTGCTGCTTGCTCCTTCGGAGTATTCACGTGGAAGCACATAACTTCAGGGGGGACTCAGCCTCACTCATTCCTTGGAGGACACATGCAGGGCTTTAAGTAGGAGGAAAAAATGGGGTCCATCTCTAAAATGGCCTTGTCTCAAGTGTAACTAGGAACCACGTGGCATGGCATATGTAATGGAGGTGACGCTCAAAACAAGTAAACTAAAATTCTGTTCATCCGATAGCATGATCCCCAACCAGAATTTAGATGCCTCTCTGTGAGTTTTCTGTTATTGCATCCGAAAATATCACACAATGATATACATCACCTAAAATTGCCCATCCAATTGGCTTTGCCCATGCTTATTAGCCATATCAGATAAATAAGTAACAACGTTTTTGTGTGAATAATTGGAGTTGAAAATGTTTCAGTTCTGAAAATAGGAGAATGTATTAAACATTCCTAAGGTCTGTGGAAGGGGCAGTGGTCTTCAAGAGGTCTCAATCACACCATTTTCCTCTGTATTTGCTCATTCAGTTAAAAATTCAACATCCCTTTTCACTCCAAGATCTTTCTGAAATTCTCCACATGCATATCTCAAACCTCATCTCTTTTCTCGTCAGCACACTCCCATTCCATCCTGCATGCATTTCCTTGCATCTCTTTCTCTTCACCACACCTCTCCCCACACACCGCACAACCTCTTAGAAGTAAGAACTGCAGTTTCGAGGTTTTGTAGTTCTTCCTTGCATCGTTTCAGCATGGTCAGGACATTAAGCTCTCTGTTCTTCCTCAACATCTGAGCTCTTCTGATCTTGAAAGGATACGGAATGCTTCCAAGAACTCATCAAAATCCTTCCCTTTAGTAAAGTGGCCACTATTTCTCAATTGGACCCGTTCTTGTGTTCGATTTCAAGCACACGATGATCAGCATCGAGGGTCAGTGTCGATATCTTCGGCATCAAGAATTTCCTTTTCCTTCATTCTCCTCTTCCTTTGACTTCTCAAACACTCTTTCGCATTGAAGTGGTGTCTGATGGTTTTCCTTAAGTGTCCTTTGCCATGGACCTGTGAGGCTCTGTGTCTGGGCCACCAAAGTATCGAATGTTTCAGAGTCAGGGAGTATCAGGGGACTTAGGAGTACATTTTGAATGTCTGTCCTCTGGCATGCCTATGCGCTGTTACATGTGAGCGTTTGTTGGGTTCGCCCTCTTGACGCCTTACTCGCAACATTCAGTCTCTCAATGCCAATGTCCATCTTCTGTGTCAGAGCCTTCTCCTGAGAGTTTGGTCTTCACTGTGTTGTATTCATCATAGATGGATAACCCTGATGTCTGAGCAGAGCTTTCTTCTGATGAGACTGGGTCATGGCTTAATGCGCCCACCCCTGCTTCTGTATCTTTAAGGTTTTGGGCAGAAATTTGGTGAAGGTCTCGTAGCTTCGGTGCTGTTATCTTCTAGAAAGAACAAGTTGCAAACTTCATGGCTAGCTTTCTGTGCACATTTGTGGTGTTACTGCAGTCAAATTCCAAGGAGAGCACTCCATCTTCCCAAAAGACTTTGAGTAACTAGATAAATGGAAACCAGTAACACAATATTTCCGTCTGCTTTTCTTCATTTTTTAGGAGTCTCAAATTCTGTAGTTTTTCTCAAATTTCGCTGGTAACTTGGTGCGATTGTACAAGACGGGGAGCTCCTCAATCCTCCATCCGACCCAACTTTGGAGCTTCGGGGCTTTCTGGGTACATGTTGGACATCACCAGAGGAAAGGGGTACAGCTAACAACAAATAGCCCTCAATGACTGGCACAAACAAACAAAACAAGCATTTGCAATGCAATAGGTCTCGCAGTATTTAAGTTAGAGCTTTTGGTATTGCTTTTGATATTGTTTTTCACAATATATGTAGTACTCCTACCAATTGGTCTGTGGGCAAGTATTCAGCCATTTACTAGAAATGATTCTACACATGCAGCTTTTTAAAAATATAAATGCCGATGTGAAGCCCCTACCTTGAAGGCGCCCGCGGGACCTGTGCAGGAAGGGTGTAAGGAGTGAGGGAGGGGTCAGGCAGACTAGGGAATGGCTGCGGGAAACTTGTTTAAACCAAAGTGGGAGGAGAGAGCACATACTGCAAGTATAGAAGGAAATACAAAAAAAAAAAGGAGCACAGATCGCGGGGCGCAACGATCACTAACTGGACAGGAATGCCAGATACGATACAGAGGCGGGGACAAAGGGAAGGGAGGGAGAATGCTAAGGAGGGCGGTTACCAGATGCACTCCACGTAAATGACTATTTAAATGTTAACGCTTCAACAAGCATGTGTGAGGTGAACAAACCCTATACTCAATTCGAGATTTACTGTATATGTTTACATAAAGCTAAAACCTCTGTATTTTTTTATATAGCCTACCCCTCTTGCATAGCTGCCAAGGTTTCAGCTTGCTAAGTGTGACATTTCCATAATTTCAGTGTAATGATGAGTGACATTTCAACAACTATGAGCGACTTTCTTGCGAGCAAAATTAAGCAATGAAGATGAGGAAAAACAATTAGCAGAAATTCCACCCCTCCCTCCTCCTTTTAACTTCATGAGGGACTATTTTAAAACACTGAAAAGTTTGCTGTCATTACACATTTAATTTGGAATCTCATCAGCGGTTAATACAGGCAGAGCAATCTATTTGAATTACACTGCTGTGAGCATGTATTTTTTAATATTTGTCAGAGCTGAAGATAATGATCATAAAATACTTCCGTTGCTAAAGCTTGCTTTTATTTCCTCTTCAACTATGAGGGGTTTAGCATTTCAAATACCTCTTAATCACTAGCGCTGTTCACAAAAAGGTGATATTGTCCCCTTGTGCACATTACTATTAATGTTGTAAATTAATATTATGTCAGAAGTCCTGAATTATCAGACTTGAGCTGCCAACAAGTGGCCTCTTATTACAACAGGGCACCGGAGGCAGTCAGATCTTTTGAGGTCTTTCCTCAGCAGAGATGCCTATAAAAGCTTGTCTCCTCTCCCAATGGTCGCCATGAGAACAGCTCACCAACTGGCCAAACACAAGGAGTGGCATTTCACAGCTGTTTGACCGAGGGGGTGAAGTAGTATATGCTGAAACTAAGGTGTACTCGCAGAGGAGTCAATTGCCAGGCAACACATAGTGTTTGTGGGGACAAGCTCACGGCCTGCACTCATTCACCTGAAATGCACTGAATTCACATTCTTCAATGTATATGCAGTCACAGACAACAATCTGTGCATCGACCTCAACACATCTGAGTTTATTGACGAATGTGCACTCATGCTCCTGGCATCGCTGCATGTGAGGATAGCATGAAACTTGCAGTGCACCCACTCTGTATCTTATGTACGTGCACCTGAAATTGTGACATCGCCTGTACCACAATACATACGCATGGTTATCTAAATGTGCACTCACATACCTCTGACGCAGCATTCCCACAAGTCGCAACCACTGCAAACCATTGAATTTGGGCAATACAGCCTCAGACTGCGGTACACTCTAAAGGTCACATCCATGGGCTGCAGCCTTGAGCCAGAGCAGAATTAAGCTAGCAGTAAGTAACTGGCAGCTGAAAACACGCTGCCGCTAAAAATGTAAATGTGCAGATGATTTACACTTGGCTGACACAGTCTACAATGTGACACTTACAGTTTCAAGGTGAGCTATTCTGTTTATGGGCCGGCCGCCGTCTCCTCAGACTCCTGGCCTCTCCAGTGTCTGACTGCACTCCGTCAGATCTTGCCCCCGAAAGAAATCACCGCCGCAGCCCTGCTCCGTGAAAACCGGAAGTCAGGCACTTTTGGCAGAGACGGGGGCAGGGCCTGCAATCCGGCAGGAAGTCCCGCCCGCCGCCGAGGAATAAGTGAAACCGGCCGACTGATGGTATCTCCGCAGCCCGTGGCTCCCATGAGTTGAGGAGAGTCCCGGGGCTGCCAACATCAAAACAGCCAGAGTGTTGCGGGGCTCCCAGATGCTGGAGGGAGCCCCGGAAGTGAAGTCCTGCCCCCTGGTGCCATGACGAGACTAGACTGCCGCAGAGAGGAGCCCGATCCCCAGCAACAGCCCGGTGACTGCCCGACCAGTGCTGCAGAGGAGACACGGAGCACGCCGAAAGAGCCCGGTGAGTGGGAGGGGAGGAGGGTGTACACGCGTGTGTCTGTGTGCGATGGTGTGTGTGTGTGTGTGTGTGTGTGGGGGGGGTCTCTGTGTGTGCGTGTAGGTGCGCTAGTGTGTGTGTAGGTGCGGCGGCGACGGGGGTGTGTGTGTGTGTGCCCGTGTATGCGTGTGGCTGTGTATGCGTGTGGCTGTGTATGTGCGCATGCGTGAGCGTGGGTGCGCGTGCATGCAGTCAAATCCAGCATAAGAGAAGCGCGTGGCACCCTCTTGTCCCTCATTCCCCCGAGACGGGCAGCTATAAGTCTCCACCGGACGCATCCTTCGGATGCAGTACCAGCGAGACCTAAAAAGACAGACTAGAAGAGAAATTCTGGACCCAACACTAGATTGAGGATGTGAGGAAATGTGATGTACATATGGTGTGGTTGTGCAACCTCACCGTAGAATATAATTACCGACCTCTTTAAGTCCAGGAGGTTTTGTCAGTAAAATCCTCAGCTCAATCCTCTATAGCATGGGTACTCACAAACTTTCTCTCGGGGGCCAAATTTACGGTGTGGTTTGTGGCTAAGGGCCGCACCGGTGGGGGCTGGGTCGGAGGGGGCGGGGCTAAAGCAAACACAAATTGTGACCATGAGGTTAAACACAGGTCCCTGCAGTAGCCACCTTCGTCCACTAAGCCACCAGACCCCGCATACACACATCTTTCTCTCTCTCCCTCCTTCTCTCTCTCTCTCCCTCCCTCCCTCCCTCTCTCCCTCTCTCTCTCTCTCTCTCTCTCTCTCTCCCCCTCTCCCTCTGTGTCTCCCTCCCTCTCTCTCCCTCCGTGTCTCCCTCCCTCTGTGTCTCTCTCTCCCTCCCTCCCTCTGTGTCTCCCTCCCTCCCTCTGTGTCTCCTTCCCGGTGTGTCTCCCTCCCTGTCTCCCAATCTCCCTCTGTGTCTCCCTCGCTGTCTCCCACTCTCCTTCTGTGTCTCCCTCCCTGTCTCCCACTCTCCCTCTGTGTCTCCCTCCCAGTCTCCCACTCTCCCTCTGTGTCTCCCTCCCAGTCTCCCACTCTCCCTCTGTGTCTCCCTCCCAGTCTCCCACTCTCCCTCTGTGTCTCCCTCCCAGTCTCCCACTCTCCCTCTGTGTCTCCCTCCCAGTCTCCCACTGTGTCTCCCTCCCAGTCTCCCTCTCCCTCTGTGTCTCCCTCTGCATCTCCCTCTCCCTCTGTGTCTCCATTCCAGTCTCCCACTCTCCCTATCTGTCTCCCTTCCAGTCTCCCACTCTCCCTCCCAGTCTCCCAGTCTCCCTCTGTGTCTCCCTCCCAGTCTCCCACTCTCCCTCTGTGTCTCCCTCCCAGTCTCCCACTCTCCCTCTGTGTCTCCCTCCCTGTCTCCCACTCTTTGTTTCCCTCCCTCCCTGTCTCCCACTCTCCCTCTGTGTCCCCCTCCCTGTCTCCCACTCTCTGTTTCCCTCCCTCCCTCTGTGTTTCCCTCCCTCCCTCTGTGCCTCCCTCCCTCCGTGTCTCCCTCCCTCCCTCTGTGTCTTACTCCCTCCCTCTGTGTCTTACTCCCTGTCTCCCACTCTGTTTCCCTCCCTCCCTCTGTGTTTCCCTCCCTCCCTCTGTGCCTCCCTCCCTCCGTGTCTCCATCCCTCCCTCCCTCCCTCTCTCTGGGTCTTACTCCCCGTCTCCCACTCTCTGTTTCCCTCCCTCTGTGCCTCCCTCCCTCCGTGTCTCCCTCCCTCCCTCTGTGTCTTACTCCCTGTCTCCCACTCTGTTTCCCTCCCTCCCTCTGTGTCTCCCTCCCTCCCTCTGTGCCTCCCTCCCTCCGTGTCTCCCTCCCTCCGTGTCTCCCTCCCTCCCTCCCTCTGTGTCTTACTCCCCGTCTCCCACTCTGTTTCCCTCCCTCCCTCCCTCTGTGTCTCCCTCCCTGTCTCCCACTCTCTGTTTCCCCCCTCTGTGTCTCCCTCCCTCCCTCTGTATCTCCCTCCCTCCTTCTGTGCATCCCTCCCTCCCTTCCTCTGTGTCTCCCTCCCTCCCTCCCTCTGTGTCTCCCTCTCTCCCAGTGTCTCCTTCCCTGTCTCCCACTCTCGGTTTCCTTCCCCCCTCTGTGTCTCCCTCCCTCTGTGTCTCCCTCTGTGTCTCCCTCTCTGTCTCCCACTCTCTGTTTCCCTCCCTCCCTCTCTGTCCTCTCACCTGTGTGTGTGTGTCAGCCCTCAGCCCGGGCTGAGACAGCTTCACCGGCACACAGCCGCACCAAGTACTTCATGGGTCTTTAAAAGACCATTTACATGTTAATTAGGCTTTGTTGAATTTCACCTCTTGGGCCCCTGCAGCTCCCCTCTGACAATCACTGGAATCCCCCGGGCCCCCACAGAGCAGAGTCTGAGTCCGCGCTGCTGCGGCTGTATTTGCGAACACTATTTAATTAATTTAATTTTAAACACAGGTGTCTGCAATGTGCGTGGGCTGCCCAGGAAAGCTTGCCGGGCCGCCACCGGCCCGCCGGCCGTACTAGAGTACCCCTGCTCTATAGCTATAACATGGAGCAGCAAGGCTTACACAGTGGAACAAGTGTAAAACATTCAAACAGCAAAAACAGTTGAAGAAGAATCCACACGACACTCAAGAAATCGCAAACCAATTTATAAAAAGAGAATGTATTTTTATACTAATTTAGACACTGGAATAAAAAAAGATCCATCAGAGGGTTCTGGAGATATTGATTTTACAAGCAAATATATTCAAAGCAATTTTCCTCAACAGCGAACAAGCCTTGGCAAAGTCAACAAATTGGACGCAAACCTTAGTAAAGAAAAAATACGTATGTGTCAATGCGGTCAGTTAGAAGTACTTGGGGTGACCAACTCTGACAGGGAGTTAGTCAGGGGGACCAGCACGGTCTTCAAGAACAATTACCTTCACAGAAGAATCAGTCCTTCAGCAGTTTCAGGCACTTTATTGGAGTTACAATAGATTCCAATGGAGTGGTCCTGATGAAAGGGATGAAGGATGCTGAAAATGGCTCGAAGGATGCTGTGGATGCAGCGTGTTCGATGGGGTCTTTCTGCAGGGATGCAGGACTGATTTCCCACAAAGTCCTCTCCATTCTGGCTGACCTGTTGTCACAGTCATAGGCCTTTCCTTCCTGGGTTGATAACTTCCCTTCTGAGGGTCCCAGCAACTCTCCGACAGTACTCCCAGGCTCAGCGAACTCAGGTGAAACTCTGGGCATCGGGTCTTGGTCCTTGGTGCTGCATAGCGGCGGTGGTAGCAACTTTAAGACTTTGATCTAACAACTTGCCCCAGCAGTATTCTTCAGCTGTTGTGTCCCTGTGCTGCGAACAGTCAGCTGGCTCTTGGACTTCTTTAGTCTGGACTGGACTCTGGAGATGGCTTCTCTTTGAGCAGGACATGGCAGGCACATTCCCTCTCTTCGCTAGCCACCAGGTGCAGCAGGTTCAGTTCTCGTCAGTGCAGCCTATCTTTGCTGGTCACTCAGTGCAGCATGGCAGCTCTTCGGTCCATCTTTCAAGTCCGTTGAGATTGGAGTTCTGGGTGCCAGGGGTGCCCAGTTTATCTTCAGAAAATGCCTTCAGGGTAGGATTCTATTGGTAGCCAATGGGAAGTGTGGCTTCTGGCTATCCCAGGATACACCATTCTGCCCACTCGCAACATGGCAAGACACCTTTCTCGACACTTGGAGCTCCTCAGCCCACCCCAAGAGGTGTACTACCAAGGGGCTACACATACCTAGAAAAAACAGTTTGACAACTGCGATCTCCTTTCCTGTTCCCATTGCTAGCCTGTCTGCCTAACCAATAGAGCAGCCCCCTCTCCCAAGTGTTACCCATTTGCCATTCAAGGTGGTTACTCCTTTGAAGCTTGCCTTTTGGGCTAACACCCATGTGGCTTGCTGTAGGAGGGGGGCAACACCTCTCTCCCATGCAGGCCCCTATTGGGTCCTTTCCTGTGAGTCATAAGCACATTTCCCCAGCAGGGCAGAAACCAGTCTGCAGGACTAGCCCTGTGTACATCAGTAAACGGGCATTGGAAACTTTGGGCAACCTAAATGGCAAGTTCTAAAGTTGCACATTGCCCAGCAGCGACATTAAATTCGATGTAACCATTAAATCGGATTTAATGCACTGATTCCATTGATACTAAACAGTACCAACTATAATAGTCCCATTCAGACGTTAACAGGACAGGGGTGCCAGCCTGCAACTCTGTACTTTTCAGTGGGACTACTACCCTTTACACAGTAAAAACCACAATTTAGGTTTTTTACTGCTGGAATATGTAAAAGTACATGTTCCACCTTTTACATTAAACACTCTGCCTTAGGGCTCATTAGGCCTGCCATAGGGGTGTCTTACATACATTAAAAAGGGAGTGTTGGGCTTTGCCATTACTTTAAATGACAAAGTCGAGTTAGCAGTAAATAAAAACTGCCCTTCCATTCTGCAGTGCCAGACTGGGAGGCATGCTTTACCTCGTCCCACTCAGGGTGGAACAACAAGTGTTGCAGTCCTCGGCGGACACTCTAACTTATAAGCCCTGGGTACCACAGGCACCATATATGAAGGACTTGAAAGTAAGTTATTCTTTGCCAATTGGGGACAAGCCAATTAAACCTGCACCATTTCGAGGACCAGAGCACATGCAATGAGTTCTGTTTAGCAAGGCTCAAGGCATTTGAATAAAATCTGTGTAATAATATATAAATTGCAAAGACCATGGTACAGTAGATAACATTTATATAGTTAAAAACATTTTCGTAAAGAACATATTAAAAGCTAATGACAAAACATCACAAGTGGGAGAGAAAACAATACAGAAATCAATCGTTGTCATTAAAAATCTGTTAATTTGAAGTAATCAAAAGAAAGTGCAAGGTGTCACAACTTATTCATAGTTTCTAAAATTTACCAAAATCAAAGGGCATCCTTTAATTTTGTTAAATTTGAGAAACAATTATTTTATTGATTTCTTCAAAATAGCAGATTTTTAATGACAAAGTTTGATTTCTGTATTGTTGTCTCTCCCACTTGTGATGTTTTGTCATTAGCTTGTATTATGTTCTTTACGAAAATGTTAACTACATGAATTTTATCTACTGTACCATGGTCTTTGCAATTTATATATTATTAAACAGATTTTATTCACTTGCCTTTTGGGTCCTTCTAAGATTGGGAGTGAGTAACTCCTGTTAGTTGATAGAGTGGGGTGTGATTGATGCGACTGGTGATTGCTCCAAGATAATTTTTTCATTTATCGCATTACTGGTCCAAGGAACTCTGTATCTTGGAGTAGTGGGCCACTCTCCTTTGTTATAGTCTGGGCATTTTAGAGCCATTAAATCAGTACCTCGTAGTCAAAATAGGGGCAGAAAGTCAGGGTAAAGCTGCAAAAAATCCTACTTCCTTGCAGCAGAATAGTGCACAGCATTTGAATCCAGAAAAGCCTCACGCTGACAAATGTGGTAATTTTAAAAAGCAGGCACTTTCGCTTGACGGGAGAACTTTCGTTCAATTATCAAAATGATTATTTTAATTTACTACAACAACCATATCCTTAGTTTGACATACAAAAATCTACAGTAACACATAGGAGGTTTATATGCTTTAAACAATATCTGATGTTCTCACGATGGGACTGATAAATAATATTTTTAGAACTTCCCACTTAGAAAGAAATCATAATCATTGCTTATTTTGGTTATTGACTCCAGACTTTTTTGAGAACTGTGGAACAGTAAAATGCACTGTTTCCAGGAATAACACTGGAGATAATATCTCAACAGCTGGAGAATAAACTTTTAGTTAGCATTAGATTTAAGATTTAAAAAGTAAATACAGATGAAAAATTGTTTTGACCTTCTGTGTGGAATGAGGTGGGTACTTTCACGTGACTGCCTGTGTGAATTATAGTCTTGATCAGAACTGCAGAAGTATTCTGAAATTCTAGGATGAACCTAAATTATCAAGTGCCATCAAATCATGTATATGCCAGCCCCGGTTTTATTTACATGCTGGGATTTTTAGGTCTGTTTTAGCCTACAAAAAGTGACACTCTGTCAGTCTTTCTCTAGGTGTTTCTAGACATAGGGCGACTTGACAGTAGTGAAATATTTACTGGATTTTCTTAAGAAATCATGCCAGTTAGATATGTCCGTTAGAGGCTTGTGAAGAGAAAAACATTAATTTAATATTTTTAAAGTATTTCATTAATGCAACAGAACTTAAGGTAAACCGATTCAGCAAGACTGAGTGTTTTGTGCAAACACAAAAAAGAGCATTGTCAGAAACTAATGAATAGTTTACAGTTTAGAAGAACACAATGGTCTTCCCAAAATTCTGACACAGCTGTGTAATATAAGTGGTAAAACTATCTTTTCAAACTCTTTTTATATTCCTAAATCTCAGTGTGAAATGATACAGGATGATAATGTGGTAGGACTAAGTGAAGAAAATAATCAAATTGTCTTCACACATTGAAGATGAAAATATAGTCATCTTCAACAGTGTACATCTACAACAATACAACTGAATGTGGTTCATAAAAGTGAAAAGAAAATGATTGAATATCAAGCACACTGAATTACCAGTACAATCACGCCCATCTCCCTGAAATCCAGTTGCACATTCACATGTGTAGTCCAGTCCTGCTCCTGGCTGACATCTTGCTGTAGTGTCACATGCATGTGTTCCATCGTAGCAGGGATTCACTTGAGTTGGGTCAGTGTTTCCAGAATCTATAAAGATAACGTGGTATAGTATTAATTGCTATGCACGGTGGAAAAGTTATGAAATTGATGGCTGCAGCCTTATCCTGGATAAGTATTGGGATTGCTCCAGTCTGAATAAATTGACAGACAATTCAGAAGTCATGGTGTTAGGTTTGCAGTCAAAACATGTGATATCTGCCTTGGCATGCTGTTTCATTTCTGCTTTAGCAGCTACTCTTGCTATTTGTACCTAGGCAGTAAGAGGCAGTTTAGATATCCTCCAAAGGGGACTACTTTGCATGTGACCTTTGATTGCATTTGGATCATTAAACTGAAAGTGTGCTAGACCTTGAGGGAAGGTGATATGGTTTATGCCCTCAATAAAATGGGAAAGATAGTGGGGGTCAAATAGAGCAGTTCATGTGGTAGAACTGGAGCATTTTGTCATAAAATACACAAGAAAAGAAGTCTCTTTACCACTGGTTTGATAATAAAATAGGATGACTGGGGTGCAGTAGGTCCCTTACAACTCTGGTTCTCGTTGCCTCTCTACATGCCGCACTAATTAGACCTGTGCCCAAGTGCTGTCTACAGCACAATTATCATTATTAATATGGCACAAGAACCATAGGTTTTACAGGCAGTTTAAAAGTGTGTGCAAAATATACCAATTTCGTCGACATTGATTGATTTAATTGATCAGTTTATTAAGTGTGCAGTTAACTAAACGTTGTCCTGGCACTGCAGCAAGAACTGTGACAAGTCCAGAGGCAATTTAGGAAGTGTAGAGCCAGGTCTCCAGGGCATTATGAATCAGGAGTATAGGTGGTTTATATCAATAATCTCAAGAAATCTATTTCTGGTAGTGCGTGCAAAGAGTTTAGGCTTATCAGAGGGTAGTGTCAAGCATTTGTTGTACACACAGAGTCCATAAATGAGACATACACAAGAAGAAACAAGGCCAATTTAGAAAAAAATATATATTTTTACAGACTTTTAGACACCAAGAACTTCGTAATCGGGTAAGTACATTAGACATGATCACATTTAACAGTAGAAACAATAGAAAATTACAGCTGCCGGATTTGAAGCATGAGCCTTGAATGCAGTAATGTTATCCTATGAGAGATACATTCACAGCATAGGGTCACTTGCAAACTACTTACAGGACCATTCTTCTGGACTTAAAGTGAGTGGAGGCCAGGGTCCTAGAAGGAAGCAAGAGTTTAGTTTTATCTGCCCTGGAGTGTGTGGGCGCAGGGGTGCTTTCAGGGGTGGTAGTCTCAGACGCTACACGTTGTAGTGAATGGGAAAAGTACATGTAAGAAAGAGGCTGCAAGTGGGATCCCAATCCTCACTTTTTGCCTGGTTTTTGATGTAATTTCGCCTGGAAGTGCACTGGGTTCCTGCTAACCAGGTCCCCAGTGCCAGACCTCTTTCCCAAAAACTGTCCAATTGTACCTCAATTGGCAATTCCTTTAGAATTCACTACAAGTCCGTAGTAAGTGGTACCCCTGGTACCTAGGACAAGGAGACTAAAGAGGGTCCTTAACCCTTTGGGCACGGCTGGAATTCCCCCGCTGGGCGGGCAAATTCTACGCGTGCGCAAATCTGACAGACCCCGGCTGTCAGACGCACACGCCCACCGTGACGTCGGTCGGCCGGGGGCCGTCCGACGCATGCAAGGGGTTAAGGACTGCAGCATGAATTGTGTCACCCTAAAAGACACCTCACCGTACACCAACAACTTGCCACTGCAGGCTCTGAAAACAAAACATGGCACACATCTATCTGTGCCATGCCCACAGGCACTGCATACAGTATAGAAAAATCGCCCTACAGCAGGCCTTACAGCCCTAAGGCAGGGTGTATTACATGTGAGGACATATCTGCATGAGCAGATATACACCTATGCTGGCCAGCTCAATTGCTGCCGGTACAAGTCAACAGGGAAGCTATTTTGAATACATGTGCTGGACACTAGTAAAAACAAGTATTTGCAATGCAATAGGTCTCACAATTGTGAGAGTTTAAGCTATTAGCATTGTAAATGACCATGCCTTTTATTTACCTTTTTTGATAATTAACACATAAATAAAAGGCATTGTCACATACAATGGCAATTGCACAAACTCTTGTAAATGCGAGACCTATTTCACTACAAAGAAGGGGCCGCCATTGTCCCGGGCTGCTTGGAAAGTGAAAGAGGAGTGCATGGCACACTGATTGTTGCAGGAAAGCAGGTCGTGCCTCCAGAAGGAGAAACTCATTGAAGAAAATAGTACTTGCAGACAAAATATGACATACCATGTAATAGAAGTAAAAGGGCCAGACCTCGTGGGAGATTACAAATGAAAACAAGGCAGTACTTCTATTAACGAATAAGAAGCCAGCATTTACAAAGGACAATGGCAGAAGCCAATAAAAAATATGGCCATACTCAAATACAGCATGCCTCGCGGAGCAGCGCTTGCGCTGGCTAGGCTCGACCTAATGAGTTCCCCAGCTACATGATGGCTTCACTGAAAATAGGGATGTTTGGTATCAAGCATCCCTTATTAATAAACCCATACTGATGCCAGTATTTGATTTATTAATACATGCACACAGAGAGCACCTAAGAGGTGCCCCCTTAAAACATACCAGCTACTAGTGTGCCGACAGACTGCTTTTCGCCAGCCTTTCACCAGAAACAACATTTCTGACTCAAGGGTAAGGGCCTTTTCTCTCATGAGGCCAGAAATAAAGGCTGCTCAGGCAGAGGCTGTTTAAACCACTTCCCACAGGATGGCCTGCAAATTAGCATTCCAGGCTGGGTAACTTCAAAAAGTCCACCACCTTTGGTATGCGAATCTGGCTTCTCTCACATGAGAGGAAGCCAACCCCCTTTGTCAAAAGCCCTTTGGCACCTGGACAGGTGGTACAATTATCTAGTCAGGTATGCGTGTCCACCCTCAGGCTAGGACCACCCCCTAAGGTGGTCTATTTGAGGTGGATATGACTTTTCAATGTTAGCCATTTTGATGACAAACCTAGGAATTCTGGTACATGGTTATGCTCACTTCCCACAGGAAGTGATCATATAGGAGGTGTAGTGACTCCAGGGGTAGGAAGCCAACTGGCTACCACCCTACACTCCCCTAACATCAGTAAATGTTGTACCTTGTGATGCCCCATGCACCAGAAAACCAGATCCTGCTGACCTACAAAAAAGGACACTAAAGAGCAGCAAAAACAAAAATTGAAAAAGGAGTAGTTGAACTGGCCTCAGCCCTTCCTGCCTGTCTATCTGTTGTTTCCGTCAAATTTGTGCCAAATTCATATTGTTCTCCAGCTGTCGTGCCTCCCAAAGCCTGGTAGGACTGCCTCCCTTCAAAAAAACTGCAGGACTCCTGTGGAGCAGCAGAGCTCCTCTCCTGCATGCATCCCAAGAAGAACCACAAGGACTTCAGACCTGCAAAAACCATACGCACCTGAGCACCCTAGCCCATGTAGATGTCGAAGTGGGCCAACGGTGTCACAGTGGTCCTCAAAGCCTCAAGAGACCGTTTTACCTTGGCTTCACCATTCCTGAACTCTCAGATTTCACCTGCAGCCTCGGTGTGCTCCCAGACCAAGACACCCAACACCTCAAAGACCCTCTGCAACCGGCAAACCCCGCCTGAGGACCATCGGTTTCCTCACAGACCCTAGCATCACCTACCATCTGGTTGATTTAATCAGACTGGCCGCCCAGTTCAAACCTGCAGCATTTGTTCCTGCAGACCAATCCCCAGTGACCAACATTGGGCACCCGATTCTGTATTGCACCACTCCACCAGGCCGCCGTACTGCCGCTGGGGATGTATGACATTACAACGCATGCTTTTACCACGCATGCTTTTACATCGCAACTTTTACAACGATTGCCTTTACAACGCATAGTGTTGAGGGGTGCTGGATAGTGAATAGTTTAATTTACTATTCCAACTCCAGTCCCCGTGGATAGTAGGGAAGGTGTTGGATAGTGAATTAAATCTATTCCCTATCCTAGAGCGCCCCCCATCGCAATGCGTTATAATGGTTTGCGTTGTAAAAGTTGCGATGTAAAAGCACTGCGTGCTAAAATTTGCGTTGTAAAGGATGTTTCCCGCCGCTGGAGGTGACCTGCTGGTGCTGCCTTGAACCTTGCCCCATACTTAGCATAGGCCGAGGAGATTGGTCTCGTAAGTCGATGTACTATACCTGAATGCTGTACTTGTTTTTCCTCCCATACGATAACATTGCAGCTTCTGAAAAATGCAGGTTGTTGACCTTTTGAAACGTAAAGTATTTCTCTTGCAGAACGTAGTTAACTAACTGTATTGATTCTGGTGCCTAAATATATATAAAGATGTGTTATTTTTATAATTGGTGTGGATCTCCTTATTGACAATTGTGTGTATTTGCAGATGTCTAACACTCCTCTCTGATAAGCCTAAGTCTGCTTGACCAAACTACACACTAGAAGAGCACCTTTCCACTTATAAGCGAATACTTGGACTCTTTGCAAGAAATACCACTTTTTGGTATACCAAATAAAGAGTCCGCTTCCTACAGTTCCAATCTTTGGTGAAAGTCCTCTGTTCTCGCTCTGTAGATCCTTCCTCATCTTCCTTTGGTTCCCAGTACTCAAAGTCTTGACTTGATCTGTGTTCCTGGTGTCGGGCCACCTAAATACTCAACTAAGGGGCGTTAAAGGGAGTGAAGGGTAATGCAACCCTAAAAATAAAATTTGATTTCGGCTACATCACGAGCAAGCTCCACACACAGAGGGGTGGGCATAACCCTGTCCCAGAGTTCCCAATTCCACCAAAAACAAGATGAAAGAACCCGTCTTTCGCTGTTCACTTCAGGCAGCCCATCTTAGGGATGTAACTAGTCTGTAAATGAACATGCATATTGACTAGCTAATATTCTATCCTGGTGCCAAATGGGCCTCAGAGCAGGGGTTGGTGTCTCCCAGGTCTGGGGGGAAGCTGGGATCGCATATCAAAGGAGACAACGTTCATAGGCTAAATCACTATCCATCCTTCGGGAGGAGGTGTGGGCACCTCCTGCCACAGCAGGCATTGTTTCAGACCTCTCAGAGCACGAGATCTTTCCTCAAGGTTGTCAGAAACGTGTGTGTGGTGACAGGCAGGAAGATACAACTTAGCCAGCATATTAGATAGTGGTCGGTTTTTCAGGGGGCACCTATAAGGTGCTCTCTGGGTGCATGTCATACTAAATAGAGTACTGGCAACAGTACAGTTTTATTAAGACAAGGTGTTTGATAACAAACACCATAGGTTTCAGAAAAGCCATCATGTAGCTGGGGAACTCGTTATGACCAGTGCCCAGTACATATACTTAAGATGGCTTCCCTGTTCACTTGTACTATCTAGAAATTGGACCAGGCAGCAAACAGGCATATCTGCTCATGCAGATATGTCCGCACATGTAAAATAATGCACCCTGCCTTAGGGCTATAAGGCCTGTTGTAAGGGTGACTTGCATATAATACATGCAGTGTACTTGGGCATGGCACACAGGGAATGCGTCATGTCAGGTTTACTTTTCACAGGTGTTTGCACCCTTTCATGCATCCTGCAATGACTGGCTGCATGTAATTTGTGTGTAGGTTCTTTAGGATGGCATAACACATGCTGCAGACCCTCTTTAGTACTCATGCCCTGGGTAACAGGGGTAATATTTACTAGGGACTTACAGGGGTACTAAAGACCTTGCCGATTGGTGAACAATTGAGCAGGTCTTTGTTTAAGGAAAGAGCGCTGGCACTAGAGCCTGGTTAGCAGGCTTCAGTGCGCTGTCAGAGTAGAAAACCAGTTTATATTAGTTCTAAAAGGGGCAAAAAAGTGGGGGGAAATTGCAACAAAGTTCCAGTTTTCTACAATGAGCCCTTCTGATTTACATATAGGGGATTACAATAAGGAGCGATCAGTACCATGAGAGACCAACTGACCCCTGACCGGGAGCGGAAAATCCTATATACTGATAGCTTAGATCATCCAATACCCAATTGTTATCTGCTAAGTGCATAGTGGATGAATTTCTGCCATAAGGAGTCTGGCCTAAGTGACGGAAAGCTTTGAAAGTGATATACAAGGACTTAAACAGAGTCCTTTAGAAGATGCAAAGCCAAGCTAAGGTAAGCAGCGATGATGATGGAACTGCAACCCCATCTCAGGTCAGATAGAACAGCGACATGCACCAGTGTGACCAAATGGCTAACTCAAAATTTCCCTCTTACAAGCTGTACCCAAAGTTCCATTCTGTCCTTAATGGTATTTAACACATACATTATTCCAGCAGTGTACTTAGTAATCATCTGTGGTGCCCCCATATTGCAAACTGGATATAATTATGCTATTGTATGTAGCTTAAACTTTGCCCAGTGGTGCCAGAACAATTTACACAGAAAATATCTAGAGGTTACACAATGGATGAGCTGACCAACAGTCTGGGTGAACAACAGAGGGATCAACTGAATGCCAATGACGAATCCTGTGAACAATAATAGAAAATAAATCGAATACGATATGCACAGCAATAGAAAGCAAATGTGGCACACCAAACTTTAATTACACATGTGTGAAACTGTGGTTTTGTAACTAGAAATAGGTGGCTTAAAAACACCCTATGAAAAGGGGTTTGTAGAAAAGATTGAGATACACATTTCTTTGGAGGAGCGGAAGCGTCAGCTCTTTTTTAAACTTGGTCAGAGGTGGTAGTGCATAAACTCTGGGCGAGAGAATTTTAAACCCTTACTGCACTCCCTTAGGACTGTTCCACGTTCTTTCTAGACAGCAGGTGGTTTGAGAATATGAGTCATCAGAGCGGCGAAGGGATAGGTGACCACATGAATTTGTCAATTTCATAGTCCAAGGTGTGGAGCATTTGTTAGCAACACTTATCATCTTGAAGACTGCCCTACCACCAAAGTGAAGCAAAAGTAACATTAATAGCAGTGCTGAAGTATAATGGAGACACTCAAGTGGAAAGAAGTATGGTGAGAAGCCAAAGTCAACCTATTGAGGATCTGCCTCAGAGTAAACAAACGCATGGAATCACAAGACAGAAAGACAGAATGCCTCTACCTTGTCATGCAATAGGTGGGCCCAAACTTCTCCTATTGGATGATCATCCTAAATAACAATAGCATTACGCCCAAGTGGATTCAGCATGTTCTATATGCGACTTCCTCGATTCCAAAGTTTCCGCAAGACACCATCACAAAGAAGACAGAGTTTGCTCAAAACCAAACCTACCTCCATAGAAGGAAACATACTCTTTCTTGCTTGTGACTCACTTAACCACAGTACAATATTTCTGAGAACCCTACACCACCACTCATAGGCTCAGACAAAGTTGAAAGAGGCTGCTGGACTTAGTTGCAACAGTTTGAGGCTTGCATTACACATGCAGGAAAGACCTGACTTTATTTGGCATCGTATGAAACAAGATATCCCACCACTTCAACAAAGCATGTTCAGCACACAGAATATGGAGTCAAAACGGAGTTTCTTGCTTGGATTTATACTTACCATGCAGCTTTTGCAAAGAAGGATAGCAGACAGACTTCTTTTTTGGGCACAGAAAAAGTCCTAAAAGGTAGGCTTATGAAACAGACAGGCAGCAGAAACTACCCCAGAACATGTTCCCGTCAATTAGTCACCCATATGGCTAAGGGCATTCATGGCCACTGCCCTTATATCTGATTTAGAAATAATGGGCCTCAGACAATTGGTCACGACTCCTACCCATCAGGCAGGCCACACGCTGGATGGAATTTTTACAAATGCGGAAGGTCTGTGCATAACCTCAGTTCTCCCCATGACATGGACAGACCACTCAGTCATTCTTAGTAGCCTCACTATTAAAGGCTCGCTGAGGAAAAAGGCCATTCACTCGAAATCTGATACGTTTAAAGCATGGAAGGACATTAACCCTAATGACCTAACGATGCTTCTAAACAACACCAGCCCGGAACTTTCCACAGATCCCAATACTGCAACCAATCAATTCCAGAAATGGCTGGGTGATGCTACGACCCAGCTGGCCCCTACTAAATCCCTCACAAGAAACAGAAGTTTGCCAAAAGCCCAGTGGTATACAGAAGAACTAAAAATCCCAAAACAACTAACTAGAAACAGGGAAAGGCACTGGCGTAGAACCTACGACAGCGAAAATAAGGAAAAATATAAAAAAGCTCTTGCCTCTTATAAAGCAATGATAATAGCAGCAAAAAAACATTTTTTCACACTTCAAATAGAGACTGCGAAAAACTCCAGTAAACAGTTGTATAACATCGCCAAAACTCTTTCTGGAAATACCCCGGACCTTAATCCACCCCCATCACAAGTATTATGTGATGCTTTATCTAAATTCTTCTTCGCGAAGGTAAACAATATCTACCAAGCTTTTAACTCAGACCCTGGCAGCAGTAGTGCTACCACCCCCATGATCACTCCAAAAAACACCATGACCAGTTTTAAACCCCTTACCACTGACCAAATCAAGGGCATAGTACAATCGATCAAAGCTGGGTCAGCCCTGGATCCATGCCCAACCTTTGTGATCGCGACGGTGCCAGACACAGTCATCCCCATTATTACCCATGTCTGTAACACAATCCTGACATCGGGAATTTATCCTGACTCTTTAAAAAATACACTGATAAAACCTTTGCTCAAAAAGCCCGGCTTAGATAAAGATGAACTAAAAAACTATCGCCCCATAGCGAGTCTCCCTTTTCTAGCTAAAGTTACCGAAAAGGCTATGAATCAGCAGTTGTCGGAATACATAGAAAGTCACAACTTGCTGGATGACACTCAGTTCGGTTTCCGTAAACACCATGGTACGGAATCCGCGCTCATCAAAGCAGCTGATGACATAAGAATCATCCGCGATCAAGGAGGAACAGCTTTGCTTGTCCTTCTTGATCTCTCAGCAGCCTTCGACACGGTTGACCACAAGATCTTGGTCGACCGTGTCGAAAGGATGGGTATTCAGCTCACTGCTAGGGACTTACTTGCTTCCTTTCTAGCCAACAGAACCCAGGCGGTTACATTGGGCCCTTTTCAATCAGCTGATCTGTCGCTACCGTGTGGGGTTCCCCAAGGCTCATCCCTAAGTCCGACACTATTTAATATATATGTGTCGGACCTTGCTAGTGTCATCAAAGCATATGGGATGAGCCTAGCCTCATACGCTGACGACACTCAATTGGTGCTGGCCATAAAGGGTGATGGACAGAAGGTGGCAGAGAGATTCCAAAGTGGGATGATAGCTATCGGTGAGTGGATGGCAAAAAATTGCCTGAAGCTCAACTCCGATAAAACGGAGGTGGTTATCTTCGGTAACCTCTCACCAGTCTGGTCTGCAGCCTGGTGGCCATCGGCCCTAGGTACTCCCCCCTGTCCCACTACTAAGGTCAGAAACTTAGGAGTAACATTCGATGACCAGCTCAACTTCATGGCTCACGCAAATAAGTTGGCAGCTAATGCCCATTTTAAGCTCAAAATGATAAGAAAAATTATACCTTATCTGCCTGACTCAGCAGCCAAGACGTTAGTCACCTCCCTGGTTCTGACATCCTTAGACTACTGTAACGGTCTTTTGCTTAATGCACAAAACAGAGTTATCAAAAAACTTCAGACCGTGCAGAATGCAGCGGCACGCGTGCTGTCTAAAAAACCTAAATTTGCACCCATCTCGGACACTCTGAAAAGCTACCACTGGCTAACCATCCAAAATAGGGTAAAATTCAAATCACTGTGCACAGTGTATAAAACCCTGCAGGACCAGGGACCGCATTTCCTCAAAGAGCAACTTATTCCCTATACCCCGCCCAGAACCCTTCGATCCACCTCACTCAACCAACTAGTGGTTCAACGCAGCAGAACAGTTTCTTGGGGTGACCGCCGCTTTTCAATCGCGGCTCCTAAAATCTGGAATACCCTACCAAACAACATAAAAACAAGCCCCTCACTCCTTCAGTTTAGGAAAAAACTGAAAACATGGTTATTTAATCAGTAATTCAAGCTTCTGAGCCAACTGATCAGGGAGAGATATCATTGCATATTAGCGCCGAGACGCCCAAGTGTAATTGTACGCGCTCTATAAATATCAACAAATAAATAAATAAATAAATGGGCAAGTGCAACCACTTCCACTGTTTTACTAGAAATCTCAGTCTGAATAGTATCCGATGGAATGAGATCATCAAGGGCCCAGGTGTATTTTAATTCCATTTGCCAGCCACAGAAGCTTCCAACTACCTTTCATGATCTGTCCAAAACCGAGTAGAAACTTTTTTCTTTACCGGGTATCATAGGTCTTACTGCACGGTGAACCATGCTATTCCAAGTGTCCCACTTTCCTCTGTGGACCTTTAACTTCTTGAGGGAAAGGCTGATGAAAGGACTCTCAGATGTACTAGATTTTGTTCAAACTGAACTGGCTAGAAATGTGAATGTAAAGAACAGGCTGAAAGAAGAAGTAGTCCTTTAAAGCAGAGGCACAGGAACGACTGGAGCCAGACACAGATTAGATCTTCCATCTCACAACTAAGGCCAAATCCATTCGGACATGAGCAGGGAAGGATGAAAAAGAGCGATAAGAAATACAGGGAAAGTAGAGTAGGATAACATTGGTCTGCTCGAGATAGCCCTTAACGTCATCTGTTATGGCACGCCGATTAATAGTATAAAAATTAACCCTATGCAATTTCAACAGATCTTTGACTTCAGGAAATAAGAACCCCGGACCCATGAATGTCGCCCAGATTTCGAAAGCCCTCAAAGAGCAAAAACATGGCAATAAGTGCTATGAAAGTATCTGTGGCCATTATTTTAACCAATTTACAGGGTTGACCACCAATACTACGATTACTGACCATTTTCATTTTGGGTGGAACTGTCACTTGAACCGGAAATGGGATTCCAAGTATGGCATTATTTGCCCATGCATTAATCGCACTTATGCTATTTGATCATGGGCAAATTATGTACCTTACACTAATTTACCACAAGTTTTACCAGTTAAATACCAAGTGAGAAGTGTGTCAGCAAATAAAGTGAAATTGCGATTGGTGGAAATCTGAATTTTGCACCCATAAACACGTCCCAGAAAACACAAATTAGAATTTTCATTTGCCAGCAAGCTCCACACAGGGTTTACCTGCCGAAAACTTGGGGGCAAATAGTGCAGGATAAGTAATGTGCATATGGGCATATAGCTCAGAGGCAATTAGCAAACTGACCAAAACAATCCGACTTGCTTGCAGTTTCAGGGCAAACAGTGGTTTGCACGTGACGTGCTGAAGTGGAATTAACCTTAAAGTTGTAAAAGGGACTTCAGGGGAACTGGAAATATGCCTGGGCTGGTACTTCAGACACAAAAAGAAACCCAAACAATGCTTTGGAGAACAAAATGAGTAATCTGCAGAGTAGTCACTTTCTGTAGCGTCCCAGAACTGAAATGTTTTTTAGCTTTGAATGGGCAGTAGCCAAACGGTTAATTTCCTCAAAGTGCAAAAAAAAATACTAGCCGGAGCAGAGCCTTTTGAGCCACATGAATTATTGCCAGGGAATTTCACAAACACATGGCAATCGCATTCCTAAAACCAGAGAGACCACTTTCTGCACTTTGAGTGCAACTTGATAATTCTGTAATCGGGTGCATTTATTTACTCCACTGATGAGGAATATACAGCGACAGACCCTCAGTGCTCTGAAGGTACATTTACTCCCCAGATAGGCAGCATGAGGTAGCAGTGGCGTTGGTGCGTTCAACTTCGTTGTGGGTTTATATGCAACCCCATGCAATTTTTAGATCTGGCCTACAGACAGGTTTAGTCTTCTCCCCAACCTCGCGTTTTTCAAAAAAATCTTACTGCAATCGTATACATCTAGATACAGGGGCTTTTGGCTAGCTCTCTTCATCTAGTGGTCTGTTCATTCACATTGTGCTTTTGCCCACCACACTGCCCAACAGGGGGCAATGGGTCAATGCACTTCACCCATTGGATCTTTTCACAGTGAGTGAAAGCATTTTGCTCTTGCCTTTGTACACATCCGTCTAAAACGTAGGCCACTTTATTGCTAATGTAGTAGACCATTTCTGCATTTTACTACTTGTTCTTATTATAGTGAGGAGTAATTTTTCTACTTAATTTCTTTTTTTTTGCAAACATAAGCACACCGCATTTGGGTAGAGGCATTTTTACTTTGTAATTCTTACATTTTCTAATGGCTAATGCTTGAGTTTACACAAAATAAACATATATAGGTCTGTCAAAGTCAGGCATATTGGTATTGCCAATGCTTGTTTTTTCAATGTTGTTAACATATTTATCTTGGCATAAATATTTAACCAGGTTCCTTTTATAAGGAGCTCTAGCTATTTTGTAGAGGTGACGCATGTGAAATTTACGCCACCTCCTTAACAACGATTAATATTCCTCTAGGTTTTATACGTTTTCATTGAATCGCTCACAATTTCGGCTGTTGCTGTGAAAACACGGTACTGTGCATAAAAACTTCATACTGTGCATGAAATGGCGCAAACTTGTTTTCACAAATATGTCATGCTTGTACAGGCAAAACATTGTTTTAAGATCACAAGTGATTTAATGGCTAAACAATCTTTGTGGGAACTAACAGGAAAGCGAGTTCCATAATACAAACAAAAAAAAGCATAACAAAACTCGAAGCCAACAAAAATACATGAAACAATGCGAGATAACTTGGAGTTAAAGAACACTACTATCGATTCGACCTTTATTCGCACATGAACTGTCATCCGATATGAATCTTTGCGTTGAAACAAATTGAAACTTTCACAAACAGAGACGTGGGCCTCTGGAACAACAATGTGCGGTGGGCCGAGATTTAGCTCTTTGAGAATTGGCACAAACGTCGTCAGGATAAATTCTTTGCAAAAAAAATAAAACTACTTGGTCAGACCCTGTAAATTAAAATATTCTGCACAAAAGGATTTCATCCGAGGAAAAAGCTAGATTGTCAACGATTCAAACAAAAAACACTAGGCCCATCTGCGTGACAAACATCATGGACGACATTGTAGCGCAAGGCAAGCCCAGCCCAAGATTTATGGCGCTTTGACGCGTATCCCATTATTGTGGTTGGCGGGTGAATACGGACGCCACGTGACACTTTATAGCACACCCTAGGCAGCCTGACTTCCTGACCCAAGATCTGGAACAAATTTACTCAGTTCCTCAGAGAGAAAAGACCTTTGTTACAAACTCAGGCTTTACATTAACCCACCCCCTGCCACTTCTCATTCACAAAGTCTCGCAAAACACAAAGAACAGCTCTTAATCTCAATGAAAGGCATCTTGTAAGAGGTGGGGGTCAAAAAGGGGCGTGCAAAATCGCCTTTTATTGCCTCTCGCTTAAGTAAACACATTCTTGAAACTTTCATGTCAATGGAAGGGGTGGGGGCGGGAACATTCAGCAGCCACCAGTCCTGGTGCGTTGAAAAGATACAGCACTTTGTACCAGAGTCTGGGAACAATGAACCCCCATGTCAGCTGCAGGAACAGCTGGTGCACGCGCATTCCAATCAGATAGCAACTCCCCCAGGAAGAGGCAGAGGGAACACAGCTCGAGCTCTGCTCTTCCGGCCCCTGAAGCCGTGCGGGAGGATGCTGCTAGCAGGCATGCTCGCCAGGCTATTTTACAGAAACAAAAATTGGAAATACGCAAAGGTAATCTGCATGGGAAATTGTCTCGGTTTTCCCACAGGACAGAATGGTTTCTCAGACGGACATGACGACAAACTAAGTTGTAGGAGAAAAAAATGGGTACTATGCAATTTATAATGATCATTTCTGGAACGCATATGTATGCTCATTCACCGAATGTAGGAAGCTGGCTCTGTACAGGATATTGCCACTAGGTGGTAATACAGTGCACAGAGTCCAGGCGTTCCCCAAAAGTGTTCAGGGCCCAATGTAAAACCCAAAGTGGTCGATCAGTGGTAGTGGACGAGCAGTCGTAGGCCTAGACATTGATTGCACAACAGTGATCAATAACGGACACATGACTCAAGAAGGAGATCCAGACCAATTTTTGAAAATTATACTTTGTGTGAATTTTATTTTAAGACCAAGATCTTCGTAATAAGGTGGGTACGTTTTTAATTAAAAATGCTTTGCACTTTGAAAAATCGACAGAATATATTCACAAAAGTCCAATGTAATCCTATGAGGAAAATAGTTTTGTTGTTAATCGGGTAAGTACGTAACTTACAGTTCCAGTCTTTGGGAATAAAGGTCAGCAGTGGGCAGAGAGTAGGTAAGTTCCAACACTGCACCACCAGTGCCACAGAGGTGGCGGGATGCAAGATGCAAACACAACACCGGGCACCCAATGCAATCCTATGGAGTTTCTTCTTTTTGGAAACAGGCTGTAGGCATCCAAATGGAGGGTCCCGACAGAACACCAGCAACAGCACAGGTAAATTGAGGTGTTGGGGGTCACAGGGGCACCGCTGGCCGAGCTCACCAAAGCCTTGGGGCTGCAGGTACAGAGGTGCCTTTAGACGTTGGAAATCTTCTTACCGGGCTGGTCCAGGTGGCCCTTCAGATTCACTTTGCAGGCACGGTCGTGGGGGACAGGATAGGTCGGCCAGTGCTTGATTCTGAGTCCTGGTCACTGGGGTAACTTCACTGGGCAGTTGGGCCACTCAGACTCGGGCCGTGGGAGTTGGGTGCCAAGTGGGCACAAGTCATGGATCCGCCTGGATTTGGAGTTGTTGGTTTCTTCTGGACAGGTCAGCGGTTGACGGGAGATTGGAGTCTTTGTTGAAGGCAGCGGTCCTCCCAGGGGTTACAGAGGTCGCTGACTGCAAGACAGGTTGCAGGTTCGTCGAAGCTGGAGACAGGTCGGTAGGGCTGGGACCAAGGCAGTCCTAGTTTTCAGTCTTCTCTGCAAGGTCATCTTCTTTCTTCATAGGTCATAGCAGATCTAGTTCATTGGTCTGGGTGAGCCACCTAAATACTAGATTCAGTACTGTTTTAGGGGAGTAGCAGGTAGGGCCAATGGGCACCTTACCTGGGGTAACTACACCCTCTAATATGCCACCCTCCTATGGGAGTGGGCATACACCTGGTCCTAATTGGTGGGGTGCCCCCATCTTCAAGATGGCGGGGACTGAAAGATGCGCTGGCAGAGGTGGGCACACCTCCTATTCTTTTAAGTTTTCCTGCTGGTTTTCCCACCCAAAGTGGTGGTGTAAACCAGGGGCTACCATCTGCTGCTAGCATCAGAGGCTCGAGGTCGCATTACAAAGGCAGAAGGCCTTTGAAGCTTCCCTCTTCGAGCACTTGCCCATCCTGGGAGAGGAGTTTTCACACCTCTGCCAAGGATGTGCATTGTTTATGGTCCTAGAGAGCAGAGGCTCTCCACCCAGGGGCCCTGAAACATGTTTGCATGGCAACCGGCCTGAAGCCAATCAGTGCCACCACCAGGGTTGGTAGGTTTTCAGGGGGAACCTCTGAGGTGCCCTCCAAGTGCATGTTTTAATAAATCTCAGACTTACACCAGTGGGGATTTATTACAAGGAGCGGTTTGGTACTAAATAATCCTTGGTTCAGTGAATCCATCATGGTGCTGTGGAGCTCGAGTTCTCAAGTTCCCAGCCCATGCACTCTCTAGGGATTCCCTGGCACTTACAATATTAAGGAATAGGCCCTAAAATTGTTGAGGCATATATTCTCATGCAGATATGCCCACATCTGGGGTATAGGGCATCCGGTCTTAGGGCTGGCAAGGCCTCTAGCAGGGTGACCTACCTATATCTTAGGGAGTGCTAGCTGGCATGCATGCAGCCAGTGCGCCATGTTGACTTGGTAATTTTGTTTTACCTCACAGGGCCATCTAGCTGCAGGGGCTGTGACATGGTCATAGTGAGATGGTCCCAGGGGACCCTCTTCAGCCTCCAGACCCAAGTACCCAAAGTACTACCCACTAGGGACTTACATGGAGGCAGAAGTACCTATACCGGACATGTTTTTAGGGAAAGAACACTAAAACCCGCACCCTCCAATTCTGCCCCCGCCTCTTCCCCAACATGAACACAACATGCAATACCCCACATTACATTTCAAATAACCCTGAGATTTCCGTGGGGTAAAAAGGCCATGTTTAATTCTCAACATTGAATAAACATGACAAGCATACACTATGCATATTGATATTCATAATTACATTTACAAACAACTCTTGTACATTTCCTGTTCCCCCAGCCCTAAGGGAGGAGCCCCATCTGGTTCGCATCTCGCGCTGGGGTATCCTACGCCAGGTGCCGTGCACCTGCCCCCTAGAGTGGTAGGCCCGCACTCCTGTTCCTTGTCCGTCATTACCAGGGCCCACCCCTCTACCACCAGGCTGCCCTGGGACGCCCAGGAGGCTCGAAATCTGTCGCCCTAGCCTCCCCAGCCGGTGGTGACTTCCTCCCCGCGGAGAGCTTACCATATCCCCCCTCAGAGCTGGCCTATGGAGTCCGCCAGGCGGCCTCCCATCAATCACTGTTTATTGCTCGCAGGTCTCTTTTCCGCAACAACGCCCCCTCAAACCCCTATTCTAAGGGACGGGTGGGTGGGAGTTTCCAGAAGATCGGTCCTGTCGGAGGGCAGCTGCGGGGCACACACGGTCCAGTAGTGGCAAAGGGAACAGAGACCTCGGTCAAGGGAGTTTGACCTTAAGTAGGCCCGAGGTCTCCGCCCTCACACCTCTACGGATGTGCGTCACCCGCGACCCGGAAGGACAAGGGGCGGCCGCCTGCCTATTGGCCGCCAGGCCGCCCAACCAGCAGAACGTATGGCGGGGACCGGAGGGGGCGTGCCTCGTGATCTTCGTCGCTTGGCATACTGGGAACCGGGACCCAGTACTCTAAAGTCAAAGTTGCATCAAAAGCCAGGCAAAAAGTGAGTAGGGTTACTGCAACAGAACCACATTTTCCCACACCAAGAAGTCAGTTTGTGTGCCACTCCAATGTTTGGGACCCCAGCAACGACTGCCCAGGGACTTAAACTCAAGAGTTGTATATCCTACACAATTTGTTTTTGGGGCGCAAGAGTTGGTTTAGTAATTTACTACTCCGTTGCATTAAATTATAGGAACAAAAACGCATCCCAAAGTTACCAAGACAGTTGCGATGCGTCACTAGCATGCTTTACGACTTCGATTTTACCTTTTATCAAATATCGCACAAGGACACCGAAAGATCATTTAATAGAGCAGGCCCCTCATGTAGGTCCCAGTTGCACACTATGTTTTCAGGATCCAGGCTGCATAATTTCCATTTCCTATTTTCTTAAATTGAATTGTAAAGAACGCAATGAACTGTTTTTAAGATGTGCGTTCGAAATTTCAGGGGCTCCAGAGAACCTGGATTTTAGCTTATTCAGGATGCCAGTGGTTTCTATGTTTTAGTGGGTTGCAAGGTACTGACGGCACAGTGCCTGCAGGACTGAAAAATTGTATTAATGGCTTATTTGTGGACCTTCAAAATCAAAACTTCATTGAACTGCGGTCACAAGCCCGTCACGTCTGCACTAATACACGCCGATTCAGTTTTAACGGCAGAGTCGGAGCAACAGACCCGCCGTAACGCCTTTAGAGCCATCCGATCACAAATAGGTAAGCATACAACCAATTAAATTCAAGCGGCATGATCATATTAAATTACACTTTATACTACGAGCATTAATTACGCACAGGCTTCTTGAACCTTCACTACGGCAACTTAGCTTTTACTCACGCTCACAAAAGCACAAAGCTAGCCATCTTGATTAATCGTCACTTTGTCCATTTTGACGAACTTTTCACTGCGTTTCTGTTTAACAAACTTTCTGGCACTGCTATTTTCACACACTAGGATCATTTCATGCCAAGCACGTTTCTTTATCGCATGTTGTCGAGACGCTTGTACCCACATAGAACTTCACTCACTAGACGCCACTTAACGGAATCTAGCACTGAAATGGTGGCGGTGATTCATTAAGTGAGATGCCTTAAGAGTAAACATTGGTTATTCACGTTTGTTTTAGATATTCCCCGGACGAAGGCCCAGTGCTGAAATGCATAGGGATGGGATGGAATCTAAATGTGATAACTGTGATGATGTATGATGGAATACTTCTCTGTATATTTGAAGAAATACATGGATAATTATGTTTTAAAAACTTTTGAAATCACAATCGCTGCCAAGAATCCGTTTATCTTTGCTCTAAAAATCAGCACCTTTAAACCTGTGCCAAGAAAGACACCCCCACCCACGTGGGGTTGCTACCAGATTTTAAAGACTACGCTCCAGAGCAGGGAAAGATTTTCTGGAGCACGGCATACTTACGTAACTTAAGCATAAAACCGACTCAGTGCACAATCTTACTTCAATTTGGATTCTTTGTGGACCTCCCATTTGTAGGAGCTTTGACCATGTAGGTCCATTCTTTGCTGCTGTTTGCGGACCCAAACAATGCCCACTGCCAGCAGAAATAGGACCTGTTTCCAGTGCATACTGTAAGGAGGCTACAGTATTGTTTATATCAACCATAACTGTCATGAAGTAATAGGTCTATCTATTCCTCAAAGCACTATTAGAGTGAGCAGTGTGGGAAGCTGCCTCCACCACCCCAACTCTGATACCAGGCAGCAGTTGGAAAAATGGACCCATCATCTCAGAGATGGAATGAGAGATGGAATGAGAGATGGGTGTACTGGGACAGTCTTGAACTGACAGTCCAGGCAAGTCACTTTGATGGACACTACTCTTCCTCGGAAATAACAACTGCCACAAAGTAAGATCTTTCCTTTATTACAAAAACAGAAAATATTAAAAAGTGCACAGTAACAGATCAATACATTTCAATGTCAATTAACTCTGTAAAGGTGGACTATGGTTGCCTTACTTTTTGCTCCTTCCGTGTGTTAGTTTGCTGCTAAAATTATATATTGATGTAATGTTTCTTAGTAACTATGGATTTTAATTATATATTTTTTTGCTTGTGAGAATTTAGGTACCCATTTTTAACATTGAAATGTATTGATCTGTTATTGTGCACTTTTTCATATTTTTTTTCTGTCATAAAGGAAAGATCTGCAATATCATTGACTGTCCCCCTTTTGGAGTTATTCCAAGTGCATGAGTGTGGTATATGTGTATCTGAGGTACAAGTTAGATTTCAAGTCCAAAGGGTAAAATATTTTAACTACCAGCATATTGCTGCCATAACACGGTCGGACTAAAATACCACATCTTAATTAGGTTTACCAAAATATCACTCAATTTGGGCTTGTAATAGAATATACCGAAAGGAGAAATAGTTTAGTTAATAATAATTAGGTCACAAAGTTAATATCAAACAATTTTTATCTTATTGATATTCTGACATACCACCTCATCTGTAAACAACACAGTGGTATTCTCCTTCTGAACAGGTTCATGCATGGAGTTAAAGCCAGGCACTACCAAAGGACAGAAGGAAGAATTGAACGAGTCTAGTCAGCCTGAGACTACACAGTAGGGTGCCCACAGAAGGAGTTAATCTCAACTTGAAGAGTCATGGGAGCCGATTGAGACTAACTTATCTAAGTAACACACAAGAAGAGTAACAGGCTCTGGAATTATTAAACTTTGTCAGCACTTTGTGCCTCAAGAGCATTTTTTCCAGATGACTAACAAACTAAAACATAACTAATCTTACACATCTTTAGCAAACTGCAAACATCAGCATGATATCAGTCCTTGACAGGACTCCAGCATCTATCGCCAGCCAAAGAGAACAGATGAAACCTTCTCGACTTTATCCAATCAGGAATCCAGCAGTACCCTGTACTTTACACGCTCAATGGAGTGATACAGTTGAAGTGGGCGATGAATACCAGATCTTTGTAGCTGTAATTGCATTCACATAGCTCTTACTACCCCAAGACGAGGCGTCATCTTAATATACCACCATTTAGGGAGATGTTCAATATGATTTCTGCCCTATGTGCTCAGTTGAAAACGCCAACCTAAATATCCCAGTGCTGACGGAAGCTTCTTTATAAAAGCAATCGTGAATAGAAAATATCAGCAAACATAGTCACACTATATCATTCACCCATTTCATTAATACAGCTCAGCCCAACATATTGTATTGTGTTCCAAAGAAGGGGATGACAGATTAAACAGCTACTGAGACACAGAAGCTTTTGTTTTCTGGAGCCAAGGAAGACAATGTTGAGGTGGAGGGACTTGAAGGCACCTAACCTCCAATTGTAAAACTGGTTTTAAATTCTTGTTGCTATTATGCTGCTTGCCAGCTTGGTTTTCACAACAGCCTATTTTGAGCCAAGAAATAATTTTTTATATAATTTCACAAGCGAACTGCTAATTGATCTTACTAGAGCAGAGTTGAACTCTGTAGAAATATTTATCATCATTTAGACGAGTAAGGACTTTAAAAGATTTTTTTTTTCAGCACTTCTTAATCCCTGTAAAAAAACATCTTCGTAACTTTGATGTTAGGAGGGTATAATAAATGTACTACTCTCAGGATACACTTTCAAGAGCTGCTCTTGAATTCTGTATTGCTTATGGTGGTCTGGAGCTTGGCTTTATACAGCCTGCCATCCCCACATCTTGCTGACAGCATTGCTTTCGTAGTTCTACTTTTGTGATGGCATTGCTGGTCATTGTCTTGGACACCAGGACATTTAGGCATTTTGCACATGCAACTATTGTGGCCATTCCCAAAACTGACTGGTTCTTCTCTCCTTATCACGTAAACATGATCTTGCTACAAATTACATGGTGTAACCAGTTTCAACTGAGTTTTTATGGATCTTCTTGCCCTCATTGAATAACTGGTTTTAGACTCAGACTCTCTGCTTGGCTATTGCTGGTTGTTGTTTTGACCGACGTAGCAACATGGAGAACAACAGACAACAGAGAAGAATATGCACCACCATTGGAGTCTCCTTGGGCTCTAGGTTGGAAGAAGAAACATAATTTAAACTGTGACAGATTTATATGACAAATGAGGCTAGTACTGGGTAGGGTGCTTGCCTTGATCACACTGTGCACCAGTTTCTTTAATAGCTTATTCCAACATTTATGGTGTGTTCACTAAAAAGCAGACTTCGGGAAAAGTGGATTCATATTTTACTGCTCAAGGAAGGTACCTTAATTACTGAAAAGATAACACTTTTCTCTGCTTTATGGAGTAGTATCTTTCCAACTCCTATTCACCATTATGTATTGCACACAAGCTCAGTATATTTATTTTAACAAGCTTATAAAGTTCAATTGTTATGTCTCCCTCAGGTTCTAGTAATACACGGTGGAGTTATTCACGAATTAACTAGGAAGAAGAGTGGCTGCTTTTTAATTAATGTGAAAAACTGATTTAACAACCACCACTGAAAACTGAAAAGAAGGGAACTGAGCTGGTCACATTTCATTCCGAAAAGCAATGTCTTTTTAAGTTTACGGCCCACACAATCTGCAATGGTTTAGGTGATCATTTGACCATTGGATTATGTGAGAGGAGGCCTGCATTGGTAGCACAAAAAAAAACTCAGAAGGCAGTATCTGCATTTTAGCATTAACTGTGACACTGATATTTACTAACTGTTTGAAGCTTTTCAATGATGTCAATAAAAATATGATAATAATTGATGTATATGCATACGACACATGCCACATAAGTGGAATGTTACTGTCCTGTTCCTTCCATCCATGAATGTAAATTGTTGTATATCAGTCAAGAAAAAGATGATGAAAAAAAAAATCAGATGCACAACTGAATATTACCCAGACCTTCCTTGGCTAAGAGGATTACATTTTAGGCTCCACTGCCAATTTATTATATCTTGTTTTTAAGACGAGTCTTGTATCTATATATTGATATTTGGATAGTGTGATGCTTGCTGTGCAACAACCAGTAATGGGGAGGTCCACATTTTTTCAATTGAGCAATTGCATTGTAAGGATGCCTTTACCTCGATTGCTTAAAGGTGAGTTTATTGACAAGGTCAGTGTCCTCCAGCCAGTCTCATCGGCCGCAACTTCCCAACTGCCGTCATTAGAATCCTTTGACCCTTTCCCTTTTACTACAGAAACATAACATTCTAGATAAAGAATTCTAAATAGAACATATCCCCCTTCCTTACAAGCATTAATAATCAATAAAGGAAGAAACATGTCTAAATACTGTTCCACAACAAGGTATACGCTTAATAACTTATAATATATATAACTGATACTATAATATTCACAATAAGAGAAATGTTCACCATACTTATTATTCAGTTCCTGCAACTTCTGCAGAATGACAATTTGTTAATTTACGTGAGGACCAAACAGATTAACTCTTCCTTCCCATCCTTCCTCTCTTGTACTTCACCCAATTAATTAAAATAAATTAACATGATTTGCATTTTGAAGTATTCTCATGCCTCAACTGTTAATTATTTCGATATTTATACACTCTTTCTTTTACTTTCTCAAAATCACATCCCACTCACAAATTACCCTTCATGCAACCCAAATTCACTCTTGAATGAGGTTATCTGCATTTTTAATAAACAAAAAGGTTTAACTCCTGTGGCTGAATGTGGTTTGGTTTTATAATTTCACAATCTTTTTAAACTCTCCCTTGCAAGGTAACTCAATGCCAGCATCCAACTGCATAATCTCTGACAAAACCAGATTAATTCTTTCCACCAAACCATTTTCTCTTGGGTGATACAAAGCGCTAAGATGGTGAGAAACACAATTCCTCTGTAGGAATTCCTCCATTTGTCCAGACACAAAATGGGGACCGTTAATAGTTACTATTTCCTGTGGCCTCCCTTCTTGTGCAAACACATCACCCAAAAACTCCACAACACTTTTGGAATTTACATAATTCACAAATTACATTTCAGGCCATTTAGAAAAATAGTCTATCAATACTAAGGCATACTTTTCTGAACATCCCTTTACATCGAACGGGCCACAGATATACAACCCTAATGTCTGCCACAGCCCATTTGGGAATTCCACAGTTGGTATTGGCTTTTCTTGAGACTTATGAGACTAATCACTTCTTGTTCAGGATAACAATGTCTCAAAAATCTCTCAATTATTCTTTCCATACTAGGCCAACAAAACTGATTTCTATGCCCTTTATGTAATAAATGAGTCAACCATTCCCTCAATTTTACTGCAACAACCAAATAATCACCACACTACAACTTATCAATCTATACCAATTCACTCTTAATAGCTTTATAATTATACAATAACAAAACTGGTTCCCTTAGCCAATCTTCAACCAAACATTTTTCGATCAACATTTCTTTATCCAATTCAACTTCACAATTCCACTCTTCCTCTGTATTAACTCCATTACAATATTCTGACACAACAGCCACAAACACCTCCTCATCACCTTCACAACCATCTCTCATAGTATGCTCCACTTGAAATGGAAGGTGAGATAAACAATCAGCATGGATACCAGTATGCCACTGTACGTTCTTCCAGCTCCCTTAAGAGTATGAGAAGAAAACACAACCACTCTTTCTTTACCATTCCTTTCCTGCATCAAAACTGCTCCTAAACAATACATACTGACATTTGTAACTATTATAGGCCGGTCATCCGCATCGAAAGGCTTCAAATTCACAGCATTTACATTATTGTTCTTAATTAGTGCAAAAGCAAGTCCAAACAAATCTTACTCTATTCTTAAAAATCTCGTCTCTCTCTAGTGAAATCCGATAAATGTGAAATAAACTTAGCGTAATACTCAGCCATTCCCAAGAATGATCTCAACTGTTTCTTATTTATTGGAGGCAGAGCATTTTTTATTGCCTCCACCAACCTCATTTTTGGACTTCTGCCACCTTCTGAGATGGTATGACCCAAATATTTCACTTGTTCAGCTGCAAACTTGCATTTATTCAAATTTACTGTTAATCCAGCATCACTAAATAATTTCAATACTTCCACTAAGTTAGTATTGTGATCATTCAAAGCCTTTCCCCAGACCAAGATATCATCTTGGAAAAAGTTTGTTAAATTAGTTTACAAACAACTTCTGCATAATTCTTTGGAAGACTGCAGAGTAAGAGGCAAGTCCAATGGCATTCGTGCAAAACCTTGGCCGTTATAAAGTATGTTAAATGTTTTTAGGTTTGATGCAACAATTTGATGATATGCTTGGGACAAATCAAGTGTGGAAAACAACTTTGCTTCACCAATGGTAAATACCGCGCAGGTATCCGAAGGTGCAAGGGCCCTGGGGGGGGGGGGGGGGGGGGGGGGGGGGGGGGGTTCGAAAGCTGTATGGGGCTTTCGAGTGGTGCTTTTCCTAGTTAAGGGGGGGTAGGATAGGAGGAATGAGGTTTCATGGACAGAGGGTGAGTTTTAAAACAGTTGAGGCAGGCGTTGGGGTAATTGGTAACTATGTATGTTGTTGCGGGGGAACTTTTTAGGGGTGGGGGTGGGGGTTGAGCAGGTATGTGTTTATTTAGTTAGGACTAGTTTTGTACGGCAAAGGCCAAGGATGTGGTTTGTTAAGATGCACCTGTTCCCAATAAAGTGGCCTTTATCACACCTTAAAATGTCTCCGGTCGGTCTTTCCCCTACCCGTCTTCCGATGGGCCCCAATGGGGCTTTGCGGGGGTGGCCGACCGGAGGGAGGCTCGCCCCCCCGGGGAAGTTTGGGGCCCCGGGAGGAAGGGAGGGGGAAGACATTGACTGGGGGACAGGAAGGAGGTTTGGGCTGGTTGGGCTCCTTGGGCTGGTTGGGCTCCTTTTGGGCTGGGAGGATATATTTACGGCCATTTTGGGTCACGGGGCACCATTTTGGTGACAGTGACCCAGCAGTCGAGCATTAGGAAGTTGTTGTCCCACCCGCCCTCCCCAGGTAGGTATATTTTGGTGGGGGAGGGTGCCTGGGGGGTTTTCTGATTTAAAGGGAGGTTTCCTGGAGGGGTTTTGTTGGGAGCAGGTGTGTTGGTTAGGTTGATGGTAGGATGTCGCTGGGGGCAGGTGCTGGAAATGGTTTGTGATGGTGCTTTTCCTAGGTAAGGGGGGGGGGTAGGATAGGAGGAATGAGGTTTCATGGACAGAGGGTGAGGGAGTGAACAGTGGCAGGAGTTTTAAAACAGTTGAGGCACACGTTGGGGTAATTGGTAACTATGTATATGTTGTTGCGGGGGAACTTTGTGGGGGTGGGGGTGGGGGTTGAGCAGGTATGTGTTTATTTAGTTAGGACTAGTTTTGTACGGCAAAGGCCAAGGATGTGGTTTGTTAAGATGCACCTGTTCCCAATAAAGCAGCCTTTATCACACCTTAAAATGTCTCCGGTCGGTCTTTCCCCTACCCGTCTCCCGATGGGCCCCAAAGACTGATCGGCTTCACTTCCTGAAAATAAATCATTGCAAGGTCATAGCTGAAAACTGGTAATTTTTATTGTATAACATATTAATGAGTTCGATGAAGTTCTAACCCAGGCTTCAGACTGTAGTTCAGATTTTTATGATCTTTGCTGCCTCCTGTGGTAGCAGTTCCCCCAAACCCACGCTTGAGCACAGGTGCACAGACCAGGGAAAGATGGATGTTTTGAGTGCTGCATCTGTAACAAAATCAATGTCACTATGAATGAGCAAATCACTTGATATCAATACGTCTGAGAAAGGGAATTTGATATTTGTGTCTAATACTAGCTAAATTAAACGTGCCCCTACATTCCAGTCATCAGATTTTGGTTTCTGTATATTAACAGGGCCACAAACCTCATAATGTCATATGTACCTGATCCCATGTTTGAAATCAGTAGAGGCTGCTTAAATTATAAAATGGTGGGGCGAAACTTTTGACCCACTTACAGGCACTGTAAGAAACTCTCAATTGTGGTCCCATTATACACCGTTTATAATTGGCCACGATTGAGAGCTCTGGAGTGGGGGCTGAACCAAGGTAGTGCGATTGTCTTACACTGCATGAAAGCAGTTTTATGAAAAAATAAACCTTGAGTTCTTCTTTGGTCTTCTGCACTCAGAGGCTCCAAGGGATCTCTGAGTAACTCCCCTAACTAATCCGAATGCTGCTCTCATGCTGCTAATATTAGGTAGCATGATAAAAACACCAGGATTGGTTGTAGCGAGCTGCTTCGATTCTCCCTCGTGTACTTTGGGCCTGTGCCTGCTCTCCACCCAGCTGTCTAAGACAGCTGAGCTGAAAGGTTTGAAATGAGCATGTCAGGTTGGCCGTCGCAAGACAGCCGGCCAAAGTGACATGCGCAGTTAAAGCTGGAGCAGACACAGCTCTCTGCTGCCATTTAGCAGCTATGGCCCTGCCCAGCACTGCCCCTCGGCTGAACTGAAAAATAAAAAGGTAATGAAATCTTTTCATTACCATTTTATTTTTCATGCTTGCTGCTGGCAGTGGGTGGGAAGGGGAGGTGATGCTCCGCTGCCATAAGGGAGGAACCACCACTGTTTTAAATATTCCTGTTTCAATAAAAGTTGTCAAGCCTGGCCACAGCTGTTAGAGTCCTACTATAAGAAATAGCTCAAATAAAATGGTTGCATAAGGGCATTCTTCCCTTACCCCTTTTCTTGCACCCAACATCAGAACTGAGCTAAAGCAAGAACATCTGTACAATTTTCAACCATTTCACATGTACTTTGTTTTCAGCTAAAGCGGTAGAGTTGACTGAGTGTGTTAACATTTACTATTTTTTATTTTTATTTTGTACATGTATTTAGTAGCATCACTGGTGCACAATACAAAACAATTTCTACAAATCCGCTCTTTAGACTGAACATGCAGCTGAAGTTGTGCCACCAGAAAGAAAGAAAAAACAAAAAATTATCAGAAAGTAACATACCTTGCACAGGGCCAATATGGTTTGTCATTGCATATCGAAGGACACGTTCTTCTCTGCTGTAAAAAACAAACACTCGCTCAACTTGAAGCTTCTGCGTGCTTGGAGGAACTCGTTGGTCATGAATACAGTCCTCGTATGTAATGTTCTGATGCAACCGGTAATAGTATTTTTGTGATTCGCCTCCAGAAGAAACTGTATATTCTCTGCGGGTCGTAGATGTCACAGCTATACACAAGAAACAAAAAGACACATTAAGAAGCAGGGGCTAAAAAAATGCCTACCTATAAAACCGAGCCCTATACAACTCTTGGTAAGAGTGTTTTACCAATAATATCAAAGTATTAATATCCACCTTCACTTCTAATACCTCCACAATATGGGCTATCAATAATTAATCACAGCAAGTATATGTGGAGCGAAGTATAGCTAGAAGTCCACAGCTGTGTATCATGATTTGCTGAGGGGTCGATATATGTGCAGGTCGATCTTACTGACACAATTCCGGTGGGGTTTTGTGAAAAATGCATGGATAAGAAGCCCCAAACTTGCAATTCTTTAAAAATGTCAGTTGCATTCCCAGCCATATAACATCGTAGTGGTAAGGGTGAGTTTCTTGTATTTCATTGTCATGAACTCTCATTTAGATAGACTTGAATAGTCATGAAGCCATCTGTCTCTCTTCACTTAAGTAAGGTAATGTACAACGACCTCCCCGCCACAATACTGTAGCATGGAAGAGTATTGCTTGAAGAAACATCAGACTACTTAGACAATACCTATGACAACATGCAGAAATTATGTTACACATAATACAAGAAAAAGAAAACCTTCATGGCATCCTGTAGGCTATATCACAGCACATATCTGCCCCTTTCAAGCAACCTAGCCTGCCAATGGAAAAATCCACAACTAACAAAGGTTTGCACCCTGTTGACTGTCACAGGCCAAGAAACTCTGCAATACTGCTTACAAAAGCTGTCTAACATAACAAATGTACAAGTTAGGCATGTGTACTGACTAAACATATGGTCTGACATATTTAAAATTAGTGTAGAATTTATAATTGCTCGAGTCAAACATTGCATTCAGAGTAAATCCAGGCTGCAGTTTCACAGAGTATGTTAATATCTTGGGTAGGTCTTACAAAAAAAAAAAAACTGCAGACGCTGAAGTATGTAGAGAGGAATGCACCCTGAATGACATGTTCGCTTTGCATTTTGTGGTAATTTCATGATGTTTTATCAAGAATAAACAATTAGTATATTTGATGGTATGAATTCTTAGTTAGCAAGCTGATTTTGAAAGCAACTATATCGGACTACAACCCACTAGAAACTCGGGACACATGCACATACCTTTTTGCCGGTTGCAAACTGGCCGATTAACAGAATCGGCCCGCATGTGAACGCAAAAAGGCATTTTTGGCACGTACAAAGCCTAAATAGCTATTTGGTAATTTGTTACTGAATCACAATTTGGGTTTTGCGATTCGGTATTAGAAAGGGGCGTCTTAAGGGTGTCTCTTCCTAATAGAGGCTTGCAGTGCCATGTACAAATGTTTTGCGACTGAAATTCGATCGCAAAACATTCGTATTTTACCATCTACTTCAAGTAGGTGGTAGCCCAGTCCCAAATGGGAAGGGGTTCTTAAGGGACCCCTTCCCCTTTGTGAATGGTTGTAAAAACTTTTTTAAGGGCAGGCAGTGGTCCCAAGGACACTGGCAACTCTTAAAAAAAATTCACTGAAACTTTTCATTTTTGTTTATAATGCATCTCGTTTTCCTTTAAGGAAAACTGGCTGCATTTATTAAAAGAAACAAAAAAACGTTGCCATATTTAAAAGCAAACACAGGCATGTTGGACTACTGTTCCCTGCAGGCAACCATCCTTGTGCTTTTAGCAATTCCCAATGGGTTGCAAATTACAACCTAACTAATGAATATTAATGACGTAGGTCAATTGCCCCCACCACCCCCCATTAGTAATCAATAAATGTGTCAAGGACACATTCAAACATAGGTGTTTGTGATTTCCTAATAGCGAATCACAAACTGTGAGAAGTTGGCCTGGTATATAATGCTCACTAGTTCTAGTGATCACTTTGTACCATGCCAAGCAACCCTTATGATGATGGTTGTAATTCAACCTTGTAGACCAGTTATCCTAGTGGTAACGTGGACAAAGCAGTCTTAGGCTAAACTCTGAAAGGCATGTGAAGCCAGCTGTTATACCATACACAACCCCCTTGAATACCAAATGAAAGGGACACCACACAGATATATATTGAAAATATATATTGATTTATTAACTATAAAATCCCCTGGACTCTTTATGAGCACAGAAGCACAAGCGTAAAATCACAAGACAGTTTAAAATACACAAAAGTTGCACAATATGGATGAGCCCTAGGGGCCACCTAAACCATATACTAAATAAGTGGTATAAGGGATACCAGGAGGAAAGTGAAGAGGCCTAGGGCCTTGGGAATCGCTGGAGCTATTCGAGACTGGAGTTAGCTAAGTCGGGAAAGGCCCACGGGACTCGGGTGCAGTGTTCAAAGTGCACGCACTTCTCAATACAAAGTCTATGGTGCGTAAAAAGCACAAAGTTAGAAAGTTAGGAACCTTCCGAGTGACCTACGGAGCTGAAACTTAAAACACAGGCCCTTGGGATGTGTACCAGTGCAGGAGCACCGGCGGAGCTGAGTTACCTCACCCACAGGAAGCGGGTGCACAGGGTCGAAGATGTGTCGGGTTTCGTCACGCTGGTCGATGGTGCTTGGAGCAGGAGATGCTGCAGGCGGCTCGATGAGAAGAGTTCCGGTGGATCCAAGGGTGGATCTGTAGATGTGAAGACCTGAAAGCAGAGGGGACAGTGTTCAAAGTCACTAGCCAGTGACTGCCGTGGAACCAGAGTGGAACCAGGTGATGTCGGGTGCAAACAGGCGTTGTCGGGTAGCTTCTTTCTGCAGCCACGTGGATACCCGGGGTCGAGGACGTCCAGGAGTCGGTCACGAGCTGTCCCACGTAGGCTTCTCGCTGTTGGCGGTGTCGGCGACCTGATCGGAGCAAACAGGCCTTGGCAAATGCAAGCCACGCAGGAGTTGAAAGATGCTGTTCACTCGGACCAGCAAGGTCAGAGCGGGTGCTCCTTTTCACAGGAGCTTGGGTAGGTCTGGAGCAACCAGACCTGCTGTTTAAATCTTCGGGTTCGTCGCCAAGATGGCCGCTGGCCGCGTGGCTAGTGGCCGGGATGGCGCGTCGAGTGGCACAGTGCAAAAGGGCCCCACGCAGATCGTGGAGATGCTGGGGGGCTGATCTTCGGTGCAAGGGCTGCTCGGTGGTGGGGGTTCTCAATCCCCAAAGCACAACGTCGAGGATGCCTCAGAAGCTGCGCAGTCAGCTTTACGAGTGTCTTCCAAGAGGTCCGGTCCCACGTCACTCGGTGCCTCCACGGGTCCCTTCTTTGCAGGGACTGTGGATCGGGCTCTGAGAGGTCTGGGAATCTGGTTCTTGTCGGGCTCTGGGCTCGGGCTCCGGCGGGAGGCGGCGGCAAAGCAGACGTCGAGTTGCTGGTTGGTACCTGTGTTCACAGGGTGGTCACTCCTTGGCCACAAGGGAGATTCTTCTTCAGTCTTCTGTGCAGCAGAATGTCGAAGTCCAGTCTTCTTCTTAGTTTTAAGTTGATTTCGGGATGATCTGCTGTGCAATGGCACTGCTCCCCCTCTTATTCCAATCTAGGGGGTGGATCACCTACTAGGTCCCTCCTCTGGGAGGAACCAGGAAGGGGGGCGGTTACACCCCCTTTCCTTTGTCCAGCTCCGCGCCAGGACTGGGGCTGGAAGGCCCCAGAACCGGTTTGGGCTGGCCTATGCACGGGGACACCTTGTGTGCCCCGGGCATGTCTGATTCTATTCAGCCCTGTCCTACCCAATACACAAAATCCTGTCTGGGGTGGTGCTCGCACCTCCCAAGGCAGGAAACCCTTTGTCCAGGCCACCATCTGTCGAGTTTCGGTCAGCAGCAGGAGGCCAGACTTGTGTCTGTGGTGGCAGCATCCATTTTGTGATGCTGAGGCTCTGTTTAACTTTAACCGGGGTTAAGGCTACACACATGTCGTGTCCCTCTAGAAGGGTGGAATGCTATCCCCGTCGCCAGAACTGGCGAGGGGATAGTATTCCAATTCGTATGACACCTTACTCGACATGTTTTGATAAAGCCAAACCAAAGATAGCATTTAACCGCGAGGATTATAATGCACTTAAGAGTATATGGTATGGCAATATCCCGGAACAGCTTAGGGAGTGGTTCCCGACAGCTGCAGACAGGCTCAGCTCATGCTAGAGCACCATCTCACATATTTCCAAGCACTCTGCCTCCAGGATTGATGAGGCCTTCCATAGGAGTGGCTGATAGGAACATATGTGTCCAGTTTAGGGTTAGGCACAGACATACTGTACCTAAGTAAGAGGTGGTTACACCGACTTACCCCAGCTGAGTGATCAGCCAGTTGTGTCACAGATGGAGGCCAGGCCAGGGGTGGCACAATACGTGCTGCAGCCCCTGGTAGGCCTTGGATACACCTATGCCCTGGGCACCTAGGGTGCACTATTACAGGGGCTCATAAGGTGAACCAGTTCCAATTCGTAATGCACCTAGAGTGCATGGGCATCAATTTAGAGAGAGAACAGCAGGCTGTGGGTCTGATTAGCAGGCCCACAGCCACATTAAGTCAGAAACCAGTGAAGCAAAAAGCAAAAATTTGGGGTGACCATAGGATAGCAGACCCTACTCTCCTACATAACCCCCCCCCAAACGCAGGGACATTAGACTAACCTTGACCAGTTGTGTCTTCATGTTCTAAGTGGAAGTACCTGGAGAGACCATCTGCGTTGCCATGGTCAGTCCCTGGGCGGTGCTCCACTGTAAAGTCCATCCCCTGTAGGGAAATGGACCACCTGAGTAGTTTGGGGTTTTCACCCTTCATCTGATTAAGCCATAGGAGGGGCTTATGGTCGGTCTGAATCTTGAAGTGAGTGCCAAATAAGTATGGTCTCAACTTCTTCAGGGCCCACACCACAGCAAAGGCCTCCCTCTCTATAGCTGACCAACGTTTCTCTCTGGGGGTCAGCCTTCTGCTAATGAAAGCAATGGGCTGGTCCTGGCCATCTACATTAAGCTGTGAAAGCACTGCTCCCACTCCCAACTCAGAAGCATCTGTTTGGACAATGAACTCTCTTGAGTAGTCAGGACTCTTCAGGATAGGTGCAGAGCACATGGCCTTCTTCAGGTCATCAAATGCCTTTTGACAGATTTCTGTCCACTGAACCTTTTTGGGCATCTTCTTGGATGTCAGATCATTAAGAGGAGTCACAATGGACCCATAGTTCTTAACAAACTTCCTGTAGTACCCAGTCAGGCCCAAGAAAGCTCTGACCTGAGTCTGGGTAGTTGGAGGGGACCAGTCCTTGATGGTCTGGATCTTACTCTCCAGTGGTTGAACTTGGCCTCCACCTACAAGGTGGCCCAGGTATACAACCTTGCTCTGCCCTATCTGGCACTTTGTTGCCTTGATAGTGAGGCCTGCCTTCTGCAGAGCCTCAAGCACTTCCTTCAGGTGGATCAGGTGATCCTCCCAGGTGGAGCTAAAGACAGCAATATCGTCCAGATAAGCTGCACAAAAGTCATCCAACCCAGTGAGGACTTGGTTCACCAACCTTTGGAAGGTGGCAGGTGCATTTTTCAAACCAAAGGGCATCACCACAAACTGATAATGCCCACTAGGGGTAGAAAATGCTGTCTTGGCTTTAGACTCCTCAGCTAACCTGATTTGCCAGTAGCCAGCTGTTAAGTCAAATGTGCTCAAATATTTGGCAGAAGCCAACTTGTCAATGAGCTCATCTGCCCTTGGAATAGGGTGTGCATCTGTCCTGGTGACAGCATTGAGTCCTCTGTAATCCACACAGAACCTCATCTCTCTCTTGCCATCTTTGGTGTGAGGTTTGGGGACCAGAACCACTGGGCTAGCCCAGGGGCTCTCTGAAGGCTCAATGACACCTAATTCCAGCATCTTTTGCACCTCAGTCTTTATACAGTCCCTGACGTGGTCAGGTTGCCTGTAAATTTTGCTCTTTACAGGAAGACTGTCACCAGTGTCCACCACATGTGTACACCAGTTAGTCTGACTGGGTGTCAATGAGAACATATGCCTGTATGCCTGTAGAACTTGTCTGCAGTCATGTTGCTGATGTTCAGTGAGGCTGCCACCTAAGGCCACACCATCAACTGAGCCATCCTCAGGGTTCTGAGTGAGCAGGTCTGGGAGAGGGTCACTCTCTTCCTCCTGTCCCTCATCTGTAGCCATGAGCAAGCCCATGTCTGCCCTGCTGACATATGCCTTCAATCTGTTCACATGGAGCACCCTGTGGGGGCTCCTGGGAGTTCCTAGGTCCACCAAGTAGGTAACCTCTCCCTTCTTTTCCAGAATTGTATGGGGTCCAGACCATTTGTCTTGGAGTGCTGCTGGGGCCACTGGCTCCAACACCCATACCTTCTGTCCAGGCTGAAACTCAACAAGGACAGCCTTTTGGTCATGCCAAGCTTTTTGTAATTCTTGGCTAGCCTCAAGGTTTTTGGATGCCTTTTCCATGTACTCTGCCATCCTGGAGCGGAGACCAAGTACATAGTCCACTATGTCCTGTTTAGGCTTTTTGAGAGGTAACTCCCATCCTTCCTTCACAAGACACAGGGGTCCTCTTACAGGGTGCCCAAACAACAATTCAAAGGGGCTGAAGCCAACCCCCTTTTGAGGGACCTCTCTGTAAGCGAACAAAAGGCAGGGCAGAAGGATGTCCCATCTTCGCCTGAGCTTTTCAGGTAATCCTTTAATCATGCCCTTTAGGGTCTTGTTAAATCTCTCAACAAGCCCATTGCATTGTGGGTGATAAGGAGTGGTGAACTTGTAGTTTACACCACATTCCTTCCACATAGCTGTCAAATATCCAGACATGAAGTTGGTACCTCTATCTGATATTACCTCCTTAGGAAACCCCACTCTGGAGAAAACTCCAAGTAAGGCCCTGGCCACAACAGGAGCTGTTGTGGTCCTAAGGGGAATTGCCTCTGGGTACCTGGTGGCATGATCCACTACCACCAGTATGAATCTGTGCCCAGATGCTGTAGGGGGATCCATTGGACCAACAATATCAATCCCCACTCTCTCAAAGGGAACCCCCACCACAGGTAGTGGTATCAGGGGGGCCTTTGTTGTTCCACCTGCTTTACCACTGGCTTGGCAGGTTTCACAGGAGCGACAAAACTCCTTGGTGTCTTCAGACATGTGAGGCCAGTGAAAGTGAGGGACAAGCCTGTCCCAAGTCTTGTTCTGGCCTAGGTGTCCTGCTAAAGGAATATCATGGGCCAAGGTGAGTAGGAAGCCCCTAAATTGCAGAGGTATAACCAACCTCCTGGTAGCACCAGGCTTGGGGTCTCTAGCCTCTGAATAAAGGAGTCCATCGTCCCAATATACTTTATGGGCACCTTGAGCATTCCCAGCAGCCTCAGCAGCAGCCTGCTGTCTGAGGGGTTCAAGAGAAGGACAGGTTAACTGAGCCTGCCCCAAGTCTGCCCTAGAAGGTCCCCCTGTCCCCAGAAACTCAACCTGATCAGGTTCAAGTTCTTCAGGGACAGTTCCTTCAGGGGTCTCTAGATCAGTTTCCTGTGAAGCCTGATCCTCACTTGTAGGCAGTTGGGAAGGCACAGCCTTAACCCTCCTGTTCTTCTTCTTGGGAGGTACTTGGTCCATTGTTCCAGGATCCAAGACCTGAGGTTCAGAGAGGCACTTTTTGGCCTGTGACCTGGTCACAGCAAGGACATGTGATGATATCCCTAACATCTCTGCATGAGTCCTGTACTCAACTTCTGACCATAGAGAGTTCTCCAGGTCATTGCCCAACAAACATTCTACTGGGAGATCAGCACTAACCACAACTTTCTTTAGGCCAGTTACCCCTCCCCAGGAAAAGTTAACAAGTGCCACACTATGTGTAGTAGTGACATTGCTGGCATTGGTCACCAGGTAATCATCGCCTGGCATGTATTGTCCAGGGTCCACAAAGTTAGGTGTCACCATAGTGACACTGGCACATGTGTCCCTGTAAGCTTGAGCCACTTTGTTGTTAATCAAAGGTGTCTGTCTGTATTTGCCCAGGTTACTGGGACTTATGTCAGGGGTCAAATCTATGTCCCCTTCACAAACCAGAACAGCCTGTGTAAGGGTTCTGACTAGGTCAGAATCTCCTTCAGTTCCCAAAGTGATTCCTACTAAACCCTTGGCTTGAGGACCAACACTGCTAACTGTACTAGTGGGTGCAGGTGCCTTAGGGGCTGCAGTGTTGGGGGCTCCACCCTTTTTACACTCACTTGTCCAGTGAGAGGTGTTCTTACAAGTTTTACACCAGGGTTTCTTCTGACCTTCTTTCTTCTTCTTTTTGGAAGTTTGGGACCCACCCTCTGTCTCAGTTTGGGGCCCTGTTGAAGACTTCTGGTCTTTAGCTTTCTGCTCCCCACCCTTCTGGTCTGTTTTCTTCTGGTCACCACCCTGGTTCTGGTTCTGGTTCTTTTGCTTAACTCTGGTTCTTACCCATTTATCTGCCCTCTTTCCCAATTCTTGGGGAGAGGTCAAATCTGAGTCAACCAAATGTTGATGCAACTGCTGGTTCTGACAATTATTTAAAATTTGTTCTCTCATCAGCAAATTGTACAATCCTTCATAGTCTGTAACCTTGCTTCCCAGCAACCAACCCTCCAGAGCCTTAGTGGCACACTCAACAAATTCAGACCAGTCCTGAGTCTGTGTCTTCTGGGTATCTCTGAACATTAACCTGTACTGTTCAGTGGTTAAGCCTAACCCATCAATCAGAGCACTCTTCAGGACCAGGTAGTTTCTAGAATCCCCATCACTAACTGTGAGGAGTCTGTCTCGGCCTCTACCTTCAAAGGAGAGCCACAAGATTGCTGCCCACTGCTCCTGAGGGATCTGCTGTACTCTGCAGGCTCTCTCCATTGCAGTAATCCATTTATGGATGTCATCCCCAGCTTTGTAGGGGGGCACAATCTTACTCAGGTTTCTATTATCAAAAGACCTGTCTTTATCCTTGTGGATATTGCTGCCACCAGTGGGTTCTATTACCCCACTCTCTCTAGGCTGTCTTGCTCTAGCAAGTTTCTCCTTAGCCAGGGCAACCTCTAACTCTTGCCTCTGGATCCTAAGCTCAGCCTCTCTCATCTTGGCCTCATGTTCCCTTCTCTGAGGGCTAGTCATCTCCTTTCTGGAGTGACCATGAGAGCCTCTAGAGACATGGGAGGTGTTGGATTCACCTGAGTGATGCCTTCTCCTCCTATGGCCCTGGTTAAGTCCACCTGGGGGTCTGAATGGGTTGTTACCTGATTCATTCCCAAGTTGACTTAAGTTAGCCTGGTTCAGTCTACTGACCAGCACCTGACTATCTCTGTCATCATCTGACTCACTGCTTTCCACCTCCTCCTCCTCTTCTTCTTCTTCCTCTTCATCTACCTGAGGAGCTCCAGTGGTGGAGGCTTCCTCATCTACTAGGATGATAGGGGTAGGGGTGTCTACAGTGTCATCCTCTGAAGGATGGCCTCCTTCAGCATTCCCTGTGGGGTTTGCTTTAGAGGTCTTTAGAGCCTCAGACTGATCCAAGAGCTCTCTTAGGTGGTCTGTAGTAGGGGTAGGCCCTGTCTTCAGACCCCTTAAGACACAAAGCTGTCTTAATTCCTTAAAAGGAAAAATAGCAAACTGGGATGGTGCCCTTGGAGGGTCACTCTCAACAGGAGTAAGTCCACTGGACCCCTCTGTTCCAGACATTGCTCTAGTGTGGGTGGATGTGTTGCAATCTACCTACACTGGTGTTTACCTACTAAACCTATCTAGTAGTTGTAGCTAGGGTGTGCTACTCCCTTTGCTCTACAACAACTAAGTTCAGTAGAACTTAAGTATACTAGTCTTGTTTTATATGTACCTAGCAGGTACCTGTATGATCTTTCAAATGATAATCTCAAAGATTGTAATGGTAAAACAACAGCAAGCTCAGATCCCAATCCGCTGCTCACCAATGTGAGAAGTTGGCCTGGTATATAATGCTCACTAGTTCTAGTGATCACTTTGTACCATGCCAAGCAACCCTTATGATGATGGTTGTAATTCAACCTTGTAGACCAGTTATCCTAGTGGTAACGTGGACAAAGCAGTCTTAGGCTAAACTCTGAAAGGCATGTGAAGCCAGCTGTTATACCATACACAACCCCCTTGAATACCAAATGAAAGGGACACCACACAGATATATATTGAAAATATATATTGATTTATTAACTATAAAATCCCCTGGACTCTTTATGAGCACAGAAGCACAAGCGTAAAATCACAAGACAGTTTAAAATACACAAAAGTTGCACAATATGGATGAGCCCTAGGGGCCACCTAAACCATATACTAAATAAGTGGTATAAGGGATACCAGGAGGAAAGTGAAGAGGCCTAGGGCCTTGGGAATCGCTGGAGCTATTCGAGACTGGAGTTAGCTAAGTCGGGAAAGGCCCACGGGACTCGGGTGCAGTGTTCAAAGTGCACGCACTTCTCAATACAAAGTCTATGGTGCGTAAAAAGCACAAAGTTAGAAAGTTAGGAACCTTCCGAGTGACCTACGGAGCTGAAACTTAAAACACAGGCCCTTGGGATGTGTACCAGTGCAGGAGCACCGGCGGAGCTGAGTTACCTCACCCACAGGAAGCGGGTGCACAGGGTCGAAGATGTGTCGGGTTTCGTCACGCTGGTCGATGGTGCTTGGAGCAGGAGATGCTGCAGGCGGCTCGATGAGAAGAGTTCCGGTGGATCCAAGGGTGGATCTGTAGATGTGAAGACCTGAAAGCAGAGGGGACAGTGTTCAAAGTCACTAGCCAGTGACTGCCGTGGAACCAGAGTGGAACCAGGTGATGTCGGGTGCAAACAGGCGTTGTCGGGTAGCTTCTTTCTGCAGCCACGTGGATACCCGGGGTCGAGGACGTCCAGGAGTCGGTCACGAGCTGTCCCACGTAGGCTTCTCGCTGTTGGCGGTGTCGGCGACCTGATCGGAGCAAACAGGCCTTGGCAAATGCAAGCCACGCAGGAGTTGAAAGATGCTGTTCACTCGGACCAGCAAGGTCAGAGCGGGTGCTCCTTTTCACAGGAGCTTGGGTAGGTCTGGAGCAACCAGACCTGCTGTTTAAATCTTCGGGTTCGTCGCCAAGATGGCCGCTGGCCGCGTGGCTAGTGGCCGGGATGGCGCGTCGAGTGGCACAGTGCAAAAGGGCCCCACGCAGATCGTGGAGATGCTGGGGGGCTGATCTTCGGTGCAAGGGCTGCTCGGTGGTGGGGGTTCTCAATCCCCAAAGCACAACGTCGAGGATGCCTCAGAAGCTGCGCAGTCAGCTTTACGAGTGTCTTCCAAGAGGTCCGGTCCCACGTCACTCGGTGCCTCCACGGGTCCCTTCTTTGCAGGGACTGTGGATCGGGCTCTGAGAGGTCTGGGAATCTGGTTCTTGTCGGGCTCTGGGCTCGGGCTCCGGCGGGAGGCGGCGGCAAAGCAGACGTCGAGTTGCTGGTTGGTACCTGTGTTCACAGGGTGGTCACTCCTTGGCCACAAGGGAGATTCTTCTTCAGTCTTCTGTGCAGCAGAATGTCGAAGTCCAGTCTTCTTCTTAGTTTTAAGTTGATTTCGGGATGATCTGCTGTGCAATGGCACTGCTCCCCCTCTTATTCCAATCTAGGGGGTGGATCACCTACTAGGTCCCTCCTCTGGGAGGAACCAGGAAGGGGGGGCGGTTACACCCCCTTTCCTTTGTCCAGCTCCGCGCCAGGACTGGGGCTGGAAGGCCCCAGAACCGGTTTGGGCTGGCCTATGCACGGGGACACCTTGTGTGCCCCGGGCATGTCTGATTCTATTCAGCCCTGTCCTACCCAATACACAAAATCCTGTCTGGGGTGGTGCTCGCACCTCCCAAGGCAGGAAACCCTTTGTCCAGGCCACCATCTGTCGAGTTTCGGTCAGCAGCAGGAGGCCAGACTTGTGTCTGTGGTGGCAGCATCCATTTTGTGATGCTGAGGCTCTGTTTAACTTTAACCGGGGTTAAGGCTACACACATGTCGTGTCCCTCTAGAAGGGTGGAATGCTATCCCCGTCGCCAGAACTGGCGAGGGGATAGTATTCCAATTCGTATGACACCTTACTCGACATGTTTTGATAAAGCCAAACCAAAGATAGCATTTAACCGCGAGGATTATAATGCACTTAAGAGTATATGGTATGGCAATATCCCGGAACAGCTTAGGGAGTGGTTCCCGACAGCTGCAGACAGGCTCAGCTCATGCTAGAGCACCATCTCACATATTTCCAAGCACTCTGCCTCCAGGATTGATGAGGCCTTCCATAGGAGTGGCTGATAGGAACATATGTGTCCAGTTTAGGGTTAGGCACAGACATACTGTACCTAAGTAAGAGGTGGTTACACCGACTTACCCCAGCTGAGTGATCAGCCAGTTGTGTCACAGATGGAGGCCAGGCCAGGGGTGGCACAATACGTGCTGCAGCCCCTGGTAGGCCTTGGATACACCTATGCCCTGGGCACCTAGGGTGCACTATTACAGGGGCTCATAAGGTGAACCAGTTCCAATTCGTAATGCACCTAGAGTGCATGGGCATCAATTTAGAGAGAGAACAGCAGGCTGTGGGTCTGATTAGCAGGCCCACAGCCACATTAAGTCAGAAACCAGTGAAGCAAAAAGCAAAAATTTGGGGTGACCATAGGATAGCAGACCCTACTCTCCTACACAAACATTTACTATTTGGAACTCGCAAAATAAAACCTACGTGCATGTGGCCCACTGACCTTAGTAGGAGACTGTGCACAGTATCACATTGGTGACATATTTAATAGTTCTAATAACCCATAGGCATTTTGTGTAATGGTGAAGTTACATATTGGACATCGCTTTACTACAACCATCCTTGATGTAGAGCTCTGGCCCGGGACCAGGGTTCGATTCCCGCCTCGGCGGGTCTCGGGCTCAAAATTTCCTCGGACCTGATATTCTCGCCTCAGTGCCTATTCTAATCATGGGACCCATGCTGCAACTCTGGGCAATAGCTTGCTTAACCTCCACAACGGCCCCAACAGCGCTGGGATGCCTGGTTTCACCATGGGGGTGCCCAGGAGTGGACACTTCACAGGGAAAAGCCAGGAAGGGTTCCTACAGCGGTATGAGTACAGCGCCGAGATGCCTCAGTGGTGAGTCGTGCGCTATACAAGTACCAAGTTTACAAGTTTATCCTGGAAACCTAGACGGGTACAGCGACTACAGTTTAGCAGATCCAGGAATTAATTCACACTGGACCCTCGAAACTGGCTGCAGATAGCGGAAGGAGAATGGTGGGTGGCGGTCTAGGCAGACGCAAGGGCAGAGTGCTAGCCCTTCAACCATCATCCCTTCAAATACAATTTTATTTAAAAAACAAGTGGACTAGGAGGTGATAGACCATAATAGAAATAAATTTGGATGGAGCGGACAGTCTAAGAAAGACCATTGATTTGATTACACCCAGTGACTCCTTGGTGGGATAGAAGGAGTTTACCGCTAGTGTAAAATCAAATTAGGGAAAAAAAGCCAGAATGGCTGATCTGTCTCTCAGCAGGAGCTGCTCATTAACTATAGGTGAGAAGTGTGCATTGGGCAACAAATGACCTACACCCACTCACCTTGCCAATTAGGATTCCCTGGTGGCCTAGAGGGATCCACTCTAGAAGCCATCTGTACTGCACAGTCCCTTCTCCAAAAGCCAGTTGGGAATATTGTTGGACTTTCCATGAGAAGCCATGGTACACATGTGGACATCACAGATCTATGTTATTAGCAACTGAAAGCCACACCAAAGATTATTCTGCAGAGGTCACAAAGTGTGAGAGGACTTCCAAGACAATGTTTCGGGGGCTTTACTAGAATATGTGGTAGGTAGCACTGGAGCATTATCCTGCAGACTGCAAGGTGTACAGAAGTGTGGAATGAATTCTCAATATGTGTAGTAAAATTAAAACTTTCTGATATCCTAAGACAAAGGTACTACCAAATGCACAGAATGCTCATCGACTATAACCAACAAATATATTAGATCTTAGCAGAACAGAATACACATTGGCATGCCATACCTGAGCCAGAGTAGTGGTACAGCTCATTGTAAGGTTCAATCTGAACTGTGGCATCTTCTGGGATAAATGGAACCTGTCCTTTTATGGTTGTTTTAACGTTTAAATAATTCTGGGAGTCAAGTCCATTAGCTGTCTGAGTAACATGAATTTTTTCTTCCCCAGGGTAGAAAATGACTTCTAGATTGTGAGTGAATTTAGCACCTGAAATAAAAAATAGATGCACCCGTAGGTACAATAAATCACATTTGAATATGCCTACATCCTAATATATATATATTAGCATTCAAATCAATTGAAATTAATAGTACGTCACTAGTGATTCACCAATATGCTTTTTATATTTCAACGTGTATTTTCTTACGCATTCCATTTCTATATGTATGTGAATAAATTGTTTAGACTAGGTTAGATCTAAGAATATGGAAACTCTCACATATTCGCCAAAATCTCCTTGACAATTTTCTTGATGCCTAGATGACACAGAAACTCAATAACAGATCATCTGCAAAAAGAATCTAAAAATTCAAAAAACAGAAAAAGCTCTCTATCTTCAGTTTGGTTAATGCCGAGCAAATGTTTATCTATTTATCTCTTGGCATTTTGATGCTAGGACTTACCAGTAATACTAAAGCCATTCTCATAGCCTGGCTTTTCTAAAGCAAAGAGCCAACCAAATAGACCTCCGATGGGGGACAATGGCATTAGCCCCCGAGCAGCTACTGTTGGGATGTGGCTAATAGCAGTGTAGGCTCGCCCATCATTTAAAACTATATAGGCATGTAGATCAACATCCGTAAATTCCACAAGTTCTCCATTTACAAATATTCTTCCGCTCACTTTACCATTAACACGATGGGGTGCACCTGAGAAAATGATAAAAGGAAAATTGCATCATTTACGTTTGCTAATGAAAGACCAAAAAATTATTTAGAAAATATATCGTATAGTTACCTTTTGGTAGACAATATCTGCCATTTCCATAGTATTCAGATTGACAGTGACAACAGAATCCATAAGTATAATCTGTGCAAAAAGCATGCTGGGAACACTGTCCATGGCTTCCCTCACAAGTGTCCTTTCGTGCAGCCTTATAGGTATACACTAAATTCAAAGAAGAGATTAAATATATTAATCTTTAGGATGCAATTTTAGAGAAGTGCTAAACCAACGAGCATTGAAGTCCCAAACTATTCCACACAGAAATAAATAAAATAATAACTATGTAAAAAATAAAAATACATACTTATTTCTGCACCAGCCAGTGTGTCAACTCTCCCAAACAAAACACAATTATTGAAAGAACGTGTTTATATATTTTCAATTCTACTCCTGCATATGCTCCAGCCTCAGTAAGTAATGTGGAGACAACTAATCTCAAAGAATACAGACAGCCTGATTTAAATGTTGGCAAAGATGGAACTCTGTCTGTTGAGAAACGATGATCCTCCCTGCTAACATTATGGTCCACCAGCCCGATTTAGAATTGGGCGGACGTAGGCTTGACGACAGTGAACACTACTCTATCTCTGCCGTGGTCTGATGAAGTGACATGAAGGAATGGCTGTCTGAGGTTTGGCTGTATGTCGGGCCTTCTAATATAGATGGGCGGACATACTGCCAATTTTCAATGCCCGCTACCACCATGAAGGAGGTAAGGAACATTGAAAAGTGCTAAATGCTCTCTCGCATGGGGTGGGGAGGAAGCACTGTTTTTTTTTATTTCAGAAAGAAAATCCTGCTTTGGGATTTCCTTTTTGGGGAAGAAAAAAAATATTGCAAGTCTGCTGTATGGCTCAGTCATGTTGACGGAGCCATCCATTAAACTTACAGTCCATTGGCAGGAACTGTCATAGCGACGGTTCCCGACGATGCTAGAAATGTCCCCTTGGGCCAGTGGACATTTCTAAATTTGGCGGGCAGCAGCTCCGTCAGAGAGAAGGAGTCCTTTCCTCTTTTGCCCTTGCGGAGAAATAGGAATTTAAATCAGGCCTCCACCCCCCCAACCCCCCCACCCCCAGTACATCTCTCACATGCCATACATACAGCAGCATCATCATGATCTTTTTATCCCTATTTGACAGATCTGTGTAAACAATTGGTAAATTCCTGCACCCATACTTTCTAAGGAGCAGAATTATATAAACCCACAACTTGAGAAGATACTGTTATTAAACAGAGATGAACTAGAAGACAGCATCCTACATCTGGAGGAATACAAGTGCCCCAGATATACTGAAGTGGTGATTAACGGCTCTGATAGTGAAACTGTTTACAATCGGTTGAGGCAGTCAGAAGAGTTACTACAATCAGTGAATTCAGTAAATGCTGCCTGGATGCATGGTCTTTTCTCTGTTCGCCTGCAACGTTACTCAGTCTAAAATACTATAATTTGTAAGTAGATCTCAAGGTCAGTCAGTCAATAAAACTTTATTCGGTTTTTCAACCTTAAAAGTATACACTAAGCAGCATAGCAAGCAATAAAATAAGCTGATCTCAATGTATTGTAAGTGACATTTGCAGTTGTATTTGTTGAAGATAAAATGAAAAATAAAGATTTTTTTGAAAAAAAGAATTGATTGAGTTCTGGGCGCATTTGGTTGAATTAACACTTCAGCCATGCACAGATTCAGATATAAGCATTGTACGATCAAGCGTATTAAAAAATAAACATTACATGGCTTGCTGCTTGCAGATCACAAGTTAGAATTTCGTTAAAGCAGACTCGAGCTTCCATTCTTTTGGCATACAGAGTTTATATGCAGAAATTAACGCTGTGTCCTCTGAAGCACTAAGCAACTACCCAGGTTATTTTCATTATTGTCATAATATATGTATAATATTATTGTCACTAATATTTATGTGTATTATTTATATTATTGTTATCTTGTTGCAAGGACAATGATGTGAAGAAAAGTGTTCAAAGAAATGCACATCAGAAAAAAATATGTGCCACATTGTCATTGTTTTATGTCCAGAGCTCCCATGTTCGGACCTAGTTACATTTGTGAGATGTGTTTCAGGGGGAACAGCGTTTACAACGCAACTTTTACCACGCAGTACCTTTACCACGCAACTTTTACAACGCAAGTAGTTACAACGACTTGCGCTGGGGGGCGCTGTAGGATAGGAAATAGTTTAATTTACTATCCAGAGGGACTGGAGTTGGAATAGTAAATTAAACTATTCACTATCCAGCGCCCCCGAACGCAAGTCGTTTTAACGACTTGAGTTGTAAAACCTGCGTGGTAAAGGCATGCTTTGTTTAAGCATGCGTAGTAACGACATACATCCGTGTTTCAGCATCACAGCAATGATCATAGTCCAATTCATAATCTGCCACCAAGCAGCGAACAGAGCCTGGTGTCATGCATTAATTCTCAATGTATACAAAGTAGCTGAAAAGCTGCACAAGAGAAAAGACAAATTACTTACCTGTAAGAATAGGAGGTCAGATATTGTGAATGGGACTAAGACCCATAAGCATATACCCCAAGAGAAGGGTAGAAAAAGAGTGTAAATGGGAACGACACCCATGCAACGATGCCCTGTGAAAGGGTGAAAACCGTATGTAGCCCATGTAGGCACGTGTATAGTGAGCAAGTGGAGATAGTACCCATTGCCATCCCTGTGTAGGGTAAAATAAAGTGTAAATAGTACACATGTAAAATGGACAATGAACCCCTGAATGTGTACCCAAATGTCCATGAATGTGAGATAATGGACCACTAAATCCTACTGAACAATCCCATGAAGGATAAGTAGGAGATAGACAATTCCATAATGTAATGTACCACAATCCAAAACATGTATGCATATGGTAGCTTAACCGCACAATATCATTTGAAGTCAGTAAGCGTTAATGATGTGCATGTCACCATAGTGAATGTAAACTGCGTAATCATACCGAAACATACATTCGGTATCGGAATAGAAATGCATTGAAATTACATTTGCTGAATGTTATAGTATAGGGTGAGCGTGTCACAGAAGTCCTGTGTAACACACTGGAGAACGCACTGTGGCCACCTTAGCACAAATGGCAACTAGCTCAACAGTTCCTCAAACACCATGAAGCACAAACAGTGAAAACGTGCATATAATCCCGTGGTTTGCTCACACATTGTGTATGTTGATGCAGTACAAATGGGCTTGAGGCGGACAACTGAAATGACACCCACAAGTTGTATAGAATATCTTCCGAACACGTCCGTAAGAGAACATATCCAAATCCTGAGTAACGAAATGTTGCTACCGAAGTATCCCGGTGTACCGAAATGGAGAAAGTAAAAACTCACATTAATCGAATACCACCACAAAATGAAGACAGGATGCAGGAGAAAACAGCACCGCACCGGAGGCCAATTACAACGAGTGAAAAGCAGATCAGGAAATTGCCTGCAAGCACCAACCACAATATGGCGTCATGCTCGATCAGCTGTGCTGGGTGGCTCCCAGCGCACTCGGGCGCCCAACAGTGTCACATAACCAAATCTGCAGTGATGTCACTGCGTGTCATCACAAAGAAATCTGGAGGAGATACGCGCAGCAAAGAAAATTTGGTGATCTGCGCGCTGACTTTATTAACATAAGAATGAAAGTTGAAACTGCCGCAGAGTCGAAAGTGCTAAAAAAAAGTGAGGAGAAATAAAACTCAGCACTGTATGACAAACACACAGCTACTAATGCTCAACGTCTTCCAGCACAGAGACAGGGATACGCACAAAAAATGGAAAGACAATCAGAACAATGTGTGTGGAGAAAGTATAACTCTTGACTGTGATGATTCTAGTCTACCTCGTAATGAAGCGCTGTGCACTTTAGTAGATGTAAAGTACTTTATTTCTTACAGGCAGGAGAGCGCCGGGAATACGTCCGTTGCGCTCTGGAATCGGCGCTCAATGGCACCCAAAATGGCGGCCACGCTCTACGTTATCACGCGAGTGTGTAATGACTAGAGCGCAACACTACATATCTCCCTTCTTTATATTAACCAAAAATATATAGAAAAGTCTCAGTGTCTATATGGCATCAAGTTACTTCACCTCTCCCAGTTCATATTCTCTGTATTTGGCAGGCCTTACCATTGTTCTCCCTGCAAGCGTACGTCTTACCGGGGTAGAGGTAGGACTCGCCATACTGTCCTCAGCCATGCATGCCCATCTCCTTCCAGCTCCCCTAGGGCTCTCTCTCTCTGGAGTCTTGCCATTATTCTCCTGATGTTCTTCTGCGTTTGGATTTTCTTCCACTTCCAGCTCAACTCCTCCTTCTTCTGCTCCCAAGTCCATCTCTCCCTCACGTGATAAGACACCGTCTGTAGGTGAACCTTGGTTCTCTTGTGTCCTCGATCCTTCCTCTCTGGCCCACTGCAGTATCTTATTGCACTTGGACATGCGTTCCTGCGACCAGATGTTTCCATCACTAAGCAATGCTGCTCTGTCATACACCTCTTCCACTTCAATGGGCACACTGTACTTGCTGTCTCCTTTCCTTTTTAACTGGGCAAGTTTGACTCTGACCCACTCTCCTCTTTCCAACAATGTCTCTTTTACGTTGAGTCTCTTGTTGTGGTGCTCCGTATATATTCTCTGTGCTCTCTCCAAGTTGTGGTGAACTACTGCTGGTGACCATTTACTTGTGACAGTCCTTTCCTTCCAGGCCAGATTGTCCTTGGTGAAAGTGTCATGTCCTCTCAGGATTTGGAATGGGCTGTATCCGGTGCCTGTAGGTGTAATTCGGTAGGCCCACAGCGTACTCCTCACTTCCTTTTCCCAGTCTTTCCCCACTCCACTAGCTGATTGTATGGAACCCATTATGACTCGGTTAAACCTTTCGGCTAGACCATTGCCTGCCAGGTGGTAGACAGATGTGTGTTTGACTATGATGCCATTTACTTCATGTAGTTGTTCCATTTTTCTGATGTGAATTGAGGTCCGTTGTCGCTCAGAATGGGGCGGGGGATGCCTTCTCTGAGGAATGTGGCTGTAAGGAATTTGAGAACTGTCTCTGTGTCTATCTCCTCCTGTATGTCTATTTCTGGCCACTTTGCATACCGATCTATGAGAACCACTACATATTTCGGGGTGCTCTGCGCGTCCAGCACTGGACCAAGAATGTCTATCGACAATTCCTCCTAGAGGTGGGATATATCGTAGGCAGGCAGAAAAACGTCACAAGTTCTATTTTATGAGAAAGAAATTCAGTCACAAAAATCCCAGCAACAATGAACACAATTTGGCTAATTGCAACTGTGCATCTCCAGACACCAAGACACTGAAATGACAGGAATAAAGCCAGCGCCAAACACACACAAGTAGGCTGGATAAGTCAGTGCTGTGATACTGAGGGTGGAAGGTTGTGAGAAAAAGCCAATCTTCCCATTTTTGTAGACCGGATTGTATTACAATAGTCCTTAATCTCTTTGGATGACTGCAGGGTAAAAAAGGTTTGCAAAGCACTAAAAGAATTTACTGACTCCACTATGCGCCGCATGGACAGATTTAAATTTGGTGCTATCTCCCTTCTTGTGTGATGTCAAACATGAGCCCTGAAAACTCTGAAACATATTCGCCATCATCAGAATTCTTTTTCCCTTTCGTTGGTGACTTTGATATGTCGGTTTCCTTGGCTTCTGCTGGTTTCCTCCTTGTATGTCTTTGTACATGTGCCTCCATTGGTAGAGGTGGATTGATCGCATGTGAATCCATAAAATTATTGAAGCTGCAAAACATCTTCTACCAATAAGTAACCATTTCGTTTTGCAGCATTTTTTTTATGGATGCACGTGCTGTGAATTGATTATATAGTGGCATTCTGTCCCATGAGCAGGCTGAGCTCTCTGGAGTGTGTGTGTTGGCAAATACATGTTGTAGTACTCTTTTCCTCACGTGTGCTTCCTTGTTGGCTTGGACGCTACACAGTGTTTTGTGGAAGTGTGCATTGAAGACCCTGCGGCTGCTGTGCAGATATTGTCCAGTGCCCCTCTGTGGGACGCTATCTCTTTATATAGTATACCAAAAAGAGGCATACTGTGCAAAGAGTCCAGGTGTTTCCTTATACGTGGACAGGGGCTTACACTAGCAATCCCAAGGAGCTCTCTTAGGGGGTAGTGTGTTTGAGCAACCTTAGGCTTATCAGAGAGGAGTATTAGACATCTGCCACACACACGACTAAATAAGGAGATCCACACTAATTTACAAAAATAAAAATGTAAATGTATTTGAGCTTATATAGTGCACAGCTACCCGCAGTGGGTTTTCCGGCGCTTACTTAGGGAACCCATCCTGATATTCCCCTGTGTGATAGCCCCAGCAGGGTATCCACAAGGTGAAAGTCAGGCATCCCGCCGCGAGGGGCCGTTGTGGAGATTAAGCAAGCTATTGCCCAGAGTCGCAGAGTGTGAACCCGTGAGTCGAGAAGGCACCGGAGCGAGAATTATCGAGTCCGTGGAATTTTTAGCCCTAGACCCGCCGAGGCGGGGAATTGAACCCTGGTCCAGGACCGATCTCAGCTTCCGGGTCTGCCGCCTCTAACCCCTGAGCCACACTTCTCCACAATAAAAATATCTCTATAGAATAATTGGCACTGGAATAATTATGATCAGGTAAGTACGTTTCGAGATAGAAATACTTTTGGCTTTCAAAAGTCGACACTTTACATAGGCGCTAATGTTATCCTATGGAGGAAAAACAAATACTGCATACAACTCCTTTACAGCGCCTTACGAGACCAAGCCGCAGTACTTAAGGTCCAAGGCAGCACCCACAGGCCACCTCCAGTGGCACTAGGTGCAGTGGTGAGTTTAGCGTCGGGTGCCCAATGTTAGTCAATAGTGATTGGTCCAGTCGGAAAGTTGCTGCAGATTTGGACTGAAAGACCAGTCGGTCTGAACCAACAAGGGCGCTCAGGTCTCACAATGCTTGGGAACATTGGTACCACCTTTGGTCCTCTTCTCCTAGGCCGGGGCAGCCAGGTGCAAAGGTAGTTCTAGGTGTCAGGTTTTCATCACAGGAGACACTCTGTGTTGAGGGGGCCAGCACACAGAGGCTGCAGGTGGTGTTGAGGAGTACACAGAGCTCAAGGTGGGCTTTGTCTCTGGAGAACTGGGGGACCTCGCTGGCACCACTGGCCCACTTCATCTCAGGCTAGGCAGCTCAGGTGCAGTGGTGCTTTCTGATGTAGAGTTTTGGCTGTCCAGAGTCCTCACAGGCCTCTTGAGTTACCTGCACGATTCAGGGAAGCAACTCCACAGGAGTTTCTGAGTCTGTGCAGAAGTGCTGGCAGTCCTCCCAGGCTTTTGGAGGCACATCAGCTTGCAGGGTGAGTCGACTTTGGTGCCATTATTGGAAATAGTGAACAGGCCACAGGGTTGGCACCAAGTCAGTTGCTTCTTCCACAGTTCTTGCTTTTAGTGGCTCTTCAGTCCTTCTTTTAGGTTGACAAGATTTGATTTCCTGGTGCCAGGGGCTCGCCTAAATATTTGATTTAGGGGTGTTAGTGGAGTGTATGGTAGTAGCCAATGAGCTACTTACCCCCGGGGGTAACTACAGCCCCTTTATTAGCACTTCCTGTGAGAAGTGGGCATAACCCTGTCACAGAGTACCTAAGTGTGCCATCACAAAGATGGTGGATGTCTGATTTTCGTATTCACTTCAGGTAGCCCACCTTCTGGACATGGGGGGTTGGGAGAGGTCAGCATCCCCTCCTGTGAGGGAAGCCAGATTTGCATACCAAAGACTGTGGGTTCCTTGAAGCGCCCTGCCTTGGAATGCTAATTTGCAGGTTATCCTGTGGGAGGGAGGTGTAAACGTTCTCTTCCCGAGCAGGCTTTGTTCCTGACCTCCTGAGAGCAAAGGCCCTCACCCCTGGAGGTTACAAACTCATCTGTGGTGGCAGGTTTGCTAGGACCAGTAGGTCAGCACATTAGTTTATGCAAGTTTCTAGAGGGCACCTCTAAGGTGCCCTCTGGGTGCATGTATTAATAAACCCATCACTGGAAATAGTGTGGGTTTATTAATACAAGATGTTTAATACCAAACTTCTTCGATTTCAATAAAACCATCATGTAGCTGGGGAACTCGTTTTCACCAGTGTCCAACACATGTACTTAAAATGGCTTCCCTGGTCACTTGTACTGGCAGGAATTGTACCGACAAGCACAGGGGCATATCTGCACATGCAGATATGTCCGCATCTGCAGTATAGTGCACCCTGCCTTGGGGCTGGAAGGACTGCTGTAGAGGTGACTTACATATACTGTATGCAGTGTTTGTAGACATGGCACACAGGACTGTTTGTCATGTTGTGTTTTCACTTTTCTCGGCACCAAGACATGCAGCCTGCAATGAAAGTCTGCATGAATTAGGTGAGGGATCCTATAGGATGGCACAATACATGCTGCAGTACTTGGGGACTCTTTGGTATCCATGCCCTAGGTACCTGAGGTATCATTTACTAGGGACATACTGGGGTGGCAACGGTCTTGCCAATTGGGGGAACAATTAGACAGTGTTAGAAAAGAGATCTGGCACTGGGGAGCTGGTTAGCAGGAACCCAGTGCACTTCCAGTCAAAATTGCATCAAATACAGAGTAAAAAGTGGGGGTGACCATTACAAAAATGGGGCTCTTTCCTTCACACACTTTCTAGGAAAGCTAGTGTTGCTCCCTTTTTTAGGTCTCGCCTACGCAGCGCACACAGTGGCATACCTGCACGACCCACTCACTCAAAACAAGCATTGGCATAGCCAATAGGTCTCGCCTTTGGGACCATTGTGATGGCAATTAGGAAGGCAATCTTTAGGGTTAGGAACTATAGTTGTGCATTCTGCATTGGCTCCAAAGGAGAAGTCATCAGTTGTGTCAGTACTACATGGAGGTTCCAAATTATGGGTGCTCTTCTTGCTGGTTATACTTTTGTTCACCTCCTCGAGGAAATGCTTTTTAATGGTTTGGTGAAAACATTTCTCCCCATCACTTCTTTTATGTATGCTACAATGGTTGCGAATTAGACCTTCAGTGAAGGTAGGAGAGGTGCATGTCCAAAAGGTGAGTAAGGGATCTGATCAGTGTGGCATCTTGTGACCAATTGTTTTCCTCCCTCTTGTTGTTGCACCAGTTTAAGAATGTGTTCCATTTTCTGCTGTAACATTTCCTTGCTGTTGGTCACATATCTTATTTAAATATTTCCATGGATCTTGGGGGTAGGTTAAGGTGGCTGAACTCAAGTCCTCAGGAACCATGCTGCTATAGACTGAGGATTGCTAGTTCCGGGAAGCATACTTGGTCTTACTGTATTGTCATAAGATCTCAATGTGTTGGTAGTTTCATGAATTGTCCCGGAGAGCTTGCCATTGGATCGGGAAACAAAGTTTGTAAAGGCCATTGTGGGGGCTATTAGGATTAATGTGCAGTGTCCCTGTTTGCACTTGTGTAACACACATGGTTTGATTGGGACTGGAGGAAAAGCATAGACAAAGGCCCCGGACCATTTTATCAACACGGCACTCCAAGGTGATCTTAGGTGGTGGAATCTGGATGCGTAGGTGGTGGAATCTGGATGCGTAGCTTTGGCATTTCACGTCTTCATGTGTTCCGAATAGATCCATGTGTGGCACCCCCTAGCTTTGGAAGACAGTAGAATTTCCTGCTTCACCTTCCAATCTTGTGTGTTTGATTCTCTGCTTAGCCTGTCCAATTGTGGGTTTAGTTCCACCTGTAGGTTAATAGCTACAAGAGATATCCTGTTTCCTATTATTCATTTCCATATTTCCTGGGCTAGTCTTCACAACGTGTGTGACTTTGTTTCCTCGGTTTGTTGAGGTAGAACATTGCTGTTGTACTGTCCACTTGAATGAGTACTGTTGTTCCCTTCAAGTGATTTTAGAAGGCCACAAGTGACAAAAAGCTTTCTTCCGTTCAAATACATTTATGTGTTGTACCGCTTCTGTGGGACTCCATAATCCTCAGACGTTCAGGTTGAACATGCGCACTTTCCATCCTGTGTGAGATGCCTTCATTGTGATGGTCATTGAGAGGGTTGGTGGCTTGAATGAATTCCCCACTGTGATGTTCTTTCGGTTCCACCATTCCACCTCTTTCTGAATCTGGTCTGTAACAACCATTAGATCATGTCAACTCCCAGTGGTTGCATGTGTAGTCTCACATGTGGTATTAGTTGGATGCATGGGGGCCATCATCTACCCCATCGCCCTCACTGTCAAATGGACCCTCCTGGTAGAGGTGTCTGATTGACAATTGTTCTGACTCTTGTTCACTGGGAAAGCACGTGTTGTCTGAATTTAGGGTTGCACCCTGGACAGCCTTCTGTCCTTGTGGTGTAGTGGATTATTTTTCGAAGCTGGATTAAAAAAAACATCTAGGTAGCCAAAGATAACAGCCTCTGCATTGTTTGAGGAGAAAGGCTAGTTTTAAACAAGGATATTGTGCTTTATAACTAAACACTTTTAAGGTCCCAAAGGCGAGACCCCAAGAGTAAGCTTTGACCTGGATGTATAACACTCTATTCAATTAAAACACTACTCACAATTTGCAAAAAATATAGAATATAAATCTCCGGAGAAATATACTAATTTCTCACTAGATCACAGGGTACGGCGCTGTATTCTTGTACTGAGTTTATAAATCCTCCCTTTGTAAGTCTACATAGCAAAGTGGAATAACTCTGAAAACACAACAGGGCTCTGTGACCTATGTAAGAGAGGAACACAAGATTTACCTCATGTATTGACAGTTTGCCCTAATCCAAACTTGGTAGAAGCCCGGCGGCTGTATTTAAGGCCCATTATTCTCAGATACAATGTCTCTTCTACACAAGGTCTAATAAAGCTCTCTAAATCACCACCTGATGAATATGTCTGTTATCAATTGTATACATTATTAAAGAGCTTTTTAAAGTTGTTTTGATGCCTGCTATGATAAATGTTTTAGAATTATAAATCACCAAAGCTGTTTTTAAGGGTATTTCGTTCAAAGTTTTAAAAGTATGTCTGTGTATTTGTTGACCTCAGCAGAGGTCTATACCAAATAAATATGAAATGAATTGAATTGATGATCGGTATGCCCATCACTAAATTTCTGTTTTAGGAATGCTATGCACTTAAATTCGGGGACCACAAAATTGGCTTTTAAATATTCAGGCCTGTACCATCTTGTGTAAGCTTCCAAAATGTTTTCACATGTTTAGAATCTTTTGCCACTATCCTACAAAAAACAATTTTTCTGATTAGCAGTAGTCCTTTAGCCAGCAAAAACACTGTCTCAGCAAATAGGAGGGTTAAAGGAAAAATGTTAGGGAGAAAATCACGCCAAGGATACCAGGTGTAACTGATTGTAAATAGGAGACAAAACCTTTCTAATAAGTGCGTTTCCCACATTGCTTTTCTAACTGCACGCTTCAAACGTATAGCATCATCTAATGCTACTATTTCAACAGGCAATGGCTGAGGAGGCTGAACTTTTTCCCCTCTTTCTTGGTGAGGACCTAAGTGAAGTTACAAACTATGGGAGGTAGCTAATTCTGTCTCACAGGAGGTTAGATTTATCTACTATTGGATTTTGTGATTACTAGAGGAAGGTCCAAATTATATATAAAAATGTAAAACACTAGAATCTTAAGAGTGTCTTTTCTTTTTCAGATCACCTGATAAGAGGTAATGCACTAAAACAGGCAATGCATGTGTCCCAAGACCCATACCATAGCATAGACAAACGTGTGCAGAAGCGGTGCAAGGCTTACTCATGTGCATAGAATGGCAGCAGCAGTGCAGGCTTCGTGTATGTGTGTGTGTGGATAACTGCTCTAGTTCTGCATCACACGTATTTCTGTGATGCAGGTTTGTGCTATAGTCACACTCGCACAACTTCCTTGCCTTCAGGTTGCTCCGGCATTGCTTTTCCTTTTCAATAGCGCCTTACTGTTTGGACTCCTAATACTTAAGGGAGATCCTTCCATCGATACATGTACCTGTTTAGGGTAAATCGCCAAGTGCCCATTTTCTTTCTATGTTTACACTCGATTTGAGATTCGCTTAAATGACCATAGCGAGCCTTAAACTATTCTGTGTTTCTCTATAATCGTGACGTTTCCAGTTAATTTCAGGAAAAAGATTTGGCATGAAATTAGCAAACTTAATCCACTGCATAATTAATCTACATGTGGTCGACAGTATACTTTAGTATGAAGTAGCTTTCCCTCGTTTTGTTTGTTTTTGGGAAGAGACTGAGATCTTGTGATTTGCAAGTTCAGCCTTACGACTACCCGTGACTGATAACCTGTACCACAGAAATAATTTAAATATAATCAGTAGTCAAGTAATAGGCCACTGGACCGTGGGTGTTTGAATCAGCAAGATACTGTGTTTTGGCCTGACTACTGACCTGGCTCAATCCTCTTTACTATGACTTTATTCAGCCTTCTAGCAGTGGTGTAGCTAGATGAATGCATCGGATGCAGTGACGTCAGAGCCCATGCTGTGCGGTTCCCACTGCACCCCAATTTCGACTACCTTTCAGTATTGAATAGGCTGGTGTGGCACCCTCCTTGCTTGTATAAGAGCCATTGTAGCCATTGCTATGGCGCTGCTCCCTTACTGAGCAAAGACTGACGAGAACCTAATGGGAAAAGGACTCTCCTCCTAAAACAAAGGTTATCGGGGTCATGAAACGTGCCCAGCGCAAGGGAAAGCTGCACGACGTTGGCAAAAGCATCTACCAGCATCAACGAAGTTGCAATACTGCCTTTCCCTCTGCTACACCATCCCATCTCCAACAGTTATCAGGTGAAAGCGAGGGTTGGGCGGATTTCCATTGAATGTCGAGTAGACTGAATCACACACGAAACTGTAATCCTGCCTACTCTGAAGACATTTTCTCACAGGTGCATCATTCTTCATATAATCATTATACCAAAGGCTGGCTGTGGGAGACGCGGGCTGCAGAAGTGAGCAGGGAGCATCATTCCTGTCCCAGAGCGAGGCCTTTGCGGCAGCTGAAGGTGCTCGAGGAATTCAGACATACCAGAATTTGAACAAAATACATAAAACAGACTTGATTTAATGTTAGACCACTTTTACTATTGGACTTGAAATTTGGCCTGTATAACGAGCAACTGATTCTGGTCTCCCTTCTCACCACGTGATAACGTGCATCATGCCTCCAGGTGGTAAAGGGTCTTTTGTTTTGCTAATTTATAGCTGTGGGGTGCTTTTGTTATGATCAAGTGTTGGGCTGCTTTCTGAAAAGCACGGCCTTGGTAAAACAGCATAAGTGTGCATCTTCTCTAATCCTTTCTTTGCTAGTGGGCTGAGGACAATTCCTTGGAGGTAGGAAGTAAGTAATGATTGCCAGGTTTGAGCGAAAGAAAAAAAAATCACTGTGGCTTTTTGGTATGACTATGAATAGAGGCGCTCTCGAGCTAGACGAGATAAAGGCCAGAAACAAAAAGCGAAAGTAATGCACCAGCCACCGTAAAACGCAGCGAGACGGGAAGCGTACACATTAGTACGGATTGCGCTGCATCAGAATGAGCCCGAGCTTAAACTAACAGGATAAGGAGGCTGGAGCAGAGAGTGGGGCGAATTATGTAGGACGAGAGAGGGAGAATAACTGGTTAGGGTGGGGGCAAGCAAAGCCAGGAACGCAAGGGGAGAACCCTGGGAACATTAGGCAGGGAAGATAAACAAAAGAGGATAACATGAGGAAGAAGAGGGGTGAGATACTAGGATTATTGATAGCAACTCAATGAAGGGGACTCATTTGAAGGATTTCGGAATGACGAGGCTAAGTTGTACCTCTGATATTAGAACCCACAGGGTCAAACATACAGGATCGGTGAAGTGGATGCATCAGTCCACAGGGATATGGTGTCTATATGGGGACTTCATTGACAAACGCATGTAGAGCACAATTCCAACAAGCATTGGCCGCGCGGCTGGGCCGCAAAATGAAAAAATAATACATTTTAAAAACCGTTATCTGTGCGCACGCGTCAAAAAAATGCTGTGCACATCTTGCGCGTGCTTGTGCGCACGAGGGTAAGCCGATCGCCGCTTTGGAAGCACTTCCAAAAGCGGCTTACCAAATGTCTCGGCCAGACCAGCGCATGCGCTGGATCAGGCCGAGACCTAAAAAATGGAAGGTTAAAACAAAAGTTTTTTTGGCCACATGTTGTATTACATCACTCTTGCTTTTTGTGACAGTGAAGATCCTCTCCTCCTCCCTTTTGGTCTCATACCCTAAAGATTAGAGTTATACTCTGTCTGGGTTCTATTGATCTTAATCTGACATTATCGACAGAATTAACATTCTCCTCAGTCAAAAACTACCCATAACCTAAGCTAATTTACAATGAAAAATGGGCTTCAGTCTTCTAACTGCGACCAGGTTCTCTTCAATGCTGGAAAGAAATCAAGGTCTCCTTGATGATCACAATTAACATTCTATCTAGATTCTAACTTTAGGGGCATAGTGAGAAGTGTGGCTTACTGGTTAGAGCGGCAGACTCTGAAGATCTGCAGACTCTGAAGCAGAGATCAGGCCCCAGGACCAGGGTTCAAGTCCCGACGCTGCAGGGTCTTGGGCTCAATGTCCGCGGACTCGATAATTCTCGCCTCGGCGCCTACTCTAATCATGGGTCCCACGCTGCAACTCTGGGCAATAGCTTGCTTAATCTCCACAACGGCCCCTACAACACTGGAATGCCTGGCTACACCTTTGGGCAGCCCAGGAGGGGCATCTCACAGGGAGAGCCAGGAAGGGTTCCACAGCGTTATACAGCGCCGGTACACCCAGTTGGGGCAGCTGTGCGCTTTACAAAATACACTACATTTACATAGTAGTGCGTTGTTTTTCAGACTTTCCAAATCTTCCTTCAAGTTCTAGTTTTTTTCTTTCTAGTTGTTTTTTAAAATTTAATTACGCAATGTTACACAGCAGCACAACTGATGCACAATATGTAAAAAAAAAAACATTTACAAAGCCAATAGAGTTCGCATACGTGAAATTCATTGGCTTTGCCAAGGCTTGTTATTTGATGATATTGTGGGCTGCTTTTTTAACAATTCTATTTACTTATGATATTTAGTTTCCATTTGTCAGAGGAGATCTTTCTCCATTCTTCTTGGAACTCTTCGATTAATCCTCTGAGGCGACTTGTGTAGGAATGTGCTCCCTGCCGAGTCACTTGTTTCTGTGGCTTTCAGGTTATTGCCATGATTAGAGAAATAGGCAGGCACATTGCCCCTGATGTAAGGGTGGAAAATTGTTACTCATTTACCAATTGTCTGGTTTCGGTCTAAGCAGGAGCATGCCTCTTGAAAGCCTCTTTAACTGATCCAAAAAACTGGTTAGCATTGGCAGTAATTGGTTTCTCTGATGGTCCACCAGTTGTGTTACCAGGAGGAAGTATGCTTCTGTCTGTTCAAAAAATTGTACCCCATTTGTAGTTGCTGCCCATTTGATAACTGGACTGTATGCAGTGATGTCATCTGGTGGTGAGGGCCAGGAAGGGTATATGTCTACCGACTCATCTGATGAGCGTGTGGAGATGTTTCACCAGTCCAGCATAGATTTCCCTGTCTGTGAGGATTTTGCTCCGGAGGTGGATGCTCCTCCTTATGTTCAAAATGGACCTTCTCCATCGATCCATGTGGGGTCAATGAAAGTGTTTTAATTCCTTCATCTCCTGTTTGCCCTGTTTTTCCTGTTGTTGTTTGGGAGAAAATCTATATTTTTTTATCAAACGTTCTCTTCTTTTGTATGAGGGATTTAATAGATTTCTTCTTCCCCTTTGCCTGATGCCATTTTCAGGCTCTTCGTTCCTCTTTTTCGATGTTGAAACAGTTTTCTGCATCAAAGGCTTCAATATTACGCTGTTCTTCAGAATCTCTGTCAAGCTCTTTGGCACTGGCGTAGAGCCAGTCTTTGGGTACAACGTGGAGCTGGTTTTGGGGTTTGCGTACCGTGGTGTCTTTTACCTTTGACCCATTTGGCTCTTTGTGTTTCGTTTTGCCCTCCTGCATTGAGACTTTCTATGTTGATGCCAGTTTAGGGTGCTTCAAGTCAGAAATCCTCGACTTGGCTGCTGGCTATTCCTTTATGGTCTTCGGCTTGGTATCCCAGGTTCACTGCGACTTCTTGCTCCTCTTTTCTGGTTGAACTTCAACTACTTCCTCACATTCCTGTTCCTCTTCCTAGGCCTCTTCTTTGTCATTTAGTGTCTCGTTTTCTGCACTCGACATACCCAGCTCCCTTAAGTACTCCTGCTTTCCTTGCTGGGTGGGTATGACATAACGTGCCCACCTATGCTTTTGCCTTGCCTGGATTGTCTTTGATAAGAACTTGGCATATGCTGCACAGTCCTCTTTGCTGTTGGTTCTGGGATACAGAATCTCTTTCCCTCCACTCCGGAGCTCTCTCCCCTGCTTCCAGACTCAACTGTGAAAAAAAGAATCTGAAGATTGAAACTGGATTTATTTAAAATTGTATTTATTTAAAGAGTTTGATATAGCGCTGGCTAGACCCGAAGGTATCAGGGCGCTTTACAAAAGGTTCCACATAGTTGCAAACTTACATCAGTTACATATTACCAATGATACCAGTAAAAACATTTAAGGAGCATAGAAGAAAAGGAAAATGAAGTGAGAAGGGTAGGGGAGAAAGGGGTAGGGTATAGCTGGTGGCTCACTGGTTAGAGACGGCAGACCCGGAAGCAGAGGACGGCCTGGGACCAGGGTTCAATTCCTGACGCGGCAGGGTCATGAACCAGGGTCAGCAGACTCGATAATTCTCGCCTCGGTGCCTACTCTAATCAGGGATCACACTTGGCAACTCTGGGCATTAGCTTGCCTCATCTCCACAACGGACCCCCACAAACGCCGGAGATGCCTGGTTTCACCTTGGAGATACCCAGGAGGGAACATCTCACAGGGAAAGCCAGGACGGGTTCCCCAGCGGTCTATAGCGCCAGGACGCCTCCGGGTAGCAGTGCGCTTTACAAGACACACACATTTACGTTTACATTTACATAGATACAATGGAGACACGAAGGGAAAGTCTGCCTAAGGTCCGGTTGGGTAGGTGACGGCCGAGGGGGAATGCGCAGCCCATCTCCTCTTCAGCTATCAGGTAGCTCCACCGGGAATTGCACAAATAGCTAGGTCTCAACAGAAAAACATTAAAGGGCCAGAATGCAAGAAGAATGGAGCGTAGAGGGGGAAGGGAATAGGGTGAAGGGGTAGGAGGGAGATACGACAGAGACGAAGGAACGTCTGTCCAATGTCCAGCTGGGTAGGTGACAGCTGAGGGGGGATTCTCAGCCTGTCTCCTCTTCAGCGAACAGGTAGCTGTTAGTAAGAACCTTGCCTCAGGGATCTATCGGGTCAATGAAGAGCTTTGCAACTACTGGTGTTATGATTTTCATTTATTTTAACTGAACACGGAAATCTTTAGATGGGCCTAACATAACAAGCTCATTTTAATCTTTCTAATTAGCATGTATCTTTATAATAGTGATAAATATTTACAAATCTCAAATTGTATAAGCAGCTTTATTCACTTTCCCCCTTCATATTGTTTTACAATATCTTGCAGTTCAGAGGTTTGTCTTGTGAGGGGACAGAGAACGCAGGAAGTGGTAGGTTTTCCTGAAGTGCGTAGGTGGTGCTTCCTGTTATCACCCATTTGGCTGATGCTTTATTTGTAGATGCCTTTTTGCATTTCAAGTGCATGTTTTTAGTATGCGCCATTCCAGCTGCAGTGTTAACTTGATGGTCCCTTTAGCTTCCTCGTTGTTAACTTGGGTAGGTTGGTAAACATGGGTCTTAAGCATAGGTCACTGCTCTTCTTAGGTCCTGTCTTTGTATTCTTCTTGTGTTAGTGGTTTGCCATAAACAACGATTGCAATTAATGTTCATCTGGACTTACAGAACAAATTTACTGTTTCCTCCATTGGTCTTGAACTTGTAGGTCTTTGAATTTAGCCTATGCATAAATGCATTAATAGGTATAAAGCACATTTCTTCACCAAGTCGTGTCAGGCTAATTTCTTTGCCGTTAACAAAACAGCTAACCCTTTAAACAATTTCTTGTCTAGTACGGTTTATAGCCAAAACAGTTTTGTCCCATTGGACTTTCACCTCGTCATGGTAACATAGGGCCAGCCTCATCAGTGTTGGAACAACACTGCAGCAGGGATGTTACCATATTTAAAGGACCCCTTATGCAGAGGTTTATGTATGATAAGATTCAACACAATAAGTCGACCAGTCCTCACGTACGTTGTTTCTCTAATGTATGACTTTGTTTATGTTTTACTAGCGTTGACCCACTCTCCTGTGTGAGTTCGCCAATGCTCAGTTAGGGTTGATGCCCGATTGAAGCTCTTATTGCATATATTACATGTAAATGGTCTCCTGTATGTATCTTGCTATGTCTCATAAATGTTGATGACTGAGTGAAGCTCTTTCCGCCGTCACTACATGTATACAGTTTCTCTCCAGTGTGTAGGCATTTGTGTGACAATAAAGCACAGGAATCAAAAAACCTCTTCGCATATTCACTGCATGACTGTGGTTTTGCTCCTGTATGGCTTCGCTTATGTCTTACCAGTACAGACGACACTGTGAAACTTTCCCAACATTCACTACAATTATATGGCTTCTCTCCAGTGTGTGTTCGCATGTGTTTGACGAGGGAAGATGCACGGCTGAAGTTTGACCCACACACATTGCATGTAAACGGTTTCTCTCCTGCATGTATTTTTATGTTACACATAAGTATGGATGATTGAGAAAAACTCTTCCCACAATCATTACAAGTACACGGTTTCTCTTCAGTATGTAATCGCTGATGTAGGACGAGTGCTTGTGAGTGGCTACATTTTCTTCCACATTGATTACAAAAATATGGCTGCTCGCCTGTGTGGACTCGCTGGTGTGAAATAAGGGTTTATGAATGACCGTAACTTTTCCCACACTCACCACATGTATATGGGTTCTCTCCCGTATGTAAGGTTTGGTGCCTCTCCAATGCAGTTGATTGCCTGAAACATCTGCCACACTCAGCACAAGCATATGGCTTCTTACCGGTGTGGTATTGCTGGTTTACACTTTCGGACTGATTTAAATGCTGCTCACACTCACTGTGTCTGGTTTCTCCCTATTGTGTACTGCCTGATGTTTCATCAAGTCTAATGACTGCATAACTCCCTTTCCATATTCTAAGCATATACATGGTCTTTCCCCTGCATGTGTGAGCTGTTCTTTGAAGAAAGTAGATGTGTGGCAGAAATTTTCTCCACAATGTTCACATTTATAGGACCTTTTACTTGTGTGGGTTTGCAGATGGCGGATATGATCAAATGAACCACTGCCACTTATCCCACGTTCAGGGTGTGTGTATGGTTTGTCACCAGTGAGCATTTGTTGGTGCCTCAATAGATTATCTGATCAGTGGAAACATTTATCACGTTTCATTCCAGAGTATGGCTTCTCTTTCAAGTGCATCTCCTGGTGCGCGTGGAGGGATGATGAGGAACCCAAAGTATGCCCACAATCACTGCATTTGAACATGTTCACACCTCCGTCTAATCACAGTGCTTAAATGAAGCAAGGCATCTCCCAGACACACTGAACAATTTGTTCCCAACTTCTAATTTCTTGTCTTTCACCTATCATAGAAAACCGGAATGTTCCTTAATTTGAATGCAATTGCACAGGTTTCATGAGTTCAGAGCTTTAAGATCAGACGTATTCACTGATTTAGACCTGCAATACTTTCATTTATTGTTGAGGATTGTTTTCAGCGATATGTGCCCTGTTGTAGAATCCTGTATGATGACTTGCTGAAAATATTCATGCATAGCCCTGGAGTAGAATAAAAGTCAGAAAGGAGGTTATGCTTTTCCATAAATATATCCAGAGGTTAAACTTATTCTGTTCACCGAGGCACATGTTATAGAAACAGCAGTATGAATCTCTTCTTAAATTCTGTTGGCATCAAGGTTCTGCATTGCCAGTCACTTTGACTGGAATGAAAAAGTATTTCACTTTCTCCGTGCACATCTATGGCTTCCCTGGATGTAAAGGCTTGAGCAGAATTCCTCTCTTACATTATATAGCAGATGAGCTGTGTTTAACTCAGTCCTTCACGTTGCTTCTCAGTGAGGATTTCCTTTGCTCTGAACACAGAGCTCTAACACGAATCCCACTTGTAATGTAGTGTTTGAGTATAATTCATCTTCATAGTGATTGCTGCACTTGTTTGGATCTGCCCCCCCTCCGAGGTCTTCTCTGCACCGCTGGAGGTCGGGCGCCGACATCTGCTGTGTGTACGTCTGAGGTCATACTAGGAGGGACATGGCACCAAATGGTCGAACAACTGACGATGTCCACGACAAAAAACATACAAAAGAAATAGAAAAAAGAGACTGCAGAGGACAATTCCAGACCCCTCTCACTAGGTGGCAGAATAATGCACAGCATGTGATTCCAAAAAGGAGTCACTCTGCAAAACTGTTTTTGCTATTGGAAAGGGTGGCATCCAATCCTAGTCTAATATTTGGCACTTTCCTTCCAAAAGATCCTCTACCTTGTAGAATCCCCATGGTTCTTGCACTTTTTTATCTGCATCAGGAATTCATCTGCAGTGGTTTGTTGTCTCCTGTGAATAGTGTGTTTAGGGTTCTGGCCTGCATCCTCTGGCTTAAAACCAGATAGTCTAGGTCAGGCATGCTTTCTCAAAAGTTGTGCATGAGCATAAGTATCAGCTTGCTGTGTCCACTGCATCTAGGGATGACTTTAGATAGGCATTGCCAATACTCTTTACCTCGTAGTATGACGGACTTTGCTCATTTCTTAAATTGATCTAGCAGGTATCGTATGAGCTCTTCTACTACTCGACACTGCTCGTGGCCATATCCACTCAGTACAACATTGGTGCAGAGTATTCTCCATTGCATAGCTGATGCCCTCTCCATCGTTCTACCTACTGCCTCCAACCTCATTTTATCTTTGCCTGGGGGTGGGACCTTAAAGGGAGGCAACAGCATTTCTAGAATCAATCTAGTTACACTAGTTGTACCAAATATGTATATGCTAAACTCTTCACTAATGTGCAACATAAGGTTATGTCATCTGTTGGGGAAGGCCTATATGAGTACTAATCAACCTCTTCTCGTGGGGAGAGTCGCAGCATGTTGCCAAATGACTTCAACCGGGCTACCCTGTTCTATGGCTAGGTCTAAATCATCCACATAGAAAATGTCAAGAGTTGGTGGAGGCTCAGTCTCATTCCTGGGTGTTTTGTGGTTAGCTGGAATTTGGAATACCTTGGAGCCGTCTTCTATCTTCATGTTTTTGATACAGTGCTGCCATTTCGGCTTGAAGATTGTCCATCACCTTCCTTATACACCCATTTGACGTAGTGCATTGTAATGGCTCTTTTCCCGCACAGGGAGCAGTTTGGTCCCCTTCATTCTGGGGTTGATTGTCTTTGTCATTCCTATGATCTCAACTAATTTTAGAGTTGAGCCCAAGTGTGCAGGCTTGTCCGCACTAGTGTGTTTTGACTTTGCCCAGAGGGTTCCCAGTCTTTTGGTGCTGAATTGAATGTTGAGTGTTTGACGGTGAGGGTTGTTTTCCTAGTTCCGAGCCCGTTCACCTCAGCCTGAACAAACCGAGTCTGAGGCTTAGCAGGTATATTATTTTTTTAGCACCGTAAACTATTTTTTAAGAACGGTGTCTTTAATGTTTTTAATGTCTAGTTCTAATGATACCAACTCTCCAAAATCAGAGCCCAACTGTTTCCCAAGACTCTGCGGTCTCTTTGGCCTTTGGTCTTCAGTGGAGTCCTAAATCTTTCAGAGAGAACGTTTTGTCTGAGCCATAGCATAGTGTGCAGAGGGTTGTTCTTCGTCCACCTTTTTGTTCTGTGCAAGAAAGCCTTATACCCCTTACAACCTTCAGACTTCTGATCCCTAAGTAGGTTGCAGAATGCATGTGGGCTCTTCTGTTTTAGCTTGTGGTGACACTGGAAAAATCCTAAAAAGTGTGTTTTCATCCTTCCTGGTGTAGGGAAATAGATCAGAACCTGGGTTTACAGCTAACCACCGTCCATGCATTTTGCAGCCATCCCTGTGGTCATAGCTCAGATAGAAAAAAACTATGTCTTTTGATTTTCTACACCATTGTTACAGCACTCTGGTGCTGATGCAGCTTAGACATCAAATTTCTGATATCGTGTTTGTTGCTCCTTCTCATCAGTGTTAGACTATCATTGAATCGGAACACTAACTAACTTCCAAACCCAATGACAGAAAAAAAATCTAAAATAGAAACTGTGTACTGCCCATTTTGGGATTACAATCAGTGTTAAAAAGGGGCAACACTACTCCTCTGGTTGACCTCCACAAGGAAGACATACTAGGGGATTGCTCTTCTAGACTTAACTACTAAATGGAATAAATGTGCAGCATCTGAAACTAGAATAGAATAATGAAGCAAAACACAATGTGCTTCTCCATGACTTTGAATGGTCCAACACCCTAGAAACTGCATGCAACAAAGTTGATGTCATCTTTCAAGAACTACTGGATAAACCTGAAGATATTTTCAAGTCATTTAAGAATGGCTTACCATGGCTCATTCATAGCTGGTGAGGGAAAAGTTTAAAAAGAAACCAGGGCCTCAAACAATGGTATAAAATATTTGTTGTTTCTTGATTTACCCAAGAAGGGACTCTTAAATTAAGCATTCTTTGCACAGATGTTTAAAACAGTCCTTTATGACTTAAAGGGATGTGTGTAACGCATTTATTTATAATAATATTAATATTGTAGGAGTAAAAAAGAAGCATACATGGAAGACAAACATATTTAAAGGCTCTGCATGCAGGATAATGGGATGTCTCAGGCACATAAGTGAACTTCTGTTATTTAGTGCATCCCATGAGCACCAAGCAGAGTTCAAGGAACAGTGGGAGAGTCCTCGTGTGCCTAGACAAGAGATCTATTCATTGCAGAATCTACTTCATTCTGTGGGAGAGACATTCATCTACTGGCATTGTGGCACATGCAGGGCAATTAATACCAAATACATGGATCAAAGGAAATCCTTATCAAGCAATTCAACAAGGAAGGAATTTATGGGATGAAAAGTGGACAAATGCTTAGAAGAGAACCAGGATAATTCTTTAATCAAGACATGTTTTAGTATTCACAACAGTTAATAACAAACCAGAGAATACATATGGAGAAGAAAGACTGAAATGGAGATGGCCTGTGCTCGACACAAAGATTTATGCATGAGAAAGATGCGATAAGCTTAATGCACTTATAACCTACAAAAATGCAAGAATGGACATCAATAGGTCTGACAAGCAATTCACTTTCAAAAGGAAAAAGAAGGTAGGGAAGAAAATGTAAACTACTAAGCAGTAATTGTAGTTTTTGATAATGTGCCACACCATTAATCAAGCTGTCTAATTCTATGGGCTGCATTGTAAGTATAGACGTAAGCATTCCAGAACCTGATATTCAATTTAGAATGGTAAGCATGGAATTACATAACCAGCAGTGTTAATTTAATCCAAGTTGAGATGGTATTCAATTTATTCATGGTCTAGTAAACTTGGAAAACCAGTTATCTAATAGTTAAATTAAATCATGTTAAGCTTAATGTATTTGGTGTACAGTTTATTAGGCAAACTACCATAAGCTCAGCAGATCAACCCCATGGGAATATGTGTGCCTCAACATTTCCGTATTAGCAATAATGTAGGAAATGTATGTAATTAGGCAACAGCTACTAAGGTAAGTGAAGCAAGTTAGTCTACAAAAACATCATGGCATCAAAGTATGTAAACATTTTCGAACTTCACCTTCCTGCTTTTGTGTACATAAAAACCCTCAAAACCTCATTTTGCATACCATGACCTGAAGACCAACTGATATCTCCAGCAATTCCCTCACTTTAAGGGCACTGTTCTCACAAGAGATTATCTCCTCCAGTTGATTCATATTCTTTGCTATGAAGTGGGAACTCATGCTGCACTCTGAGAGGGCTCAAAGGCTACAAATCCCATCAGGCAAGTTCGTTCTGAAAAAAATTTGAGGCCATGTGGAGTCAAGCGGAATGGTCTCCAATCCCACAAGGCACCTAGGCACACTCCCATGTGCCCACACACTTTACTCAGAGCCTTTTGGGTTAGTAGGCACATGGCATGGTCGGAGATCTCATCTATTGCTGCTTGGCACAGTCGCTGGTGCTATTTGTTAGATATAAGGCACTGGATACTGGGCATGCCAAAAGCCAACCCCTTTAGCCTAATAAACTGTAGGCACAGCTGAAGGCCCTGATTATCAGGTACTGAGGCTAGAATAGAAGCAGATAAGGCCATGTGTTAAAATATTCCATTACAAAATAATTAATTGAAATAATAATGAAGTTTCCAACAACTGCATTGTTTCAAAATTATTGTGTTAAAAGTAAAAGAATGGCTTTCCAGTGTATATACTCTTTGCTGCCACACCTAAATGCTTCCTTTGCCACTGAAACATTTGTCAGTCACTCTCCAAACACACAGTAGATCTAGACTGTACTATTGCAAAAACAAATTTAAAAGACATATAACTTACCACTACTATCAACACCTAGATGGACCTCCTCAGCTGCATCTGGTGGTCTATTTTGAGAGGGTGGAAGAATAACCTCTCCCTCGGGGTAAACAGGAAGAATCTCCATTTCTGATGGTACAGCACCTCCATCTGGGAAGGAAGGAACATTCTCATTGTATGATGGCCGTTCCTCAGACGTTGGGAGAAATGAATCCCCTCTGTTTACGGTTATTGGCGGGGCTCTTTCATCAACTGGTTCTTGGTATTCCTGGTCTATGTCCACTTCTTCTGGAATGTCCCCACGAGGCAGGTTACGCAGCACCTCAGAAAATGATGGATTGTGAGTTTCAGGTTGGGACAATAATGGTTCTTCATGTTCACTGTGGTCCAAGTGAGCGGGAACATCCGCATTAGAAGGCAGAGAATCGTCTTCAGAATGAGCATAAAGCCTTGGAGACACATTGGTGGGTACTGGTAATGGGAACTCAATTTCATCTTCCTCCTCACCATAGAAGGATTCAGGATAGTTGCCATTTTCATTACTAAGATCTGGATACAGATCTTCCCCTTCATTGTTTTGTGTGCCTTCCAGTGTTACCACAGGCTGCACCCCTGGCGCCTTCTCACTCGCCCCAGCAGGAATTACATTGTCCATGTGGGTGATGCTACCAATGTGAAAGACCCATAGTCCTGGAACTCTTACGTTGCTTTTTCTAAAAAGAAATAAAAAGTAATTGGACAATGCGGATGTGTTTTTTTTTATAACCGTATCGGATGCTGGAGTTAGTGGAATGGACAAAGTGGTCCCAGATGATGGAACAATTAACTCAGCAGTAAAATCACTTAATTGAATACAAAGACAATGATAACAACATTGTTTTTAATCACAACGTGTATCGTAAAAAATCATTCATAAAATAAATAGATAGTTAATCACATATAATGCCCCTAAAGGATGGAATAGGGAAGGGTAGTGTTGGGATAGTGAGGGTATGGGAATTGCAACAAGGGTCACTGAGACCTGAATACACCAGAAATAATGATAAGTTAACACAACGGAAAAAATAACTCATCAATTAATTTAGCAATCATGCCTCAAATAAAATCACAAATGATAAGTCAGGGAAGAGGCTGAACACAGGAGGAAGTGTCACTGAGTTAATTGTTCGATCATCTGGGACCACTTTGTCTGTATCAACTATCCGCCCAGGTCCCAGTGACTTTTTGGGTTAACCCCTGTTCTTACAGCACGGAGTTAGGGAATGAGCATTCTAAGGAAGGCTAACAGGTGAAAACCACGACTAATAACACCAGCATTTTAGAAATTAAATTGAATACATTAAATTATATATTTAGACAGTATTATGATTTATACAGCTGCAATTAACCTTCCAACAAGTTATTTAATATCACGGCCTAATGCAATGGAAAAATTGCTTCAGTTTTGGAGATCTCAGGACTGATCCACAGCTAACATGGTCCAGCGTGCAAATGCAAGAGTCACCATTTTGTTTACGTCAAACAGAGATGGATTGACTGCACTAAAAGTAATAAGGAAATGAAAGAAAATGAAGTGTGTAAAACAAATACGAAAAGACCTAAAATTGAGCAAAATGAAGGATTCAACTCAATAAAACACTTCAAATGCATTAGCATGTGATATGTCGCATTGTTATTCTCACTTGCCAAGATCTGAAGAACATCTTTAACATAATAAAAGATACATTGAAAAGACTTACTGGTAGAGATCTTTCACAGACTGTTCACTGCTGGTTATGCTATAATACGGGGCTTCTCTCTTCATGAAGTCTGATTCTCCTCGGCTGAAGCCCACCCGAGCTGGAAGTTCAAGTTGGACATAGTAGGATTCTTTTGGTCTTGTTCCAAAGAACTGAATCCCGTCTTCGGGATAAAGAAAAATGGCGTAGGCATCCGCATCGTCATACGCTACCACTGCCTGAAAAGTGTTAAACTGTAGACCGGGCAATAGATTAGAGAGGGGCATTTCAGAAGGGACTTCCATTAAGATAGATTTCATTTTTGCAACTGTAACAATGCATATAAATGATTCAAGACAAGTAATCATTTTCAAGTAACGACAGTTTAAGTAACTAAAGCAATGTTCCCAAACACGAAATGTATATGAATTTAAAGTATTTCAAAAAGCAATGATAGGGACAGAATTTCTATTCATAGGATAGAGACCTATTCAGCAGGCGAAATTGTGTTCCAATTTATTGTGTGTCCAATCATTGTTGTCCTTGCGGCCTCAACAGGTCAAAATAGAATCAATTTCTTAAAATGGGCCAGATTACTGAAAAAAATCCCTTTCTTTGACTCCTCAAGGAATTTCATACTATGTGCTTCCTTAGAACGACCATATTAATGATGTACTGTAGTCTTTTCAGGGCGGACATAGAGACACTCTTGTTGTTTAAATCTTTTTGTTTTTCAAAAGCTTTCACATGCAACCACTAACAACATCTGGGCGATGGGGTAGCATTGCCAATCATCAAGATAGTGTTATCAGATCATAACCAAACAACAAATCAAAAAAACAACTTCCCCTCCTCAGCCAGTCAATGTATTCTAGTGAATATTCCTCCTGTTGCTATCAATTTTGTGAGTTTACTCCTGGACGTCAATCCACCAAAGCCACTCAAGACTAAGTCGCAACAGTACCCTGCTCTAAAGTATTTTGAGGTTGGGTGACACGCTGAACACTGCAATATCTGGGGCAGGTGAGCTCCCTGTATTCTGACGACAGGAACTCAACACACTGTGCCAAAATTCTCTACAATTGGGCCTCTTTTTTTTCTCCAGATTTGCTGAGAGCTTTTCCATACCCAAGAACTACTAGAGCCTACTTAAATGTAAATGTAAATGTGTTTGTATTTATATAGCGCCTTCTACCCAGAGGTCTCGTAGCGCTGTATTCATACCGCGGTGGAACCCTTCCTGGCTTTCCTGTGAGGTGTCCACCCCTGGGCACCCCCAAGGTGAAGCCAGGCATCCAAGCGCTGCTTGGGCCGTTGTGGAGATTAAGCAAGCTATTGCCCAGAGTCACAGAGTGGGTCCCATGATTAGACTAGGCACTGAGGCGAGAATTATAGGTCCGGGGAGATTGAGTCCAAGAGCCGCCGAGGCAGGAATTGAACCCTGGTCCCGGGCCAGACCTCTGCATCAGGGTCTGCCGCTCTAACCATTGAGCCACACTTCTCTCTACTTAGCAAAGCTCAAAGACCCTGTTCCCTCCCCCTAGAATGCAGTGAATTCCTGCGTAGCTGCTCATAATGCCATGATGATTGCTTTGCCTCTCCTGGAGGGTAGTGGGTAAGTCTCCACACTGGGAAGACCCAATAATGTGTAGGCGTGAAACTGTGGGATCTCTGTGTCAAAGAGTGTTGATGCTGGAAAGTACCTCCTGCCAATACAATGTAACTTGGGGCAATGACATCAGAGGTGATGGAGTGTGCCTATAGCCCCACATTTTCTCATACATGCAGGAGATCTCTAGCTGTAGACAGTAACATTAACAGCTTAATGTCTCTCTCCTTTGCTATTCCTACTCAAGGGAGGGTGTCTGATAAAGGAGTAGACATGAAGTCATTCGAATTCCATACTCTCTGCCGCTGAGTGCTCCGAGGAAAAAGCAGAGGGACAAGAATCTCAGAATACTAGAGGGGTGCATTTGTAAACCTCAAAGATAGTGGTTTCCTTGCACAGCACTACAACCAAAGTGGATACCAACACATGTATCAAACTATGAAATGTCACTGCACTTCTAATTTTCATTGACATTTACCTTAGGTATATAGTTTTTCAAATTTAGAAATCTGATTGGAACTTGGAATTTTTTTCTAAAAACGTCCATTTTGGGTCCGCGTTTTCAGAAGTGATGAACTAGCTGCACGAGAATATTACAAGAGACAGGGCCCGGCCCTCATGCCAAAGCACATAAAGGTGCAGTGCGAACGCACCCCAAAGGGTCCCCCGTATATCACAAAATAAAAGAATGGGTCTATGTTGTGGGGTCCAAAGACACAAACAGGCAAAGGCCCCAAAAGTCCACAGCCTATAGTATTTCTTTACAACATGCACATTTTCTCTCTTTCTGGACCAGAAGAACATAACCAACCTCTGGCCTGTAGAACCTGCAATCAAGTTCTTCGACACACTTTCTATGCTTTTGCCGCTTTCTCCTTTTCCTGCATGTTTGGACTACCAGAATAGAGCACATTCCGGTTGCCAAGCAGTGACCTCTGCTTTTAAACATGACCTCTACTTTAACACCAGCCAGGAGGGAGGTTAGATACATTTTAGCAAGACAGGCTAACCTGGTCCCATCATTCAACAGTATAGACAACTTTCACATTTAGCAATGTTCCCGACGTTCTCTGTTGTGTCTGATGCTTTAACTGTACTGGATTGGCCCTTGATACTGCTGGAAAGTGTATGCATAAGAACTATAGGTTACCTAGATACATAGGAATACATTGTTCAAATGCAGTTTCCCACTGAAGTGGAAAATTATTGGTCTACTGGTGGCCTAAAGGGGTCATTTTAAGGATCACACTTAATCCTGTTTCCACCCTTCAGTTCATGGAACCAGATTTAATTTTCAGGGGTTTCTCATGGTAGAAGATTTCCAGATTTCAGTTTGTTTTACTAGTGGCCAAGGCCCACATTCATGGAATGAATTCTATGCAGAGTTTGTTGCACAGATAGGAAGACAGAGCTTTGCATCCATCCAAGGTTGGTAAATTGAGTTATAGTAATATAGGAGGACAGTAAGGTTGTTATTTAGAGCGCACAGGTATAACAAGAGTGCCGTATAAAGTGAATGTACACACAAATTCTTTCTGCAGCCAGAGTGAGCCAAGATTACCACTGGCTATTCTTCAAAAGTAAAGGTAATTTTTTTAATAAAGGGGCATGGATGGCTATAAAGGTTTGACCACCACAGCCATCACTGCTATAATATTCAGAAAATTGATAATTAAGGGCCTGATTTACAGTTTGGCAGATGGGAATTCTGTCACTAACATGACAGACATACGTCCCCCTCATTATGAATGCCATTGGATATAATAAACTTTTAATACCTCAGACAGGCTACTCGTCAGTTTGTCCCATCCGTCAAACTTAAAATCAAGCCCCATTACCTTTGTGGAATGATAATGTTTTACAAATTAAACCGCAAGAGCAAAAAAACAGAGCACTCAAGTGTCTAAGGTCCATGCGTGAGTGGGGTCATGATCAGTGGTGACTAGCATCTAAGGGTATGGGGGGACGGGCATGTGCAAAATAAAATACAAATAAATAAAACATAACTGAACGTGACATGTTGTCCTCCGCTTTGGTCCTCTTCTCACAACTGGAACTAGAAGCAGCAACTCCCTTGACCAAGCAGGGCACTGTTCTCATGCAGCATGAGAGCAACACCCTGATTGGAGGGAGCGGCCTCATTCAGCGCTCCACAACTTTGACTTGCTCTAACCCAGTTGTCTTTAAACAGCTGGGTTAGAGCCATTTAAAGTGTGCATGTGCGGCTGGCCATTGCAAGATGGCTGTCCAAAAAGGCACGGGCACTTTTAACAGTGCCATACCATTTCACCCTCCTTCCTGCTGAGTGACATGCTGGGGTCATTCAGCAGCTGCCCCAACCTGTCCCGACGCTCTGTGGCAATAAATTACCATTTTTAGGTCTCGCCTGGCGTTGCAGCACAAAGCGCTGCCCGCTGGGCAAGAGATTTTGTAGGAGAGTAGATTTCAGAAGGGGACTTTAAGCCCCGTCCCTCATTTTCATTGGCTGGTGTCACCGTTTATGCTAAACGGTGGCCTGCTATTGGAAATGAGGGTTTTTTGTTAACGCCCTTTCGCCTCCGATCCGGACTGGGTCGCCTGAATTGCTGCTGTCGCAAAGCACTTTCTTATCATTTTGGGGCCATGTGTTCCATGCTAATTAGAAACACATGGCCCCATAAAGCTAAGAGGTTGATGCTTGTTTTAATGGTGCTAATAAAAACAGTCCGCCCTTGGAAGCCGCTAGATAACAGAATGCATTAAAAAATAAGACAGTGAAAGCATGTTTTCATATGTGGGCCTGCGTTTGTTGTTTGTTTTGTTTTATTAGTTCTAGAAGACGGGTGAGAAAGGCATGCTGAACCGACAACCCATTATGTCACAAGCCTAATTAAAAAGGTAATTCAGAATTAATAAAAAAAAATGTTGTAACTGTCTACACAAAGGTTTTAAGTATGCATATTCATGCCCGCGCCATCAACATCATTTAAATAATGTAACAATGTGCCGAGCGAGCAATTGAAAACATGTTTCTGCATTGTGATTTCCGCCTGCGATATTAAGAGCTGAATGGGAGCATTGCGTGCCTCATGCTAGGTGAACAGTAGCCTCACGGTGCAAATAAAAGAGTGCGTGTCTCAATAAAGTCCCTGTCATGGTATAATCGACGATAATAATGCTTTTATCAACAATTTCTTTTTTTTTTAAACATGTATTTGTCACAACGAGAAAGTTCGCCCACACATAATTCTTACATAAATGTATAAACTATATTCCAAAATAAGAATCTATATTTCGTTTTATTTAGAATATTTGTAGTCGGGGGAGGGAGGCTGCAAGGGGATTGGGGCTAAATGCAGAAAACAGTTCAAAGATAACATATGGAATTACACCCCCGCTAAAAAAAACACCCAAATTACGCCCTTCTGACAGTATTCGACATGTTTTCTGCCCATTTTCGACCCTTGCGTGTTTGCAAACATTGCCTTTTGCCCCTTTACCTTGTCAAAAAACAGAGTTAAGAAAGAATGTCCCTTTTCTCGCTGTACGAGAAGGGTAATTGATAGTCTGCTCCGAAGGTCAAGATTTGCATAGGAATTAAGCGCAGTAAATTAATTTAATATTCCACGTACATCTCCAATTATCTCCCAAGACCTTTGTCTCGCACGGCTGGCGGGTGGGGAGAGTCCAGCTGCTCTTCTGCCAAACATCTGTCCAGTTAATAATTTGATAAACAGCTAATACAAATAGTTCCTGGACAAGCCGCCACGGCCCTCGCAGGCTGGCAGCCTCTGGCTAGGCCTCAGAAACTGAACCATTCTTGGCTTTCCTGGCTTTAATATCTATTAGGTTTCCTCTGTGCAAGCAGGCCTTCAGTGTTTCTTGCAAGCGCAAATACCTCCACCAAAAAAGTCACCAAGAGCAAAATGTAAGAGATGGGAGCCAGCTACTTATATTTTTCCATTGCACGTCATATTTCTACTTAAAAAACGATCTAATGAAAGCTGTATTGTTTCTGAAATAGCCTCTTGAGAAGATGAAGTTCAACTCACCGGTACAGAATATTTTCTGCTGTGAAAACAGTGCATTTCCACTCGTGTCGACTTACTTTTTTTGCTACTTTTCGACTACTGTATGGTGGTAATTGTAATCTAATTGTATTGTTTACGCCTAACAGCGTGCTTTGGGTGTTGGGGTTCATGGAGAAAGCAGGGGCATCACTATGAAGTATGCAGCAGGTGGACTGGCACCAGGGCTTAAAGGGCTGAGGAGCCCACTGCACCCCGATTAGTGCTGTATTTTACCATCCCAAAGCAGTCAAAGAGGACATTTTCCCTGCTTGCACTTGGGCCCATGGCAGCATTGCTCCGCCACAGGGAAAACAAGCATTAAAAATGCAATAGCTCTCACCTTTGATTAAGTGAAAGCCATTTGCTTTTCTATACAGTACCTTTAGCAAAGCAAATGGCTCTTAATCAAAGGCAAGACTTGTTGCATTTTCAATGCTTGTTTTTTTCTGGGGTTTGGGGTGGGATTTCAAGTGGGGCAACACTCCTCCGCTCCATCGGAGGCGCCGCCCCCGATCACAATATTTTTTTTGCATTCTGGGATATTATTTCCTGTTTATCAGAGTATAAAAACAGTCCTACAACTCCTAGAATGGAAAGCAAAAAAACTGCACTGGATGAGCTGCTACCACTTTGGTCCTGGAAACATTAAGAGATCCATACATAAGCACAGCATGAAAAAGTGGGGCTGGCAGCATCTCTCGGGACGAAAGTTAGAGAAGAATTCTTAATTACAGTCCGTTCCACGCTTTACTTTAAAGAATCTGAGCCACTAACCATGTGTGATCAGATACACATCTGGCAGGAGAGCTCAGACGAATGTCTGAAACGGATTGAGATGCCAGCCAGGTATTTAAATTGCTTCATGCACTGCTTTTAAGTAAAATGGAGTGCATTCACAAGGCCTGCCTGCCTTAAGAACTCCAGATCACGTGCTACACGTACATTGAAAAGACCAAAATCACATTTCGTTCTAGGCTGCACAACCAGATGTTATTAGGCCCTTAAACTGCCCCGCCCTTTTCCCACCGAGACTAGAAAACTAAATTACCGTGGGAATCCAGCTGTTGGCCTTCGCCTCCTACACGGAGCAAAAGCATCGTGTCTTCCCGTTACATACAGTAGGATGTCAATTGATTCTTTGCAGAAGCTGTTTTTAAAGGATTTTTAGTAAGTATGCAGGCACGTTAAGATTGATTGTGAACAATATTGAACGGTCATATTTATGAACAGCGAAATCGGATTTGTATTCCACTTTGCTTATAGAGTGGAAAAACCCTTTAAGTTAGTGGAGTATTTTAAAAGTCTTACTTTTATTGTTGCAGATTTTTTGTCATTTACTCTTATGGGGAAAGTTTTTGGGAGACAATATTGAAAACCCAATATTTATGTCACGACAATATTCTGATAACTATATTCTGCTGCAACTCAATCAAATATAATGGACATATCTTAAGAGTAATATCAGTGAAAATACCTGATAAATAGGACAGTGATGAAGCATACACTGGGATAAAGTAATTCCCAACTCTTAATTACAGCGCTTAGAAAACGCTTCAAAGGGCACAACAGTCTTCCCCAGAGATAACAAGTCCATATTTAAAAGCATGTTAGATGCTGGTTCAGCTTCTATGTTTAGACAGTTAACACGGCATACACCCACAAGCATGCCATGTTGTAGTTTACGATAATTTCGCGTTCACGAGAAGTAAAAAACTAAAATGCATAGTGTTTCCTGTGAGAAAGTGCCATCTTTCTTGCATTGGTATGCCTCCACTTTTTGCTGAACTGCTGATGTGCTTTGGCTGAGTGTGCCCTGGGCTCCTGCCAACCAGGTGCCCAGGGTCTGTGTTCCTTCCCTAAAGCTGTGTTGAAACAAAACCCAATTGGCATCTCTGGCCACCTATCAGCCCCTGGTAAATGGTACCCTAGGTACCCAGGGCATGGTGACCAGAGAAGACCCCCAAGGGCTGCAGCCCTCATTGTGCCACCCTTAGGGGCCCAGTACCCCGACACCCACACACTGCCTTTGCAGGCTGAGTGTCTAAGTACAGAACTAAACAGAGAGTTGACATGGCACACATCCCTGTGTGCCATGCCCACAACCCCACTGCCCTGGCATACATCAGCCACCCATCCAGCTGGGTGCCCTATGCCAGTGGTGTGGTCACAGGCGCATGAGCCCTGTGCCCCTACAGAACCCAGGGTCATTCCTGGGCACCTTAAGTGCAGTACTGCCATTTAAGAGTATATGGTGCTGGGAGGTCGTCATTACGAACTCCACAGCACCATGATGGCTTCACTGAAGACTGAGAAGTTTGGTATCAAACTGCTCAGCACATTAAACCCGCACTGATGCCAGTGTGAGGTTGAATGTAAAATGCCCCAGAGGGCATCTTAGAGATGCCTCCTGAAACCTAAACTACAATCCACGTCTGGACTGAGAGGCTGCCTAGGCTGCCACACAGCAGATATGTTGCTGGACCCCCTGGGTGGAGAACCCCCCCCCCCCCCCCCCCGCCCGCTCTCCTGGGCCTGCAACAATTCACATCCTGGGCGACATGCTAGATCTCCTCCCCCAGGATGGGCAGGTGGAAGCTTCAAAGGCATGCCGCCCCAGAGCTTCTCCAGACCATTTGCTGTACCCAGCAACTGGCCCCCACCAGTTTTGACCCCCACTCTGGCGGGAAGACTGGTGGGAAAACCTAGGAAGGGGTTGTGCCAGCCTGTGCCAACCCCACCTCTCAGGTGGGAGAGGAGAGGTGAAGCAAGACCCCGGGTTGCAGCCACCTCTAACGCCCCTAAATTCAGTATTTAGGGGCTCCCTGAACCTTCCTTCCTCAGATTCAGTTTTGAAAAGCAAGAAGAACAAGAAGGACGACCTGCCGTGCAGCTGCTAACAAAAGGCAACAACAACTGACTTGGCCCCAGCCCTACCGGCCTGTTGATCCTTGAACCTGCTCCTGCTTAACCCCGGCGTCTCCTGCGGGCAGCAACCTTGAGAACCCCGCAGGACCTGCCTGGCTTGACCCTCTTAGAGACTGGGACTCCCATGAGCAGAGGTTCTGCTCCAACAGCAACACCCCTGGTGCCAGCCAGGAACCGCGAATCCAGCCCACTCTGCACCAGCCGAGCCCAGCCCGTGCCCGAGTGAACCAAGACCACGAGGACGTCCCCCCGGCGACTGGGACCTGAAGTCCAGCACCCTACGACCCTCCTCGACGACCCAGGCATAGCCTGCAGCCTCAGAACCAGAGACCCCCCCAACAGCGACCAACCGAGGGTAAGATTCCAGACACCAAAAGACACCCCTGCACCCGCCTCCCTGTGGGCCCCTGTGCCTTCCTTTGGGGTACCTACCTCTTCTCCATGAGCCCAACTTAACTCTCCAAGTTGTGGTCGCACCTGAAGAATCACTGTCCGCGAGTCTGCAGCCTTTGTACCCTTTTTACCTTTTCCATTGAATAACATTGGGTTCCCGACGGTTCAAAATCACCCTGCACCCAGCCGTCCGAGTGCCGCTGGAAGTGCAACTACTACCCTACTCTACTTCCCCACTTGCCCTGAGTAAGTGACCAGGAGTTCAGCTACCACAGCCGTGTGGCCTGCTTGCTTGCAGCCACCAACCGAAGGCCCCCTCCACTCCATTGGATAACATGCAGCCTAACTATGTCTGCACCCGGCTGCCCCTGTGCCGCTACTTTCATGGCAGCATATCGCATAGTTTCTTACCGGTCGGTGTAGTTTTGCAACTTGAAGAATTTTCTGGATTCACATGCTGTGCATTATTCCGCCATATAGTGGTTGGGTCCTGAATTGTAATATTTCTTTCCTTTTTTTGTTGATGTTGGTGGGCGTCGACTTACCACCATTTGGTGTCATGTGAAGTCGACAGGCTTCCTCTGGAAGCTCCCACCTTTGGGCGCCATCTTAGGATTCTTTTTTTCTTCCTCCTCCTATTCTCATCTTTCCTGGCGGGTGGGTTCGCTAGTGAATCCAGAAAAATCTTCAAGCTGCAAAACTACACCTACAGGTAAGAAACTATTTGTTTTGCAGCGTGAATCATATCAGGATTCACATGCTGTGCAGAGACTTTGTAGGGGTGTGCTAGTCTGGAGGTGGCTAGGTGGAAGATGAGCTTTGGTTTGTGAATAGATGTTGTAAGACCTTTTGTCCTACTTGTGCTTCTTTATTCATTTGAATGTCCACACAGTAATGTTTTGTGAATTTGTGCACTGAAGACCATGTTGCAGCCATGCAGATGTCTTGAATTGGAGTATTAGCTAGAAAAGCGATAGTTGCTCATTTAATTTCTTTCTTGTTCAATGTGCCCGCGGGGCACCTTGTAAGGCCTGTCCTGCTTGCCTGTGGCATAACTGTATGGCTTGCGCTATCCATCTTGCAATGGTGTTTTTGGTCATTGGTCATTGGCAAAGGATACAAAGAACTGTTTTGTTTTCCTGTATTCCTTGGTCCTTTCAATGTAGTACATGACCACCCTTCTTGTGTTAAGAGTGTGTATAGCTCTTTCTGCTTTGGTCTTTGGGTTTTGAAAGAAACTTGGTATTTTATATACTCTGATTTCATTACAAGAACGGAGGCTCACATTATACAATTACTTTTAATTGCAGATCCAAGCCAGTCGCATCACAATATAAAGGTTCCAAAAAGAACACTGAGATACAGTAAGACATTACACATAGCAACTATTAGCCTCTTTTAACCCCTTCGCTGCTCATGACGAGCTCACCTCGTCATGCAGTACACTGGTCGTGTGCTCATGACGAGCTGAGCTCGTCATGAACACTGGCATCCTGCATTCCTTAGCACACAGCGGGAAAATGCACCGCACGCATGTGGTTAAATGCGGTTCCAAGCAGATAAGTAGCTCATGTTCTCTCTCTCTCTTTTTTATACTATTGGTGTTTAATATTGTTATGGATCTTATATCCTGGGGAGGTTTGATTTAAGGATGAGTAAAATCTCACATTATAGCGCTGGTGAATTCCCTTTTATCTATCTTATGTAGGTTTACCCTCCTACCCTCTCTCCTACCCTCCCACCTCCCCGGATCTGCAATTTTCGGAGATCATACCTTCTCCCTTCACTGTTTAGGCTTTAAATGTCGCCTTATATCCCCTTCGACGAGTCACTCCAAGTCGTGAGCATACATTCGCGTTCCCGCAGGATCGGCTATTTAAGCACGTTTTAGCTCAGGATTTAGTTTCTTTGTTCGAACTGTGGGCACGTATAAGGTCTGCTCCCTTTCTAACTTCATCTATTTGTTTATTTGTCCTCACTACCCGCAGTTAGCCACGCGTCAGCTCAATCACACGCGCAGCCGGGAGAAGTGCGGAGACAACCCCCACTCCGCAACAGAAGCGAACGCGTAATGCGAGCTTCAGCGAACGCTGCCCTTAAGCAGCGACTGCATTTTATATACGACACTAGCTTTTCGGTAAAACGCTTACCGTCATTCACTCTCCGCCCGGACCCGTGTTTCAGGCAACGCCTGATACGTGTACTAGAGGAAAGTACCCTGGCGAGCCTCACGTTTCGTGAGTGTCTCGCCCAGAAACTTTCCTCAGCCCCATGACAGTTGAAAACTCAGCTGTTCAAGACGTCGGAGCTTCGTGTTTTTCATCGCAGTGCTAGTATTTAGAGCTAAGAAAGCTTAAAAAAAAAAAAAAAAAAAAAAAAAAAAAGGAGCTTAGAGGTCTAGGCATTCGAATACTTGTACCTATTTAATGCACCAATCTTTTCTGCTTCACCCATATTATTAGTGAAAACATAAATAGTAGTAAGGGTGATTAGTTGCATAAAAGAAGAAAGACAATATGGAAAACCTTTCTGATTCAGAATCAGAAGGAAACAGTGCTACAATCCCTAACTTTAATAGGAAGGATTTTCGGAGTATGATCCAGAAGGAAATAAAATCCTGTTTTCAGAAGACCTTCGCCCAATTCGCCCCCTATAAGAGACCAATACCTTTACGAGAAGATATCTCTGATGCCTTTAATGGTGAGAAAGTGGGTGCAAAACGCACCCAAAAAAGTAGCAACACCACTACTGAGACCCATGTGAGCACAGGAGGTCCTAGCACCTCAGTTATTGTTGGTGGTCCTAGCACCACAAAAATTTTGGATGGTCTTTGCACCTCAAACATTAGAGATGTCTTTTATGACACAAATCATTCGGGTGCCCCTTACGGCCCAAATACCTTGGATGCCCTTAGCGGCTCATTATCAGTAACTGCTCAAGACTTCCTAGAGGGCTCGGATAATGATGGTGACTTAGATCCAGACGAATATGTTCTGGACTTGGATGATGAGGATACTGGAATTTTTGATGAGGAAGATGAGGCCCCCTCTACTTCCAAGGATAGTATTCTAAATCCTTTGGGAGAGGAAATGTTTTCCCCCTAAATCTAAAGCACCCACGCTCCACACAATGGTCTCCTCAGGAGCATGTATCTAAATTTATCAAAAAATGGATTCGATTTCCCCTCGAAAGAGGGACGAGGAATATTTTAAGGGCTGAGTGTTCAAGACCCTTAAATCGATGAGAAAGAATGTTAATCTCCTAATTTGGATCCTGAATTAATCAAATCCCTATTTAGACTTGGTCGCGACCCTAGGAAAGGTCTTGAAAAAGCGTTTAAAGGGTGCCAAGATCGCCTATTGGACGTACTTGGTCCATTGAGCAGAATTCTTGACTCCGCTGAGGAATGTTACCTTAAAGGTCCCCAGCTTGATACTGATCTAATAAGAGGTTGGAGTCAGAGAGGCCTCATTCTCCTAGGTAATGCTAATACTAGCAATAACGCTGAAAGGCGTAGGCTCATCCTTTTTAAACTAGACCCTAAAGTCACAGATATGGCTGAGAAGGAACCTTCCTTGAATCCAAAAGGCCTGCTCTTTGGTGAAGGATTTAGAAAAGGGGGTGGTGATGAACAGAGTGTCTGAATTAAACAGACCACTCTTACCCAGTCCAAAGATCAGGGCTTGATCCATCACCGTTATTTATCTCACTGCCCCATCCCAGCTCAGAACCTGGCTATATGCAAATCAGTCTGTCCCTGGCCCAGTGCATCATGGGAACAGGCCAGACTAAACTACTAAGCCAATTCTTCACCAGAAAGGAGACAAGCTACCGGGGACCGGTTTCTGGCATTTCAGCCTTCTTCGGCCCGGCTTGCTTGAATCCTGATGGAGCAGTGAGAAAGGGACTCATGTCTGAGTATACCCTGCCACACCTATAGTGGCCAAAAACGATTTAGAAAAGGGGGTGGTGATGAACAGAGTGTCTGAATTAAACAGACCACTCTTACCCAGTCCAAAGATCAGGGCTTGATCCATCACCGTTTTTTAGCTTGATGGTTTCTTATTGTAGTAGGAAGGAAGCCAACAACCGGGAGGAGAAGATTTGAAGCTGTAGCGCTTAAATTTAAGACGACAGGCGGATACACCTGACTGGATGAGTTCCCCCTCCTGTAGTTCCCGGCGCCGTGGACCGTCTTTGAAAAACGGCGCCGGGAACTACAGGAGGGGGAACTCATCCAGTCAGGTGTATCCGCCTATCGTCTTAAATTTAAGCGCTACAGCTTCAAATCTTCTCCTCCCGGTTGTTGGCTTCCTTCCTACTACAATAAGAAACCATCAAACCACGCGAGCAACGTTTATTTTTCACACTTCGCCCCATCGGGCTTTGGCCACAACACCATTTCCAGTTCTTTCTTTAAGAGGCCCTGAAGATTCGCAGTCTGTTTCCCTGCGATGAAACACGTGTTGGCCAGTACAAGAGGAACAATAAACCGGTGTCTTACACCAAGAACTTTACTTCATTTGAATTCCTTTTTCAACACTATGTAATCCATTGACTTTGGAATTTTCGATGTGCACGTTTGACTTATGCTACTGAAACTCTAAGTCACCCAGACATTATTATTGTTTATCCAGTGCAGGGGCTTTGTTGTTTTTGTACAATTTGTGTGGATTTTCTTGATCCAACCTTGAGCGGTTACGAGGGATTACCGCCCGCCCTTTTTGCCTGGATTTCTTTACTCCACATCAGTAAAATAATTTGCGGTTACTTGGGTGTGCGCCTGGCCAATTCTGGAATACCCTAAACCCTCCCAGTAGATCAATAGGAAACTCTGGATGTTCTGTTTAGAACACAAAATTGCCCTCAGAGCGGAATACTGCCCAGGGAAGTCGAACGTTTCTGCCGATTGGAATTTCAGATTCCTTTCGGACTACAGCGATTGGAAACTGAACGTCGCTGTCTTCGACTCACTAAATTCTTATTGGGGTCCATTGGAGATAGACCTATTTGCGAGCCGTCTCACCTTTCAACTAGACCGTTACTTCAGCTGGATGCCGGATCCCGGCGCTCAGGAAGTGAACGCATTTCTCCAAACCTGGTCAGGGATCAATGCTTTTGCCTTTCCCCCATTCACAATGATACAGAGAGTCCTGCAGAAAGTGAAGCAGGATTGGTGCTCTGTAGTCTTAATAACTCCCTTCTGGCCATCACAGGCGTGGTTCCCCACTGTTCTGGAACTGACCTTCGAAATTCCATTTCTGATACCTTCCCTAAAAGATCTACTTACAGACGTAAACGGAGATCCTCACCTAATGACCCTATCAGGGAGTTTGAACCTTCTTGCCTGGAGAGTGTCAGGCGATCTAACAAAGTCTCAGGACTTTCGTCATTCGCTTCTACTCTCCTCAGAGAGTCATGGGCACCGGGAACTCACTACAGATACAACAATATCTGGAAATGCTGGCTTCGTTGGTGCATGGAGAGGGATTTGGATCCCACTCAAGCACCTATCGTTGATATAGTGAATTTTCTCGCTGAACTCTTCGACAAGGGATTGAGTTATAGATCTATCAACTGTTATAGATCAGCGATCTTTGCTGGTCATGTCCTCTTTAACGGCAAGTCAATCGGTAAGAATGTGATTATTTGATGGGTAATAAAGAGCATCCGTTTAAAGAGGCCCCCAAAGCCGAAATATAATACTCTCTGGGATGTGAATTTGATTCTAGATCTCTTCACTTCCTGGCCAGATAATTCATTTTTGAGCAGAAAGTTTCTTTCCTTTAAACTCGCAACTCTTCTTTGCCTTATCTCCTGTTGTAGAGTTTCTGATGTTAAAGCTCTGGAGATTTCTAATGGATCATATAATTTATTTGGAGTTAAATTTGAAGTATATAGAAGAACCAAGACCATGTCTGGTGGGAGGTGCCATGGCAAGTAAATCTCTTTGGTCCGGAGGTAAGTTGGATGATATCCTTAAAGCTGCAGACTGGTCTAATGCAAGTACCTTCGCAAGACATTATTTTAAACCAATTGAACACATGTCTAATGTAGTTTTACAGGGCTACCAACATGCATAATGTAGCCTCCGTTCTTGTAATGAATTTGCGATTCTCCTATTAACATGCCTAGAGAATCTAGATTTCATTAAAGACACGGAGGCTCACATTATCCCTCCCAACCCATCCCTGTTTGGTATTGGGTTTAATTTAACATGATGTTATTCATAATCTTAATGTTATGTATTTTGAATTGTTTATTGTTCAATTGTTCACCTGGTTTTGAAACTGCTTACATTGTTTTTTTAGGATACAATTTTTCATTGTCCTCTTTCTTTCAGATAACCCTTCTACTTAATCTACTTTTGACGTTTCATCATCAGGAGGTCGTTCATGTGTCTTCTTCTTCAATTTTGCTTCTATTTACTTGGAATATCCTGGAATCTACTGGATCTACTTTCGCCAGATTTAAAAGAGGCTGATAGTTGCTATGTGTAATGTCTTACTGTATGTCAGTGTTCTTTTTGGAACCTTTATATTGTGATGCGACTGGCTTGGATCTGCAATTAAAAGTCATTGCATAATGTGAGCCTCCGTGTCTTTAATGAAATCTAGATTCTCTACGCATGTTAATAGGAGAATCGCAATTTACGTGGAATCTTGATGCCACTTTTGGTATGAATTTAGGAAGGTTACTGTAGTGTTAGTGCCTATAGTTCACTAACTCTACGCAAGGATTATATTGCCACTAAAAAGTGTGAGCATTTGTGGCGTTGCTTTGAGCAGTGGTTCCAATGGTGCTTTCATCATTTGTGCTAGAACTATGGTCAGATTCCATGTGGGTGCTGGCACCATTTTTGGAGGTGCAATTCTTTCTGCTACTTCTAGGAACCTTTTGACCACATGTGAAGTGAAGAAACTTTTCCCCGTTTCACCTCTGATATACGCTACGATTGCCACCAAGTGCAATTTCAATTATGTATAGCATAATTTACTTTCTAGTAAATGTGTCACGTCCTTTAGCACTGTTCTCTCCTTTGTAATTTTCCTTGAAAGACGTTTTTTTAAAGGCACCATTGTGTATATCTCATCTACTTCACTGTATAACATTTCCTTGTTGTTGGTTTCCTAGCTTCTCTTAGAACAGCCATTGTGCTTTCTGGTAGTTTGAGATGTGCACATTCTAAGTCCTCAGGAGTCATGCCGATAGGCCTAAGCTCTCTGGTTCTGGGTGAGGTACCTTTCCGTTTTGCATGATTAGCAAATCTTTCTTTTTTGGCATTTTGTGCATTGTCCCTTGAGACATCTCCATTATTTCTGAAAAACAAGTTTATCTGGCACACTGTGGTGCAATGAGAATCATTGTCATTTGGCTGATCTTGCATTTGCTGATCACTTTGTTCAGTAATGATATTGGGGGGAAAAGCGTAAAATATCCCTGACCAGTCTATCCATAGCACATTCCATAGGGATTGATTGCAAGGTCGCCTGGAATTTTGGCATTTTGCATAATGGGGTGTTGCAAATAGGTCTATTTGTTGTGCCCCCCATTTCCTGAAAATCTTGTGGATATCTGCTCGATTAAGTTCCCACTTGTGGGATGATGTTGTTTGTCTGCTCAGTCTGTCTGCTTCTACATTGTCCTTTTCTGGTAGGTGTATTGCCATCATGTCTATTCCCCTTGGGTTTGCCCATCTCCAAATCTCTAGAGCTAGCATTGACAGTGCTACAGACGAGTTCCTTCTTGCTTTTTTATGTAAAACATTGTGGTTGTGTTGTTTGTTTGTATCAACACCCTTTTCCCATAGAGCTCTTTCTGAAAGGCCTTTAAGGCTAAGAATACTGTTTTCAACTCCAAGATATTGATGTGTTTTACTGCACCCTGCTGTGTCCACAATCCCCTCACTTGGAGGTTGTTTATGTGTGCGCCCCATCCCATTAGGGACGCTTCTGTTGTTATGGTCACTGTTGGAGTTGGTGGTGGGAAAAGTCTAAACCTGTGCTATGTTTGTTTTGTTCCACCATGTCATCTCCTGATGAACTGTCTGTGTGACAACCACTAGATCCTCCCAACTCCCTATTGCCTGTGACCATTGTGTCTGTAGCCATACTTGAAATGGTCTCATGTGTAGTCGAATGTTGGGAATTAAATTAATGCATGAGGCCATCATTCCTAGTAATTTCCCCACCGTTCTCACTATCAGGTATTGCCCCTTCTGATACAGAAGAGTCTCCTACAATAAGCCTGTTCTCCTCTTTTCACTTGGGAATGCTCTCCCTAATACTGTATTTTTTTCTGCGCCTTAGAACACCTTTATGAGTTCTGGCTCTGGTGATGATTTTTCCCAATGTGTGAAGAAACCCAGTTGAACTAGTGTCTCTGTCTCCTGTGGCATAGACTGTAAGAATTTGCTCTTACTAACCAGTCATCCAAGTAGAGGTAAACATGAATCCACTGCCTTCCGAGATGTGCTGCTACTGCTGCAAGGTACATTGTGAACAGTCTTGGTAGTGTCTTTTGTTGACAACATATTTTAACATCCTCTTGTGTTTTTTGTACATAGGGATGTGTAAGTATGCATCCTTTAAGTCTATGGTAGCCATGTAATCTCTTTATTTCAATTGAGGCATCACCTCTTGCAGTGTAGTCATTTTAAATCGTTGGGTCTTTATAAATTTGTTTAGAAACCTTAGGTCTAATATTGGGCGTAACGTTCAGTCTACCTTTGGAATTAGGAAGTATGTAGAAAATGCTCTGTTCTTTTCCTTGTGTGGTATGTGCTCTATTGCATGTTTCCCTTGTAGTTCCTGTACCTCTATGAATAGTTGAGATAATTCTTCTTTTGAATGTATCTTTTGGTTTGGTCTCCTGTTTGGAGGTTGTTTTGTTAGCTCTGTACAGTATCAGTACTCTATTATGTTTAAAATCCGTTTGTCTGACGTTATGTCCTTCCATCTTTGAAGATAACATGTTAGTCCACCTCCTACTGGAGTGGCATGCTGGAGGTACTGTAAACTGACCAGTTTTTGTTTTTGCATTGGTTGTTTTTCTGTGTGTACACCCATTGCTGTTCTTCGTGAGTATACCTTCTTTGTAATGCAGTCCTTTAGTAGTGGTCTGTTGTCCGCCTCTTTGTGGCTATCCTATGCCACGGGACGCCCTAGAAAGGATTGCCTTCCTTGTTGATATTGCCAGTTCGGCTGCTGTCCCTGCTGCTGTCCTTGGCTTGCTCCTTGGTATGTTTGCTGTAAAGTTTGATGTGAGGTAGCAGGTTGTGTGTACATCTCCCTGCTGATCTCCTTGAGGGGGTGCCTCTACGCATGCTTCTGAATTGTAGAGCGCTCCCATAGACCTAGCAGTCATGTTGTCCTTTTTTAATTGTTTGAGTTTGTCATTAACCATACTCCCAAAAAGTTGTTCGCCATTGAACGGTGGGTTAATGATATTACTTTGCACTTCTGGCTTGAAGCCTCATATATACTCAGCCATGCATCCCTCCATTCTGTGATACCAATCATCATTTGTCTGCTTGATGTTTCTGCAGCATCTAGGGCTGATTTTAAGCATGTATTAGCAATGTTTTTACCCTATTCCACCAAATGGCTAGCTCTTCTTTGGAATTGCTCAGGTAGGGTTATAAACAATTCTACCCCCTCCCAAAGTTGATAAGCATGTCTGTTTAGCAATGCATTAGAATTAGCTATGCACCATTGGTTTGCTGCACTTCTTTCTACTTTCCTCCCTACAAGGTCCATCCTCTTGCTTTCCTTCTGTAGAGATTGACCCACTGCTGGTAGATTTGTTTTTCTTGCTGTGGAAGTAATAAAGTCCGCTGGTACAGACCTTGTGATGTATATAAGGTCCTTAGAGGAATGCTTAGATTTCTTTTCTGCTCTTGGTGCGATAGCCTTGCATGTTACAGGCTATTTGAATGCCTCTTTCCCTGGTCCAATACACTTGGTAGCATTGGAAGGAATTGATTTCTTGATTGTGTTCTCATCAAAGTCTCTAATAAAAAAACATGATTGTGGATTTTCTTCCTCTAGCTGCACTCCATATGTTGCAGCAGCTTTCTTAATCACCCGATTATACATGCCAATGTCATCTGGGGTGATGGCCTCGAAGGATATGTTTTCACAGCCTCCTCGGGTGATTCAGCATCAAGATCTTGCAATTGCAGGTCTTGAGTCTCTGAGATCACTGATCCTGCATACTTTTGTTTGTCTTCTTCGACATCTTCTCCGAAGAAGAATTCTTCTTCCTCTTCGAACGGTTCAGGTGTTGTCGGAGGCATTACTTCCTCGACGATCTTCTCGACTTCTGTTGTCATTTTCGGCGGTATCTTGAGTTGTTTCAAGCTTTCATCGAATTCTTTTTTACGATGTAAAATATTTGCCATCTCAGCTTAGAGTCTCTTCCTTTTCTTCTCCATCTCGGCCGCATATATTTCGGCGTCTAGACCTTCGGCTTTTCTCTTTGTGCTGGTCAGCGCCGATCCCGCTGTCAAAGCTTGTAGAGACCTCTGCTTTTTGACGCCGAGGTGTCCTATTCCTTTGGCTTTTTGAGGGTCTTTGCCGTTACAGAGTCCTTATCCAAGGATCCTATGGTGTGTTTCTGTTTGGATGCAACTGCGATCGTCAAGTGCTTCGACGCCGAGGCTCCCTTCGTGTGTCTACAGTCAGATTTTCGAGACTCTTCTAGTTTTTCCGAGATCGATGACTCTCTTGCCTCCTTCGAAGTCTTCTTCTCAACCTCCACGACCGTAACGTCTCTTTCCGTGTCGTCTTCTAACTCTTCTGTGACATCGTCTCCTCCTCACTAGAGAGGCCCAGGGAGCGCAGCGATGGTGGTGGGCCTTAGCCTTGCATGTTATAGTTGGCTCTTCACTGTCTTTCTCTCCCCCTCAACGTCTTCAGGGTGAAGTCGGAGCAAGCGTTACAGTCCTCGCTTCAGAGATTCAGCGGCAGGCAAAGGTTGCAGACTGGGTGCTGATCTTCCTGAGCGTACTTGTGGTGACAATTTCTGCAAAACTTGAATGGTGTCTTGTCCATTGCCGTGCACAGGAAGCCCCCTGCATGCACGTTCACCGAATGTCAAAGATTCGGTTTTCACCTTTTGTTGAACTTCGGTCGTTCTGATTAAAATCTTGAAAGTCGAAACGTTCTACCGCAGTTGTTCCGATGTTTTTTCCTTACTTTTGTTGATTCTTCTCTCCAATCTTGGGAAGTCCTTCAGTATCGATCCAGACCCAACGGCAGAAAAAAAGAATCTGAAGATGGCGACCAAAGGAGGGAGCTTCCACAGGAAGCCCATCGACGTCATGGTTGTATGTCGATGCCCACAAACAAAAAAACAAACAAAAACATTTGGAAAGAAATACTACAACTCCAGACCCAACCACTAAATGGCGGAATATAATGTAGAGATGCGACGTAATTGTGTTAAGGAGTCGGGCGGAATGATTTGCGAGTGAGATTATGTGTGTTTGGGCTCAAGCTAGTTTTGGAGGGAGGAGGGGAGGAGGGTAATATGTGCGAATGTTGACAGTTTTGGTGTGAGTGAGAGTGATACAATAGATATGGGTGCATAAAGAGATATGTGTATGTGTGAGAAAACCGTGTTGATCGTGCTGTATGGAAATGTGGTAGAGAAGGAGGAAATAATAGTAACAATCGGCACGGGTGTCTGAGAGGTGTTGATTCTTCATGAGGCCGTGGCAAGCCATAGAGTAACAAGGTCGGTGGGAATGTGATTTCAGAAGGAGTAAGTTATAGCAGGATGTGGGGGTAGCTAAACACGGGGACTGAATGTTACTCCCGTTATTATTACGCTTAAATTTGGCTACATAACAACATGATAAGTTTGTCTAATGACATGGAGTTTTGAAATTTTATTGAGAATCAATGTATTCGATTGATGATGTTGTAAACTTTGAATGGTAACAGCAGTTTTTTCATTTGTTATTCCAGTGACCCCTGATGAAGGGCACCAGATGCCCGAAATGCATTGGGTATTTTAAATAAACTACACTGACTGACTAAATTGCTCTACTCGTGTTCTGTGCAAGAGGTTCGGATGGCCCAGCTTTAACATGTGAAATCTTGTAAATTGGCAAATCCACTCCGCGTGTGGGAGAAGAAGTTTGAAAAATTGGATAACAGATTGCATAAACTGGATGACAATGTAATATACGGATTTATTCTGAACAGTTGGATTACTGCCTGCACTAGGCTACCTCGGTTGTGCGTTTGGTGGGGGCAACTATGCGCCCCCATTCACTGGAATATAATGCACAGCATGTGAATCCAGAAGAGATTCATGCAGCAAAGTGAGTGTTACAAGCCCTCTAGTAGCATTTAATTTGCAGACTCTGGGTACATGTAGTACCACTTTACTAGGGACTTACCAGTACATTACATGTGACAATGAGGTGTAGGCCAATTTTACCATGTTTCAGGATGAGAACATAAACCTTTTAGCACTGGCTAGCAGTGCTAAAGGGCTGAGCCTTAATGCCAACAAAAACGAATTCAGAAAATAGGAGGAATGAAGGCAAATGGTTTAGGGGTGACGCGGCAGAGAGCACCAAGTCCAACAACCCTAAATGGTGTGCAGTGTTAACAAAATCTACAGCATATGTTGTGCACTTTATCCATAGTCCTTTGCTTTCACACAACCTATGCCAAGCAACAGCATGGATGTGGACACCCTAAAAAGTAATAGTGCAGGTATGTATCTTTAGCTTTATATGGAATCCCAGTCCCTCTGGCAATGCAGACTAGCAGTAGACCATTGGATGCTAGAGAGCGATTTGAGGCTTAAATCCTCTAAATCAAGATCTTCCCCTGTGGACCAAGGCATTAATGCGATCCTACCACTGCCTGGCTCCACCTGGAGAGATGCAAAAAATGAGGGCGTTATCATGGAGTCTGACTTTTCACTCTGAGCATAGGTTATCCAAGTGACAAAACTGTTTCTCGCACATTGAGAAGACTATGCCGTAGATTTCCTTATCTGGGATTCACTACAGTGCCCAGTCCATGACAGCTTTAGTGTTGTTTGGTGATTACTATGCAAATAGACTGTACATTGGAGCCTGCAATACCGAATTCTCCAACTTGTATAAATCGTAACATCACAGCCAAACAATTACTACACCTCAACAAATATTACCACAAACCCCTATGCCCATCACTAGCTATATGTAGGAAAATCAATCTCTTTCAAGGCGCTCTGAATGACTCGCTGGGCAATTTGCTGGCCTGAAACAACCCTCCTACAGACCACATTCATAATCTATAGTCTACTCTGTTCCATAATGGTCACATTTTTGAACACCCACCCATTCAGAAAAATGCACACTGGAGAGAACATTTAGTACAAACTTGCATGCGTTAAGAACACAACTTAAATTTAGATAATCATCAATCACCTTAAATTACAAAAAGCATTAAAGACCTGGTTGCTTCCTAAAACATGATGTGTCTTGATCAGGCTATCAAACATGCTGGCATGTATAAAGACACTGTCAGACTAGATATAACACGCTTTTGCATCATGCTTTTTGCATAATGAGCCGGCTCATGCTTGCTACAAAATGACTGGCGCACACCTATGCTACAACTCTAACCAATCATTCTTCCAGCCACAGGTAGCAAACTAAGTTGTTATTTACTTGACCAACCATGCAAGGTGACTACATTGTTCACATCAAAGCAGCCCCTCGTTGGCACCAACTTCCATCTGATGCTTCAAGACCACTTGTTCAAAGTTAGATTACCAGTGGACTCCATGTTTTCCAGTGCTGGACTTTCATTTAGTGGCCTGATGTATTCTGGAAGATATAGTTGTGCTTCACCTCTACTGTGTCTCCTCAATCACCGTTAGGTTTTCAGGTAATATGCTTTTAAGATCAGAAAAGCGTTCGTTAGAATAGGTTTCCGAAGAATTTGATTGAGAAACATGTTTTTGTACTTTATTAGTCAATAGTTGATATGTTGTAAGTTTTGCAGCAACCAGCAAATGAAAAGGTAGTCAGACACGCAGGTGCATATTTTAGAAATGCCCCACGTGCTGTACTTTTAATATTCCCGGTACAAAATTGCTAGTTTGTCTGCCTGGATGCAATCACAATGAAAATTGTTTTTGAATTTTGAAAATAGCAAAACACTAGATTCACATGGAGAAAGCACAGCCAGTTAACACCCCAAACTATGTCCTGTACTTTAGGAAGTGCTGCCCACTTAAAGGAGTTTGGGGATCACAGCTCTGGCAATCTGAGTTTTCACAGATGCTTTAGTCTTTGTGAAAAGCAATGGAAGTCTAAAGTCTATATGGTGTTAGGAGGGAAAGCTTCCCATATGGATTTAACTTCGAACAGCTGCATGGGGAAAAGGGCTTACAAGGATACAAGACATCTGGTATATGAGCCACTAAGACACGGTTCATATTCCAAATGTGCAACAGACAGCAGACACTACTTCATAGTTAGACCTGGGGGCAGCACAAACAGCTGTGATATCAATTTCCACCATGGGAAGAATGGTAGCATCCAACACTTATGGTAAGGACGATATGCTTCAGAATAGTCTTAAGATGTCCTTTCACAGCACAAGTGTACTGCATCAAACACCCCAACAACCAAACTGAACAAACCCATAGCAACCTAAAAACTCCATCAACATGAGTTTCTGTCAGATTGCAAAGCACCGTGGAACGATCCACGGAAAAAGACTCGAGTAAAAGGTTGAGAAAACAATAAATCAGGCTCTGACAAAGCTGATCGTGCAGATCTTTGTTTAGTGCATGTCTTTAGTGTTATGCTCACTGCTTATTATATGTCAGTGGTACAGGCACTGGGCCTGACATTTATTTTTCAGGACTGTGATTTGCTTTTCATCAGCCGACGAATAAAGTAGGAGAGTGCAAAAAGGAGTAAGTGAAAGATAAAGTAGAAGGAAGAGACAAAAATATCTGCGCTAGTGAGAGAAAGACAGCTACTGCAGGGTGGTGGAAGAAAGAGGCAGAAGATTAAAGACAAGGTTATGCACAGACTTTGCATCCTTCACAAAGTGTGTTGACATCATGAGCGCTCAAACTGTGAAACTTGTGAAAGACCGAAAGTAATGAAATGCTGAACCAGCTCAAACTTTCCAATGTCCTATCTGGATCAAAACTTAAAAATTAATCTGTCATTTTTCTATGTAAAGTGGTAGGTAAAATTAGGTTTGGTCTCTCAACGAAGGACACTTGAGAATTATGAACGAAGGACAGGTCACAACTGTACAATTCCTACAACAGTTTCCCATGCTGAGCCGCATGGGCTAGGCGCAGGAGGGTGTCTCCTAACCCCGTGAAGCTCAGTCAGTTGCTCTGCCTCCCGAGCCATGTGGTGGTCTAGACTGTAGCATTTTCCCAGCTAGAATACCCGCCAATGACTACGCCACACACGGAGTTTGGTATCCATCGTCTTTTTTCGTCTGCATGTAACTGCGAACTTAACATTCTAAAGCAGCCTTCACTGCAATACAATATATTCATTACGTCATAGTAGCTCTACGGAGTTCATCAGGAGACAAAAGAGTTCCATCCTTAACTCGTAAAGATGTTTCCCAAGAAAATAAATCTTGTAATACCAATCCTTTTTTCAGCAAATTCCCCTGACCCAGTATCTGGGCTAGAAGTGGACAGCCCTGACAGCCTGCTGCTGTCAACAGATAACCTATTCCCGCAACCCCATGGTTTCACCTTAGAACCTTCGGACCTCACAATGCAACAGAAACACTGCTGTACGGTGCCTCATAGGATACCAACAGCAAGGCTACCTAACATATGCTAGATCACCACAACAGACACTACATCCCCCACTCTGTTAACAATGTACCAATTTTACAAAAGATATACACATATATACATTTAAATATCTACAGTTAATTTCTTTTGCACTATAATTGTTTGACCAGAGTGTGTTGTGGGAAGTTGAGAACGGTCACCATCACGATCTGCTATTATGGTAATAAGGCAGCAGCAGTAACGGGTACTTCAAAGTTAGTCTCTACTTCAACAGGGAGATCTAGTGAACTATGAATCAAATGCCGAAAGTGAGAAGAGTATCTTGTATTACACTTCCCAGGGCACTGGGCAGTCACCATGTTCTTTGGTGAACACCACGTGGAAAGGTTCCGCATCAAAAGAAGCATCAGATTTTCTTATCCACATCTGCCGTGTGAGCACTCAGTCTCCTTTCTTGAAGAGGGTGTTTTTCGCATATCTTCTTCAGTCAGCATATGTTTTCATCTTTTGTTTCTGAACCTAGTCCATCATACGAGTTGCATTCTCATCTCTTTCTCTCTGGATGGTCCACTGGGGTATCTTGGTTGTCATTGCCCTCCTGAACAGCAATGTTGCCAGACTTTCACTGGTGATCGAGTGAGGTTTTGAATGGTTAGCTCGCAATGTAGAGTTTAACACAGTTTGTAAATTTAGCTTTTCAAGTTTAGCACGCTGCACAACATTCTTTAGCATGCTCACAAATTTCTCAACTAGTCTGTTGGCCTGCAGCCACAGAGGAGTGCTCTTTTGTTTGTTTTATACTGAGATGCTGTTAAGATTTCTTTGAACTCCTGATTATTAAAAGGCGGGCCATTGTTAGATTTTAGAATTACGGAAGCGCCCCATGTGGCAAAGATGCTGCTCAGTTTCTCAAGGACTCATTCTTTAGTGGTAGATGAGAGTTCCTAGATTAATAGAAATCGTGAGTATTTGTCTACAATCACCATCATGGGATGTCCGTTGTAGAGTGGACCAAAAAAGTCAATGGCTATTCTCTCCCATGCATGGTTTGGGAGTTCTGACATGTTTAGAGTTTGATGAGTAACTTTTGCAGATAGGCAGTTTCATAGATGACAGGCAGTTAATTCCTTCTCAAATCACTCTTCGAGATATGGAAACTAGACTCAATCTCTGTGAGCTTGGTTTGTGGCAACAATTCCCCTATGTCCTTCGTGAGCCACTGCAATCATTTTCAGCCATAGATGCTCCGGAATCAAGATTCTTGACCCTTGCAATATAACTCGCCCTTGAGTTATGGAAGGTTCACCTTTGACATTTCTGTATTTGGGTTATTCACCCTCATTGGTGAAAGGTAGAGTGTGCTGGGTCTACGACTGATGTGCAATTATATCTTCCAACTTTAGCATGTCACTATCATGACTTGTGACAGTGATAATCTGGGTTACCACAATGGCAACTGGTGTGTTTGATTTTACAAAGAAGTTAATATAAGCTTCATCTGCCTTGGATGGACTGCTTTGACCTTGAATGGGCATTCTGGAAAAGTAGACAGCAGGGTTCCGATCCTTACCTGCTCGATGCACAATGTTATAATTTGTATCACACGTCTTTATTAGTTTGCATGTAACTGTGCACGTAACATTCTAAAACAGCCTTCACTGCAATACATATATTCATTATGTCATAGCTCTACAGAGTTCATCAGGTGCCAAAAGGATTCCGTCATTGTTAAGTCGCATGTCACTACACTCACTACTGGCATTACAAGCTGCAGGGTAGCCACCCAGTAGACGATTGATCAGAACTTTGAGCTCAGGCTAGGAGGGAAAGGAGGTGTGAAGTGGAAACAAAATGAAAGCTCAAGAAAGGATGGATGAAAAGCAAAGGACAAAGTAGGTGAGAAAGAATGGTGTGAGAGGGAAAAGAAAAGAAGAAAATGTTAAGAAAACATGGAATGCCAGGACAGAAAGAGTGAGAATAATAACAGAGAAAAAGTGGTGGAACAATTAATAGAACATGAATTGGGGTGAAAGTTGGATCACAGTTCATTTTAATAGAAAAGGTCTAGCAGCACACTGATTGTCGCCTCACTGGAGACGCTAAAGTCCAACTAGTCATGCATCAAACCTTGGTTATCAGCCGCCGGAGCGGTGGTGAGGCCAACAGGTGGGCAAGCACTAGAATGCAGAATAAGGAGCTGGCAATGACAGCAGGGCAAAGAATATTTAATGGTAGGTGGCATGACAACCTTGCATTGGCAGGGAGTGCCTTGGATAGGCAATGATGGGCAGTGCCTGAAGTGGCAATGAAATAAATGGAATGAAATACCAGCATTTGCATAGCTATCTCCGGAGAGGTGTTCCGGCGCTGGGGGCCGTCCAGAAGATTAAGCGAGCTATTGCTAAGAGTCGCATGGTGCTGGGCTAACCTGCTGCAGGCACCGGGGATCAAACAGTCAACCCCGTGGTCCTGAGTCAGGCACCCTGGCCGCTGCGCCACACCTCTTCCACAATGATGGGCAGCGAGGAGCTGGCAGTGCAAGGAGCAGGGGATGGTTGGTGGTGTCAGAAAACTATATTGGCATGTTGCAGCTGGGATTGATACTGTAGAGAAGAGCCTGGAGTCTGCACTGGTGGGCAATGGGAGGAATTTCCACTGATGGCAAGATTGGAGAAATGGCATTGGTAGAAAGTGTGGCCAGCAGGTATTGAGGGCAGAATGAAGAGAGTCACTGGTGGACAGAATAATTATCAGTTACTGCTAAAAAAATATAAAGGCTTTAACTACTGGCCAATGCGAGGAATGAGGCATGAGTCACAGGGGTGGGTTGGAACTAGTGACCAGTGAAAGAAGTGCAAGTGGTGGACATTTGAAAATCTGGCATTAGTGGGCAGCATAGGAAAAAGACATTAGGGGTCACTGCGTCACTGTATACAAAAGGGCTCTTGCAATTGACCATTGTGGGAACTGAGTACTAGTGTACTTACATCTATATGGCAGTGTGAAGAGAAAGCAACATCAGAAAATAAAATGAAATGAAAGAGGAAGCACAACTGAGCACCAAGAAGAGATGGCACAGTTTGGCAGGGAGGGCATTGGCACAGATGGAAGAAGTGAAGCAGCATCACAGGGTCAGGACAAAGTCTCTCGTACCTCCAGCCCATGTAATTGTGCAAGGAGTGTTCATCAGAAAAAGTTTCATACACAATGTGGAAAAGGTGTATGGGCAGATGATGTGAGATGCTGCAGTTACTGGACAGTTAACAGATAGCACTGGAGGCAAAGTGGAGTAATTTACATAGGTGTCGAAGATGTCAGGCTGTGCTTCTCTTGTGTTGGCATCCTTCAGAAGGACTATATTCACTACCAAGTTTACCAGAATTATGCACTGTCCAGCACGGAAAAACTGGGAGACATCAAAGTATTTCTATTAGAAATGGTTAGACAGCAGCAGATTTTTTAAAGTTGTGGGGCAGTCAGGGTTTCAAAGAACCCAATCAGAAACCAAACCACATGCACACTGCCAACCGCTCTTTCACAAACATGCAGCCACACATATTCACTTCCATAAACACAAACATGCATGCGCACACAAATACATACACACACACACCCATTCCAAGGACCTACATGCAAACACTTGCAACTCCCATTAACACGCACATCTGCACCAATACACATACATCAATCCATACATGGACCCAAACATTCAGTGAACCACTTAACTGGTGGTACGTGGCAGTGATGAGTGCTCCACAACAAAGGCAGCACCAGCGGGAGGTTGGAAGTGTGGTGACCAGATAGGGAGTTGAAGGCTTCAGGCAACCTCAGGTAGTAGAAACAAAAACACACAGCTGCCCCCTCTCATTAGATAACATTGTCATGCATCAGCCAATAAGAAGAGGCCTTTCCTAACTGGTCACAGGGTGGGGGGAAGTCATTGAGACTTGCTGATTCCACCCCACTCCATTTTGTGTTGGGAAAGTGTGTTGTGAGGAGTCACTGATTGTCAGCCAGTCCTCAGCACTTCAGGTCATTAACCCAAAATGTCCGCTCCTGACTGTCAGGGACACTGCCCTTAGTATCACGTGGAAGAGCCCCACAGTGCATTGCCAGACTGATGATGTCTTCAGCCGGGTGAACCACATGTAGGCGCCACCTGCTAATTAGCAGAGGTAAAGCACCTGGCTGCATGACCCTGACATGAGTGTTAGACTGCTCTTCACTCACTCTGACAGACATACATCATCATGCACTGGAAACAGGGTTTGGGGGGCTTTGGCAACAACACAAACCGGCTGCCACTGCTGTTAGATCAGACCACTCCATTCATTGTGACAACATGAGATCAAAGGAAGTTGAGGAAATCTTGAGTCTGGTCTAGTTAGTGATCATTTATGGGGAACTTAAAATTAGTTCTGTGCTTTAGGGTCTTTACCTGACTGACATCAGTAGTAATAAATGACTACTACTGCCAGCATTCAGTAGCTTTTTCTGTTACCAAGGCGAAGTGATACAACGAATGTCTCTTCTATTCTGCTTCCATGTGTTTCCTAACATACTATTCACACATAATAGGCATACGTCGTCAGTCCTTTCTCTGAAAGGCTAGTTATGCAACCAGAAAATAAATATTTTTTTGTTCTGCATCAATCGGCATGCAACTGTATTTACAGCACGTGAGATATACGCAGTCAAGACAGTCTGGTGTCTGTATGCATAGATAGAAGACCTTAGAGTGGACTTCCGTGGTGAAGAAATGTAGGTGCAAAGGGACAAACTATGCACCCAAATTCAATAAACTCTTGGCTCAAACATCTCCTACACACAGAGACAGACAACATACAACACACACACACACACAACTGAGAGAAACTTCAAGTATGGTTTTGATAGTGACCTGCCCAACGATAAACAACTCACTGAATTCTATAATTTTGTCATTTAAAGTTTAGGGCTGGATTTAAACAATCCTTGCTATTTACGGGCACGCCAAATCATCTCTCTGGCTAAGACTGATGCCCGGTTACAGTTAGATGATTCAAATTCTGTATGTGCGGGTCTATGCAACACTGGGGCACTCCATATAAATCTGAACTAGACTGTCTAGGTTGTTCAAGGCCAGGAACAAAATGAAGCCACAACTGGCCTGATTGCATTGGTTGCCTATGGCTTAAAGGGTATCATTAAAGGTTCTACTATTTGCCTCTCGGGTCTCTGGATGTAGATGCCTAGGATATAGTCAGTGCTTGTTCCTGGCCCATCCGTGACATATTAGGGAGCATTATAGGTAATAGTTGAGTTATTCCTGTAATATTGTATTCCATCGTTCACATATTTTGGGCATTTTTGGAAACATTACGGTTAACCCTAGAATAGGTATAGCCCATACTTGACATATTGCAAGCGTTCTTTACAAGGTTCTGACTACCTCTGGCAAAACATGTGCCAAAAGTTTCTATATACATGGCTTAAAATGATACACATTCAGAGGGCTCACCCCAATGGCAACAAACACCATACAGGATCATAGAGTATTTTTACATTCTCAAACATTCCAAAAGGTTCCACCAACCTAATAGAAATTTGGTATCTCTTTGCAGTCCGACATACTCCACAATCCAGTTAAATGTAACTGTTCTTCTATTGACATATACAAACTATAAATTTTTTACATGAAAGGCAAATAGAGGTTTTCTATTAATTATCATTTTAGTGAGCATGAACATTAAAGGATTACATACATGCAGTAAAGGTCCCTTAACCAAAACAAACCGATTTTTGCTTGCAAGAAATACATTTGCTAACATGAGGCTTTCTTGAGGCTGCTTCCCGTAGTTGGGGAGAGTTTAAGGAAGGGATTGTGAAAGATTTTAAGGCTGCAGTTTGCTGATTTGTGGCCAATTTAAATTAAGTAAAATTGTCTAAGAGTTGATCAGTGCTTCTCAGAACTGTTGAATTTTTCTTAACTAGTTCTTGCTAATACCAATGCACTGGCTGAACCAGCTGCAATATGTCATAGGGGCAGGAAAGGGCATGACAGAGCCATATCCACTATACTTTCTGTCACTAATTTTCTGGAACAAGGTTCTTGGAAAATAATTATCTTAACCAAATGAACCTCAACTGTCACACCGAGGACCTATTGTTAACCCCTTAAGTGCTTCGAACGTTCGGCGGCCGACGGCACCACTACCTCGGGACTGCTGCCGTCGGCCGTTGAACGTTCCAACTGCAACTGCGCAATGGAACGTCCAGCACTGGAGCTGGACGTTCCATAGCTACTAAGGTGTTAATACCTCTTAATATTTCAGTAAAAATCTACAGAATAGTGGGAAAAAATAAAAACATCTAGTCTTTTGCTTCAATTTTATGACAAAGATGTTACTCCCCCAGTGCATCACCATATGGTTAGATTTGTCCTACGAATGTCTATATATACCCGTTTTTTCTCCATAATGGAGTCTTGGGGCATATGGCAATATGTGGGGTGGGATTGCAATTTTCTTACTGCCCTAAGAAGTAAGAGCCTAGAAGCTTAGCAATGATGCTTGACAAGCCAGGAGTGACTGGAAATCTTCCTTATAAGAAGTGGCCAGTTAACAGCAATCCCAAAGAGCTTTTTGTGTCGGGTCTGCGGTAGCAGAATTCTTGGAAACAACGGGCTGTCCACTGAGCAGTGCACACATACTTATCAGTTATAGTTTTCCTCATAGTATCACTATGCTGTTTTATGGTTAGGACGGGGAGTGAAACATTTGCATAATTTATTTTCCAACAAATACACGAAACTACAGCAAAATCAAGTGAAAATATACATTATTGAGCTAAATACAAATCAGTCGTTTCGCGATATATTTTATCACACCCTTGTGTCAATTGTTCGCACGAGGATGCATTTAAACAATAGCACTGGGGAAAACTGCAACTTGTATTTGCTTGTTCCTGTCAATTTGAGAAAATGTTTACCGCTAACTACCCCAAATTGCACGATTCACTGTAACTTTTTTACAGAGAAATGGTCCATAATTACATGAAGTGGCGTGATTGTAATATTGGAAAATTCTTATAACAAGCATAACACGAAATTCACCAAAATTATGCAAATTACGCCAGTGTACTTTACATATCTTTAAGGCCTAGTTATGATGATATCCACAAAGAAAGTCAGTTCAACCCTGTGCTTTCTTCCGAAGGTAAGATTGGTTTCGCAACATAGAACATTTCGGGCAACAGTAGAACAATGCACCAACCATAGTTCGTTGAGCCGTAAAATAAGCAGCACAAGAAACTATAGGTATGAAATGATCGAATACTACCAAAAATCCCACCCCGCTTCAGTGTCTTGTATTCCCATGAGAGTGCAATATGGAATTTCAATTCAGCTCTCTGACGCAACAGTTCAACGAAAAGAATGTTCTGGAACATGAATTAGGATTTCTGGAGTGGATCACAATGACATTCTTTGTGCTTCTGTGCACAAAGGCCCATATTCTGCATCTCTGCAGCACACATACATTGGGCTCTGTGAAATGTGCTCAGAATTCTGAGCCTGGGCTGGTATGACTTTGATGCTCTTGGCGGCGGGTCATTTCGATACAGCCCCCCCAAGTCAGGGTCCTCCAACTCCCCCTCTCATGCCACTGTGGCACACAGAAAGCCTTTGGTGCTTGTGGGTCAATCTGCCCCCCCCTCCCTACTACCTCACCATTACTCGTGGCAGCTAATGTGGCAAACTTGTATTGCTAAACAAAACAGTGAGCTGCCCAAGTGATCTGAAGGCTGCACTGCCCGATGACTGTGTAAGGCTCACTCACACGCCTAATATGAGACCAGGATAGCTACTACGAAAATAAATTATCCACGACTAGTATTCCTTAATAATCCCAACACCACTGCCCACATTGCATTCATCCTTTACTGCCTCAAATATGCTTCGAACACCATATTTTCCACTCTAGAACCTCCTAACTACACTATCCACAAGCACAGCTATCTCAAAGTTGCGGAACCGCGTTTGCACTTCTAAATGTATGGAGACGTCTGTGCATGTTGAATAATAAATAACATTGTCTATCAGACCTTATATCATGTCATGCGTCTTTGAAGAACAGGTGCTGCTCTTATTTCAGCAAACTGCTTAATGGCTTTAGAAGGATGAAATGCAGAATTGGCCTAGTCAGCAGAAAGGGATTAGCTCTGAACCATCCAATGTTGTACAATTTAAATCCATTGTGGTGTTCGCAATTACAGTCAGTTCAGAAGAATGCCAAAAACGTCTTGTTCAGGAAGACTGTTCGTCAAGGAGGATGTCCCCTTTAAAATAAACCGGGCTCCGATTAAAAGTAGCCATAAACTGTAGTGTCTCCTGCCATCAGCCACATCTTCCATTTTGCTTGCAAATCAATCAATGACACCTGATCCTTGGGACTTAAACAAGCTCAGGCTGGACTTTCCATAATTCAGCTACTACTTCCCAGTGAAAAATCTTACCATCTCGGGTAATTGTGACTGTTAGACCTGTCTGGCTTTTTGACGTAGTCCCTCCTCATTATTATTTATTTTGTCCCCTTTTTGCCCCTCATACCCTTAATAATTTTTGTCTACTGACTTTTTGTAGGTGTTGACCAGGGGGATAGGTGTTCTTTCTCCCCCTCATAATCTTTTACCTCAGGCTCAGAGGCCTGTTCTGACAGGAAAGTTGGCACCACCTAAAATGGTGGCCACCAAATGCCCTAACTGTCATACACAGAACTTGGCCATAGCCTAGCATAGGGCATTCTAGAACCTTCTGGTCCATTCTGGACCACTGAAGGGCAGCCTATATAAGGCGGAATGCGAGGCAGCCATTTTGTCTACCTGTGAGAGTCAGCTGGAGGACAGGCTATCTTGGAAGGTGGGGAGAGACTAGTGTGAGGGGTGATCTCCTGATCTGGGAAGCAACCTAAATAATCCACTCCTCTACTCCTCCTTTAGGATCCTTGTCCTGTCCCCGCTGTGGACGTTAAAGGGAGACCCTGGGCGCCTGACTAATCCCTAGCTTGATGTTAGTGGGGTGGGAACAGGAGAAGGAGACTGTGACGCTGCGAAGCGCAGTCCTCTCTGCCCAGTGAGCGAGACTCAGGAAGAATAACCCTCATCCCTATACCCCAGCCTCCATCCAGACTTAAAAAGGAAAAGGACTTTGCGAAGTGGGAACTGGGTACAAAATCGAACCAGCGCTATTCCTACCTTCCTGGGTGCTGGGGAAGGCTTGTGTCCTGAGAAGCCCTGGCCGGACCTGCAGTCGACTGATCCCTGGAGTCCCTGGTGAAGGGTGCCAAGTTCTCTGGGATAGCGCCCCCCCCCGGGATCCACTGAGCCTGTGAAGCCTGGCAAGGCTTCCCTTTGAGAGCGGGACCCCGGGGGCACCTTCCGCGCTTCAGTCGCGTTGTTGAGTGAAGTCCCGGTTAACAGGGGAAAGCCTGGGCGAGACGCTACAACAAGGCGCCGTCGCGCATGCCTAGACAGCTTTAGTTATTCCCTCAGGAGGGGCCTAGGACCGAGCAGGCCCAGGGGTAGTGCGTCCTTCCTGGGAGCGGGCGCAGTGTAAGGAGGTACTGGCGCGAGCGCTTCTGCGCATGACGGAGAGATTAGTGGCCCCGCCGATCTTCAGAAGAAAAGCACCAGCTGCCGCCTGAGTGAGTGTCCCGCTCTTTTCCTTCTTCTCTCGCGCCACGCAAAGGAGCTGGCAGGGAGAGGGAGCTCAGGGACTCGGCGGCTCTTTGGGGGTATTGCGACATCGGCCCTGCCCTCCGCTCGAGTGCCAAAGCAGAGGAGCTGGCCCGAGTAGGAGAGAGAGCGGGGGAGCTTCAAAAGGAGCCTTAAAGTAACAGCGACGCGTGGAGACTGGGACAGCATCGTCTCCACGCTACAGTAAGGAGGTCATCTGAAGGGGGAAGGTGGCGCTAGAGCCTGCAATCAAATACTTATACATTAATTGTTGTTGTTGTTCTCCTCTACTGTAATACATAAAGTGCGGAGGAACTAGAGGAAACCCTCTTTGACTGTGGGCTAGAAAGACGAAGTTACTGGTAATGCATATTAACCATATCCATTGACTTCTGGAGTCTGATTAAATGCACTGTCAATGTTGATGATTAATTTAACAACTCTGAAAGTGTTATTACTGATTTAGGTGATTTAGGTGCTGTTCTGGCCAAATGTTAATGTAATGCTGTGTTTAGAAATGATATAAAGTAAGCGGAGCACAGTAAATGCTTAACTGAGTAAAAGGAAGAATAAGAGCTACCTGCCAGTTATGATTAAGTGAACTGTCTATATTATAAATGCTAGTAGCTAATATGATTTAGAACTTAAAGTATTCTGGCTAAATTCCAAAGAAACTGAAATGTAAATTTAATAGAGAATTCTAAACGTAAAAATACAAAGATAATATTTTTATAAACCAGTACGTATTTTTACAACAAGTTGGTGTAGTGTTTTCTTTTTGAGTGCTATTGCGTGGTTTTACTTTTGGGTGGTCTGCAACCTTAACACTGTGCCTCTGAATTGTTAGTCTTGCCCTAGGCCAGGCTACCCCAGTTCCAACAGTGACAATAAGTATTCTGAGCGAATTTACTTGGTTCAATATTTGAAACCTGTCTTTCAAATCCATCAGCAGCATCCAGTGTGAAAACTCCCCCAATTGTCAGATCGCCACTCATGTCCTAGTCCAGCACTTCAAATGTTTCTATAAGCCTAGCCCGATTAATCTATTCGACAAGTAGTCAAGGTAATGTCTAAGTGAGCCTCTAATGAATGCCCTTAACTAGCCCGTTCCAAGAAAAACTGCCATGAAGTATCTTTAGGCCTAACCATAGAGGCAATATTCAATAGAAGCCTTCTTTTACCTGTTAGAGATTTGCCATGAAATGGTATAGAATAGCAGACGTTCTTCCATATGTCACAGCTTCTCCATATAAAATGGTGCATATACTTTTCAACATTGCTGACTTATCTGCAAATTCCATGGCGCTGTAGTATTTCCTCTAGGTGAACATTCAGTGACTTCAGGAAACTGTCTCAGTTCTTGGATTATTATAGATATTGTCAACTACACTTTTTATAAGTGGTTGCATATCCAAAAATATGCAAATAGTCATAACATTATAAGTATATTAATACATTCGTAACATAAGAACATTTACACTTTAACTTGTTGTTTACAAAATTTGACATCCCCATGTGCACGACCTGTTCGATTTGCCACTGTGTATATTCAGAAAAGTCAAATCAACATAGCAAATAAATCATCCAGAAGGTGCAGATCTCTTGTAACATAAGAAAATCGCCATACATAATTACTGTGTTAGCAACCAGGTTTTGTTACCACATTTTGAAATCAAACACAGCATATATTTTTGTCATGCTCAGCACGGAGTTAGATGTATTGATGGATTCTGACAGCAATGTTCCAACTTGACACACAAGATGATGGATGAAAGCATATTTCATGGCCAACCTAGTTACTTTGCTAGTAAGTTTTGTGGCCTATTCACTTGAGTTAGTTTGTTTGTTTCCCTGCAGCTGGCATTGTGCAACATTGTGCATGCTCAAGAGATCAGATTCACAGTGAGTGGGTCTGCCCAGCATGGTTTGTCTGATGGAGGGAAGCAGGGGATGGGGCTGGGGGGCTGTGGAAAGGCACCTGATGATATTTTATGAGATTATAGACAAACCAAAATCACAAATATTGTGTCACATTCTTGACCAAGTTACAGATATAGGTTGATCAAATTTGACACACGAGTACACTTGTACCTATCCCTGTAACACAGCCTACATTTGAATGCCTTTGGAGAATATAGATGTGTGCTCCTGTTCCTGAAACGATTTCAAAAGTAATCTAGTACCTATTTAATAATGATTCGTTGAATTCAAGGGGACCACCGTGTATCCCGAAAATAAAATTTTTGTGACACATGGTAACATGAGAGGAGATCTGTGTGCATCGGCAAGACGACAAGATCAAATTCTTCCTGAAACGTAATCATTATATATCTTAATTTGTACACCGACTAAATTGCTACTCCGCCTACCTTCTAATGTGGTGTGCAATCTAGAACGCATTTAGCCAGTGCCTAATTTGAGCCGGTGTTTTCCGATGCTCAGCACTGCCACGTCATTTTTTACAAAGGAACTTATGACAGTCTGCAACAATGTTGCCACTGGTTGTGCAATTTAGAGAAGAACCCAAAAACAGTTGTTTATGAATTCAATATACATACAAAACTACCAATATATACCGCCCAAACCATTACCATATCTGTTGGGGCCTAGGATAATCTGAATTACCACACTTGTGGGACGGTTATTAGTTGTGTTGGTGCTGCCATTGGCAGCGTTGGCAGGGGCAATGGGTGGTGCAAGCTGTAGTGGCCCACTGATGAGAGCCCAGGCACTTATGATTTTACAAATTATGCACTGCATGGGGCAATGGAGAGTTGCAACCAATAAGGGACAGAACTATATTCAAACCTCTGGCTCGTGTACTTTGTAGAATCACTTCATGCACTGAAACCAATAAGCCCTTTACCACCCCACCAGTGCATGTACTTGCAACAGCTGGAACCAAACCTGAGATTCCCTGTGGAGACAATTAGGGAGCTGGTTCCTTTTATTGTTTCAATGGGAGAAAGTAGGCCTGTCAAGGAGCAGGCGTTCTTCAGGTTCGTTTTCATCAGAAGTGTTTTAATGTCTGGCTTGACACTCTGTCTATGCAATCCTATGGTTAATAGGTACATTGAATGGACTTTGTTCTGCCCCACAACCACCAGAATATTACCCTCTCACCTTATGCTATTGGACATACAGAGCATCATTTAACCTCCAGGGGGTGCTGAATTACAATTCATGAGTGACCATTTTAAACATAACCTGAATCATTAAATGATTTCTTCATAATGTAGATGCACTGTATACAGAAAACAATCTTCACTGCAGCACTGTCCTAACCAGTGTACAAACGATTCGCTTTCACTGCAGAATGATCTCAGTGGAATGGGCGTGAACAGTTCTTCCACTGCAGGACTCAAGAAAATCTTTCTGATACAATCACTAGAAGGACTTTGTATTTAAAAAAATTAAGTTGAGGCATGAGGGAAAAGTTCCCCTCGTGCCCTAATTGGTATTGCTTATGGTTATGTGCAGCTCTTAAAAATACCTGCACAAGGAAGAGACAGTTGAGAAGACCCTGGACCCAGGAGTTGATGACAGCGGAAAGGATACCCAGCTATTAGGGGGCCACCTGATGCCTTGCAAAGATGGACTAAGGACTTTGTCGCCAAGACTCCCAGGACTAGAGTGGGTCTTTCCAACCTGGCCCAGTGGACCTGGCCCCCTTGTGCTTCCGGAGGACAAATTATGGGGGAAACCTAGACTCCTTTACACCTCCCCACACACAGGTGCTCTATAGGACTCCAGGAGCATCTGGGGCCAGGAGAGTGCTGGTAGGAGGGTGATCAGCTGGCTGGTGGTGGAGGAGGAGCAGCACAAGACGCCCCCGCCAGCTGGAGAGAAGCACCAGGAGCCAGACAGAGAACAAGGCTATTGGTTTAGCCAAGGTCGTTTAGCCATGTTGCACAGAGTGGTGTGGCTCACTGGTTAGAGGCGGCAGACCCGGAAGCAGAGGACGGCCCGGGACCAGGGTTCAATTCCCGACGCGGCAGGGTTGTGGACCAGGGTCAGCCGACTCGATAATTCTCGCCTCGGTGCATACTCTAACCAGGCATCACACTCGGCAACTCTGGGCATTAGCTTGCCTCATCTCCACAACGGCCTAGTTTCACCTTGGAGATACCCAGTAGGGACCATCTCACAGGGAAAGTGCTTAAGAACCCCTCCACTTTCTCTGGCTAAACAAAGTCACATTAATAAAGTGAGGCTATTTCAAAATCAGTGGGGTGTGAAAAAAAATTGCTAAATAGCCTACGAATTGCACAGTGATTATTTTCAGGTATGTTTTTATAAAACAAGAAGAAATATTCCTATCTAGAATTATACAGCTTTAGGAATCACTTTGGAAGGACATGCACAGCAAACAACATTAAAAGAGAGAGTACCACTGTAATGCAGAACAAGAAAGGAAACGACTTCTTTCAACATTCCCTGAACACACACCATTTAAAAGGGTCCAAAGTAGAAAAGTTGGTATTGTGTTCATCAGTGAAATGTCCCAAGGTGCGACCAGGCCCGTCGTTTGCTTTGCAGGACGAGTTGGAAACCGTCGACCACGCTAACAATTCTTTCCGTCTACACAGCCAAGAAACGGGACACCAGGAAGCTCCAATAATTCCACTTTCCTAAACCCAAAAGTCAGCCATCCACAAAGGAGCCCTTTCACGGAGGAGGAAGGGAGGATTGATTCTCTGAAGTGCAGACAGGACGGAAGAAAAGTGACTCAAAGTTAGGAAGTGTATTCCCACTTCACAGGTTGAAGCTGATCAAACAGGATGGGAGTGAGTTTACAGCGCCGTCTCCAACGTAACAGGGACACAATAGGCTGAGAGCGGATGTACACATTCTCTGAAGCTGGAGCGAGCAGGAGCTGCCCATAAATAAACTGCTTTGCAATTAAACTGATGAGAAACACACACGCTTACATACATCCCTCCCTTCTCCCAGCTGCATAGCAACCATCACAATTTACAATGTGTAGTTGATTTGCAAGTGTTTCATAATCCTGACTTCGCAGCTCAGTTACGATTGTGTCTGGAACAGATTTCCAACTTTGTTTTCACAAAGAATGCATTGCATAATCAAGTAAGTCCTAAACCCAGTAAACCGGGGGAAGAATACTCATTCACCGATCCATTATGCTGTGTGTGCGCAAAAAGCTGGTTTTTTGTAGATAACCAAATGAATGGACTACAATAGAAAAATTTTCAATACATCACATTATTTCCCTGTAATAGACCATATATTGGGAGCACTATTAGGTCACTACGTGTACGAATTCAAGAACATTGTATGAACATCATCAGTAAGTTTACCACTGGATATCCCTTGACGGATCACTTCCATGACAAGCATCCCCACAAGAAATCATTCACATTTCTAGGTATCGAAATCATGCACAGAAGCAGACGTGGAGGCAACTGTGGCCTAAACTTCACTGAAGGGAAAGAAAGCAAATTGATTCTTAAATATGATACAGTTGCCAATGGACTTAATAAAGACACTGAAATGCAATATTGGTTAGAGGAAGACTAGGAGACTTACAAGAATCCTCCTATATGTTCAGAAGAAAATTACTTTGATTGGATATTTCAGTCTCCCAGTATCTGTATTTCATGTTCTTTTACCATAGGGTTTCTCTACTTGATATTATGAAAGTAATAACGCTATCTAACAGTTGTCTCAATAACCCATTCTTCCTTTCCAACTATATTATCTCAATTGATCATCTATTAATACAGACTTGTATTAGGTACATAGAGATTAGAAAAACAGAAATTTGCTTACTTTGCATTTTTTACACCTGTCCTTTGCCCTAGTTTCACATATATAATAGACTTAGATAGTCGGCATTTTAACTAACCTTTTATTGACGCCTACATAGCGTTGCGCAGTTCATACAGACTAGTCCTTTTTTACTTTCAATAGATAGGTGTTTACGGGGCCAACCCTGAATGTTAACTAATAACAGGATCCGTATTACGGCTTGACTGGAAAGAGAACCGCTTGAGAACAGGAACCCAAGCAGACCGCCGATACTATATGCCCGACGAGTCCGCATAAACGTAAAACCTGAAAAGATTTACAGGTATGGAACTTTAGGACGGGGTAGTTAGAATAATTGGGGCTTGTGGTGGACACATTAGCTTTGACGCATATGATCTTTAATTGATTGCAGCCATTTTGAAAAGCATATATGACATGCCTACTTACACTATACTGACGTCGTACGGTAAGGGCCGGATTAAAACCTGCACGGGGTAATATACTTTTGTGTAAGTTCACCGAGAAACGATTCTTCGGACCTAAACCTAGGCTTGAACCATCTTTTTTCCGCTTTCACTCTCTATTTTCTGTCACTACATTACTGGCTGATTCGCTATCCCAAATTTCTCCCTTCTGATGAAATTACATATGGGATGTTGAACGTATGTTAAAGATGGATATTTGCACGATTTTAGGGCATACAGCCCCTCCTTAGGACTCGTCTTCTTCCTGCTTTTACCTCCACCCCTATCTTTTACTAAGAATTTCTGATAACTCTCCTTTACAACCCGAAAAGGAATAAGCACTTTTTAATTTCATGTTTTGAAGATTTTCGGAAGGGAATTAGGCACTTTGAGACATGAATTAATACTACCCGATTATTTGCTTATCCGAAGATATTACTTTTTTCTTTTCGAATATTCCTCTGGGCTAAAACATTATTTCCTTGTTGATGATTTTCAATGACGTATGTATGTACATTATTTACATATCACTAATGGGGTTGTAAAATCTGGTAACCGTTTCTATTGATATTGCTTAACATGCCTAACTAACTAATCACTTATCAATAATCTTATGCTGTATTGAATAATATATGATTCTGTATTTTCCTTTGTTCATTCACTATTTTTTTGCATTTATGATCATACGTTATGATGGTTAAGTGGGGCAGAAGTTATATCATGTTATTCTGATTGTTCTGATTTCCCCCATTTTTCTTTTACACTTTCTTTACCACAATTTGGGTCTAGATTTTTATTTCATTTTATTACCCATTTCATATTTATATACTACCCATGTTTACATTGGTATATCAGCCTTGAAAAAGCCCCAGGCTTGAATGCCTTAAGGGGCGAAACACGCGTTGGCTGGTTTGATCGAATATAAGAGACTCTGATCTTGAAGAATCGCTCTTTTAACCCCTTCCATGCGGCCGCGATTCCCCTGGTGTGCTGTAAACAGCACGAACAGGGGCGGGCCGTGACGAACCCCAGCCGTCATCAGAACACGAGCACCGTAGTGCATGACGGCTGGGGTTCGTCATCAGCATGGAAGGGGTTAAAATGGGATTTGGAACTAAATAATTAACTACTCCAACAAAATGGAACTCTGATTAATTAGGAATTCATTCTTTTTTGCCTTGATCTAATAAATAGCTTTTTTTAGGCATGGGAAAAATTTTAATTAGGGGTGTAATTCACATAATTTTGCATTGTGCTTGTGCAGCAGCGGCTCCTCCGCTAAAGCAGAGGAACGTTGTCCCACTGCTCTGTGAGCAGGCCAAAAGGGTAAAAAGAAAACGATAATAATGCATTGTTATTAGCATTTTATTTTTTCGTCGCTGCTCAGCTGGTTAGGGGCGGGGCAGGGCAGTCACAGAGGGGCAGGGGGAGGAGTGGTGAGCGCTCTCTTAAGTGCGCATGATAGTTTGGCCGAATCATCATACGCACTTGACATGTTCTCCACAGGACTGTAATGCACACCCTGGGTGGAAAACATGCCCAGGCTCCCAGTCCCAATCTGAGCGCAGAAACACAGGGCTCAGACCAATCATGATGCTGCTATCAACAGAGTTGCGATTGGCTAGGAGAGTCTGGAACCTTAAGTGCTTACTGCCCCTGGAGTCCTGGAAGCAGGCGAAGAGGACCGAGAGGAAGTGGCAGGCAGGTAAGTTATTTTTTTATGGGTTTTTTCATTCCCTTCCCCCTGCGAGACTGCCAGTAAGTAGAAGCCACTAATGCTTTTGTGACATGAAATTACTTCATTATGCCACTTCACATAAGTATGTGCCATTCCTGGTAGAAAATGAGCACGAATTGCAAAATTCACAAAAAAAGTTTACTACAAACGCCCCGGAAACAGCAGAACATGAACGCTGTTGTTGACCATGTTTTTGCTCAAATGCATTCTCATGACAAAAACTACCACGAGGAGGTATTTAGCACTAAGATTTAGTGTGGATTGACAGATTTGCAATTCATCTAAATACCTTTAATTTTGACATAATGTTGCGTAATTGCACAAAAACAAATTACGTGAATTTAACACACTGCTTCTTTTATTCGGTGCAAACTGGGCTCACACTTACATCCTTCAGCTGAGGTGCATGTGCAAGTATGCCTGGGTCAAGGCTCTAACAATTTTTTTTTATATAATCCTTCCTCCACCTCTGAACAGTTACCACCCCAGCATTTCCAACTACACTTCTTTACGTGAACCAGGATCTTAACCAAAAGTTGTGACATGAAATCGTCATGTCTTCTCCTTTCAGTCCAACTACCGTTTACTTGGTAGTCTAACCTTCCTGGCCCCGGACCAGACCCACCTCATGGATTCCCTTTTACCACTCTCTCTTCCCCTGCTTTCTTTGAGCCACCCTTTTCCAGTATACCAAACTCTATTTTTGAGCCTGCACACAGCCTACTCCCACAATCGACACCCCCATAACGCCCAACCTGCTGTCACCTTTACTTACTTGTACCGGATAGGTGATGAGCTCTTTTCTCTGCATTGCGAGAAAAAGGGATTCCACATACAATGATGCATTACATTATGTGTAACATTTTCAGGGAGGGAAACTACCTGCAAGTGGCATGCGTGGAAGGAGAGGCTGTTTAGGTATGCTGGTCCGATGTTGTGGAGGGCCTTGTAAGCTTGAGTGAGGAGCTCGTAGGTCATCCTTCATAAATGTGTCAGGTGCAAAGGAAAGAAACCCAAATTATGGTGACTCAACAGCCTTTGGGGAGAGCCGAAAGACATTCTCCCCATCAGAGTGCATGTAAAAAGTATGTGCCCGTGGACTATAATCTTGCTCCGACCTCTTCCAGTGACCACATAGCCTGTGGTGAAGGGGAAGTAGCCATCCTGGATTAGAAAAGGGTTGCACTTTAGGTGTCCTCCTGACAGCAGAACAATAAACTCAAAAGCCTGGTGCACATCCGCCGGGCTTGCATGAATGGGGAGCTCAATGGATGACAAGTACAGGGTTACAAGAATACACCGCTTCTAGGCAACGCAGAGGACTCTTGTCCAAACAATCTTCATCTAGGGAGGTCAGGAGAACCTCTTTAGTTCCTGGAAGCAGGGTTTCCATACTCTTTGTTGGATTTGGATCAGATGGGAGGCCATAACTCTTGGAGTCGAAGAGGATGAGTTTGTCAAATGTAGTCAGTGACTGTATAACTAGCCAAGCACTGGCAAAGTCAGCAGGTCGGGGTTTAATGTGCCACAGATGAACGGTTGCCACATTAGAGTGAGACATGTGGGAGGGACCCAGCAGACAGAGAACTATAGTTGTAAATTAGTCCCTGGTGCAGCACAATGCATGCACTTAAGTAGAAGTGAAAGGATACTACAAAACAGCTACAGGCATTTGAGGAGAGATGAATACTCCACAGGGCTGTGCCAAAGTGTGGTTGACAAAGTCTCAAGCTAACGGCTGAAAGATGCTGGTCGAAGAAAGCTGAAAGGGGAAGACACAAAGCCTACTCTATATTGTTATTAATAGGTCTGTTTAGGAGCTGCACTGTCAAACACCAGACTTTAAGAGTAGTATTAAATGACAATCTTTGAATGGGTAGTAGAAATTGCATACAACACAAAAAGTAAAGTCTAACAAGTGATGGTAAAGTCAAAATACGTCAATTGCTGCCAGCCCACTACATGCAGAGGGTCACCTTTGCCCCAGAAGTTGCCGCTATCTTCAGTTCTGTTAAGCCACAATTCGGTCAGTATACCATGCCGAGTCTTCTTACAGCCAGTGATGGATGAATCTCTACTGAAAGGCTGAATTTTATCACCATCGAGGAAACATATTGGTATTGTGGGTAAGCATGCCCTTTGAAAACAATTATACCATTGTATCAAATGAACTGGCATTATCCACCGCCCTACACCGAATAGTTGATGCCAGGCTTGGCAAACATCTAAGCTCTTCACGAAAGCACAAAGCACCCCTGGGGAACCGTTCTTCCCGGCATACCTTCTCTTTTTCACATACATTGAAACAGATATTTCTATCGCCCTGCGACAGTCCTGCATTTATTTTGTAGACTAAGCGCCTAAAAGTTCTTTATAGAGGAATAGAGAGCTTAAATAGATCAGATCTCTCAATCACTGTTGTCAACCAAGTGTCATATTTGCATGATGGGACTTCATTTCTCAAATTTACGCAAGGCTTTTGTGGCAGTTTTCTTCACAAATTCACCTAGATTGCATTCCTTAGGACTAAAAGTTTTCAGCACAAATTGTCCCCCCTGCAGTGGCATAAAACGAGGGCTCCCTTGCAGAATCAGGCAGTGGAGTAATACAAAATGATGACCCCCGCCTATTGACCCCGCCTGTGTCCCCCCTTCAGAATCCTGCAGTGGTATAAAGCAAAGTGATTGGACTCCACCTGCAGAATGTGTAGGAGCCCCCACCCCTCTCCCGAGTTTCACATATCTTACAGATATTTATTGACCTTGGCCTGAGTTGACCCTCCCTGAAGGGTTGGGGACACACACCACGAGCCCCCCTCCCCCCCCCCCCCCCCCTCCCCCGCACCGCAGGGCCCTGCATTACATAAAACCCTGCCCACCTGCACTTCAGGGCAGACACATTTTAAGGAAATCGTTTCACCACAATCAGGATAAAATAATTGCAAATGGTGAATAGAAAACGATGTACATCACGTCTCCTTCCATACCTTCTTGCAATGTACAGGAGGCAGAACAACGCCATTTCCGGCCTCCTGGCGACGCTCAGGATAAAGAACAAAGACAAGCGAGACTTCATTCTGATGTACAGCGCACAGAACACATTCCTTACGCCCGAAGCTGGCCCACTGCCTTATAAAGGCTTTGCTTAACATAAGTGGGCGGCCATCCGTTAGACAAACGTAAACACCTCACGCTAGCCTCAACAAACCTTCCGCAGGCTCCGCCAGGGAGCGCTTCCAAGGACATGCGGACGGTAGACCACGACCCGTAAGCAATCAGGGCCGAAAGCAAGGAAGACGAACGGAGCGCAATCGAAGACCACTAATTGCGCCCTTTGAACAGGAGAACAACCGCCCGATATCACAGAAAACCGCGAGCCAGCACAGCTTCGCAAGTCTATACGCCCACAGAGCGAGCAAACTCGGAACGGATATATATGCTCGTATTTCCTTAAATAAACCGTCTGGGTTTTAAAATATGCAGACAAAAGGTTTTCTGTTGCAGGGTTCTTGTTTCGCGTGAGTGCCCCCTTCTTTATAACATTGCACTCACCAGGCATTGCATGCAAAATTTAACAGGCAAACGTTAAAGTATACGAATCACGTTTTTTTTGTAAAGGAACTACACATTACAATCAAAATAAAGATAACTCCTCGTCACAGACATACAAAAATGTCAACGCTTGCCAAAAAACATTAGCACAAACAGCTCTTATAGCTAGGAAGACAGGTGGTGGAGGGGTGAAAGGAGCCACTACTTTGACTCAGACAGATTAGACGCCCAGGGTCGGATTGGCCATAGGCCGGGGCACTGGAATTATTCTGCAGCAAAGTACCAAATTATACAGCAAGGTTGACTACATTATGCAGAAAGAAAAGGCAAAATATGTTGCATAACGCAGGACTTTTTTTGATAGAATCACTTGATTACATTGTGATTTTTACACATGGTAATATTGTTTGGGCAACGGCTTCACATGATTGATGTTAGTTTTACAACGAAATACAGAAAAAAACATTTGAAAGATGACCAGTTATCTTTTGAGAAGAGTCTTGCACTCCACGCAAAAACATAGGTCACAATATTTGTAGTAAATCGTGAACCGTTTGAGTTAGAAACCATATTTTTTGTTCAACTTTGCAGGTTATGCACCAGATGAAGCATTATGTGGGAAATTCCATAATTACGCAAAAACAGCCATGCCCCTGAATCGCATAATACCAGTGATCTTGCTTGTAGAGGAGGCACCTGAACACTAAACCTGCCACTTGCAGTGGCCTCCAGTTCCTGCTTGTTCCAGCCTGATCAGTGACACTGCCACCTCCAGTGTTTTACCATTCACCACTTTTCCCGCCAACAGAAGCCCCGCCCACCCAGGACCTACCTACTGCAGGCCGCAGCATGACCACGCTACTGGTGCACCAAAGGCAATCCCCTCAGATACTGAGCCATCCCTAGCATCAGACCTCTAGCCCTCCAACCTCCCAAAGATGCACCCTAGCTAAGCTCTTATCGACCCCGGGTGCAGCAACAAACACTACCACTGTGCCAACCCACACTCCATGATAGGACCTTTCACATGCACCCACTGCCACTTCACCTACCACAGCACACACACCAGTACACCAACCAGCCCCACCCGAGCAAAGCACAGGCTCCACCTGAACAAAAACACCAACTACTATGCGCCCTTCTAAACATACACTCAATATACAAATACGCTATTGACATTTGGGACCTCATCTCCACCCTCACACCAGATATCCTCTTACTCACTGAGACTAGGCTTAACTCCACTTTCGCCCCAGACATCGCCACCGCAATACACAAAGAATACAAGATCACCCACTGTGAACGCATCAACAAGCCTGGTGGAGGGATCACCATCATACACAAAGAATCCATCCATTGCACCACCACAAATTACATCACCCCAGCCATGAACCACCTCAAGTTCCAACTCCAAACAGACAGTAAAACCACCTTCAGGGACACGCTCACCTACCACCCTTCAGGACCACTTCCAGCCTTCTGTAACTTCACCGGCCCCCTCATTGCCCTCCTTACCATAGACTACAACAACTACATTTTCAACAGCGACCTCAACTTCCATCTCAACAATCACAATTATACCAACACTACTACCTCTTCCACAGCATGAACAACATTGGACTTACTCAACTTGCCCCCAGCGAACTGATCAGCTACAACCACACCACAGAATTCCTGTGGACCGACCACTCCATGATCCACTTCAACATCACCAGCTCATGGACCTCCATCCCCAGGCTGCCCAATGCCACCCCTTCGCAGCTAGAGCAAAGTCTCAAAGGACACATCGATCAACACCACTCACCCCATTTATTTGGCAAGTGCAGCTTAATGGCCGCTCTGAGCTGAAGGTGAACCTGCACACCGGTATCCAGAGCGGCTCTCTGCCGCGGTCATATACCGCCAGAAACACCAGTCCCGAAATCGGAATGCTGGCGGATCACGTAGGAGGTACAACTACCTTTCTGCAATCTGATTGGCCAATTAGGAGCAGCAACGTCCCCGTGAGAAAGTATGGGAGAGTGAGGAAAATGGCAGCATGAGCTCTTGGCTCCCCTCCGGAGGACCACAATAACCACAGAAAGGTCCTAATTTTGGAGCACTTGGCCAAAGAAAGGTGGATCTTGACCGATAAAATACCAGAGACTTTTTCTACATCGAAGAAATCTCGCCACCACTCAGATTCGGTGGGTGGACGGCGGAATGTGGGAGGAGCAAGACCGTTAAGAAAGCAGCCCACATGGCTAATAGTAGCGGAACAAAGCCGGCAAGACTCTACCTGCGGCCAACTTCATCCAATGTATCAGAGCATCTCTCACCCTTGCAATCCCATGGTATGGAAGCAGGCAACCTCAGGCTACCGTAACGTGAGAGGGGAGTGATAACCAGCAACAGAAGAGTGGATGTGTGGGCCCTTAGCAAGCACCGGCGCCTGTTCCACGAGCAACCCACAAAAGTCACATGAACCTTGACAAGTACAACAAGTAAGATTAAATACCCCATGTAAACGCTAATAGGGATAACGTGTATATTGTCCATCTAAGCGATCTTACCAGCTAGCCTGCTCTTGATGCCTGCTCTCAACATGGCACCCATTTAACGTTTCCCACGAGCAACAAAACAGATCGACCGGCATCCGCCTTACCAATACACAGTTCTCTGAGCCCCAGTTCTTGAACTAGGCAAACTCAGTCAACCGGGACACAGTTGTTAGAACCCCGCCTGATTTGTGTAGCAGTACTGCATCTGTTGCCTGACCCTGATGCCTGACAATGGGACGCAGTGCCGGAAGCCGAACCCTAAGTTGGGGAATGTGAATGTGAAAATGGAGTAATCAACGTTTGGAGAAGTAAAAAGGCATGGGAGTGTGCCAAGTTGTAAAAGCACCGCTGATCAACATATCGCCAATTAAAAAGACTGAATACATATAATCTTGAGGGATATAATGTGCAAGCCTCTGAAGTCTGAAATCTGAAGATACTCCAGGTTGAAGCAATGTGAATGTAAAATGTCCACCAGCTGTGCATGTAAAACGGCTGCCAATTGTCAACAATGAACTGATATGATGAGTGAATACCCGTGACACAACCCCTTCTCTAACAGCTTTAACCTTCAGAGGGACCGTGATTATTACCCTGAAAGCGGAGACTGAGCAATATGGCTGATGCCCGGTGCAGCTGCCTAGGCAGCTATCGAGGAGATCGGCTTTGGTTCACCCTCTCGGCCGTCACCTACCCAGCCGGACATTGAACATTGTTTTCCTCATCTCACCACTGTGTCTCCCCCCCCCCCCCCCCCCGACTCTGTAACATTGTTTTTTACATGTTGTTGCACTGTGTAACCCTGTAACTGATGTAATTTGTAACTTGTAACTCACTTGTCCTCATGTAAAGCGCTCTGATACCTCTGGGTCTAGCCAGCGCTATATAAAACTCTTCAAATAAATAAATAAAATCTCCTCCAACAACCTAGACCAGAACACCTAGAGCGCTCGACCTCGGAACTGGGTTCGAGTCTCGGTAAGGACGCTAAAACAGCCTGTGACTCTGGACAAATCACTTAATCTCCAGGTGCCTAACAAAAATGAATGTGTGTCCTCATGTAACGCAACTGGTGCTATGTAAAGCGCTTGGATACCCGATTCGGATCAAGCTTGCGCTATATAAAACTCTGCATAAAAAAAAGGAACACCCATAGAAGTCCACCAAGCAGGTTAGCTGGTACACTGAAGAGCTCAGAACTGCTAAACGACACTGTAAACAATTGGACAGGAGATGTGCACCAACATGGACACAACCGATAAGCCCACTTTCAAGACAGACCTCAACCCCTACCACAGACAGTTAAGAGAATCAAAGAACAATACCTTAGCCTCATGCAACGAATCAAACTCTAAAAACAACAAGAACTCTTCAACATCGTAAAGCATGTAAGGTAAAACATTTTTCTTGAATACGTGTCAGTGTACCTGCGATTACGGCATAATTCCTTAGCTTAGATCATTGGTTGGACAGTTTTTCCCCAAGCTGTAGAGAATCATAGTTTTCTTAACATAGGTCTACTTTTTAAAAAAAAAATCTTAAGTCACATTTTAAATTCATCACCTTCAAGGTTTTATTATTGAAAATCAGCCTTACCCGATTGGAAGGTCCTGAGAGACGTGTCACTTCTTCATATGCACCGACATTCTCCCATGTCACTAGGAACACAGTGGTGGGATAAAAGGCAGCTTGAGGGAATCCCCGCCGGACCTCCTGAGCAGCTCTGCCAAGAACCTCATCAGTGGTGTCCTGGCGGTAAAATATTTTACCTTTTCCATTACTTGTGTCTAAATCAGAAAGAAATGGGGCAATGGCAGGGAAATCTGTTGGAAATCCATCATCCACATACTGTGTCTCTCTTGGGAAGTCCTGTGTGGAGATCAGCCCATTTGTACCAACCTAAAGAGGAAAAAGAAATAGCATGTAAGGCAACAAACTGATAGCTTACTGGAACAGCTAACATTTTATAGGCATTGTAGTAAGTCAGTATAACCAATCTTAACCCGTTCAGTGCTGCGAACGTCCAACGGTCGTCGCGCGCACTACCTCGCTAGTGCTGCGCACGACCGTTGGACGTCCGGATCCCGTTAGTGCAATCGAACGTCCGCACTGAGGCGGAATTTGCGGCGCGCTTAACGGGTTAAACTAGTTTTTCTGACACGGCTAAATCCTGATCAGTGCAAAGCAGCGTTGAGTGATGCGAGTGATTGATGTGGGATGGGAGGATGTAGAGTTTCATCATTCTTTACATTTTAGTATCCTGCTAGGTATGTGGGCAGCCCATAAACTACCCCAGCTGTACAGGGGAGCACAGGCCCATACTGTGCAAAATGTATTTATTCATGAAGGGCAACTATTATCTGTGAATCACCTATGCCCACAGAACGAACAGCAGGGATCATGTGTCAAGGTTTACAGTGGAAAACAGAACAGAATAGCATAAGAGATAAGTGTTAACTGCTTTAGGGTATTGTATAGCAAGAGAGTTGGATTAGAAAACCATTCTACAGCCTTTGCCCTCGTGCAGAAAAGTTTCTGCCTCCAGAGTGTGTAGGATTTTGAATAAAAGGCCGTACAGCCCAATCTCAAAAGCCTCGCCAAAATGAGCACCATTCGTACCTTGGCAAAAAGTATGTCTTTTACTTGATCGAAGGGGAGACCCAAATTGCATTTTTAAAGCTCATTGAGGGCAGGACCTCACAGGGAAATACAGATCCTTTAGCTTCATTTTCAAAGTCTCACACTATCAGCTACAAATGGAATGGAAAAACCTCTGCAGCAATGCTGGTAACATGCAGTATATATAAATATATGGCAGGGCAGAAGTACTCATTCCAACCACACTGTTTACAGAAGACCAGAATAGATCATACAAGATTACAATTCAAGAAGGACTGCAAGCTGGAGCAGTCCCTCTCACATGTAAAATAACAAAGATTTATTTGTACCATCTGTAGCTTGTACATAATATTTCTATTTTGTGCCTTCAACAGTGCCCGCAGAGTGACAGCAGCTGGGATTGTACCAAGGGGGTAAACTATAACAGCTGAAACAGGTTTTACAATATTTGGGGAATTTATATATGTTTCCATAATATTCCAGGACTAAATTTCAAATAGGAAATAAGCTTTCAGAACATTTGAGAAAGTTGCATGTTCAATTAACAGTCTAGTAATGAGTTTGATTAATGCATTATCTGTCTCAACAACATCTAAACCTCTGCTGTCCTCAGAGCACAACTGAATGTAAGAAACGCAAAGTGTTAAATACACAGAAAATCATAGGATGTCTTCTCCTTAACACAGAAGACAGGTTATTGTCTGTTATCTGTATATTATATAGCCCTACAAAATAAGGTGTTTTGCTGTGTTTATAGAAGTTGTATCAAGACTTTGCCTATAGGGTTTAAAACATTAAAACTATGATTGGCGTGTTGCAATTCAATGACTTAAAATCTCCGTGGAGGATTCACATGAGATTCTGGGGCCCAAATTGGCTCAGCAGTCCATGCAAATTGTATGGATTCTCCTATAGTTATTCCTCTGCCTAATTTTAGGCATGTGTCCAAGGCCAATATTGATTAAATATTTCTGCCAGTACAATTATCGGAGACACAAATGTCCTGGTATAGGCCACTTTTCTCCACTTAAAAAGTTCTTTAGCCTCCACATCAGACTTGTTACTGAGGGCTTCCCCGCCCGACCCATTTTTTCTGTACCCTGCTCTAGAGGGTAGGCGCCATAGTAGACAGAAAGATGAGCGGCAGAGGCCCCCGCGTAAATCAGCAAAGCAAGCTGGATACATTTGCATACACTAAAAACTTCCCCCCACTGCCGGACACAGAGTCAGGAGAGGAAGCAAAAGAAGGACGAGGGAGGTCCCAAGGTGACGCTAGAAGATATTATGGAGGCCCTCCACAAAGTACAAACAACGGTGGGTTCCATCTCAACTGATGTCACATTCCCGAGAGCTGATTTTCAGAAAATGTCAGCTAGGGTGACGGAGGTGGAGCAGGTGACGACCCCCCTTTCCAAAGACTCTGCAACCCTGATAAAGAAGGTAGCACGTTTGGAGGCAGAAAATAAGCGTATGGCAGAGAAACTGGATGATCAGGAGGGTCGCTCCCGTCGCAACAATGTTCGCATTACCGGGCTTCTGGAATCGGAAGGGGGCCCTGCAATGGACCTCTGCATCGAAGACCTCATAAAAACGCGCATGCAACCTAAGGGACTCTCAACATTCTTTTTGGTGGAGAGGGCGCATAAGGTACCGGGCGGAGACCGAAACCAGGGGCCCCCGCATCCTGTGTTTGCCAGCATCTTCAATTTCCGTGACCGAGACGCCATTCTCCAGATGGCCAGGGTGGCACTGCCCATCCGTGTGCAGAACTCTCAGATTTAATTCTTTCCGGATTACACAGCAGCTGTCTCGGCACGCCGCAGAAGCTTCTTCGAGATCAAGAAGGAGCTGAGAGCCTGCAAACTATCTTTCTCCATGCTTTTCCCTGCAAGGCTCCGGGTAGTGGCTGAGGATAAAACCTGGTTCTTCGATACGCCGGTTGAGGCGGCTAACTGGTTGGAGGGATGGCGAACAGCAGGAAAGCCTGGAAAGACACAGAGGGGGCGAAGACGTCAAGTACGAGAAGGAGACTCGGAGGCCGCGGAGCAGGAGGGAGTGGATGAGGAACAATCGCAGAAAGAATCAGGAGAATGAACACTTTTCACTAACAACGCCTCCATGTGGGAAAGATAGGCTCAGTTTGCACTTTTTCAGCCCACTCAAGCACGGTAACAGTGGTGACTTCACCTTGCTTTAATGACCATGATGGCAATGTTGATACATAAGGACTCTGGGACTAGGGATTGAATGGTCTTCCTCGGACTTTCCACCCCAGCACAAGCAAGTAAAGTTTTGGGAATGGGAATTTAAGCACTCTGCTAAGTTGGAGTGGTGGGCAGTTTTGGGTCCGCATGGCAGGGAGGGGGGCGGCGGATTTGGGATTGTTTTTTAGTTTGTTGAATTTATTTTATGTTCTTGTTTTGTGCGGCGATGGTTATGCAGTGCTAGCGTTCACAGGGACACACTGGTGTTCCACTTTACCACACATCACTGAGACTCACAGACCTGCTGGCTACCACAATGGGAGACGAAATGCAGAGTGACATAACGGGGGGCCCACCACAATGATACCATCCCTCAGGGTGCTCACATGGAACGTACGTGGACTGGGTGACAAAATCAAACGTGGTCTGGTTTTACAATATATTAAAAAAGAAAGCCCGGCAATAATATTGCTGCAAGAGACACATCTTACGGGTACGTCCACAAAAGCAATGGATAGATGGGGATATAAAATGGTGGTACACTCCGAATTCGCGTCCAGCTCTAGAAGGGTGGGCATATTAATAAAAAAACAATTTCCCCTAATAATAAAACAAGTTAAGTCTGAAAATACGGGAAGATTTGCCGCCATACGCGTGTAATGGGAGGGGAGGCCCTTCAATATAGTCTCAGTTTACATTCCCAAAGCATTACACACAATAGCCTTCCCTGATCTCAGTGCGTTCCTACTGGGGTTACTGTTTGGGGAGTTGCTTTTGGGTGGGGACCTCAACGGGGTGGCAAGTGATTCCCTGGACAGATTACCTCAGAGACAGGTTCTGACCGACATGTCAAGGCTTCAAAGTTTTATGGAGGCACTGGGATCGATAGTTATATGGAGGAAATACCACCCCACAGAACGCCAATACACCTACTACTCCAATGTTCATAATAGTCTTACGAGAATAGATTACTTTCTGGGCTCGACCGGTGGCCTTCCACAGGTGGACAGTGTAGAAATCAAGCCACTAATATTCACATATACCACACGCCAACAACAGCGGCGGCGGATCTACCCGATACGCTCCGGCTACCTCCAAATCCGCAGGACCAGAAAGGGACACCGGAAAGGGACGAAAAATTACTTTTAAGAACATGAGGGATCGGTTGCTTCCCCCACTGTATTATGGGAAGCATTTAAAACGGTCATCAGAGGACAAGCTCTGGCGTCCATAACTGCACACAGGCGGGAGGGGCAAATGGAATTGCAAACTCTGGAATCTGAATTGGCCATAGCGGATGCACAGCACAGTCAATACCCAACCCATAATTTATATCTTGCCCAGCAACGTCATAAAGGGCACCTGACAGAACTAACCAAGCAACAACTAATGACCACGCGACACAAAATATATGAAATTGGCGACAAGGCAGGGAAACTGTTGGCATGGCTGGATAAACGGGAAAAGAACGACAGATGGATAGCACAGCTAGACACCGGGGGGATAGTCCATCGGCTGTGACCCGCGCATAATAGTACAAACACTGTTGCGACATTTCCAGACGGTACACGCCTCCAACTCTGACATTTCAGATGATGAGGCGATGACTTACATTCAAGACCTTGCCATGCTCAAGCTGTCTCCAGAAGAAGCGCATACACTAGAGACTGATCCAACTGTAGAGGAGATACAGGTAGCCATCCGGACACTGCAAAATCGGGAAAAGCGGTGGGGAAAAGCGGTGGGGCCAAACGGTGTGCCGATCGAATTGTACAAAAAGATGGCAGATACCATTGCGCCCCATTTGCTAAATATGTACACTGACAGTTTACAGGCGGGGGAGCTGCCACTGGACCAACGTACGGCCATCATAGTGACTACCTTGAAGCCTGGAAAACCAGCTGATGTCTGTGCCTCGTATCGGCCTCTCTTATACATGTTGAGGCTAAAATTCTCGCAAAAGTGCTAGCACTCCGACTGACGCCACATCTGACAAACCTCGTACATCCGGACCAGTCAGGCCGTATGCCGGGCAGGAGCACAGCGCTGAACCTTAGAAGGTTGCATGGGGTGCTCACATGCTCAGCATACTTACAGGTGTCGGCGGTGGTGCTGTCGTTGGATGCCCATATGGCATTCGTTATGGTGCACTGGCCCTTTCTATTCGCAACTTTGCGCCATTTGGGATTCGGTCCAAAGTTTTGCTCCTGGGTTTGGTTGCTATATACAAAACCTAGAGCACATGTAGCCGCAAACTGCCACATATTGGCGGACTTTCCCTTGGAAAGAGGTACGTGCCAAGGATGCCCTCTCTCGCCACTACTATTTGCCCTGGTGCTAGAGCCACTTGCGGCATGGGTGCTATGGGAACCAACGATAAAAGGTTTTAAGTGGACAGACACTTGGGAAGATCACATCTCACTATATGCGGATGACATCCTGTTATATCTGTCCTCCCCTGCGCGCTCCATTAACACCCTACTAGATGCATGTACAGCGTATGGTCGGGCATCCGGATACACTATTAACTGGTCAAAGTCCAATATCTACGTGCTGCAAGGCCCACCACTGCGACTACCTGATAGTTGCCCGCTGCAAGTGACGGAACAAACCTTCAAATACTTAGGGGTACACATCACAACTGACCCAGGAATCTTTTACGACAAAATTCTACAGCCGCCACTTGACCGTCTCAAACGAGACATACGTCATTGGGAAACGCTACCGATAACTTTACTGGGGAAGGCAGCACTTTTTAAAATGATGGCTTTGCCTCGATTTTTATACATCCTGGAAAACACACCATATACAGTAGCACCCTCCTACTTTAGGGCAATTGCAGCGCAGGTATCTAAATTGCTGTGGAGTAATAAACTGGCACGTATTGCGCAGACAAAGCTGGTGCGCAGCTGGTATGATGGCGGAATAGCACTCCCTGATGTACAACTTTATCATTGGGCAGCGCAGCTGAAGGTAAATAATCAATGGGTCCACTTTCCACGTTCGGACCCGGCAGTACAGGCAGATAGAGCGCATTTGGGCATTTAGGATATGTTGGCTCCACTTTATGAAAAAAAACTGGTGATGACGCGGTTTCGACCACTACAACATACCCTCGGTCTATGGCATACAGCTCAGGCGCGACTAGGATGGCGAGGAGTAATAACTCAACTCACACCATTATGGGATACGAGACGACTGGGGAAACTCAGACAAAGCAAGGGTTTCGACCAATGGGATGCCATTGGGATATCGACTGTTGGCGACATGTGGCGAAAGGGGGAGGTGATTTCCTTCGAGCAATTAAGACAAACATATGGGATGGCCCCCTCAGAATGATTCAGATATACGCAAATATGGCATGCCTTGATGGCAGTACTGCCGGCAGATTCAGAGGTCCCAGAAGCGTCCCCGTTGGAAGACAGACTATTAACAGACTACATGCCAAAGAGGGCGACATCTCTCACCTACCGCAAACTCATAAATAATTTACCTGACCCATGATCTTGGCGAAATGGATGACACAGAGTGGCAGGAAGCGTTAGAATCCCCAAGGGAGGTGGGTATACCCTCAAGACTTAGGCTGGTGCAATTACGTATACTTCATCGCGCCTATCACACTAGACACACCCTACATAAGATAGGGAGGATGGAGCATCCCTACTGCCTGAGGGGTTGTGGAGAAGACAGTAAATTTTACGATACCATATGGGCCTGCCCCAGGATAGCGGAATATTGGGCTAAAGTGATGCGGCCCATTTCACAGGTAGAGGGGGTCTCACTACTGCCGGAGCCTAAGCGCTGATTATTAAATATTTGGGAGCCAAACGACCTCACGCGCATCGGGCAAAGCTGGGTTACGCTGGGCATGATGATTGCCAGAAGAAATATAGCACAGAGATGGGGTGGGAATGGAGGTGCCGACCCTAGTGGCATGGAGCAAGGATATGGATGCAGCCATGATTGCGGTGAGAGTGATCATTCGTAACAGGGGTTGCCCTAAAAAATGGAATACTTGGTGGGGGGCGTGGAATAAGTACAGGGGTGAGCCTTATGATCCACTATCGGACCAAGAAGACAGACGGGATCGGAAGAGGTCTAGTTGCCCAAGACTGCATAAAGAATGGAGGGTCTCAGTTGTTATAAGAATGCATAGTTTGGAACTGGATATAATTACAAAGATATATGTTAACGCTGTGAGATGCTGTAATGCATGTTTTTGTCGCATGTTCTTGAAATGTATGATGATTAACATGAAAATGAATAAAAAGATTTTTTTAAAGTTCTTTAGCCTTGGGAATTTGCTTTCATGTACGCAAGCACAGTGAATCACAAGCAGCACATAAAAGTAGATAAGAGAAAAATTGCAAAGAACCATTAGACAAGGGGCATTTCTATTCTGCTGCAAACTAAAGATATCTTGACTTCTCCCTAACAAAAATATACATACAAGTGGTAACCAGCAAGAAAGAACTGAGGTAGTTTTGCCAGAGATGAGGGGAAACGTTTGGATGATTTCAACATGGACAAAAAAGGGTTGGGAGAATCCAACTCACATTACTAATAAGCCCTGAGATGACGAGCTTTAACCACATTTGAACATACATGCCTAATTATTCTTTCATCACATCACCATATTAGTCTACTGATAATGAGGTAACAATTCGTGCTTAATTAAGAAAAACATGCACCCACCCAGTCTAGTCAAGAACCAGCAAACAATATCATTCTCTTGGGAGACTCAATCTCTGCCTAGACCTCAAGAGCAAGAAAACCTACATCCACACAATTTCCTCTTTTACTCACTTGGCAGGACACTCCCTGGGCTCTGCTCACTTATGCAGAGTCAACAGATTGGAAGTAACAAAACATAAATTGCGGAGAGACCACAAGCTGATTTCCCTACATCCAAACTAGAATCTACCCACACCAGCCTAAAATCCATTTACATATCCATACCACCCAAACTGAGATATGAAGGAGAGCTTCAGCTAACAGATTCCAGAGAATACTCACCTCAACTCAAGCCCCACTTCCCAACACGTCACACAACAAAATATTCACAACACTTTATGTTGTCACTACTCATTGCAAATCAAAATAAAACTAAGGCCTCTAGACTGGACTGATTCAATTTAGAACTGGCCAGCATAAAAAGATTGCGACACACTAGAATGACAGTATACATTAAGCCAAGCAGCAGTTGACAAAAAGCTGCATAAATCTTGCATGAGGAAATTAACCATTGAGAAGTCCAGTTATCAAAGAAAGCATACTTTGTGACTAGAATCAACCAGGCCTAGAGACAATTACTTAAAATGTTGTGGGAAATTACAGAACCTAAGGCAGTGGGGCTCAAAATGTTAATGCCGCGTCTTGCTCCACCCCCCCACCCCCCTCACCCCTCCTGCCCCATGTACATATATATCAATGGGCACCCAGAATGAACAGATTTTCACAATATCTTTGTTCTATAAAATTAGCAGTGTTTAAGCCATCCCCTGCTGGTGACGGAACCGCTCCGTCACCAGCCACGGATGCGCTGTGCTGATGACGGAGCGGTTCCGTCACGGCCCACTCGGCGCGCTGCGGATTCGGCGCCTGCACTGGACATTCTGTTTAGCGGGCGGGGCCGTGACGGAACCGCTCAGTCATCAGCACAGCGCACCCGAGGCTGGTGACGGAGCGGTTCCGTCACGATCATTGGAGTGCTGCACGGCCCCCCACCCCCTTAACTCTGCGGCGGCAATTAAACATTTGTAAACACTGCAGTTAAGTTTCATTTTCCTTTTTAAAATTGCAATCTAATACGTTATTACCAACTTACTATTTTGGTGTGCCAGGTCTTTCTAAAGTGTAAAAATACACAGTGTACTCCTTCACACACTGAGTTTGAGTCCCTCCCTCTTTGACACCTACTCCCACCTACACCTACTCCTACCCATAATGTCAATGAAATAAGATGTTAGTGATCGGCTATTTGCTGACTGGCGCTCTTTTTTCACTAAAAACAAAAAACACTGTTATTAGCAGGATGCTTCTCTTGGCCAGGGACTTACACCCCCTCGCCCCCTTCCCCCAAGAAGGACCTCTCCCAAGTTTGAAGACAAGGTGTCAAAGAATGGTCCTGTCATCCTGAACCAATTAAGCAAATCTTTAAGAACAAATGCAAAAGATTTGTGATGCAATATTAGAGAAGCACGAATCATCAATTTCTCTATTAATCGAACACCCAATATACAAATAGAGATTGATATTGTTCATGTGGGCAAAGCAACCAATAAGCTCAAATCCTGTCCGGTTTCAGACTTGGTGGAGAATTATTGCCTCTCCTCTTGAACATGTACATGAGACTGATGGTGCATTCATTTCCAAACGTATGCAGTAGACATTCAACTTCACAACAGGTTAGGCAGCGACAAACACCACAAAATGTTTTACAGTCGCCTGAAGCACATGTCCCTTGCAGCCTATAATGCTCAAAGTGAAGTCCTCAGAGAGGGAGTATCCTGAGATGACATTGTGACTAGCAACTGCCTATGGGAAGTAGGAACTACAACCACCTCATACGAAGTAGTTAAAATATACTGTGGTTTGGCTCAAATCTTTCTTTTGGCTATTGTTAGATCTGGGGGTCTCTAGTTGACAATGGTATTCACCTTTGTCCAAATAGGGACCCTTACTTCTAAGGTCAGGATAAGGGGATCACGCTCCTTAATTACCCCTGCTCACCCCCTTGGTAACTTGGCACAAGCAGACAGGCTTATCGGCTTATCTCAGAGGCAGTGTGTTAAGCATTTGTGAATATACACAGTAATACAGTGAGAAAACTACAGATGGACACAACTAAGCATGGGCAAATTTTGCGAATTCGCGACCCGCAAATTTGCGAATTCGCGATCCACAAAAAAAAATTCGCAAATTTGCGGATTTTTGTTTTTTTGTGTGTTCGCGGGTTTTTTTGCGTGTTTGCAGGGTTTTTTGCGTGTTCGCGGGGATTTTTGCGTCTTCGCGAGCCGCTTGCATAGCGAAGTTACCCATGCAGTCGTTTATGGGAGAGGGAGAGCGAGATAGATATAAAGAGAGAGATAGAGAGGGAAAGAGAGGGGGAGAGAGAGAACGAGAGAAAGAAAGAGAGGCCGGATCTCTGAAGGGCCAGATTCCTGAGTTGCCCCTACAGAACATACAGCTTTTTATTTTTAGCAAAATGCATATGAAAATTGTGCTGTAAAGGTCTCTTTTAGTTTAACCCCTCCTGACAACTCAAAATGGGTGTATTTGCCATCCTCTCCCTTCTTCCTGTTTTTTATATCTGTAAGTGCTTTCTGATGAGGTTTAATTCCTTGGACAGGTGCCTCGTTGCCTACTTGTAACTATTCTCTGACCCTGCTTCAAGGGTCAGAGCAGGGTCAGAGAATAGTTGCAAGTAGGCAACGAGGTGCCAGGAAGCAATTAGCTTTGAATAACGAAAGAGGGTCTTGGCTCCAAACTCAGCAAGGCCTGTCCCGTGTCATCACTTTTGATATGGATTTGTCATTCAATTGATAGATTATTTTTCTAAAGAACTGTGAAAAAAGTTTGACTATCGTTTGAAAATAGCAAATGTTATTTTTCTTGTAGTATTATAAACTGTGTTATTACAATGGGACCAGTATGCATGTGTTTTGTATGATTGGATGGCCAAGAATGTGTTGAATGTGAGTTTGAATGAATTATGTACATACCTAAGCTTGTTTTTTCCTGTTTATATGTAAATGTATAGTATTTTCTCTTCACAATTTTTGTATTCTCATGCCTTAAAAAACAAGAAAAGACTAAAAAGCAAAATAGTCTGCAAAAGAATTAAAAGAAACGTTGCAATTCCTAAAGCCAGTGTTCATGCTTATTTTTCATGCACATTTCTATAATTATTGTTCAAAAAATAACTGCTCAGCTTAGGCAGTTGTGTTGTTTTTCTAGGAAGCAATTAGCAGCAGGTGTCCATGTTGAAGTTAATTTGTCTGTAACCCTTTTGTAAAAGGTTACAAAGAAATTAGGTTCAACTTTTGCACCTGCTGCTGTAACCCTAGCTTGGCTTAAAATTCGTCCCCGCTGATTCGCGGATTTTACCGCGATTTCGCGAGATTCGCGGATCGCGAAATCGCGGCAAATCCGCAAATTCGCCCGCGAAACGGATTTTACGCCCACCCTTAGACACAACACAGGTTTTATAAAAATAAGTATTCTTTATATAGACTTAACACAAGACCACAAATGACAAAAATCCACAATCCTATACTAAAAGTTTACTTAAAGATGATAAACGTTGCTTAGTTCAAGTTGATGGTAAATGGGACAAAGTTCTCAACAAAGTACCTGGATGCGTAACGCAAAGTGCACAAAAGGCTCACAAAAGGGGAGATGCGTCGGTTCAGTGATCCGGGGGGGGGGGGGCGGTTGCGTCCTGCCTCAATGCTTGCGCAGAATAGGGGACTCGTCGTGAGCCTTACCAGTGTGGAAGTGATGCGTAGATTCTCGGCCTGCGGGCCTGTTGCGGTGCGCAAGATGGCGCTTTGATGCAATGATCATTTGCGCTGCTAGAAGATGGCGCCCTTGACGCGGCGATGCGATGACGCCCTGGCAGCCTTGCGACGACTCTGTACTTAGTAGCCGCAACAGGCTCTGCGACACGCTTCTCCGGTGATGCGACAGCAGGCAGCTTCGATGAACACACGCTTCGAAGGAGATGCGGTGACGGCGGGCTTCTCTGGCGATGCGACGATCTCAGCTGCGGCGGCGACGCTCTTCCTCTCAATGCGTCGCGCTTCCAGCTCCCAGCAACACGCAAATGTCTGTAGATAGAATTCCCAGCAAGGAAATTCACAGGGGAGCTGGAGGTGAAGTCTTTTGTCTCTGAAACTTCAGCAGGAGGCAAGCACAGTTCAAGCCCTTGGAGAATATTCTGTAGACGATGAGTCCTTAAAAAGTTCCTTCTCCTTTCCCTTGGCAATGAAGCAACCTCTACAGGCCAGCCCAGCAAACAGCACACTGGCAGAGGGGCAGTCCAAACTCCTGCAGCTTCCTTGGTTCTTCTCCTTGGCAGAAAGGTTTCTTGTTCCAGAAGTGATCTAATTTCTTGGGCTCAGGGTCCCAATATTTACACCTCAAAATCCTTTGTTCTATGAAGGCAGAGAGGCCTCTGCCTAGTCGAAACCAGTTCCTGAGCACTTTGTTTACATGACTCTTCTTCCTTTCACTGTGCAGGGCAGATACATCAGCCGCCCCACAGGAGGTGGAGCCAGCACAGGGGAGGGACGGCACAGCCTGGAGCACTCTGTTGACATGATTCCTTCTCTCCTTTCACAGTGCAGGGCAGAGACATCAGACACACCACAGGGGGTGGAGCCAGCATTGTAGAGGGAAGGCCCAGTCCTATTCAGGTCCCAGATGCAACTCCTCCCTGCCATCTAGATGCAGCTCTCGCTATTTACCACCAGACTGCCACAGCCTGACTCCTGGAATCCCCCCAGCCCTGTTACTCAAACCCAGACAAGGAATACACAACCTAGCAGAGGCATGCCTGGACAGTTAGGCAAGAAAATACCTACTTTCTAAAAGTGGTACTTTCAAACACAGAATATTACAACCAACAGTACTAAAAGATGTATTTTAATATTCTGAGTTTAGGCATACTAAATTCGAATTCCTACCGTGTTCCCTGAGTCAGTTAGGATTATAACAATGTAATAATCTAACTGCCCATTCTGGCCTATGGAGAACAGGTAGCCTTCAATAGTGAAAACAGAAAATGGCTGTAATTCACTATTAGGACATGCTACACACATCAGGGCATGTCCTACCTTATACTTACAATGCACCCTGCCCTTGGGCCGACCATAGGGGTGTCTAATATGAAGCAAAGGGAAGGTTTAGGGACTGGCAAGTGGGTGCACTTGGCCAAGTCGACATGGCAGTCACAGACTGCCCACAGGCCTTGCAAGAAAGTACTCTGTGGAATTAAGAATACCGCACAAGTTGTGTGAGTTAAATTATATGTTTGTAAATCCTGACGAAAGCTCCACAGACCCCTAGGGCCTAAGGAGCTGAAACATGTCGACAACCTTTTTTTCAATAACATACTACTGGCCCTTTTAACTCGGTCCATTTAGAGTATAAAACCTATTTTATACCAGTGGAAACTCACCCCATATTAAAAGCTTTTGGGTGTCCTTTCCCTTTTTAAATTTCCCATGTGTATCAATTGCCTATATCTTTTTTGTGGGGAAAACCCTTTGTCTGTGGACACTGCACGCGAGACCAGAGGTGCCTATGGATGAGGCTGGCAGCCAACACAACTAGGAACACCCTATGATAACTGCCATAATTTCAATGTGGGGCGGAGGAAACACATATACCGCATTCCAATAAACATTGATCTTTTTGAGGGTTTCCTAATCTCCCTGAACTAAAGGTCGAGTAGTGTAACAAGTGTCCATTTTCATTTTTAATCAAACCTATCTCTTACCCTGGGGAAAGAATTGGACCCACTTATTCCTCATCCCTCCCTGTTGATTAAATACATATTTCTTATGGTCCTGAATGAGATGAGCTGCAGTGTGTAGGATGCCCCTATGGGGTGCCGGCGTGGAGTTTGGAAGGTCATGGAGCAGGGCATTACCACCATCCAGATGAGAGACTATCAGGTCTTAAACAGAAGTTCTAAAGACACTTTCTGGAAGAAATTGTACCACTTTCTTTTTTGGTACCAGGCCACCTGATTTCCTTTCTTAATATGTTTCTTGATGGTGAGGTTGGAGTCTAGGGTGAGTCCAAGTGACTTGGTGCTCAGTGAAAGTTGGAGTTTGAAGCAGTGAAAGTTCAAGCCATTGATCCAGGTTTATACTGTATCTTTTTTGCTTTTCTTGTCAAATAACCTGAATTCAGTCTTGTTTGAGTTCAGCTTCAGCTAGCACTGAACATCATGAAGTGCAGGCAGTTTTTGAAGTGATGGATGCCTGAAGCAGAGGAGACAAGAGTTGGGCATTATTGGACTATCAGTGTGGCTTGATTCCGTTATCTATGAGTAGATCACCAAGCGGCTCCATGGAGAGGTTGAAGATAAGGGATAGAAAAGAACCGGATAGAACTCAGCAGCTTATAAAGATCTTTTGGGACCAGGCGGTGTCCATGTGAACAAACTGATGTCGTAGAGGAACATTTAGTGACAAGGGTCTGGTTAAAGTTTAATGTGACATTCTTCAGATCGAGAAGACTAATTGCCACTTTGCACCTATGGTTGACCAATAATGGCACCATTAGCTCCGAAAAAAAGGAGAGGTTTGGGCTTGACAAGAAGCACTTCTACCAGGTGACATGATGGCCAGACCATAGGACAAACTCCTCTTGTGAGCACAGTACACTTCTCGCCCTGCTTAGACAGCAGCGGGATGTCAATAACAATTCTGACAACTGTGAGTGGGAATTCTAAAGTCGGAGAGACCAGAAGGCCAGGTAGATCTCTTGGCTTCACCTGATGGTCCTATACTACACTTCCATGATCAATACTCGGTATGGCTCTTTGCCGTTTGACACATTACTTAGTTAGGCGAAGTTGACCTGCTGAGTCGACAAGGGGCATCTCTTAACTTTTGCAGGGGCAGTGAGCTGGTGTCAGAGTGGGCCAATGCCAGCAATGATACAACCTTCCACGCTGGAGTTGCTGGCACTTTTTAGACATATTTTTCCTTGGAGAAAAAGGACTAAGTTGAAAAAATTGATAAAAGAAACTTGTGAGACGGTTGTGGTAAAATAACATGTAGTCGAATAAAAAACCTTAATGTTGCATTTACAATTCGTTAGCATTGTTGTACTCCAGGGACATGGACCTCATTCTAGTTCACTATTGCTGGTATTGGATTACTCTTTCAAGCAAGCATGTGTTTCAATAATTACAGGGGGAGCTTGTCCTATTTCTTAAAACCCTGGAGCGTTGGAGTTACTGTCACTTTGTGCAAACTCTTTTGAACACCATTTTTACAACTCGTGGTATCTTGAGGGATATTGCTTACAAGGTCGACGTAATAATACTGAATTTTCTAATAATACTGAATTTTCTAAAGCGCGAACAGCTACCTCACATGGAGGTGTCCCGGCGCTAAGTTAGTAGCTAGATGTAAGAGGGGAAGAAAGTGATTTAGACTTTTTGAGCAAAAAGCCACGTCTTTAGTAGCTTCCTAAAACAAATCCCTGAAGTTGCAATTAAGAGCGCCTAATCTGGAGGCGTGGCCGGCAGCCGACGAAAATGGCCACCGCCTAGAGGAACTCCGGGCCACCGCGGGATCCCACAGTCATCCGCCACATCTATCGGCACTAAAATCCGACTGTAATGCTGCGTGCCAATGTTGGAAGAAGACAGGCATCGATCGATCTGCCCGCGGTAGACAGTGGCTGAAAAATCAGCGAGTTCTGCTGTAAAGAGAAGCTGCGGCCTGCATACCGTGCTAAGACCGGGGCCTCAAGTGGTCCGGCTGCTCGGAAGAAGGTACCATGTTTTCCGCTCTGCCAGGGACGCGGAAGGCTCCGCATTGCAGCCCATAACCTGCCAAGCTCCGCTATGATCGCCGAGACCTTCAAGAGGAGTGTCTGCCACTCCGCACACCGGCCCTGCAGCAGCGGTCGCGCAAACCTGACGCGACCCGATGGACATGAACACATAGAAGGAACGTGCGCACGCAGAGGAGCAGTGTACTGGTGGCTATCCAGACTCCCTGGCGAGGCGCTGCCATTTTCAACAGATACACCTTGCATCAATACATAGCTGGCCGCATGATAACAGAGCCCATCACCAGACGTGCTACAATTGGTGCATAACCAAGGATAATCCTCAATTGAATAGCCAGTGCAGTCTGGAGGGGAGAAACACATCACGCTACTGGGGCAGCAGGAAACAGCGAGTCCAGTCCCCCCCTAACAACCTGTGGAGTGGCAGTGAACCCGGTTCCAAGAGATAAGTGGGCACTCACGACACCACTACTAGTGCACATCCCGGAGTGGTTAAGTGCTCACTTTACAAAGGGAAAAGGCACACTTCTGCCTGTACCCGGGGGAGCGGTAAGGCGACCTGGTGACGCAGTCCCCCGGCGAATAAATCATTATAGCTCTACAAAAACAGTGTCAGAACTTAGGGGTAGACAACCTGAAAGTCTGCATGCGACTGTTACTCGCACAGGCAGGCAGCGGTGAGTACTACCACCTCAACGGACGCCGACCAATAAACTCCATAGCTACCCGGCACAATGGAAGGATGGGGCCAATGTGTCATGCATCAAACCAAACTCGACAAATACGCCTGCAATAAGTCAAACCAGGAGTTACCAGACACGTAGTAAAGTCCGCAGCAGAACGGATTGCATCAGAAGATAAGGAAGTCACACTCCAAGATATCCTGGTAACTCTAAATAAAGTCCAGGCGTCCCCGGAGTCCAGAAAAGACACCGAGGCCACTGAACTCACGCTAATCTGTGCTGATTTCTGCCAACTTAGTACAATGGTGACAGATGAGGAAACAACGACAACTACGCTTTGCGAAGATACCGCTGCCCTCAAACGGCAGGTGTTGCGACTAGAAACTGAACACAAAGCTAGGACGGCTAAACTAGACGATTATGAAGGCCATTACCTGGGGAACAATGTCTGTATCATAGGTGTGCCAGAAGGAACAGGAGGGACAGCCTTTGATCTCTTTGTGGAAGACTTAAGAACCACCTCCAACCTCGAGGACTATCCACCTAGTTTTCAGTCGAGAGGGCCCATCACGTCCCAAGAGGTAGGCCCAAGCCAGGAGTGCCCCCCAGGCCTATATTAGCCCGCATCTTCAACTTTCAAGATCGGGATCTTATTTTGCAGACGGCCAGAGTGGCCACTCCTGTAAGGTATGAACATAGTACGATCTCCTTCTTTCTGGACCACAGTTGCAAAGCAGCTGACGCAATTTTCTGGAAGTGAAGAAAGAACTACGGGCTTGTGAGCTCAAATACTCCATGATGTTCCCTTCAAAACCAAGTGTAGTGGCCAACTGTAACATATGTTTTTTTACAACGCCGGAGGAGGCGAATACTGGCTCGAGGGGTGGCGCCAGGTAACCCATCCTGGTAGAGCTGGGAAGGACCTCGGGCAACATGCAACAGGCTTATCACAGTCAGAACAACGAGACGCAGCGTCCACAAGCGAGATGCCCGATGGAGAGCAATGACCGGCTAGAAGACCGCCTCCCTTCAGAAATCAGCAGTGTCAGAGATAACCCGTCACAGAATCAAGAGGCTATAACCGATACAAGTGAAATGGCAAAATCTTTGACTTGAGATTAAAAAATATAAGACTGCCGACCGCAAATACATATAGCCACCTCAGCACTGCAGTCGAACATCCTCAGGAAGGCCTTGACAATGGCATGGAAGATGTTGTACTGATCTTTGACAACATGTGCACAACTGAACAGATAATGTATAACATGTTCGGGGACATTGCGGGGAGGCTCTCAACACCCCGCTACAGAGTTACCGGGGAAATGGGAATTATGCACTCTGCAAAGTTGGGGAGGTGGGTAGTTTCTAAACCGTCATGCAGGGAGGCATGGAGTGGGGAGGGACGAATGTTTATTGGTATTAGTTTTAGTTTCTTAATTTTGTATTCTACGTTATGCCTTACGGTGCACCATCATTGCACTTGCAAGAGACTGACACTTACAGACCAGCGCCTGTGCCCATGTAATGTGAACTCCAATGATGCATACATCCACTCACTCTAACCCCCCCCCCCCAGTTTCCGCGTCTACACATATGATACATCTGCCACTAATATCTTGGAATGTAAATGGCCTTAGAGATAAAGTAAAGAGGGGACTGATGCTACAATACCTTAAGCGCAAAGTGCCAGCGGTCCTACTTCTCCAAGAGATCCACTTAGTAGGGACAACTTGTAAGGCTCTAGACAGATGGGGTTTCAAACTGATAGTCCACTCAGAGTTAACGTCCGGCTCTCAAGGGGCTGGGAGTCTGATTAGGAAACAGTGCCAACTAATCATCAAATACATGTACACAGATGAGCAAGGCCATTTTGCAGCCATTTCCTGCCAATGGGAGGGACGCTCAATCAATATTGTGACTGCGTACCTACCCCCAGCAATTCACTCATTGGCGTTCCAAGCACTTGCTGCATTTCTGCTTCGACTTCCAGAGGGTGAACTCATCCTTGAAGGCGACCTCAATGCAGCCCTTAATGACACTCTAGACAGGACACCACACAGACAGCAATGCCAATTACCCTCTCCTCTGGCGGACTTCCTTGATACATGGGCCTAGTCGACGTCTGGCGCTCAAAATTCCCTCAAGCAAAACAACACACATACCACTCAGAGGTACATAACAGTTTATCTAGAATAGATTATATACTGATTTCACCAGACATAGTGGGAAGATTGTAGATATGACACACCTACCTCGGGGAATCTCGGACCACGCACCAATATCTGTTACATACACACAGAACACAACTACCAAAAAACAAATATTCCAGATATAGCCAGGCTATCTTAAAAATCCCAAGATTGGGATGGGCCTAACCGCAACCACAAAGCACTACTTTAGCGAAAATGAAGCCTCGGTCTTCTCACCCCTCATTTTGTGGGAAGCATACAAAACCATTCTTCGTGGACATGCCATATCTCTCATCGAAGACCACAAAAGAGAAAAGGCATGATTAGTAACAACATTTGAGCAGGAGCTAACAGAATTAGTGCATTCGCAGGACCTCTCAGATCTAAACACACAACGACTACACCTCAAAAAACAAGAATACAAGGAATACCTATGGCTAGAAGCAAAAACTAGAATGACGACCACACTCGATACAATCTACGAAGTGGGAGACAAAGCCAGTCTGCTTTTGGCATGGCTGGATAAATGAGAGCGAGCAAGTCGCTGGGTAGCGGAACTCCAGGACACTACGGAAGAAATAGTGACACACCCCCAAACGATAGTAGATACGCTGGCACTCCACTATATTGTGGTATACACCCCTACAACCACGGTACAGCAGGACGCGGAGGCGTTTCTCCGTGACATTAAACTTCAGAGACTCGCAGAAGAGGAAACTCTGCTGCTAGACGAAGAATTCACCACTGACGAACTAATGATAGTGATAGGGAAAGTACAACTTGGGAAAGATCTAGGCCCGAATTGCATACCCATTGAATTATATAAAAGAAGCGCGACGGTAATTACTCCACATTTATTAAACATTTACAAAGCAAGCTTAGAATTGGGAGAACTCCCTAAAGATCAGAGGATGGCCACAGTGGTGGCTATACACAAACCGGGAAAGCCCGCCAGGGACAGCACCTCCTACCGACCTCTCTCTAATTAACGAGGACGCCAAGATATTGGCCAAAGCCCTGACAAATAGAATCAAACCCTACTTAGCTAAATAAATACACCTGGATCAGTCTGGATTTATGCGGGGCAGAAATACAGTGCTAAACCTGCGATGGCTCTCTAGACGCCTGTTTGGCCTTCGATACAGTTGAATGGCCTTCCCTATTTACGGTTCTCGAGCGATTGGGTTTCGGACCCAAGTTTTGCTACTGGGTAAAGCTATTATACACGACCCCTCTTGCACCCGTAGTAGCGAACGGCCGCATCTCCAGGGAATTCCTGCTGGGACGCGGCCCCAGGCAGGGCTGTCCGCTGACTAAATCTCTTAGAACCCCTAAAGAGACTACGCAAGGACACCAAACATTGGCAATCCTTGCCACTGAAGCTGCTAGGAAGAGCAGCACTCTTTAAAATGATGGTTCTCCCTCGATTCCTTTATGTTCTACATATCTACATAATACCCCATTCTTAGTCCCCCATCATACTTCCGCTCAATTGATACGGAAGTGACCAAACTTCTTTGGAATTGAAAACCAGCCCGGATAGCAATGAATAATATTTAGGACCTGGTACAATGGTGGCATTGCGCTCCCTAACGTACAAATGTATTAGTGGGGGTCCCAACTGGCCGTAATAAACCAATGGATTCATATCCTGCAAACTGATCCAGCCTATCACTTAGATAGACTTGCCCTGGGGTCGGAGGGGCTCAACTTAGCACTGTATAACACTAACTACAAGATGGCACTACTAGGACCAACAAAACACATGCTACGACTCTGGCATATAGTGACAAAAAAGATGGGTTGGAATAATAGGATCATACAGGCCACACCCCTTTGGGACACTGGTAAACTAGGCAAATTACGTAACGGTAGAGGATTCAGACAATGGGATATTATAGGAATATCAAAAGGTGGGAGATATGTGGGACAAGGGAAAAATTATCCCATCCTCCAAACTCTGAGAGCAATACGACATGGCACCTACGGAAAGCTTTCGCTATCTCCAGGTAAAGCATGCCCTGGGGGCTAGCATCCCCCCCCTCCCCCGATACTGCTCTCCCTGAAGCTTCACTGCTAAAGGATAGAATTCTCACAGACCACATGGACAAAAAGCCACATCCTTAACATATCGGAAAATTATAAACAACCACCCTGATCCTATACAGGCTCCCCGGGATAAGTGGCAGAAGGAGATAGGAGAGTTGGATGAGACGGACTTGCAGGAGGCATTAGCATCGCCAAAGGAGGTAGCAATCTCCTCAAAACTCCGACTAGTGCAGCTCAAAGTACTCCATAGGATCTACTACGCTAGGGTAGTATGTAAAATAGGGAAGACTGAAGTCCGCAATGCCTCCGACAATATGGGGAAGTAGGTACATTTTATCATACAATATGGGAATGCCCAGCAATAGCGAGATATTGGGAGGGGGTCATGTCCACAGTCACAAGAGTCAGTGGGGTCCAGATGCCACCTAAACCATGTCTTTTGAACATATGGAAAGCCACAAATCTTAACACCGCGGCACAGACCTGGGCAACACTTGGAATGACAATAGCTAAGAGAAACATAGCCAGACTATGGGGGGCATGCAACACTCCCATGATCCAAGGCTTGATGGCAGGGATAACAAACAACATAACATGCATCGCCACTTGCTGCTTTGGAACTTGTTATTTCACAGTTTAAACGCCAGGTTATTCATCCTCAGAAAATGCTAATAATTTGGCTACCGCCAAGAAATGGGTATGCAGCTTAACCTTCTGCAAGCGAATTGAGGCAATCTCAAATTATTCAGGCTTGTACCCTTACTGTCCTGATGATGATCCTACTATTTTTTAAATAGGATCTAAACGTCGTCGACTAATGTAAACAGTTTGCACATTAATCAAATCTGATTAAAAAAAATGTGTATTTACTGTTTCCTCAAGCTTGTTAGAACTTGTGTTCAATATTCCACAAGCTACCCTTTCTTGCCTGATATGTTCCTGTCCTAAAGTGTACGTGTCATGTGTTTATGTAGGATGCAGGATTGTGTCCCGCTGTATTGATGTGTTTATACTTTAAGTTTTTAAATTTTTGAATGATTAAATTGACTATCCGGCTGGACACTCTTAATATAGCACTGATTGGAGCCTATATTTATCCTGATGACCATACTGTTCTTTTTAAGGACCATTGTTCTAATACTAAACTGTTACCCAAGGTCCTTATCTACCTTTCGGGTTCCCTCGTGTTTTTGAAAATATGGATATATTGGGTCAGCTGACTGTAAATGACCGCAACAGGCTCTGGGCAGCCCTATCCATCGGAAGAGGGTCCCCAGCCTCCAAAATTCAACCTGTTAGATGCTGGGGGTTGGGTGTTAGCTGGTAAATCAGTACGACACTTGGCTAGGCACATTAAGAAGCGGACATCTCTAAGCGCTATTAACCGTATTGGTGAAAACTGGAAAAGGTAGCTGTTTCAGCATGTGTGTGCTGATGGTTGCAATTGGCCAGAGTGGATGCCTAAGTGCGTACAGTTAACCCCCCCATCCACCCCCCCCCCCAAAAAAAAACCATACAAACAATGCTTTGCGATCATAATGAGCGATAGTATTGTTCTGATGCATCATTTAATCAAAATGTGCCCAGCTAGACATCCTTCATAATGACTCGAGTTTGACACACTTTCACTTGGATGTGGCTGTGCCCCATCCTGTGTGCCAAATCTCTGCTCGTTTCTGACTCGCATGCCATAACGATGGGAGCGTTTGGACCCGCCCACTCACTTCCTTCAGAAGCATCAACCGTTCCCTTCATACCCATGGGGTGATGGGGCGCCCTGGTCCAAGGTTGAGGAACTGCATTTGGTAACCCTGTTAGACTTAGAAACCGGGGACCCTCGGTTCAATTCCCAGACTCGGCCCCTCCAACCTGAGTAACTGGTGCGATCAGATGTAAAATCACAGTATGACTGAATTATGTAATCTTTACACTCAACATTGATTCATTCATTCACTTTCATAAGTTTTAGCGCGTCATTAAATCCCACAGCATTTTGAAGTCTGCCCCCAGATTCTCCCAGTTGTCGTTGTCGCCCAGTGATGGGCAGGGCATTGGGTCACCTTTTCCTGAACAAACACGTTTCAGTCTTCCCTCCCGTTCCACGGACAGCTACGAACACTGCACGCCCTTCCGACCTGCTGCCATGCCATCAATCAGCGGTACAACCAGCCAGGACTTAATGGGCATGAACAGGCATTCGTTACTCTCGGAGCGGCCGTGCTACGCCCACTCCTGGCAATCATCTGCCCAGACCTGACAGAGCGTCCATTCATTACAACGGCCACAGCCCAGGCATAGAAGACGCAGTGCATCGAAGCCCCTGGCACCGAGGGCGCAGTGCACTGAAGCCCCTGGCACCGAGGGCGCAGTGCACCGAAGCCCCTGGCACAGAGGATGCAGTGCACCGAAGCCCCTGGCACAGAGGATGCAGTGCACCGAAGCCCCTGGCACAGAGGGTGCAGTGCATCGATGCCCCTGGCACAGAGGGTGCAGTGCATCGATGCCCCTGGCGCAGAGGCGCAGAGGATGCAGTGCACCGACGCCCCTGGCACAGAGACCAGAGCGCGTCGAAGCCCGGGTGCAGAAGACACAGAACTTTGTAGTTCAGAGAACTGAGGGCACAGTGCTTTGAAGCCCCAGCATACAGCGCAGTACTTTGATGCCCTGGGCGCAGAAGGCTCAGTGCTTTGAAACCACATGTTCAAAGGACACAGCGCTTTGAAAGCACCGGTGCGCAGACTCACGTAAAGGCTGTCGAACTCCGCTTCGTAGAACGGCACAGGCTTCTTCAGTTTGACCACCTCCGAAGTCTCGTCGTCGCCCTCCGGGAGCAGTAGATCCCCCCTGTGCTCCCCGAAGGGGAACAGCTCCTGCCGGGAGATGGCAGCGGCCGGGCACAGTAGGCAGTGCAGCAGCAGCACTAGGCGCAGACCTTCCCTCCACATCTTGGGACTCTCTGGATCTCGACTCTGGGGAGGGCGGACGGCGCACGACGCGGGGCTTTTATAACCTCGCTGGCTGCAGGAATTCCAGCACAGGGCTCTACGTTCGACCTGCAGCCTCCTTCTGCCTGTGGGGGGAAAGGAGGGTCTACACTTTTCCCAGTGAAAGGGTTGGCTGGGAGACAGCGAGAGGGGCCAATGGGAAGCCGGGGAGGTGCCCTTGGAGTGGACAAAGCATCTGGCTTTCATTAAAAGTTTTGAGATCCCAGGCAGCTGGGAGCAGCGTCTGCCCATCACAGGCTCTGCGTCCCCAGCCTTCCCAGATGCTCGTAGTGTCCTGCTGGGCGTGTCTGAGGGGGCGATTAATCCCCCACACCACAAAGTGTAGGGTTACAACAAGCACAAGGAAGAAGATCACGCACACGTTTAACAAGAACAGGAAAGCACTAGCAATTCGATGTCATAGACAAGCACGTTTACCCGACTAAACACACATTAATCTACAGAACTCGCGCTCTGTAATTTTTGTATATAATTTACAGTTAAGGATTGCTGGGAAGTGCATATTTGACTGTTTTCCAGCAACAACGAACCCAGAACAGTGTCTGAGCATCAGCGAGCGCTTCATGTGCGCCTGAGCTACATAGCTCCTTCGAACATCTCCTCTCCAGCGCTGAACCCTCCCCCATCAGTCTATAGCGCCTCCCTCCTGTCAGGGCTGCTTTCTGTCACCTGTCCTTGTTTGACACACGACTAGGCGTCCAGCTGCTCTGGCTGTAACGAGAAAACCACGAGCTTGGGCCAACGGCCCCCCAGAGTGCCTTATCATGGCTCTTAATGTTTTACCTAGCTTTCTGCAAAGCAATATCTCACCTAATCTTACACTTAAAAAAACAATAAGTGCTAAATGACCCTATGCCGTGTGTGCCACCTCTAAGCAGTCTTGGACTTTAAATCAGCAACACTTTGGATTCTGGATCTTGTATTTTAGAATTTCCAATCATACCCACGGGCCTTGATGCCACTGCAAAAGGTGGTCTTGAGAAAAGAGACAGGACCAGCTGAAGGTATCACACATTTCCTGGGGCCTTTAGACTGATAAGTCAATACCACCTTTAAAACACAACTTTGTTTGGTAGTGTTTGGGTGACATATATAAATATATAGTACTGCTGGCATTTATCGCGGTGGGACGATAAACACCCAATTTAGAGCAAGCCAGGCACACTTTCATGGTAGTGCAACTCAATATCTACAGCTCACAGACACATTTGAATGAACAGATCTTCGATTCTGCAACATAATCATTAACAAATAAAAACTTATAAAACCATATACATAGGTTTAAAAATCAGCATTATAATAGACTTAAAATACAAAAATTCGAAAAACAAGCCAAAGAAATACATTTAGAATTGCAGCCCATAGGCTTACAACAGAAAATGAATTATACGTTCATAATTTTATTTCACTGTAAAGCACCCTTCTGAAAGGGAGAGACCGCTAACATCACGGCGTGGTCAGATAACAGCTGCAGATGTAAGAAAGCTGGCTGAAACTGCGCCTGGACTTTAACATTGGCGATAAATACTTATGTCGTAAAAACTCATAACATTTACAGAATAGTACCAAGTGTTCCAAAGTCTGTTGGGAGCAACAGAATCGATCCATCTAGGGTTAAACTGGCCAGGCGGAAAACAAATAAGTCAACATATAGAGCTCAATTGGAATTTCGTTAGTAAAGATCTATCCTACGGTTGCCTGACAGCTAGAAGGTAGGGCTCAGGGACTGCCACAGTTTGAAAAAATAAAACGGATCTAGTGGTTGGCTTCATAAGAACCTCAAATTACCTATATTCCTTAAGCTGCTTTAGAAAGTGCTCCCCCACTAATCTCCTCTCCCCTCTTTAAGAAAGTGTGGTCTATGGAAGAAGTCGGGCAGCCTAAGTTCAGGGCGACTGACTTGATATAAATCAACGATGGTATTTTGTGACCGTACACACAACCAAGACAGTCCTCAATAACATCCCTGTTCAACCCTGTATGCCCACCATACCACATTGAGATTCATAGTAATACTGGGGCCAGTTTCACACAGTCCTCACACAATCAATGCCCAGTTCTAAGTGGACAAATAGCGATGAACAGTTTGGGCCAAATCCCAGCAGTTTCCTACAGAAGCGATTCTGTTCTAGATGAACACCGCCTTCAACTGCACCCTCCGCATTATTGACTCAGCTAAAACTCTAGGAATTACCCTTGACAAGCATCTGAATATGAAGTCTCACATTAGCAATGTGTGCAAGGGAGCTAACCACCTTCTGAGAACACTTAGGAACAGGCCCGGTTCCAGGAATTTTTATTTGGGTGGGCCAAGGGTGCATTCGGGTGCGCCACTGCGAGCTCGATTTTTCGCATATATGTCTAGGCAGACCTGCTTCAGGGCCCTCCTTTATCTCTTCTTAGTCTTACAAGGCCCAGTAAAACGCACTGTTTCCCAAATCTCTTTCTAAATGTGATCACTCTCAAAAAGTGTTTTTTTTCCATGTAATGTCCCTTTGATGGGAAGATGAGGTTTTTGAGGTAGGAGTATCAGGCAAGTGACACTACTCGGGCTCCCTCTGTGCGAGCCTTCAGGGAGAATCCCTCTTCATTACTACCTCCACCTGATCACAGACTCTGCAACGCACTCCCTTACAGGCTTGATTATCCACTACTCCTCTCTAGTGCACCTTGGGTCCCAGCCCCATATCAGGCACCATCAGGCTCCACTTTCATTTTTCCCGATAAAAACATTAGGAAAATCACCTTCAAACTGAAAACATTGAATATAGCAGTAAATATAATTAGCACACACTTTAAAGTATTTTCAGCAGTAGCCCTTATGACCCAACTGCTAATTAAATAAACAAAAACAGAAAGGCCGGCTTCAGCACTGATGCGAAAGTCTTTTTTGGCGCTGCGCCAATAACATCTTTCTCCGTAAATACTTTTACTCCCACCTTCCAACAGTGCCCCTAATCTCCCAATGGCCCCCTCTATTGACCTCCTCCTCGGATCCCCTCAAAGCCACACGTCACAAGTGCCCCTCATCTCCCCATAGCCCCTCCCCCTATTGACCTCCTCCTTGGATTCCCTCAATGCCACCCTCCACCAGTGCCCCTCATCTCTCCCTAACTCCCCCTGCACCCCATGACCTCCTCCTCGAATTCCCTCAATGCCACCCTCCACCAGTGCAACTCATCGCTCCATCGCCCCTCCCACTACCTTCTCCTCGGATTCCCTCACTGCCACCCTCCAACAGTGCCCCATATCTTTACGTAGCCCCTCTCTCATATGCATTTCATTTGTCGCATATCGCTACTTATATCATCAGTGTAGTGTGTGTCAGTACTTTACACAAAGCACACATTATACAGATACAATGAATCATACAAGTATGTAAATCAGTCTATAGGGAATGTCACATAAGCCAAGGAGGATTACAAGGTGTATGACTCACATGTCATCCATACTGGTGGGCGGGATATTTTAAGAGAGTTTGGTCTGGGGAAACACAACCTTAGGATTTAAAGAGTATTCCATGGGGGTCAGCTTTTCTGATAAAAATGTATATCTGCCCAAACATACTAATTTTAACAACATTAGAATAATGAAAGACTGGGGAAGTTCTAACTATATCACAAAACCAAAAAAGTGAAGTTCTAACTATACCATTCATGTTTGTATGCAGCTCTTTGATGACAGTTCATTGGTTACTGTTGTATGTTAGGATTGTAACTTCTGAACTGCAAGTAATACAAGGATCTCTGTGACAAAGGCAGTAACCCACTGAGCTATCCAGGCCTTTAAGTGGGCCGGGTCTCACTGGGTCTGAGCACCGGCAGTTTTTTTAAAGGGGCCTCGAAACGGGTCTCTATCGGGCTCTGTTTTGTGTGCTGGTCACAGGTAGTCCTTTTTTTCACGAACGGCAGTGACAGCAGTCTGCTTTCACTGCAGTCTGGAAAAAAGTGCCACGGCACAAAACATAGCCCAATAGAGACCCGTTTCGAGACAGCAGGCACATCGCTGTACCCTGCTCACACTACTCCAAGTGGAATGTTATGGCATGATGTCATGCCACGTGAGCATTGTAGGGGGAAGGGAAATCCTTTAAAGGGAGTTATTTTCTCTCTGGATTTCTCTTCTCTTTTTGAAACTCAGGAGCAGCAACATTGTTTTGATGTCACCAGTGCTTTAAGTGGAAGCTTTTGCAATATTATATACAAGCCATAGTTGCTGTTATTTATCTTATGCAACTAAGAACCATTGACAAAGCCAATAGTCCTGACTTGTAGGTTTGATGTTACTTGTATTAAATAACTGGATGCAATGACAGAAACAGCAAAATACAAGTTGTGCCTCACACTGCTCAACACAGATTTTTAACGTACAGTTTTTAAGCCACGTCCTCAATTACATTGGTCATGCCCCTTTGAGAGACCCCCCAGTTTTTTCATCCCACTCAAAGCTCTGGAGCTATCCACATAAAATACAGTTCATCTGCATTTGAAAACTACTAACAGACAAATGATTGCTCTCCAGCAGGATTATTAATCACCAGTGTTATCTGGGCATTTTGTATTCTTATTGTTGTCCTGCATAATGATAAAAACTGCTTAAATGAAGCACACACGTATGTGTCCTGCTGGGCCTGTGAAGATTGTAAAAAGAAAAATATATAGTAACACATTCTTCTACCTACTACATTAGTCAAACTTTCTGTCACGGCCTGATGTGAGAAGCCGCTGCAGGGGTCAGGAAAGGTGAATAGGAATAAACAAACCTCTTTTCTCCTGGCTGCACTGAAAAAGAAATATAAATGCAGCAGGACAGTAGGCAAAGGTTACCAAAGTTTACCCTTGTCAAAGAAAGGATTTGTCGTCTTTCACCATGCAAAGATGAAGGGGTGAAAAAATAAACAAAGCCTCGATAACATTTAAATGGTCTTTTAAAGACCTGTGAAGTACTCGGTGCGGCTGCGATCATCTCTAAAACTGTCTGTGTGTGTGCGCCCCTCGGCGGGTGCTGACACACGCGACGGGGGAGGGTTGAAGCACTTAGATCCCAAAGACACCTGCCTTCAAGCCCTCACTGCGAGGGCCAAGGATCCTGTTTGGGTGGGCCAGGCTCATGTTTGGGTGGGCCTGGCCCACCCGGCCCACCCTCTAGAACCGGGCCTGCTTAGGAATCTCAAACCTTTCCTACCGCAAGCAGATTTCAATCAAGTGGTCCAAGCGCTTGTTTTACTGAGACTTGACTATGGCAGTGCTACGCAATGTGGCCTCCCCAAATACTCTTTGGCCCTCCCTAAAGGCTTCACTGAATGCAGCGGCCAGACTGATCATGGGCACCAAGCGTAATGCACACATCTCCCCGGTTTTAAAATCGCTAAATTGGCTACCCTACGAAGCTAGAATTCAACTGAAGATTGCCTGCCTCTCACACAAAGTCCTTCACTTCAAAACCCCTATCTACCTTGTACAAAAACTAGAACTATCCGGAGGAGGTAGACTGTCAAGGAGTGCCAATTCCCTCTTCTTGAAACCACAGATCTTCCACAATAAGAGAACATGCCAACGAGCCTTCTCTGGCTCTGTTCCTAAAATTTGGAACTCTCTTCCACCGAAGATTCAGAGGATTTGTTCCAAGGCTGCTTTCAAATTGGAAGCAAAAACATTCCTCATGAATAAGTTCTTACCTTAACAGGAGGGGCAATTTTTAGCTCTAAGTGCATCGGACATACTATAGTATCGGTCATTATTTCAGTATATGATTATTATTTTGTTTTTAGTTAGTATTCCTGTACACAATTATTGTATTTACTCCCCTTAAGACATTATGTTACTTCATCTTGCCCATTCTTTGTTCACCCAGGTGTATAAATGATCTATTAAGATGTTCACCACTTGATTCAATGCCTAGTAGACGCCGCATTTGACTCATGTTTAGATTTTATTTTGGTATTGGTTATTAGTTTTTTTAAATGAGCTGTTATGTGTGCACTATTTGTTTCAATGCCTATTATACTCCCCATGTTAGACTCATGTTTTGATTTGTTAGCTTTCCCTATAATTGTAAAGCGCTCTGATATCCTTTGGGATCAAGTTCGTGCTATATAAAACTTTATAAAAAAAAAGCATTTAAAAAATGAATGTCCTTGCAGTTATGGTATCCCCAGATGGCAGCACCATACAACAGTACAGGAAGACATTTAATTTTATAGATCTGCAATAAGGATAGGATAGGTTTATTACTAATGGAAGAAGAACATCTAAAAGGAGCACTACAAGCTTGGGAAAAGCGGAAGCAGTGAATAGAGCAACATGTAAGCCAGTTATTTTGCTAATCAAATGTGACCCTCAAATAGGGAAAAGCAGGCACCCTAGAAGCCATCTTTCCTTTTATGGAGGTTAATCTATCTTTAGCGGATTTCCTTCCACACACCATATAATGTGTTTTACTGCTATTCACATCTAGCTCCAGCTCACCCATAAAAGGAACAAAAAGGTCACCACGCATTTTTAGCCTGTTGGCCATACGGGCCAACAACACAGCATCATCTGTGTACAGCACAGAAGGCACAAAGGCTGACGTAACCTTGGGAAGATCTTTCCCATGTGGGGTCAGATAGGTTTTCAAACTGTTAATATACAATAGGAAAAGAATAGGTGCCAGCATGCAGCCCTGTCTAAACCCTCACAGGAGGCCAAAAGATTCTGTGCATTCCCCACCCATGCCGTATCTCTCTGAAGCATTCACATACATATGTAGAGCCCTTAATAAATTGATCAGCGGAATGGGTAGCCATAGTGCCTCCAAGTTATTCCATAGTTTTGACCTATGGACCCGGTCAAAGGCACTGCTCAGGTCCATGAATGCAAGGTAAAATGCACCATGCTTTGAAACCACATATTTTCCATTCAGCAGGTTTAACATCTTCGCCGCGGCAGACATTCTGCTGGGGTTTGGCCTAATCTGACGTGTGCACAGATCGGATGGCCCCCAGCTGTCCTTCGCAGGCCCACTGTGATGTCGGACAGCCGGGGTTAAGTTCAGGCACTGCTCCAAAATGGCTTTACCCTCCCTAAAGCCATACTGGACACAGTATATTATGTACTTGTGCCAACGTTTCCATGCACTGTACAATGATACGACCTGCTAGCTTCACAACTGAGTTAAGTAAGTAAATAGGTCTTTAGCATGTTGGGTTTTGTCTATTTGCTTTTTTAAAAATGGGTACTATTACTGCATATTTCTATATCGGGGTGGGAGAGACCCTCCTTCACAACAGCATTGAGGACATTTGCTAAAATGGGGGCCACAATTGGGCCCCAGCTTTATATTGGTGCACGGACGTGGAGCTTTGTTGGACGGACTGGCCAAGATAGCCGGATGTACCTCCTCAAGGTCAAACCTATTCTCCAAAGTATACAACTGACTTGAGTCATCTAAAATTAGAGGGACATCAGCATCAAGAGCATTGACCCTTTGAAAATTGAACACCCAATGTTCTGGTCTAATGGTGGATCCTATGTTATCAGAAGCAGCCATAGTAGTCTGCCTGCCATTGACAATAGCCCCCAAACCCCTAGAATCCCTGGAGCCGCACATAGACTACAACTGCTCCCATAAAGCCTCTTTAAGGTCGGCTTTCCATTTCATAATCGCTAATTAATATATGCATCCTCACCTCTGTTATATAGTGCTGAATACGAGGATTTGTATTTAGGACCTCGTGAAGTTGCTTGTTGTCCAACCTACAGGCTTTATCAAACCAACCAAACTGGGCTGCCGAACCCTGACCAGACATCTCCCACACAATGCCATTTGCTGAACTATTCAAGTGGACATAGGCGTTCAAAAACCGCTGCAGGGGATGTATCAATATCAAATAAATGCTCCATGATAAGATCTAAGTTTGAGCTAACTAATTTCTTCAACAGGGAGGGAATTGGAAGATTTCTCCACTGCACCGCAGCCCCATGTCCTTAACCATCAGGCAAATTGGTGCCTGATTGCGCCACCACCCTTATTTTTATATGGTCATGGTCACTGAAGCAAGTTTCATGCACAACTTCTAAGCTCACAGAATTCACAAGGGGTTCTGGATATAAACACGTAATCGATAATCAACCCTTTGCCCCATCCAACAAATGTAGGCAGCTCCAAAGATGGTCTAGTCCCCATTGTCATCACATTACAAAGGCCTGCATGCCTAAGAGCTTCAAATAGCTAGCGCCCCCTTGTATCAGAAGTAGAAGTATAGAGAAATGGTTCTTTAACCAGAAAGGGGTTACTATGAGTTACATTAGATCTCAATTTGGTGTTACAACCCCACCCAGTATGATTTTAAAAACCGTAAGATATGCGATTGACATAGCTCAAGGACTGATATCACTTAAAAAGGGGATCGATCTGGCACCCCAGATGCCTGACTGTGTTTTTAAAAAAAATCTCTGTTTATTGGAATTTCAAGAAGTGTGCATGTTTCATCTGCCGTGTATGGCAGGGGAATAGCAACAGAACAGAATAAATAGTGCAATCTACCTGACAACCAATATCTACATGTCCATTTGTCTATCTAAATTAGCATATAGAGTTGCAATTACAGATATTTAATGTTATGTTGACCAATAATATCAATCAGTGTCTGAGTCGGTAACAGATAGTCTTATCAGATATTTTCTGGGTCTTGACGTTACGGGTAATTCTTCCGCATACAGTGCGAGACTCTCCGTACAGTATACCATGTCTTTCAATCAGTGATCAGGTTTTGAAACTAGTTTGCTCTCCTAGTGTAAAGTCACTCGTCGTTTGGCTAGTAGTAGCGCGATGCGCTCAAATTTCCCCACCACCCCTTTCAATTGCGGCATATGGCCTAGTAAACACATTTGTAGAGTACAGTGAAGCACAATCTCCGTCATTTCGTGAATGTGTTTTAGAACCACATCCCAATAAGCTCTCACTCATTCACATCCCCATGCAAGATGTAGAAAATCTGCCCCAAGATGACCACATCGCCTACACTCACTGGTTTCCCTCAGGCCGCACTTATGTAGTTTAACGGGGGTGTGGTAAGCTTGATGTATACATTTGAAATGGATAATGTGCAGGTTTCCATTAGGTGTGATGGCGCCAGTCAGTTTGCATATGTGCTCCCAGTCAAGAATTGCTAATTGTGGATCTAGGTTTTTGATTCCAGCGAGCTAAGATTCTGTCTGCATCGGGGACCTTGTCTTTTCTTATCTCTTTATAAAGTTTTGTGATAACCTTATGCTGTGCAACTAATATCATCTGTAAGACACTCGGTGTGGGTGGTTCAGTCGGGTACGTGACGTAGTGAACTTTAGCTGCTTGTCTCAATCTGTGGACAGTAAAATTGAACAGTGGGGAGGGGTTGGAGATGTGAGCTAAGTCATCCACCGTGAGAAAGTGTCCCTCCGGATAAATATCTTGCATAGTTACTATGCCCACTTTCCTCAGTGCCCTGAGTGAGCCCTCTTCTTGCGTCATTGAGATTTCCGCATGATGGGCAAAAGGCATTGCTGGTGCATATAGCGGGAGTCTGCTAGTCATGTTACCTATAGTTTGCCAGGCAGCAACAGTTGTGTCTATAGCATTTATTTCTGTTTTCGGTGTACCTCTGAGTGTGTGTGTGAGCATCCCCGATAGTGGTACAGGATGAGCGTCCCTGTCCTCTACTGCAACATGGGGCGTGAACGCATGTGGTCGGAACCAGTAGTATTCATATTGTGCTTGGGCACACAAGTAGTATAAAAAAAATATCCGGAGCATTGAAGCCTCCTTGATCATAATCCAGAGTCAGTGTGGAACAGCTCACCCTGGCTTATCTCCCCATATCCAGCGATGTAGTGAGGAACGCATTTCCTTGCAGAAATGTTCTGTCAGCCTGATTGGGGTATTACTAAATGAATATTAAAAACGCGGTACACTGACCATTATAATTATGGCGATGCGGTCAGCCAGAGAGAGTGGTAGGCAATTCCATCTATCAATTTGTTGGTCCAGAGCGGTACAGGCTTTACCATAGTTTTCTTTGATCACTACTTCGGGGTCTCGGTGTACCCAGACGCCCAAATATTTCACCGGGTCCATGGTCCACACAAAAGGGTATTCCACATTCGGTGGGGATGTATTAACTGTTAGGGGTATCATGATCGACTAATTCCAGTTAATTTGCAAACCGGAGTAAAGTCTGAACCGAATGTATTTCCTCAAAATTTTCACTAAGTGTTGTGTTGGATCTCTGACGAACAGGACCATATCCTCAGCGTAGAGTGATATGCCCACCGGTCTGTGTAGAAAATTAAGTGCTGTTTCCCTTTGGCGCTGGCGAATTATGCATGCCAGTGGCTCCAGCGCCAATGCAAATATCAAGGGCAATAGCGGGCACCCCTGCCGCATGCCTCTGTGTATTTTGAATGGTTTGGACGTCAAACCCCGACGCGCACCAATGCACATGTGTCTGTGTAGAACAGCCAAACCCATCCCAGGAATAACAATGGGAACTCCACCATCGTAATATGTGAAACATATATTCCCATTCTATGGAGTCAAACTCCTTTGCTGAATCCAGCATCACCGCAGCAACAGGCACAGCAAGATCTAAGACATGAAACATGGCGAAAATAGTTCTCAGATTGTGTGACATAGAGCGCTCCGGTATGAAGCCCGATTGATCCGGGAGAACCAGGTTGGGCATAAGGGGTTGCAGCCGCATGGCTAAGATTTTTGCTAAGGTTTTTGCATCCAGATTTAGCAAGGATATTGGGCGATAATATTAGCAAGCATCCGGAGCCTTATTCTTCTTTAACAGAGTGATGATTAGTGCTTCACAAAGGGACGGTGGTCGGGAGCCGGTCTCGTGCACCTCTGCATATATTTCCAGCAGGGGATGTGTAAGTAAATCAATATATCCTTTATAGAACTCAGCAGTGAGTCCATCCAGCCCTGGAGCTTTCTGATTAGGCAGTGCTCGAATTGCAGGTGTTATATCTGTCTCTTGTATTGTTAGGTCTAGATATTTCTGGTGAGTGTCTGACAACCAAGCGCATGCTATATCTGACAGGTACTTTGCTAGGTCTTTGTCAGATGTGCCGCCCCAGGAAGCATATAATTCCGAATAGAAACTGTGGAACTGATCTAGTATAGCCGTAGAGGTGTAGTGTTCTACTCAGTGGGAGTCTGTAATCTTAGCTGTGTAGTGGTAGTCTTCCTGAGTCTTGGTTTTAAAGGCTAGACTTCGGCCCGGGTGACCACCCTCACTATAGGTTCGGGCTGTGTGTCTACGATTCCTATAATTCACCTCCATTTCCGCTAGTGAGTCGTATTCAGTCAGTAGGTCGTGAATGCGAGTGAACGTCTCAGGGCAAGGTGCGGTTGTGTATTGGCGTTCTAGCTCTGCGAGTTTGTGTTCAATTTGTTCCAGTTGACCCCGGATGTCTTTCAAAATGCCAGCCGAAGTACTGATGCAAACCCCACGTATGGTCACCTTAAAGGCTTCCCACAAGGTAGCTGTGCTCTCCACGGTTCCCGTATTAATTACAAAGTATTGTTCTATGGCTCGTCTGATGGTGTCATTGTAAACAGGATCAAGGAGGGCCTGGGCTCTAAAGCTCCAAGTGTAGGGGCGGTGGGCGTTTCCTGTGATCCTGAGTGCGAGCCGTACCAGGTTATGATCTGATAGTGTGAGTGGTAATGTAGCGACCTCCCAGACCCAATCGTTTGCCCTCTCACTTATTAGCCAATAGTCCAGTCTGGACCAGCTGCCATGGCAAGGTGTAGTGTGTGTGCCCTCTCTGGTTGAGCCATGATGCAGCCACCAGATATCAAGGAAACCCAACTCCAGCATTGCATCATTGACACTCTTGGCTATCTTCGTAGTGCGCAGGCCTAATGGGCTCTATTTATCAAGGTGTGGGTATAGGTAAGTATTAAAATAACCTTCCCTTAGGACAGTCGTCTAAGGCCACTCACGCAAAATGGTGTAGATGTGCATGTAAGTGTTTGGTTTGTCTGTTATGGGACCATGTACATTAATCAGAGTGACCAGAGAATTTCCTAGTTTGCCATTCACCATGGCACATCGCCCTTCACTGTTCGTTTATGTATAGATAGGTGTAAAGGCAACTCCCCTCTTTAATAAAATGAGGACCCCTCTAGCGTAAGAGGAAAACGAGGTGGCTAATTTATTACTAGCCCAACAAACAGTAATCCTGACCTCAGAGGTTGTAGTCAGATGCGTCTCCTGTAGGAGAGCTATTTGGATATCATGCCTGTCAAGGTAGGCAAATATTTGCCTGTTTTTTTGGGAGTGTTTAAACCCCTGAAGTTCCAAGTCAAGCAATTACACTTCTCACTCATCTGAAGAGACACTGATTAGAACTGCAGGTTCCATTATTCGGTCACAACTGTCAGTAAGTGTGACAAACATAAATAGTACTTGGCTCGTTGGTACAATTGAAATAATATGCTCCAACTCAGAACTTCCCCAACCTCCCACCCCCACCCACTTCAGCAAACCACAACCGCTAAACCCATTCCAATTTACCTCAAGCAGTTCCTCCATCCCACTCTCAAAATAAACCCACAAAAAACAGAATGTAGTTGTGGTTCACACAGAGTGGCGGAGTCGCCGGCCGGACGCCCCAGGAACGCCGGTACCTGGGGGGTCACTTCAAAGAGTCATTGTTATGCAATACAGTCTATCAGTCATAGTGACGATGCAGTGCCCCCTCCATGATGTAATTGACCACACAATCAGCGAAGGTGTCCCCATAAGTACGTAATTTGTCCGAAAACATAGTTATCAAAGAGAAAATCACAAAAATCAAACCAGGAAGTTGTGAAATGCACTCCACCATGTCCGTGCTAGCCGCAGATGAGGGTAATCTGTAAGGAATGTGCCAGCAGAGTGCAAATGACAGTAGTCTCTCGTATTATTTAATGTCCGAGGTATTCCCTTGGTCCTCCCGTTCCCCCCTGGGTGATCTTCTGCACGGTGCCTGTGAAGTCTTGTGTTGTAAGAATTTGAGCACGTCTTTAGGATCGGCAAATATCACAGTCTTCCCACTATCCATGACGCGGAGACGAGCCGGATATATCATCGCATATGAAATTTGCTGATCACGTAGTTTCTTCTTGACTGCTACACATTTTTTCCTCGCTTCCTGTACCTGTTGCGTAAAATCCGGGTAGATGGATATGTTCATTCCATTGTGTGTGTGGCTTCCCAACTCTCCGACTTTTCTGAAGGCCGCGTCCCGGTCCTTATAGTTCAATAGTTTAGCTATGATCGGGGGTGGTTTTGCCGCAGGTGGCGGTGGCAGTGGCGGAGCGAGTGATCTGTGCCCCCTTTCGATGATGAAGACTTCCGAGAAAGTCTCCCGCCCAATTAGTGTTGCCAAGAGTGCTTCAATGTAGTGCTCCATATTGCCCGTGTTCGTCGATTCTGCTATCCCCTAAATGTGCAGGTTGTTGCAGCGGTACCTCGCCTCCAAATCTTCGGATCTTGCCATAAGAGCTGTTAGCGCCTTGTCGTATTTTTCCTGTTTCATTTCCGTTTGGCGCTGCCTGTCCTCCATGTCCGAGATTCGCCTTTCTGCCATATCGATCCTTTCCGTGTGTCGTTCCATTCTTTCAGACATGCCGTCAACTCTGTAGGTCAAGGAGTCAATTTTCCTATTGATGCTTGTCAGGGTACCTTGGATTGTTGTGAACATGGATTAAAAGTCCACAAGGGCAGGGGAGCTTGCATCCGACGTTGGCATCTGGGCAGGCGCCTGGTCCGTTCTGCCGTGGTCCCCCACCTTCTTTGCCTGGTCAAAATGGATTTTAGGCTGATTCCTGTCAGGTTTCCCGATCGCTGCAATTTCTTTACCCGATGACTGTTTCGGCAGCTCACATCTGCACGTGGGTCCGGGGTCCCCACCACTCGGCACGGCACAAGCAGCAATATTTCACAGCAGTGGCCAGACGTAGTCAAGTTCACATTTGTAAGAGAGCAGTGAGAGGCAGTAATAGTTTGGCCAGATGGAGTTCAGCAAATATCCTACTCTCCTCTTTGACGAGAGATGGCCCTTCCACATGTCCCAGAAGGCCGGCGCGGCCTTCCCCAGGCGTCCGCTCAGCACAATTCACCCTCACGTGCCCTCCTCGGGTATAGTGCTTATGCAGGTGATTGGAACAACTCTAGGTAACTCAATTAGTGTAGAGATTTCGAGGCCCACTGGTGCAGGATCAAGCCAGGTCAAGAGTGAAAAGCCCCAATACTTCAGCTGCACAGTGTTGCATGCCCTGAAATTGCCGCTTCACATTTATTTATTTTTATTTATTTTTGTAATTTATTGAGCGCGGCGAATACCCGTGGGCGTCTCGGCGCTAAATGATTCCATTAATTCCCTCATCGCTCATAGAAAGCTGTTTTACACTACTGATCGAATAGCCAGGTTTTTAATAATTTACGAAACTGCATAAGTGAAGAAGATGTCTTGATGCAGAGTGGCAAGGTTTTCCAAAGCTTTGAAGCCGCAACCAGAAAGCAACGGTCTCCCCAAGATACTGTCTTGGATCGAGGGACCACTAGATGGTTCAGAGTGGTTGATCGAAGCAGTCTGGTTGGTTTATAAGGTGTCAGCTTTGCCTTAAAAAATTGGGGAGCCTGGTCATGTAGTGCTTTGTAGACTATGCATAAGGATTTCAATTTTATCCGGTTGCGGATCGTTAGCCAATGGTAATTCTTAAGGATGTCAGATACTGAGGAAAATTTAGGTGTTCCTGAGAGGAGCCGTGCAGCAGCATTCTGCAGTGACTGAAGCTTGTTTATTATCCTGGTTTGGGCATTTAGAAATAGCCCGTTGCAGTAGTCAAGGAAAGTTAGAACCAGTGAAGTGATTAGTGTTTTTGCAGCAGTAGCAGGGAGAAATGGGAGAATTTTCCTAATCAGTTTTAATTTATGGTGGGCTGTTGCCGCTACCTTATTTGCATGTGCCATGAAATTTAGGTCCACATCGAATGTTACTCCTAGGTTCCTAACCTTGAGTGCTGGCTTAGGAGGCTCACCCATTCCTGATGGCCACCAGGTTGATGACCAATCCGGTCTGAGGGGTCCAAATATTAGCACTTCCGTCTTATCGGAATTTAGCTTAAGACAGTTAGATGCCATCCACTCGCTGATTGCGAGCATTCCAGCTCCCTACCAGCAGTCTCAGGAGGCTCCGCTCAGCAGCTCAGTGAATCTGTTGCACCACTGCGCCGCCAGTCACGCAGTCCAGAAGTCCCCCATGTGGTGGGAAGTCGGCCCGAGAACCTCAGCTCCGCCTGCGGGCGGGTCCGATCAGCTTTCTGGCGCGGCGGTCTCCGCACATGCAGGGGGCCGCAGCGGGGACCCTCACTCCACATTCCTGCCTCTGTGATCCCGGCCGCACTGATCCGGCGACACGCACCAGACATCCCCCACGGCTAACGCGAGATGCAGGGAGCCTCCTATCTCCTCCGCCAAGGGCGGGCCACTGGAGACACTGCAGGGCAAGTTGAGAGGTAAGGATCGCCCAATGTCTATGGATCTCAACTCCGACCACGGTGTCTCCTCATCCACAATCCCCGCTCAGTCCTGGGTTTAGGCGCTGGGGTCGCGGCCCACGCGCATGCGCCTCCATAGGCCGCTTCTCTCCCCACAATCGAGTCTGTGTAGTTTCTGTTTAGGGGGATATATTGACACGCAAACCGGAATAGTATGTCGCCACCAGCTTGCAATTCAGGGTTCCATCGAAGTTATGTCAGGTAACTGGCTGCATGCATAGGATAATTTCAGGATTGTTCAGCGACAGCAGGGAGCTCGCTCACGCAGCGGCCATTTGCAGGCTTGGCTAGCTCCGCCCCCATCCTTTACTGAGTTATAGAAATTAACCAAGAAGAAAGGAGAGTCACAGGAAGTATTTTTGGAAAAGAGCTGGGGCCCCTGTGTGCAGGATAATTGTGCCCTGACAGGGAATAAACAAATATGGGAAAAGCCAAACCTGGGCAAGGCTAATAATAACAAGTGCGGGCAGCACAATTTCAGTGTGACTAAACCATTGACAATCAATCACCAAATATTATATTCAAAAATAGATATTTATTTGATAGGCATATATATATAAAACTTTTGTTCATACAAATATATTTTTTTATTTATTTCTCTTTTTTGATATGCATTTATATTTTTAAAGTCAAACTAGTTGATCTATTGATTTTTCACTTTATATATATAAAAGTGGACCATTTTTTCCCATTCAAGAAACCATTCAGTGTTTTTACAAATAGAACAATTTCACAAACAATTCATTAATAATATATACATTCTCAGTTATAGAGCAGTATATTTACAGATAGACACAATGATCAGGAACTGACGGTATGTTCTTGTACTACGCGCATTTCGTCATAGCCTTCATCAGGGTTTTGTCTCAACGAGTCACTGAATGAAAACAATTAGTGACATTATTCCATTTTGAAATTGGGTGCCCACTGATTACAATACTAAACTAGAAATCCAAACGGGATTAGGCTATCAAAAAAGTGTCTAGTAGGGCACGTCGTGTTTAGCGCTATTGAAGTTTGTTTGAAAGAATTCATGTGCACATATATAAGAAAGTATAGTCCCAGAAGAGCACCATCGTGTGTATATCAACGTGCAACTCATATAGGTGATCCCCTGGAGAGGAAAAGGGGTGAAGACCTTATATACATTGTGCATAATATGGTTAAAAAGAATATTTGCAAAAAATTCACCAATGCGTCCATCTTATTTATAAGTTGTAATCATGCATCTACAGAGTCTATTCAGAATTTATATTCTCTTACCAGTCTGTATGGCTATAGTTATTTTCACTAAATTCAGGGTTTCTTTCTTTATTTCTTTTCTGATCATAAGTTAAAGGTGGTCGCGTTAAAAAGGATGGGACCCTATTTCACTGGTGCAGATTTTTCCAAAATTTCTTATCCTGAAAACGGAAAGACAAGATGGATGCAAGATGGAGGGTAAGGAGTTTATTTGCGGTAACAATCCTCTATTTCTCCAGATTAAAAAATACACAGTTAGGCACTTCTAGCTAATTTTCTATGCAAGAACTGTTAGTAAGAACCCCTTGGTTTTGGGAGTTGGGCAAGAAGATTGTGTGCTTTCCTTGATGCTAATAGGGATGGTGCCTGACTGTCTTTTGATTTGGTGACTCATTTGAGATTTATAGTAAACCCTAAAACACTACCCCTACACTACACATACACTACAACACAACCTCCTACACTACACCCACTACCCCCTACACTACACATACACTAAAACACTACCCTAAACCCTAAAACACTACCCCCTACACTACACATACACTACAACACAACCCCCACACTACACATACACTACTACACTACCCTAACTACACTGCCCCACTTACCTCTCTCTGCCCGTGGTCCACTCATCTCCTGCGAAGTAACGGCATATGCTAAGTAAAGGCATATGCGAAGTAAAGGCATGCTAAGTAAAAGCATGCGAAGTAATAGTCAATGCTAACTAAAAACAGCTAAGTAACATATCTGTGAAGTAAAAGATGCAAAGTAAAGGTTGTTTCCCATTCCCTACAGACTAAGTACGATTGTTATTCCCTGTCTCTAGCAGAATGTGCAAAGGCCGGTGATTTAATATTTAAACTCCCTCCGTGTTGAAGTCTGTGAGAGGCACTTCACAGAAAAGAGTTATCATGAATAGTGCAGAGAACTGTGAATGAGACTCAGCCCCACAGGCCCTTACATTCATCCTCAGAAGGAAGATAGCTGCACAAGCAGAGATGTGTGCAGGCTTGCACACTAAGACGGCATGTATTCGTTAATGCAGTGAGACCGGCTTCCTGGGACAATACACCAAGGTATGGGGTTAGATCATTCCAACAGGGTCTGGCAGAAGAGTCCGAATCGCTCTCACTAGTATAGGATACATGATGATAGAGATAGGAGCCATATTAGGAACAATTAACATGGTTGAACTGTTTTGTGCTTTTCTCCATTCTAATAATGCATGCAATGATGTGTTTCATCTTTCTAATAATCTCAGGCTAAGTTTCATATACAAGGACTAGATTTTTCCAATACACATTTGAATATGTAGTATTGTATTTTTTCTTTATAACAACTTTGGGCATGCAAAGGTGAAAACGTAAGAGTTAGATCTGTTTCCATGAATTCCTTGGGAGTCAGAGTAGTCATGTCCGAAGTCACTAATAGTATCTACAACTCAGGAGGTTTAGGAGATTTAATGTGTACTGTGAGCCACCCGACCCAACATTTACTGATGATATGAGTAGACTTAATCTCTATATTATTAAGTTTTGTTGACCTAATGCACAGTCCTACTAAATTCGTAGGAACTGTATAACACAGGCTTTCCTTATCACTAAACTATAGAAGTTCAGCCCCTTTCAAGTGAGTAAAGTTCCTACAGCATCCTTAACTTCCCTTTTTAGATCGAGTAATTTACTACTCGAAACTATTGTGTTGAAACCAACTCTTAAAACCAAGGGCTTTGGGAGACGGATTACGCACAGTGCATGTGCCCGTGCACGCGCTTTTCTACCGAGCCTCAGCATCACACTTCAAAGGAATTCCTTCCGCTCCTTATCTCCTCAGGCACTTAGCGTCTACGTGCGTCTCCCAGGCTCCTCACAGTGCCATATGTCCTCAGGGCATCACACTTCTAACGTGAAAGACCGTCTGCTCCTTGGAATGCTGGCATGGTTGCCCAGTGCTGCCTGATCTTCTTCAAAGGCAGCTTGTAACCCGAGCTGCCCTCTGCCTTTGCATTCTGAACTCTTTCTTAAATTTCACACACAGTCCATAGCGCTTCCTTCTACCTTTCACCAGGCACACACACAAACCACCTGCCATCAGTGCACGCTTTCACCAGGCACACACACACACACACCACCAGCCATCAGTGCACGCATTCACCAGGCATACACACCACCGGCCGTCAGTGCACGCTTTCACCAGGCACACACACACACCACCAGCCATCAGTGCACGCTTTCACCAGGCATACACACCACCGGCCCTCAGTGCACACTCTCACCAGGCACAGACACCATCAGCCATCAGTGCCTGCATTCACCAGGCATACACACCCACACCGTCAGTGCACAGTTTCACCAGGCACACACACCACCAGCCATCAGTGCACACTTTCACCAGGCACACACACCACCAGTCGTCAGTGCACGCTTTCACAAGGCACAAACACACACACACCACCAGCCATTAGTGTACGCTTTCACCAGGCATACACATCACCGGCCGTCAGTGCACACTCTCACCAGGCACAGACACCATCAGTCATCAGTGCACGCTTTCACCGGGCACAAACACCACCAGCCGTCAGTGCACGCTTCCACCAGGCACACACCAGCAAACGGCAGTGCACGCTTTCACCAGGCACACACACCACCAGCCGCCAGTGCACGCTTTCACCAGGCACACACCACCAGCTGTCAGTGCACGCTTTCACCAGAGACACATACTACCAGCCATCAGTGCACGCTTCCACCAGGCACACACACCACAAGCCGGACAGTCACACACACCACCAGCCATCATTGCATGCTTTCAACCGGCACACACACACCACCAGCCATCAGTGCACGCTTTCACCAGGCATACACACCACTGGCCATCAGTGCACACTTTCACCGGGCACAGACACCATCAGTCGTCAGTGCACGCTTCCACCAGGCACACACCACCAGCCGTCAGTGCACGCTTTCACCAGGCACACACACACACCACCAGCCATCAGTGCACGTTTTCACCAGGCATACACACCACTGGCCGTCAGTGCACACTTTCACCAGGCACACACACACACACCACCAGCCATCAGTGCACGCTTTCACCAGGCATACACACCACCAGGCGTCAGTGCACGCTTTCACCAGGCACACACACACACCACCAGCCATCAGTGCACGCTTTCACCAGGCATACACACCACCGGCCGTCAGTGCACGCTTTCACCAGGCACACACACACATCACCCGCCACCAGTGCACGCTTTCACCAGGCATACACACCACCGGCCGTCAGTGCACACTCTCACCAGGCAGAGACACCATCAGCCATCAGTGCACGCATTCACCAGGCATACACACCACCGGAGATCAGAGGCACACACACACCATCAGCCTTCAGTGCATGCTTTCACCAGGCACACACACATCACCAGCCATCAGTGCATGCTTTCACCAGGCACACACTCACACCACCAGACATCAGTGTACGCTTTCACCAGGCATACACACACACCACCAGCCATCAGTGCACCCTTTCACCAGGCACACACACACACACCACCAGCCATCAGTGCACGCTTTCACCAGGCACACACACACACCACCAGCCATCAGTGCACGCTTTCACCAGGCATACACACCACCGGCCGTCGGTGCACGCTTTCACCAGGCACACACCCCACCGGCCGTCAGTGCACGCTTTCACCAGGCACACACACACACACCACAAGCCATCAGTGCACGCTTTCACCAGGCATACACACCACCGCCCGTCAGTGCACGCTTTCACCTGGCACACACACACACACACACACCGCCAGCCATCAGTGCACGATTTCACCAGGCATACACACAACCGGCCGTCAGTGCACACTCTCACCAGGCACAGACACCATCAGTCATCAGTGCACGCATTCACCAGGCATACACACCACCAGCCGTCAGGGCACGCTTTCACCAGGCACACAGACACCAGCCATCAGTGCACGCTTTCACCAGGCATACACACCACCGGCCGTCAGTGCACACTCTCACCAGGCACAGACAGCATCAGCAATCAGTGCACACATTCACCAGGCATACACACCACCGCCGTCAGTGCACGGTTTCACCAGGCACACACACCACCAGCCATCAGTGCACGCTTTCACCAGGCATACACACCATCAGTCATCAGTGCACGCTTTCACTGGGCACAAACACCACCAGACATCAGTACACGCTTCCACCAGGCACACACACCACCAAACGGCAGTGCACGCTTTCACCAGGCACACACACCACCAGCCGTCAGTCACGCTTTCACCAGGCACACACCACCAGCTGTCAGTGCACGCTTTCACCAGAGACACACACTACCAGCCATCAGTGCACGCTTCCACCAGGCACACACACACCACCAGCCGGCCAGGCACACACACACAACCAGCCATCATTGCATGCTTTCAACTGGCACACACACACCACTAGCCATCAGTGCACGCTTTCACCAGGCATACACACCACCGGCCGTCAGTGCACACTTTCACCGGGCACAGACACCATCAGTCGTCAGTGCACGCTTCCACCAGGCACACACCACCAGCCGTCAGTGTACACTTTCACCAGGGACATACACACACACACCACCAGCCATCAGTGCACGCTTTCACCAGGCATACACACCACCGGCCGTCAGTGCACACTTTCACCAGACACACACACACACCACCAGCCATTAGTGCACGCTTATACAAGGCATACACACCACCGGCCGTCAGTGCACATTTTCACCAGGCACACACACACACCACCAGCCATCAGTGCACGCTTTCACCAGGCATGCACACCACCGGCCGTCAGTGCACGCTTTCACCAGGCACACAAACACACCACCCGCCATCAGTGCACGCTTTCACCAGGCACACACACCACTGGCCGTCAGTGCACACTCTCACCAGGCACAGACACCATCAGCCATCAGTGCACGCATTCACCAGGCATACACACCACCGGCCGTCAGGGCACGCTCTCACCAGGAACACACACACACCACCAGCCGTCAGTGCACGCATTCACCAGGCATACACACCACCAGCCGTCAGTGCACAGTTTCACCAGGCACACACACACACCACCAGTACACGCTTTCACCAGGCATACACACCACCGGCCGTCAGTGCACGCTTTCACCAGGCACACACACACACCACCAGCCATCAGTGCATGCTTTCACCAGGCATACACACCACCGGCCGTCAGTGCACACTCTAACCAGGCACAGACACCATCAGTCATCAGTGCACGTTTTCACTGGGCACAAACACCACCAGCCTTCAGTGCACGCTCCCACCAGGCACACATCACCAAACGGCAGTGCACGCTTTCACCAGGCACACACACCATCAGCCGTCAGTGCACGCTTTCACCAGGCACACACCACCAGCTGTCAGTGCACGCTTTCACCAGAGGCACACTACCAGCCATCAGTGCACGCTTCCACCAGGCACACACACCACCAGCTGGCCAGGCACACACACACCACCAGCCATCATTGCATGCTTTCAACAGGCACACACACACCACCAGAGCACGCTTTCACCAGGCACACACACCGCCAGCCATCAGTGCAGGCTTTCACCAGGCACACACCACCAGCCGTCAGTGCACACTTTCACCAGGCACACACACCACCAGCCATCAGTGCACGCTTCCACCAGGCACACACACCACCAGCCGGCCAGGCCCACACACACCACCAGCCATCAGTGCACGCTTTCACCAGGCACACACACACCAGCCATCAGTGCACCATTTCTACAGGCACACACACCACCAGCCATCAGTGCACACATCAATTGTTAACGCATCCACAATTAACTATTGTAGCAATCGCGGTATGGCACACTTTACTTTTAAACATATTCATCTAAAGCGCAGCATGCCACCATTCCCTCACACTCAGCACCCTCACACACTCTGCAATGGAACATACACTCCAAATACCACTCAGTGCCACATAATTGCCCGCCACATAATTACACTGCACTCAATGCAACATACACTTCAAATACCACTCAGTGCCACATAGTTTCACTCCACATAATTACACTGCACTCAATGCAACATACATTCCAAATACCATTCAGTGCCACATAATTACACGCCACATAATTACACTGCACTCAATGCAACATTCTTTCCAAATACCACTCAGTACCACCTAATTACACGCCGCATATTTACACAACACTCAATGCAACATACACTCCAAATACCTCTCAGTGCCACATAGTTATATGCAACATAATTACACTGCACACAATGCAACATACACTCCAAATACCACTCAGGGCCCCATAATTACACACCACATAATTACACTCTACTGAATGCAACCGACACTCCACAAAATACCACTCAGTGCTACATAATTATATGATGCATAATTACACTGCACTCATGCAACATACACTCCAAACAATACCACTCAGTGCCACACCATTACACGCCACACAATTACACTCTACTGAATACCACATACACTCCCCACACAATACCACTCAGTGCCACATAATTATATGCTTCATAAATACACTGCGCTCACCGCAACATACACTCCAAATACCACTCAGTGCCATAGAGTTACGCGCCACATAATTACACTGCACTCAATGTAACATACACTCCAAATACCACTCAGTACCACATAATTACATGCCACATAATTACACTCTACTGAATGCAACACACACTCCACACAATACCACTCAGTGCCACATAATTATATGCTACATAATTACACTTCACTCAATGCAACATACACTCCAAATACCTCTCAGTGTCACATAGTTATATGCAACATAATTACACTGCACACAATGCAACATACACTCCAAATACCACTCAGTGCCACATAATTACACACCACATAATTACATTCTACTGAATACAACATACACTCCACACAATACCACTCAGTGCCACATAATTATATGCTACATAATTACACTGCACTCAATGCAACATACACTCCAAATACATCTCAGTGTCACATAGTTATATGCTACATAATTACACTGCACTCAACGCAACATACTCTCCAAATGCCACTCAGTGCCACATAATTACACGCCACATAATTACACTGCACTCAATACAACATACACTCCAAATACCACTCAGTGCCACATAATTAAACTCCACATAATTACACAGCACTCAATGCAACGTACATTCCAAACACCACTCAGTGCCACATAATTACACGCCACATATTTACACTGCACTCAATGCAACATACACTCCAAATACCACTCAGTGCCACATAATTACGCGCCACATAATTACACTGCACTCAATGCAACATACACTCCAAATACCACTCAGTACCACATAATTACACGCCACATAATTACACTCTACTGAATGCAACACACACCACACAATACCACTCAGTGCCACGTAATTACACACCACATAATTACACTCTACCGAATACAACATACACTCCACACAATACCACTCAGTGCCACATAATTATATGCCACATAATTACACTGCGCTCAATGCAACATACACTCCAAATACGACTCAGTGCCACATAATTACACACTACATAATTACACTGCACTAAATGCAACATACACTCCAAATACCACTCAGTGCCACATAATTAAACTCCACATAATTACTCTGCACTCAATGCAACGTACATTCCAAATACCACTCAGTGCCACATAATTACATGCCACATATTTACACTGCACTCAATGCAACATACACTCCAAATACCACTCAGTGCCACATAATTACACGCCACATAATTACACTGCACTCAATGCAACAGACACTTCACACAATACCACTCAGTGCCACATAATTATATGCTTCATAATTACACTGGGCTCAACGCAACATACACTCCAAATACCACTCAGTGCCACATAATTACACGCCACATAAATACACTGCACTCAATGCAACATACACTCCAAATAACACTCAGTGCCACATAATTAAACAACACTTAATGCAACATACACTCCAAATACCACTCAGTGCCACATAATTACACGCCACATAATTACACTGCACTCAATGCCATATACACTCCAAATACCACTCAGTGCCACATAATTACACTGGAATCAATGCAAAATACATTCCAAATACGGCTCAGTGCCACATAATTACACTGCACTCAATGCAACATACACTCCAAATACCACTCAGTGCCACATAATTACACAGCACTCAATGCAACATACACTCCAAATACCACTCAGTGCCACATAATTACAATGCACTCAATGCAACATACACTCCAAATACCACTCAGTGCCACATAGTTATATGCAGAAAGGTATAGGTGCCTTCAAGGGGATTTGTTTAACAAAATATAATTACACGTGATTTAACAAACTCTCTAGGACAAGTCAATGGTCCTTTCAAGAATAAGGACCATTGACCTGTCCTAAAGAGTTAGTTGAATCACGTTTAATTATATTTTGTTAAACAAATCCCCTTGAAGGCACCTATACCTTTCTACTTACTCACCCAAGCACTCAAGGGTATTTTGGGTTGCTCACTGTTCCTTAATCACATGGTTATATGCAACATACACTCCAAATACCACTCAGGGCCACATAATTACACATCACATAATTACACTCTACTGAATGCAACACACACTCCACACAATACCACTCAGTGCCACATAATTACACACCACATAATTACACTCTACTGAATGCAACACACACTCCCCATATTACCACAAAATTACACGCTACATAATTACACTGCACTCAATGTAACATACACTCCAAATACCACTCAGTGTCACATAATTACACAGCACACAATTACACTCTACTGAATACAATATACACTCCCCATATTACCACTCAGTGCCATATAATTACATGCCTCATACTTACACTCTACTCAATGCAACATAAATACACTTCATCTATCTGTCTATCTATCTATCACCCTTCTATCTGTCTATCTCTCTATCACCCTCACTCTATCTATCTATCACCCTCACTCTATCTATCTATCGCCCTCACTCTACCTATTGCCCTCCCTCTATCTATCTATCGCCCTATATCTATCTATCTATCACACTCACTCTATCTATCTATCGCATCACCAAAGCATCACTCAGCACCACCAGAGCATCACTCAGGGGTACCACAACATCACTATGCGTTACCACAGCATCACTGAACGCTACAGCATCACTTGTCGCCACCACAACATCACTCCGCGCCACCACAGCATCAATCTTTGCAACCATTCAACAACTGGTTCAAATATGTTCTCTCAATGTTTCAAGCTTCATTACAAATGTCACAAAAATATGTTAATAGTTCACTTCTGTTCTTGGATTTTCATCACAATAAAATACAATAAACATAATCTTCACAAAAGTTATTTACAAAAGCTATTGCCATTATAAATTACAATAACTTTTAAGTATTAATTATTAAAAAAATAAAAGCCATTTTTATTTGTCATATCAATACATCTAAGTCACGTAAATACAACACATATTGCATTACAAATGCTATAGGTGTCACATTTGCGAAAGTTAAAACTATTGGCATTGTAAATGACAAAGCTATTCAATTCACTATTTTCCATACCAACACATAAATAAAAAATTTGTCATTTGCAATACCAATAGCTCAAACTTTCCTAATGCGAGACCTATTGCATTGCAAATGATTGTTTAGTTAAGCTGTGTCACGTGGCTCATCCAAGCCATCCTGCCAGGCTTAAGCCATTGCCTCTACTTTGGGACCAGCATTTCACACCTCTTCAAAGACAGCACTGACAGACCAGGAGCGGGCATACTAACTTTAACTTGCCCATGGGAGCTTCAGGCAGGCAACATATGACCTTCTAAAAATCTATTTTCCTCTATATTTATCATAAATCCAATTTCACCATTGACTTGGCTTTTTAATAAATATCAAAAACAGTGGTTGAACGGTGGTTGAATGGACTTTGGCTTACTGTAAGCCAAAATTACAGAATTAGCATACATCAGTACTTTACACAGTAGCGAGTGTTGCAAAAATGCCACAGCCCTGTGCAGAGAAAATACCTTTTAAGGGGACAGTTAATGCAGGGGAATCCCAACCTTAGCGTTTTACATGTGCCACTTTCAAATACTAAACACCCTTCCTTGTGAGCTGCAAGGCCTACTCAAGGGGTGACTTACTTAATATTTAAAATTTGGGTTTCTAACAGTGAAAATTAGGTTATTTTTACATAGCTGATCTGAAGGTTTAAAGCTGCATTAGTCAGACTACACATGTGGGACTGAAGACATGTTTTCCTTACAAGCTCAGGCCATGGGACAATATGTGCTGCAGTCCATAGTTTGCATTTATCTTTCCATGCAATTGGTGTATTTCCTGCACCATATACTATATAGCTTTACTGGAAAGTAAAAAATATGCCAATTTAGGATTTGCCAATGTTAGCGCATTTTAGGAGCCAGAGCACATACACTGGGAACTGAACAGCAGTACCAGAGAACAGAGAGTTAAAAAGAACAACAGCATTGGTCCACAGTACAATGGGGGAGGGTGACTATGGAAAAAGGCACTTTCACTCACCATATGTTTGCAATAATAAAAAAGTAACCACTGTACCAGCTTGTCAAGCCCAAACCTATTGGTTTTGCCAATGTTGTTGTAAATGAAATGGGGACTGTTGCAGGACTTACAAAGCTGATACAATTTGAGCAGAGTGCAGACAATTCGATATAATAAGATATTTCCAAGTGGAGTAGGGACTGTCGACAAAAATGTAAATATGGTGCCCTTACTTCGTCCTTGAAACCTATGAGGCAATCTGACTAACTAATCCTTCAGCATCCTGATGGTCCTTAAAGGCATCTGAGTAATTCCAAAAGCATGTCACTCATAAGAATTCCCATTCTCACCTTTCCACATTTCTTTTCGCTGCTCCCTCAGTCTCTCTCTCTCTCTCTCTCTCTCTCTCTCTCTCTCTCTCTCTCTCTCTCTCTCTCTCTCTCTCTCTCTCTCTCTCTCTCATATCCAGGAAAACTGGTATTGTTTTTAACATATTTACACTGACATGTTTGTAATATATGTATACTGATAAAATGCTACAAAAAAATCATTCCTATTGTTATTGGCAACATAGTCTTCCATGGAGGCACTCTACTTTATGTTTACATTTCTAATAAACTTTTCTTTTCTCATGATACAGCCTAAGTACACTTTTCTGCAAGTCACTGAGCATCTGATTTTGCAAATGAAATAACATTAAATTGAAATGAAGTTGCTGTAAATCAATAGCCTTATAAATGTGTTAAATATCACTATACCGGCCCCTGGTCTAGTACAAATTTGCATCCCTATGGTGTCTGGACAGCTCTCGAGCCCTACAGGCACAATGTTTTTTGCTTCAAATAACGTGACTGCTGGTCCTCCATATTGTTTTGCACAGGAAAAAGTCACTCTTACTTCTGACAACTACACACAAGAAGGAGCATCAGTCATGTCCACTCCTTGGCAGCCCACTAAAGTATCAGCCATGCAACAAATCTCAGCTTCAGCATCACTAGCCCCACTTGTATCATGTGATAAGCATCTGCTGAATAGCGTTTGCAACTGGAATGGAGGGCTATATTGTTTTTAGGTGGAAAAGGTGGTCTGCCAACTGGAAGGGTTCCTTAATGAACCACTTTCAATTAAACTAATTCCATTGCTACACAAGAAATGAAATGAAATGAATTTGTACTTGTAAAGCACACTTATACTCCAACCGGGGTTTGCTGGCGCTGTATGCCTACCACTGTGGAATCCTTCCTGGCTTTTCCCTGTGAAATGTCCAGACCTGGGCACCCCCAAGGTGAAGCCAGGCATCCCAGCACTGTTGGGGCTGTTGTGGAGATTAAGCAATCTATTGCCCAGAGTTGCAGAGTGGGACCCATGATTAGAATAGGCACCGAGGCAAGAATTATCAGGTCCGAGGAAATTGAGCCCAAGACCCGCAGAGGCGGGAATTGAACCCTGGTCCCGGGCCAGACCTCTGCATCAGGGTCTGCCGCTCTAACCATTGAGCAATGCAATTGGGCTATGGCAAGATTACTAGCTGGTACCAGTTGGTATGATCAATTCACCCGGCACTTTATGAAAGTCAAAAAGTAAATAAAAAGAGACTATTAAAATGATCACAACTGGCTGTGATCAAGGACTTGGGCACAACAAATGCCTAGTCTCCGACAGGGAATGTCTGGCTCATCCAGGAGCGGCCCGTGCAGGTAAGAGCAGTTTGGCGGGGTTGGACTATTTAATTTTCCCTCATCGTCGTCTGTCAAGTCCCCCCCACCCCGCCCCATTGCTTTTAACTGTCAGGGCAGCTCCGGGGCTTATCGCAAAATACACTGCCAATAATGGCAGGCAATACGTATTAATCCTATAGGGGTTAGAAAAGAGTTAATTCTCAGATCAAGTAGCCAAACTCCCAACCATCCTAAATGGAGTAGAGCACAACCATAGAGGTTGGAGCTAAATATGCTGGTCTACCATAGCACCCACCTCATTATTTTCTCTGTTGGTTTTTAATAATGTGTGCCTCACCCAGCAGATGTTAGTCAAAGGTGAGTCTTAGAGGAAGAGAAAGCATTTGGATTTGTTGCACCCAGTTTATTACTATTAGTGGTAATAGTCTGCTGGCTGCTGGTCATGGTCACATCCGATGCACTGCTAGTAGTGCTTGGCGTTAGCTGCAGTGCTGATAATGGTGATAGTGTTGTCAATACTAATGGTAATTGTCTGCTGGCTTGTGGTGATAGATGCATCCAATCCACCTCTGGTAACAGCAGGCATTAGCTATCAGTCCTCAAAGAAAGTACACAATCACTAAAAATACCCAATTTCCGTTCCGCCTTACATGGAGCCGGACACCCACAAAGAGGATTGTTTACCATGGCAAACACCTAAGTCTTTCCCCATTCAGCTTAAATAAACTGTGCTGTAGGAATTAGCCAAAGGCAGGTTTTAGAGGAAGAGAAAGTTGTTGGATTGGAAATTTATGCCAAGGGCATTAGTTAAATGTTAAAGCCTGGGATTACCAATGCGATTAGCCAGAGGGATTTCATACATGTTAAAAAAGGAGAGTTGATGTCAAGTCAATGTTTTAGTTAATGGAGCTTACAGATTTAACTTGTTAACTTAACTTGCTGGGAAGAGTGTGAAAAAGGAAATTGGTGCTATTGGCTAGAATGGACAACTGTGTCAAGCAGTGACACTACCAGGGTGCCACAGGCCATCATGCAAGAAAGGTAACCCCCCCTACCCACAGTTTAGTTGTAAAAGACAGCTATTACTTGGGGCCTAGCTGCACTAGTAGAAGTGGTAGATGTTATTGTTCAATTAATTACAATTGTAATCAATTGAACAATAACATTTACTATTTACTGCTGCACTGTTGGTAGCTACTCCCCGGTGTCAAATCATTGACACTGAGTGCCGCCTAAGAATTGAATGGGAGCTTTGATGCTGATAAATGGAAGAACAAGAAGTTGTACTAAGAAATGTGAAGAGGACCAGACCCCTCTTCAATAAGAACTAGAAGAAAAATAGATCAGAAAGAAGTATGCGCAGTGTTCGTCCAGGGGAAATAATCCACACAGCAGCCATGCCCATTTTGCATCTTAGAAAGTCTGCACTAGCTATAGGACATGTGCATGTGCACATAAAGAGGATCTTAGACTTGCAGGGAACAGTGGCAAATATATTAAAGAAACACGGAGCAAAAGAGAGATCAAAGGGGATCATGGTGAGATCGGTAACTAGTCATAATATCGAGAAAAAAAGATAGAATGGCCATAATATTGAAGTAAAAATATAGATGGACAAAATATCGAATGAACACAATATAGTGGTAAAAATATCGAATTGAAGGTAAATAATATAATATCGATTGTCAAAATATAGAAGTCAAAATAATCGAAGTATATAGCACGGGCATTAAAATATATAGAAATTTTAATAATATTGAATTTTTTAAAGTGTTTTGTATGTTAGTATATGTGTGAAAAGTGTATATTATTTTTGTAATGTATGTTTAATTTATTTTATGTTATTTAATTTTTGCGAAATTTAATTCTGTAGCGGGTTGTGGGTTTGTAGGGGAATAGGGTGGGAAGTAATTTAATTATATTAAATAAAATATTCGTTTTTAGCAATTATTAATTATTTTTCATTTAAGTTTGCTTTTTAGCTCTGTAGCAGATTGTGGGTTTATAGGGCAATAGGGTGGGAAGTAATTTAATTCTAATTAATTAAATATTTTTATTTATTTATTGGTATTCATTTTGAATTTATTGTTAATTGATTTTTAATTGGTAATTAATTCATATTAATTGGTAATTAATTTTTATTAATTGATTAATTGATAATAATGTTAATTTTCTAAATTTATTTTCTGTAGCGGGTTGTGGGTTTATAGGGGAATAGGGTGGGAAGTAATTTAATTGTAATTAAGTAAATACATTTTTATTTATTTATTGGTATTGATTTTTAATTTAATGTTAATTAATTTTTAATTGTTAATAATTACATATTAAAAATACTTTTTGTGTATTGATAATTAGTTTACTGTTAATTATTAATTGGTATTAATTTTTACTATTGATTCTTTTTTGTTATTGAAAATTAATTCGTTGTTAATTATTTTTGATTAGGTAATTAATTTTTGATAACTAATATTTATTTGTATTTCTAATTAATTAGTTATGACATAGTATTAAATTGGTAATTCATTTGAATTAATGTTTTATTGGTATTGATATTTAATTAAATTTTATTAATATATTAAATCATTACTTTCCCTACTGTTAAACTCACTGGAGTGGGAATAGTAATTTTTACCTTCCCGCTATCCAACGCTTTCCCTACTGTTGCACTCTCCGGAGTGGGAATAGTAATTTTCACTCTCCCGCTATCCAACACTTTCCCTGGTGTTGCACTCTCTGGAGTGGGAATAGTAATTTTTACCCCTATGCTATCCAAGGCTTTCCCTACAGTTGCACTCTCTGGAGTGGTAATAGTAAATGTTATCCTCCCGCTATCCTACGGTAAAAGTATTGTATATTTTTTATTAATATTACGTTATATATATATATATATATATATATATATATATATATATATATATATATATATATATATATATATATATATATATATATATATATATTTCAAACAAAAAAACGCTCCTGCATTTTTTGGATTGACGAGTGGATTGTGTTTTGTGCATCGCTAACCTGAGTGCTCGTGAGGAACTCCGTTGTTTTGGGAGTGGAAGGGGCCTCACCGCCAGATCATATTGGGAGCAACACTGTGTGTTTCTTGGACACCTCCACCCAAACGGGTTGACATTTACAGCATCGTGAGGCAGCAGAGCCACTTGGTTTTACTTGGGACAGGAGTCTCAGCAGATGGACTACATCTACCACAATGCCATGCCTGCTTACGCCCACATGGGCGGGACTCTGGATTGAATAAAGGTGTTCCGAATTTACCTCTCTGCCTCATGTTGTCAGTTGCATGCCAGTGATCAAGGGCTACGGCTTGAAACGCGTATGGCAATATGCAAATTGGAAGCTGCCAGAGCTCGTAGTGGATGCTGCTGCTGGTGGTGCTGTGCGGTAATCCTTCCAGGAGTGATGTTTTCATTGGGGACAACCTGGTTTTTTGATGTTTTGCGGCTAGTCCGGCCGCGGAAATGTCCCGCCGCTCAAGGGCGGATCCTGGTGCGCGCCATTGCGTGCACGCCTCGGGAGTGGAAGGGGCCTCACCGCCAGATCATATTGGGAGCAACACTGTGTGTTTCTTGGACACCTCCACCCAAACGGGTTGACATTTACAGCATCGTGAGGCAGCAGAGCCACTTGGTTTTACTTGGGACAGGAGTCTCAGCAGATGGACTACATCTACCACAATGCCATGCCTGCTTACGCCCACATGGGCGGGACTCTGGATTGAATAAAGGTGTTCCGAATTTACCTCTCTGCCTCATGTTGCCAGTTGCATGCCAGTGATCAAGGGCTACGGCTTGAAACGCGTATGGCAATATGCAAATTGGAAGCTGCCAGAGCTCGTAGTGGATGCTGCTGCTGGTGGTGCTGTGCGGTAATCCTTCCAGGAGTGATGTTTTCATTGGGGACAACCTGGTTTTTTGATGTTTTGCGGCTAGTCCGGCCGCGGAAATGTCCCGCCGCTCAAGGGCGGATCCTGGTGCGCGCCATTGCGTGCACGCCTCGGGAGTGGAAGGGGCCTCACCGCCAGATCATATTGGGAGCAACACTGTGTGTTTCTTGGACACCTCCACCCAAACGGGTTGACATTTACAGCATCGTGAGGCAGCAGAGCCACTTGGTTTTACTTGGGACAGGAGTCTCAGCAGATGGACTACATCTACCACAATGCCATGCCTGCTTACGCCCACATGGGCGGGACTCTGGATTGAATAAAGGTGTTCCGAATTTACCTCTCTGCCTCATGTTGTCAGTTGCATGCCAGTGATCAAGGGCTACGGCTTGAAACGCGTATGGCAATATGCAAATTGGAAGCTGCCAGAGCTCGTAGTGGATGCTGCTGCTGGTGGTGCTGTGCGGTAATCCTTCCAGGAGTGATGTTTTCATTGGGGACAACCTGGTTTTTTGATGTTTTGCGGCTAGTCCGGCCGCGGAAATGTCCCGCCGCTCAAGGGCGGATCCTGGTGCGCGCCATTGCGTGCACGCCTCGGGAGTGGAAGGGGCCTCACCGCCAGATCATATTGGGAGCAACACTGTGTGTTTCTTGGACACCTCCACCCAAACGGGTTGACATTTACAGCATCGTGAGGCAGCAGAGCCACTTGGTTTTACTTGGGACAGGAGTCTCAGCAGATGGACTACATCTACCACAATGCCATGCCTGCTTACGCCCACATGGGCGGGACTCTGGATTGAATAAAGGTGTTCCGAATTTACCTCTCTGCCTCATGTTGCCAGTTGCATGCCAGTGATCAAGGGCTACGGCTTGAAACGCGTATGGCAATATGCAAATTGGAAGCTGCCAGAGCTCGTAGTGGATGCTGCTGCTGGTGGTGCTGTGCGGTAATCCTTCCAGGAGTGATGTTTTCATTGGGGACAACCTGGTTTTTTGATGTTTTGCGGCTAGTCCGGCCGCGGAAATGTCCCGCCGCTCAAGGGCGGATCCTGGTGCGCGCCATTGCGTGCACGCCTCGGGAGTGGAAGGGGCCTCACCGCCAGATCATATTGGGAGCAACACTGTGTGTTTCTTGGACACCTCCACCCAAACGGGTTGACATTTACAGCATCGTGAGGCAGCAGAGCCACTTGGTTTTACTTGGGACAGGAGTCTCAGCAGATGGACTACATCTACCACAATGCCATGCCTGCTTACGCCCACATGGGCGGGACTCTGGATTGAATAAAGGTGTTCCGAATTTACCTCTCTGCCTCATGTTGTCAGTTGCATGCCAGTGATCAAGGGCTACGGCTTGAAACGCGTATGGCAATATGCAAATTGGAAGCTGCCAGAGCTCGTAGTGGATGCTGCTGCTGGTGGTGCTGTGCGGTAATCCTTCCAGGAGTGATGTTTTCATTGGGGACAACCTGGTTTTTTGATGTTTTGCGGCTAGTCCGGCCGCGGAAATGTCCCGCCGCTCAAGGGCGGATCCTGGTGCGCGCCATTGCGTGCACGCCTCGGGAGTGGAAGGGGCCTCACCGCCAGATCATATTGGGAGCAACACTGTGTGTTTCTTGGACACCTCCACCCAAACGGGTTGACATTTACAGCATCGTGAGGCAGCAGAGCCACTTGGTTTTACTTGGGACAGGAGTCTCAGCAGATGGACTACATCTACCACAATGCCATGCCTGCTTACGCCCACATGGGCGGGACTCTGGATTGAATAAAGGTGTTCCGAATTTACCTCTCTGCCTCATGTTGTCAGTTGCATGCCAGTGATCAAGGGCTACGGCTTGAAACGCGTATGGCAATATGCAAATTGGAAGCTGCCAGAGCTCGTAGTGGATGCTGCTGCTGGTGGTGCTGTGCGGTAATCCTTCCAGGAGTGATGTTTTCATTGGGGACAACCTGGTTTTTTGATATATATATATATATATATATATATACATATATATGTATAATAAAAAATAAAAGTTTATGTTTTTTTTACTTAAATTAATTATTTATTAATTTAAATGTTATTTAAGTATTTTTAAGTATGTTTTAGTTAATTATATTTATTATTTTATTAATTTTAAATTACTTTTAAGACATTTAAAAAAAATCGATATTTTGACTAACTATATTTTTTACAACAATATTTTTGATTCGATTTTTTTGTACTTACCTGTTTGTAGATAGGAATTCAATATTTTTGCGTTCTATATTTTGTCAACAATATTTTGGTAAGTCTATATTTTGGTATTCTATACTATGAGGATAGCTTGACTCTAGTAGAAGCATATCAGCTTCTTAATATTTAACTGTTATATAGAAGAAAGCAGCCACTGATAAAAGAAGAACAGGAGGACAGTAGAGACATTAGGGGATGTATTTGAGACAGGGACAGAAGGGAAGGAAAGAACTTTGTCCTGAAGACTTCGAGTGAGAGTCTAAGAGGACGGCAGAGATCAGGTAATTTGGAATAAGCATTTTGAAGAGGTAAATTTCAAGATTTTTACTGAAAGAAAGATTCAGGGACACACTTTGTACTTATAGTTGTTGCTTATGAGCAGCAAGGCTGGCAGTAACTGTGCCTCAATGTGGGTGTTTGTGCATTGCTTGCAGGTTTTCAAAACAGATAAATGAAAGGCATTGTGATTTACAATGCCAATAGCTCAAACGCGAGACCAATTGCATTGCAAATGCTCGCTCCTTCATCACTTCTCCTGTAGTGGTTTGACGTTTGTCTTTGAGGTAGGGACAAAGTGTGGAGGGTCTTGTGGGTTTTAAAGGTAATTTTAGAGCCGGCACATGTCTCTATGGTAAATCAGGGTAGTTGTTTTAATATGAGAGTGATACAGTCCGATTTTGTTGCATTGAGGATCTGAGTAGCTGCTATGCAAAGAGTGGTCTTAAGACAAGCAATTGTTGCTTTAGGTAGGACATCTTTAAGAGTATTACATCTGTCGAGGTGAGAGTTTACAAGTGATGGGATGCTCAAGTCTGCTAGGATTTTAATATTTCATATGAGGTGACGCGTGAATAATACATGTTTTCTCCAGCTTGTTGATGTGTTTGATGAGGTTGTGGTTGGTATCAATGCTAAGTCCAAGAGATTTGGCAAGAGGTACTAGTGAGGCTAATGCCCAGTGGGAAGAAGGTATTGAGCCATTTTTTAACTGGGGGATTTTTTGAATATAGCAGTTGCATCCTGTTTTGTTCGGGCTGAGGTTTAGGGAGAAGGCAGACTTCCAATGTCTTAGTTTATCCAGGAAGATCTTAATGAATGTACGATTCAAAGGGCTGAGACTTAGCGCTACATCTGAGTGCCTTCAGCATCATGCTATATGGCGATATTCTGGTCTTGGACAATCAAGGTCAAAGGTGCCATTTGAAGTTTTAATAGAAAAGGAAAAATGATTGAGCCATCTGACTAACTTTACTCTACAAGGCAGGGTGCAGATTTAAATGAGTCTACTGTTTCAAATAGTGTCCTCACTGAGAGGAATGATTAGAACAAGTTTAGCACGTTGCCCTCTATCCTCATTCAAGAGTCAATTATCTCTACGCTGGAATAAACAAAACCCTCATCCGCAAGCTTCAGAATATCCAGAGTGCCGCCGCAAGACTAGTCCTCGACCTGCTAAGACACTGCCACATCTCCCAGCACCTGTGCACACTCCACTAGTTCCCTATCGAAGCTAGAATCACCTTCAAGATGCTCACCCACACCCACAAGGCCCTCCACGACACCGGACCAGCATACATGAACAGCCGACTCAAATTCCACGCACCCCAGAGGACCCTACGATCAGCTCAGCTCTCTTACGCCGTGGTTCCCCCCACCAAAAAGACCAGATCAGGAGGCCGCTCCTTCTCCTTCCTCGTGCCCCAAGCCTGGAACACTCTTCCGCTCCACCTCAGACAGACAACATCGCTCCCCATCTTTGCAAGAAACCTCAAAACCTGGCTCTTCGACAGCTCCCCACCCCCTTGATGGACTGGAGCCTGCTAACCCCCCCCCCCCCCCCCCCAGCGCCTTGAGACCCGTACGGGTGAGTAGTCACGCTTAAAAAACACCTGATTGATTGATTTATCTTTGCTGCATGTAGGTCTGAGATTGGATTGACAATTGTTCATAAATTTGTTGTTGTATATGTGGTCTAGTAGCCAGAAGCCATTCCCACTCTGGAAACCCCTCTCCTTTTCTGCCCTTTCCCCTCCTTAGCATGTTGTAGTGCTTCTGTCACCAACATATCCCTGGCAGTTGGAGTAATCTCTTTCTAAGGTGACAGGTCCCTTTTTGGCATGCTGTGAATTTGGAAAATAAAGAAGCTTCTTACCCAAGTGCTTATATCTATCCACTGCTCCATTTTTAGAAGCACTTTATTTTTGCATTTCAAGAACTCCATTTGATTGCTTGTGTATTTAGGCCATCCCCATATCCCTGTCTATGTAGTTTCTATTCCTTATCACCCGCAGCCCTTCCATGTTGCTTCTTTTCCCTCCAACCCCCACCCTGTACTCTGCGCTGCTGCACTTCACTCTGCACCACTATACTGTATGCCACTGCACTGTACACCATTGGACACTATGTCACTACACTCTACTCTACATCACTGTACTCTATACCACTGCACTCTACAGCACTCTACTCTATAGCACTGCACTCTACGCCATTGAACTCTACTCTGCACCGCTGCACTTTTTGCCACTCGACTCTACTCTGCACCACTATACACTACACCACTGCACTCTACCCCACGGCACTCAGTCAATAATCACTTTATTATATTTGAATTAGACAAATCATAAAAGTACATAAAAACATAAAGACAAAAACCCATAAATAAGAACAGTCCGAACAGTTAGACAAATTATCCATCATAACATCTCGTGCATATCTCGCTAAAAACCATCAGACATTAAAAAAAAACAATACAAGTGTCTAAAAATGTAATATACTTAATATTAATTATTTATTAATACTGTATATTACATTTTTAGACACTTATTTAATTTATTTATCTTGTGTAAAATTAATTGCCAAAAATAGAGAGCGAATAAACTTAAAATGTAATCTAGAAAATTTAGGGAATAAGAAAACAATTTGCAAGGCATCAAATATAAAAGCAAGGTCACAAGTGCATAGCGGAAACTTGGAAGACTTGTGCCAGCCCACTAATAGCTGGAGGAACAAATTCAGATGAAAATAAGTCAAAAGCCATCTACGGTGAGCAGGCATGTCAATCAGCAGGTACAGGTCAAAAAGGTTTGGGGATGTGATCATACAATAGTGCATAAGGTAACTTTTAAAAGTTTCAGTCATCACTCATCACCCTGTTTTCCTGAGCTTTATATAGAAAGGCTTTGTTTGACCTACAGAATATCTGCTATAGTAATAATATTTAGATCTGAGAACAACTCTGGTTTACCACGGTTGCTCAAGGTGCATTTGATACAGTTCAACCACAGAATGTGAAGACCATGGTCCAAGCCAAAGCAGTCTCTTAAAATCCTTCTGTTAAATACTAGTTCCCCCTAAAGCCAAACTGACAGCCATAATAATAACGGCTGGACTTTCATGTATTCAGAAATATAACCAACCCCAGTTCCTCATGTATGATTTCCATAGGCTACCTCAGGACCTTTCCCAGAAATGTATTTTCCGCAACCTGCATTAAGTTACATGCCTTGTATCCCCAGGTCTTGCAGCCGAAGGTAACTGTTGGTCTACATGTAGCTTCATAAAGAGAAAAAATTTACCTAATATGGGAATGGCCGAGCCGCCTAGAGAACACCTCAGTGCTATCTGATACTCTGTTAAAGGACTGCACCTGGTCATTAAGCAGAAAAAGCCAGTTCAGTTTAGCATCTAGTAAAAGGCTTAGATAAAATAATGTTTCGACCCTGACCATTTGTTGACCTTTAATCAAGTACGTTTCAGATTTTGATTTGGCCAGATCGAGAACTATAGTGAATGATTTGGAAAAATAGTTTTTCAGGCCCAGGCTATCCATAAATAAAATGAACCGGTCTAGCAAGTGCTGAAGGTCATTAGCCGTGTGCGCTATAAGGACAGTATCATCCGCATATAGCAGGGCTGGTCCATGTCTATCACCCACCTTTGGGACATCATTAAAATGTTCCAATAGAAAGGACTCTAACTGGTTAAAATATAAAATATAAAGCATTGGTGCTAAAATGCAAGCCTGGCGCACTCCCGTAGCCACCTTAAAGTACAGATTGTGGTCCCCATTGGGGCCGAATCTTACAGAGGCCTCAAGCCCCATGTTCAAATAGTGCAGAAAAGTGGCAAGTGCAGTATCTACCCTCATGGACTCCAGCATGACCCAGAGTTTCGATCTGTTGACCGTGTCAAAGGCTGTGCTGAGGTCCGTGAAGGCCAAATGAATGGAACCTTTCTTGACTGTGGTGTGCTTGTTAATTAGTCAATAAAGAATTAGGTTTTGTTCAATCGTCCCCCGTCCTGGTCTAATCCAATACTGTATGTCTGACAGTATGTTGTGCTGCTCTGCACACGATGTCAGCCGATTCACCAGGATGCAGCCCATAATTTTAACTTCTGCGTGTACTAAATGGCCTGTAACAGGCTGGATCGGCTCTATTCCCTTTTTTTATAAACCAGAAAAATTACAGATTTTTGCCAGGAAGAGGGGATATGGCTTTGAGCTGCCACATTCAGATGTTGAGAGATAATAGGGGCCCTGAGGTCTACCTGGGCTTTATAGAGATCTCCAGGAACTCCAGATGGAAGAGCCTGCATAGCTCCTTTAACTTCCTCCCAGATAAAGAGGAGTACCTCCGTCCTGCTAAAAGGAAAAGTGGAGGAGAATAGGCTTTCCTCCTTATATATAGCCTCCAAATGACATACGCAGGCTGGGGAAGGGATAGTCAAAGTCAGTTTAGGCACAGCATCTGTATGAACAAAAGCCCAGCTGTCCTGAACTAGCTGGTGTTGGGTCCTCCCAGACCTCCCTTTTAAGGGCATCTTTGAATTCGGCCGCATACAAATGCATGGCCTCTCTTATTGCTGCCGTACATCTCGGTTTCAGATAAAAGACCCCCAGCAGGACCTTATTGTAGTTGCAATATTTCTTCTCAAACCACTTAGACCCTGAATTAAGGGACACACTCCCCTTCCTGGTGAGAGCCATCTGGATTTCTGAGCCAATACAGTAAAATAATCCAGAATATTATATTCAGAGCACTCTAACTGTAAGCACATTTCGAAGTTTGTATAGCAGGATGTCACCAGGCTCTTTATAAAGTCATCTGGGATTAGCTTGACCCACCTTAATCTACAGACTTGCTCCTTTGGTATAAGCAGCTCCTTGTACAGCAGGGACTTCTTCTCAGCTAACACCACTATAAGCTCTGCACATAACAGATTATGATCACTACAAGCACTCCACACTGTTTTAAAATCAATAAGAGAGGGAAATAAACTAGCTGACACAATTATATAATAAATCATAATACAGAGGCCTCTATACCTAAAGGTAGACACTAAACCATCAGAATAAAACTCTTCCCTAGATAACAAATTAATACCGGAAAATGTAGGCACATCTATACGCCACTGTACTCTGTGCCACTCTTCTGTACTCTGCACCATTCAACTCTATGCCACTGCACTCTTTGTGCTTTACTCTTCCCTGTACCACTGCACTCTACACCACTTCACTCTACCCCAGTGTACTCTATACCATTTTAATCTGCACCACTCTACAGCACTGCACTTTACGCCACTCTACTCTACTACTCTACTTCACTGCACTTTCTGCCACTGCACTCCATGCCCCTATACTCTACTCTGCAAAACTCTATTCAACTCGCCTACACTCTACACAACTGCACTTTATGCCACTCCACTCTACAACACTCTACTCCTCACCACTCTACTCTAGGCCACTGCCCTCTACTCCACTCTATCCTACTCTGTACCATTCTACTCTAGGCCGCTGCACTCTACGCCACTGCACTCTATGCCACTCTACTCTACTCTGCACCACTTTACTCTATACCATTTCACTCCACGCCACTCTACTCTGCACAACTTTACTCTATACCACTGCACTCTATATCACTCTATTCTACTCTGCACTACTCTTCTCTGTGCCACTGAACTCCGAGGCACTGCACTCTACACCACTGGACTTCACTCCATTGTACTCTACTCTGCACCACTCTATTGTATGCCACTGCACTCTACGCCACTGTACTCTACGCCACTACACTCTACGCCACTACACTCTTTGCCAATGCACTCGACTCTACAGCACTCTATGCCACTGCAACTGCACCACTCTACTCTAGTCTGCTGCAGTCTACGCTACTACACTCTATGCCACTGCACTCTATGCCACTCTTCTCTACAATGCACCACTCTACTCTATGCCACTGCACTCTATGCCATTCTATTCTACTCTGCACCACTCCATACCACTGCACTCTATGCCACTCTACTCTACACCACTGCACTATATGCCCCCCTACTGTGCACAAATCTACTCTACACAACTGCACTCTATGTACCTCTACTCTACTCTGCACCACTGTACTCTATGCCACTTTACTCTTTGCCACTGTACTTTTCCCTGCACCACTCTACTCTATGCCACTGCACTCCACTCTGCACCTCTCTACTCTATGCCAGTCTATGCCACTCTACACTACGCCACTTCACTCCCCTCCATACAGTGCCACCCTATGCCACTCTGCCCCACTTCACGCCACACAAAGCCACTCTACTCTATGCCACTTCACTCTACCCTACTTCACTCTGCTCCATGCCACTCCGAGTCACTCTACTCCACTCCATCTACACCACTTTACATTATTCTACTCCATGCCACGCCAAACTACTCCTTGCCATGTCAATCCACTCTACCCACTCCACTCCATGCCACTCTACGCCACTCCACTCTATGTCACTCTAGTCTAACCCACTCAACTCTACATCACTCTACTCTACTCAGCTCTACTCCATGCCACACCATTCTCGGCCACTGCACTCTACACCACTGTACTCTGTTCTGCTCTACTCTACACTACACCAGTCCACTCCACTCTATGCCACTCCAGTCAACTCTATGCCACTCCACTGTTCCAGAGCAGCATGCTACTCGCCAAAAAAGTATGTCAACCCCCTATCAGTGGTAGCAAGCGCTGTATAAATGTAAACCTTTTTACCTTCTCTATCCCTCCACTATTCTTCTCAATCTAAATAAATGACTTACATATCCACAACTCAAATTACTTTATTATTTTCTATACTAATTCCCCACTAATCCTTTATGGGTTCTGAAGTAGCGTGCTACTCACCGAAAAAGCGTTTCAACGCCCATCAAAGGTAGCAAGTGCTATATGAATTCAAACTTTTTCACTTCTCTATCCCTCCACTATCCTTCTCAATCCAAATAACTGACTATCACATCCACCACACTCAAATGACTTTCATATTTTCACTACACTAATTCACCACTAATCCTTTCTGGGTTCCAAATTAGCGTGCTACTCGCCGAAAAAGCACTTCAACGCCCCATCAAGGGTAGCAAGCGCTATATAAATGCTAACTATTTTCCCTCTTCTATGTAATTCCCTCTTCTATCTCTCCACTATCCTTCTCAATCCAAATAACTGACTAACAGAGCCACTACTCAAATTACTTTCATATTTTCACTATACAAATTCACCACTATTCCTTTATGGGTTCCGGAGTAGCTTGCTACTCGCCTAAAAAGCGCTGCAACGCCTTATCAGGGTTAGAAAGCACTATATAAATGCAATTACAATACAATATTCTGTGCCGCACTACTCTACACCAGTCCACTTCACTCTATGCCACTCCACTCAACCTCTATGCCACTCCACTCCAGTGTATGCCACTTTACATCACTCATGGATACGCCATTTCACTCTATGCCATGGTTAAAAGACTTTGGTAAAGCCAATATCTGTTGTATAGGCGAAACCTATTGGCCTAGCCAATGCTTGTTTTAATTGCATCACTGACGATGAGCTTCTGCAGAAAGCATAGCCAGCATCACCACCCATCGACGATTTTTAAGGAATTGTTTACAGTTATTATTATTAAATGAGTATCCTACCAAATCCTAACTTAACTTCTGCAGATTTCACTCTTAGTGTGTCATTTCTGTATTGTCCCTTCTTGCGACCATTGGTATTGTGAACTGTTCTTGTTCTCCATTCACTCTATCTTCCTTGAGGGCACCCTTTTCTTTAAAACACCTAGGGCCAGATGTAGGTAAATGGCATTTACCGATTCGTAAATACCGAATTTTACCGATTCGGTATTTACAAATCGGTAAATGCCATGTAGGTAAATATTCGGTAACAATTACTGAATCGTTAAGATTCGGTAATTACCAAATCGGTATTTACCGATTCGGTAATTGCCATTGATTCCTATGGGCCTTGAGGCCCATAGGAATCAATGTCAATTAACGAATCGGTAAATACCGATTCGGTAAAATTACTGAATAGTCAAGGGTGGCAGGGTGTCACTTTGACACCCTGTTGCACCCCTGATTCAGGCTTGTGTGCCATGCGACACACATACATGCCCTTAGTGTGAGGGTGCTGGAATGTATGTGTGCCTGTGAATTTGTAAGGTATATGGGAGCCTGTGGGTGTGTGTGGCGTGTGTGTACAAGAATGTTTGTGTGTCTGTGATGGCCACAATACATAGAAGACTCTGGGTTCTGTTTTGGGAGAGTGAGGCCTTTTGGAGAAGCATGTGGGTGAAGGAGCTCTCCTCCAGCACAGATTTGTAGATTGCTGCATTCCTGAGAGCTGGGTGGGACACCCACACTGAAGGAAGGAAGAGCTATGCTTTTCAGTTCACTTCAAAATGTTTTTTTGATTCCGAAAGAGGTCACTGTTCAAAGGGCTCTTGACAGACCTCAGGAAGGAGATGTGGTTGATAAGGGAATCATAAAGAGTATGATTGGGGGTCTTTGCTAACCTTTTAATAAACATATATCAGTGAGGCTGACAATCCTCTGATGACTCCCATTGCCTGGCAACCCCTATCACATGAACCTCAAAGACTCAGACACTAAATTCCATTTACGTCTGCAAATGGATTATAAAACGGTGAGTGTGTGCCTCCCAATAATGTCAGACTGAAGCTGCACATCAGCGCAGAGAAGCTCAGCATGAATTCTGCCTATTACCAGGACCAGCACTAGGGACAACGAGTTTGCCAGTCTCTCTGCTGGATAAGAGGACATCATCCAGGAGAATGAAGACAACTTGTCCCGGAGCCTGGAGCTTCTGCCTAACATGAGACCAGAGGACCACGTGAGGACAGAAGACTGTCTGGAGTGAGCGAGGTTCAGAGGGATATCCTACTGAGTGGATGCTGGGATCTGAGTGTGAGATTCTGGTCTATCGGAACCGCCAGACCAATTGCGCCATCCACCATGTGCTTTCTTCACAATCCTGCATGTCAGGTACGGACTGCTGAGAATCTTAAGGGCCATTGCCCTAGTGCAGGTCTGTGAAGAAAGTCGGGCTGCTGCCTTGAGAAAACTTGTGGCCTGAAGAAGGACGCCACCTAATACTGCCCCGTAGGGATCCCCTACCTGTTAAAGCCGACTTTGGGCTCACGGATAATCACCGGCCTTAATCCCCCCGGCGCAGACTTCGGGCGCCATATTGCGGGAGTACCAGGTCAGCGGTCTAGTGCGCAGGCCGATTTGGGGCCTCAGCGCTATAAAATGAATGTCATTTCCCATCCACGCAGCGGGCGGGCGCAGCGGGCGAGAGCCCGTCTGGGCCCGTCCGGGCCGGATTGGGCCCGGGGCCAGACACTATGGTCATTTCACCTGTGCATCGTATAGGGTATTCCCGGGAAGAACTCCTTCGATTTAGGCCCAAAATATTCCCGTCAGAACCAATGACATTCAGTTCAGACGATCCACTTCCGAAAGGTAATTACTCGACTTCTGTCACCTTGGACAAAAGTTTGACCAACCAATTTTTTACCTAGAGTACTAGGACTCCTGAGGCGAAAAGCCGGGAGTCAGGGAACGCTAATACTTAATTGTGTAATTCTCGCTGGGTGCACTTCGATTTTAAAACACGCACCTTCTGTGCCTTTATTTTGTTTTAATTTGCACTAACAGCGCCTGGAATCAAGTTAAAATTGTGTGTTTAATAATACTGCCCCATAGGGATCCCCTACCTGTTAAAGCCGACTTTGGGCTCACGGATAATAACGGGCCTTAATCCCCCCGGTGCAGACTTCGGGCGCCATATTGCGGGAGGACCAGGTCAGCGGTCTAGTGCGCAGGCCGATTTGGGTCCTCAGCGCTATAAATTGGATTCAGCCTAACGCATTTTTTACCTAGAGTACTAGGACTCCTGAGGCGAAAAGCCGGGAGTCAGGGAACGCAAATTCTTAATTGTGTAATTCTCGCTGGGTGCACTTCGATTTTAAAACATGCAACTTCTGTGCCTTTATTTTGTTTTAATTTGCACTAACAGCGCATGGAACCAAGTTAAAATTGTGTGTTTAATAATACTGCCCCATCGGGATCCCCTACCTGTTAAAGCCGACTTTGGGCTCACGGATAATCACCGGCCTTAATCCCCCCGGCGCAGACTTCGGGAGCCATATTGCGGTCTAGTGCGCAGGCCAATTTGGGGCCTCAGCGCTATAAAATGAATGTCATTTCCCGTCCACGCAGCAGGCGGGCGCAGCGGGCGCGCCGTTGGCGCGCCGTTGGCGCGCCAGAGGCAAGCTCGTCTGGGTCCGTCCGGGCCCGTGGCCAGACACTATTGTCATTTCACCTGAGCATCGTATAGGGTATTCCCGGGAAGAACTCCTTCGATTTAGGCCCAAAATATTCAGAACCAATGACATTCAGTCCAGACGATCCACTTCCGAAAGGTAATTGCTCGACTTCTGTCACCTTGGACAAAAGTTTGACAGAACAGACCTCGAGGTATGTGAACTTGGCATTGCTCAATTGTAGATCTGTACCGAAACACTGTCTAGAAATTAATCTACTGATCCAGGACACTAATGTGGATATAATGTTCCTTACAGAAACATGGTTGTCCTCTAACTCAGAGGCAGATATTGTCAGTGCACTGCCCCAGGGATTCCTTATACAGCACCACAACAGAACCCATGGGAAGGGAGGCGGGCTGGCCATAGTTTATAATGACAGGTTTATTTGCAGGATACATGAGGGTGGAATCTCTGACTGTGAAAGTGTCAATTTTAGCCTTCAAATCACCCCAAACAAATCTCTATCCGGTCTTCTTATATACCGCCCCCCCCGGTAGTCTGGGGCAATTTGTGGGCTCTCTGTTAGAAACCACGATTGCTTCCTTTCCTGCGTCACCTAATTTCATCTTATTGGGGGACCTGAACCTCCATTTTGACGACTCTTTTGACAAGGCAGCTTCCGATCTGAAATCGGACCTAAACTCGTTTGAGCTCCATTTAAAAAACATCGAGGCCACCCATATTAAGGGGCATCTTCTTGACCCTATATTTTCAAACATCTCACAGTTAGAAGCATATCCTCCTTCCCCTCTACCCTGGTCTGACCATTTTTTGGTCCCGTTTGCTTGGCAAACGAATACTGACTGCCCACGGACACAGGTGCCACGCACCCTGAAAAGATCATGGTTTAAACTCGCCTTCGAAAACTGGACCCGTGGATTAGAGCAGACTGCTCCCCTTTCATATCCCGACCCAGTAAAGGCAGATATTAATTTTACTGAATGGTTGAATAACCCCCTTGACTCTGTGGCACCTAGGAAAAAAATAGAAAAGAAGAGCAGGGTCTTCAAATCACCATGGTACTCTCAAGAACTTAGAGATCTAAGGAAAACCTGTAAAAACTTGGAACGTAGGTGGAGGAAAGACTGGGCCTCCCATAACAAAGATAAGTGTAAAGCGGCCATGAGGACCTATAAATTAGCTCGAAAGACAGCCCAGGCTGCCTTATTTGAGGAGAATATTAGAACATCCTCTAACTCATCTCGAGAGACATATAAGATTGTGAAAGATCTCCTCAAAATTCCTAGTCCCCAGATGATGCAGGATGTGTCGGACTCCAGATGTAACCAATTAGCGGCTTTTTTTGAGAATAAAATATTAAATATCTTACAATCTCTGCCACAAAGTGTCCATACATATGCTCCTGTGGACTCTGCTGCTTCAATCCCTGACCCTTCTCTGGACTCCTTCGCCCAGATATCTAGGGAAGAATTCCAAACTGCTCTGTCATCCTTGAAGAGTGGATCCCCTAATGACCCGGCACCCATGTATATTCTACAACATTGGGACCTACCATCTCTCCCTTGGCTACGGACCTTATTAAGGCCTCGTTTGCCCAAGGGATTGTCCCCCCTGGTTGGAAGCAGGCAATAGTAAAGGCGCTATTAAAAAAAACAGAACTTGACCCTCTGGAGTTAGCCAACTTCCGACCAATTTCACTGCTACCAGGTCTCAGCAAGATTGCGGAGAAGATTGCAAATCGGCAACTCTCCGCTTTCTTGGAAACCAATAGGCTGCTTTGCAGCTCTCAAACTGGTTTCCGCCCAGGGCAGGGTACTGAGACCGCGCTGATAGCGGTGGTCGAGGAGGCAAGGTGCATCTTGGATTCGGGAGGATCAGTGGCGCTGATCCTCCTGGATCTGAGTGCAGCCTTTGACACGGTGGACCATGAGATCTTAGTCCAGCGCCTTTCTAATTTAGGGGTAACGGGCACAGCCCTGTCGTGGCTCACATCCTTTCTGAAGAATAGAACCTTCCAAGTCTGGGAAGGAAGCGTGCGTTCCAAGCCAATCCGCCTCCAGTCTGGGGTTCCTCAGGGCTCATCACTGAGCCCTACTTTGTTTAACGTTTATATGGCCCCCCTGGAGGATGTGGTTACTCCCTTTGGGATCAAAGTTATTACGTACGCAGAGGAGCTTCGCGGGCAAGCAAGATGGCCGCGTAAGCTCGGAGCTCCGGAGACCCTCCGACCCTCCGCACAAATCCTGATCGAAATCCTGATCCACGGTGGTGGACTCTTGTTGGTGAATGGTCGTTGAGACGGGACCTGCTTTCCGATTCAAAATCCGACACTTATAGACGGAGATACGTCGTGCTGAAGACTCGTGCCAGGGACGGACCATTGTCTCGGTGATGGCCGACGGCAGCGACACTGTAACGCATGACCGATATGCTGTGTGAGTGACTCCTGCGCCGGCCCTGCGGAGTATGCAAAGTTGCGAAATGGCCTTTCGCTGAACAAACATCTGAGGCTGCTACGCCCCGCACCTGCTCGCATACCCGAAGAGGTTTTGGTGTACCACCCTTTGTTCAATTTCCCGGCTCCAACATGGCGGGCAAGGGCGAACCAGACAGAACTGCGAATCGGGTCAGTAGGAAGACGGTCCAACCCCAGACAAACAAGATTGATCGCTATGCCCAACAAAGGATCTCGCCAACTGCGACTGCCCGTTCAAAAGACACCCTTCGGGCGGGATCGCCGGACGAGTCGGAGCCGACACTCCGAGACATCATGGGGGCCATAGCTGGCATCAGAACAGAGATGCACAAGCAACATGAGGTCCTAACGCACAAAGTTGATACTCTGGCGATTGACCTTAACCTGATCAGGGCCGACCTCGGCAAGACTAACGACAGGGTGAAGTCGCTAGACATCAAAACTGCGAGCCTCACGGCTGATGTCTCGGACCTGCAGACGGAGGTCCGGAACCTGAGATCTGCCAACGATCTCTTCTCGAGGCGGCTAGAAGATTTTGAGGGACGTGCCAGGCGGCAGAACGTCCGAATTATCGGGGTGCCGGAGGGCGCAGAGGAATCGGCCACCGATCTCTTAGTTGAAGAACTGATAAAGATTCATCTGGCCCCTGCGGGCCTCAGCCATTTCTTTTCAGTTGAGCGGGACCACAGAATGCTGGGTGGACCGCCCAAGTCGGGCGCCATGCCACGGCCCATCATAGCTCGCCTGTTCAACTTCAGGGATCGGGACGTGATCCTACAGGCCTCGAGACGACATGGGCCCCTCAAGTTTCAGAACGCGGATGTCAATTTTCACCCAGACTTTACTAGGGCGGTTCAACGACAGTGCCAAAGTTTTGCGGGAGTGAAGCGGCGTCTCAGAGACTTGGGGATGAAGTACTCGATGATGTTCCCCGCTAGACTACGTATTGAACATAATGGCCGTGCTGTATTCTTCGACATGCCTGAAGTGGTGAGAGACTGGCTGGACACCTTGCCACACAGACACGAGGAACGAGAAGAACATTCAGAGGGCGCCTCGGCTGCACTTTACGTTGTATATCCTTCTCACCATTATGGAGGGTGGCGGGGGGGCTACGTGATCTCCTTTCTCCTCTAGGGTCTTCTTGTAGTTTAGTTCATGGGGCTACAGGCACACTGCTGGTTGGGGGGGGCTACTTAGACTGCTGCAGGGGTGCAGGGTGGGGGGTGGTTTGATGGTTGGTTTTGTTTGTTTTGTTTGTTTCTCCTTTCTTCTTCTAAGGCAATGTAACAAATGCTCTAATTCTTTCAATGTATCTTTGAGGCCTATTGGGGTTGGCGAAGGCCTACGATTCGACGATGGGGGGTAGGAAATTAAAAGTTCTGTGTTGGAATGTTAACGGCTTGGGTGATCGCATCAAGAGAGGGGTGGTTTTGCAACTGTTTAAGAGGTGTATGCCTGATGTCATTCTTTTGCAGGAGACGCACTTGGTGGGAAATACGTGTCGAGCGCTTAACAGGAAGGGTTTCAAGATGGTGGCGCATTCAGGGTTTTCCTCAGGATCCCGGGGGGCAGGGATTATGATGCGCACGTCTCTCCCATTTGAGATCGACTCCAGCGTTGTTGATGAGAGGGGGCGGTACGCTGCCGTCTCAGGGAGATGGGAGGAACGGTCCCTGATTCTGGTTTCAGTTTACGTTCCCCCGGGGCTACAAAGCAACACTTTTCAAGACCTAGGAGGCGCCATCTTGGGCCTACCCGAGGGGTTGCTTATTGTGGGTGGCGACTTCAATTCAGTCTGCTCGGGGACCTTGGACAGACATCCGCCCAGAGATCTCCGAAGTTCACAATCCTGGTTGCCCGATTTCCTCGACACCATGGGACTGATTGACTGCTGGAGGCTTATGCATCCCACCCAGAGTCAATATTCGTTTCACTCCGGGGCGCATGGTAGCCTTTCTAGAATAGATTATGTCCTGGCCCTGGCGGCCCACGCGTCGGCAATTTCCGAGGCCCATTTGCTGGCGAGGGGCATCTCGGACCATTCCCCGGTCTGGGGGTCTTTCGACTTCGATATTGTGGTTACCGAGCGGGCGGTCGTAGTTAACCCGTGGTATTTTCGTAACCCGAAGACGCGCGGACTCCTGGCCAGGGCTATTGAGCTCTATTTCTCTGAGAATACTGGGTCGGTTGCATCGGCCGCCACTCTGTGGGAGGCGTTTAAGACAGTTCTGAGAGGTGAGGCTCTCTCCCTTATTGCGGACGTCCGGAGACGCAGAGATGCTGACATGGTGCGCATCGAAGCAGAGATTATGGAGCTGGACTCCCAATTGGAAGCGGGCCCGACGCCTGAGTTGCTTCAAGCTCTCTCGCTAAAACAATCAGAATATCGTGACATTGTCTCCGATGCTGCCAAAGTCATGGGCAGGGAACAACAGAGTAGAATTTACGATGTCGGAGACAAGGCGGGCAAGCTTCTTGCTTGGCTCGACAAAAAGGAGAGAGCCCGTTGCGTGGTTCCGGAGGTGTTGGGGGATGACGGCCTGCTTGTCACCGATCCGAGTGCAATAGTGGAGTCGTTCTCGGACTACTTTGAGACCATCTACACTTCGGTCTCGGACCGGTCTGAGACCGACTCCAGTGCGCTTTTGGCGGATATAGATCTCCCGTGTCTGTCAGAGACGGACCGTGATGACTTGGATAGGGACATTACCGCGGACGAGATAGCCCTTGCCATTCGCTCCCTCAGACCTGGTAAGGCGCCCGGCCCCAATGGTATTCCGGTGGAACTGTATAAGATCAAGCCCGATGTCGTATCTCCGCCCCTGCGGAAAATGTTCTTGGAGGCGCGAGAGACGGGCATGCTTCCCCACGACCAGAGGCTGGCCACCATTGTGGTTATCCATAAGGAAGGGAAACCCAGAGATCTGTGCCGATCGTATCGTCCCATTTCTCTGTTGAATGCTGAGCCTAAGATTCTTGCCAAACTGCTGGCCAACCGTTTGATTGGCGCAATTGGCGACTTAGTGCACCTGGACCAGTCGGGCTTTATTCCACATCGCAACACGGCCCTTAATCTTCGTATACTCCATGGAGCCCTGGCCAGGGCTCACACGCTCAGGGAGCCAGCCGTTCTGGCGTCGTTGGATGCCACAATGGCGTTTGACTCCCTCAAATGGAACTACCTGTGGGCAGTGTTGGCGAAGCTCGGCTTCGGCCCGGAATTCGTAGGGTTGGTTAAACTTCTATATGCCAGCCCGCTGGCCAACGTGACGGTCAATGGTCGTGTATCCGCGTCCTTTGCCCTTCATAGGGGCACTAGGCAGGGCTGTCCCCTGTCGCCCCTTTTGTTCGCACTGGCACTTGAACCGTTGGCAGCGTGGATATGGCACCACCCTGACATGCACGGGATTCGCTGGTCCCCTGGATTCGAGGATCGAGTGTCACTATATGCAGACGATATCCTTCTGTATCTCACCTCCCCGTGCAAATCTCTCATCGTGGTATGTGACGTGCTTCGACTCTTTGGCCGGCACTCTGGCCTGGTCATTAACTGGTCGAAGTCGCACTTGTACGTTCTGAGAGGGGGGACACCTTGTCTTCCGAGGGACTGTGGCAAACAGGTTGCGAGACAGGGATTTAAATACCTGGGGATTTATATTTCAACTGACCCCAAAGCACGCTACGAGAACAATTTGCTTCCCCCTCTTGTTCGTCTCCGACGTGACGTAGAGGGTTGGCGTAGACTTCCGCTCTCCCTTCTTGGGCGCGCTGCATTATTTAAAATGATGTCTCTACCCAGGTTCCTGTATGCCCTGCAAAATACTCAAGATCCGGTCCCAGCTAGATACTTTGGGGAAATCGAGAGCTTGCAACGTGCCCTGCTCTGGGCCGGCCGGCCACGCATTGCTGTCACGAAGCTCACGCTCCCGTTGTATGATGGGGGTATAGCATTGCCCGATGTGCGGAGATACTACTGGGCCTCTCAGTTGGCAGCCCTTAATCACGGCCTTTATGGCCCGGCAGATAGCCCGGGCTACGCCATGGACCGGTGGCTCCTGGATGGAGGGAAATACCATAGGGCGCTGTACACGAGATCTCTTGATAGGCGGATGTCTGGGACAACGAAAACAGCTGTGCACATTTGGAGAACTATTACAAAGTCACAGGGGTGGAAGGACAGGCTCACAATGGCAACTCCACTTTACGACTCTGAGATTCTGGGTAAATTGTGGCACACCAAAGGATTCGACAAGTGGGACATGATCGGCATTTCTAGGGTGGAGGATATGATAATACGAGGGGAGGTAAAATCTTTTGCCCAACTACAGACAGAGTTCCAGCTGGGCGGTACAGAATATTTTCGGTACGCTCAGCTGCGACACGCACTCCTGTTGGCCATGCCGGAGGGCGAGACAATACCCGAATATTCTCCCCTGGAAGATCGGGTACTGGACGGCCATATGCCGGATAGCGCTATTTCCCTAACGTATAAAAAACGGATTAATATTCGCACGGACCTTCTTCGGGGGTGAGAGATCAATGGGTACGGGACGGGGTAGAGATCGACGACGAGGACTGGCAATGTGGGTTGTCGTCCCCCAAGGAGGTCGCTATTCCCGCCCGGCTTCGACTGGTGCAATTGAAGATTCTGCACAGAGTGTATGTCACTGGTCCCAGATTAATACACATGGGACATTCGGTTGATGGTCTCTGTCGGCGAGGCTGTGGCGCTCTAGCCACTTTCATGCACATCATTTGGGAATGTGGTGCGATAGCCTCCTACTGGAGGCGGGTACACACGATTATGAGTGAGGTAACCGGGGTGGAAGTTCAGGCGGAGGCCCGGAGATGCCTCTTGAATATCTGGGGCCCAACAGATTACAACATGGCACAAACCCAATGGGTTACCCTGGGGAATATGGTTGCAAAACGGGACATTTCGCAGATGTGGGGAGTGACAACAGCCCCGAAGGTGGTACAGTGGAAGACCAACATGGATTGGTGTATGTTCCGAGAAAAGACTGTGTATGTAGCCAGGGGTAAACCCAAAAAATGGCAGAAGCTGTGGGGGGCTGGAACGAGTATAGGGGTGACATCTGCATACCACCGGAGACCGCCCCACTGGAAGAACACTTGACCCCATAGCCTATAACTCCAACTGGCGTCCTGGTTTCACTACTATCCTGTGCTTTCCCACCCCGTGGTTCTATACATCCATATTGTTTTGAATCTAACTGTGATCACTGTGCCTAGCCGACTCCTAGATTGGGCCCCACTGCATAATGGTTTAATTGCCTTATTTCTTAGCGCCAGTTCTGGCGCCTTTTTCTGTACTTGTTCCTTCTTCATAAAAATCACAAAAAATGAAAATTTACAACCTTGACACGTGCTGGTACCTTGCTTCTTGCACTTTGACCCATCGTCTACTAATTTGCTGCCTAGCCTCCGGGATGTAAGGCTGAATAGCTGTGTGCACTATTTGAAAATAAAGGTTTTAAAAATAAAAAATAAAAAAAGTTATTACGTACGCAGACGACACTCAGCTCGTCGTCTCGCTTTCCATAGAGAAGGGTAGTACGGAAAACTTAAATGGCTGCCTTTCTGAAATCCACGCATGGATGTGTAGCTCTCGACTTAAACTGAACGGCACAAAGACAGAACTTATGCTTTTAGGCCATCAAACAGCATCTCTTTCTAATTCCATCTGGCCCTCGTGCCTGGGGGACCTCCCCGCCTCGAAGAATGAACTCAAAAGCTTAGGGGTGTGGCTCGAGCAGGACCTCTCCTTCAGGACACAAGCAAAAAAGACTGCCGGCACTTGTGTGGGCCTACTTCGCTCAGCCCGTAAGATCATCCCCTTACTACCGGCACAATCCAGGAAGTTGCTTATTCAAGGTCTTATCCTGTCCAGATTGGACTATAACAATGCTTTTTTTTCCTTCAGGGTAAGGGGCCCCCTATCCTTGAAAATATGGTCCACCCCTACAAGGCTGCCAGGACTCTGCGCTCTGCTCATGGTAATCTGGCCACAGTACAAAGAGTCAGGAAGGCCCGGACTGGTGGGCGCCGCTTTTAGGTTAATACTGCGACCCTTTGGAATTCCCTTCCGATCAGGCTTCGAACCGAACCAAGCTACTTGAAATTCCGAAAGCTCTTGAAAACGTTCCTGTTCCCACAGGACGCATAAAAGCCTGTGCTCCCCTCAGTTATCCTTAAGTTGTCCTTTGTACTTCCCTCAGTTATCCTCGGTTGTCCTCTGTACTCCAGCGCTGGGACGCTCATGGGCAGCCATGCGCTTTATAAATCCTATTTCATTTCATTTCATTCATTCATTCAGTGCTCTCTACACCTTGTTAGGGAATTAATTAATCATTTTAGGAATAACAATTTGTTTGTTGGCAGTTATAGAGTTGCTAAACCTGCAGAACATGATGTTGAACATTCGGCTGGTGCAGTATTTCGATATTTCTAAGAACATGATAAGGACAACGGTACCTGCTGAATGGGGTGATTGGACTTTCCTAGTTAGGAATGGTGCAAATGGAATGGTGTTGGTCTTCCGGCCGGGCTGCTAGAGGCCACACTATGTACAAGACTGTGGGAAGTTGGTGCCGTCTGTCTCAGCTGGGACCACTCTGCACATACTGGGGATATTATCACTGTTCCACTGCACCATGCACTACACCATGCACTGCACTGCCCAATCCAACTAGGGTTACACTGGGGTGGCGCTGCCACTCCTTGATGGCTTTGTTTTTATTTTTACAAGATCGCTAGAGGATACATGTTTTTAGCTGATCATGCATTGTTGGAGTGACTGATACACTTTATTACTCAAGTTTTTTTATCCCTTGTTTATCAAATTCAAAAGGGCAAGGGTTCATTGTTCAGGTTGGAGACTTGTTAAGACTTTGCACTTATTGCTAAGATCAATATTGACTTACTGATTAGTGCACGTTACTGTTTAATCCTATGTTAGTGTTGTGATCCAATGTTCGAAAGCTGTTTTATTATTTGGGATAAGATAACAGCCCTATACATTAGGTCTCCCAAGTTCAATATAAACTTAAGGGGATCCCCTATTATGTGTCACTTTACCACTTTAGCTTATTGAACTTTTAAGGTTTGTATCTTATTGTGCTGATAAATTATTATTGTGTACGTTTCTATGTTTATAGATTATTATTAACTAATAAACTACCTGGCTTACAGTGCACTCTACACAACTCCCATATGCTAGTTGGGGCAGCTGTGAAGATTAAGGGATATTGCCACTGTGCACCAATGTATGAAATTGAGTTTTTTATTGAGGTGGCTAAAATCCTTCTCAAGCAACAACCACAATCATTGTCAGGGTGATTACTAAATTCACTAATTTAACCTGTGCTTAACCCTCTGGTAACTTGGCACAAAAGCACTCAGACTTAAATTAGAGGCAATGTGTTAAGTATTTATGCAGCTCTCAAACAGAAACAAGGTGAAAACACAACACAAGAAAAATCCCACACCAATTTAGAAAAATAGAATACAGTTTAATAAATAAAATGACAGCAAAATGAATCAAATCCTATTAGTAGAACATTAGATATTCAATTCTAAAGGCTTCAGTAAAAATAAGACCAAGAAGTAGAAAGCGCAAACTGTGTGCATCTGGTCAAGCTAGATTGGGACAAAGTCACAAGTACGAGCAGACGTGATAGAGTGCATGCCGGATACAGAGACCAGATTGATCCCACTGAAAAGTTACATTCTCAAAGTTTGGTGCACAGAGTTCAAAACGTCAGGATTTCACTGGAGGAACTCATTTGATGCCAGCCAAGGGTCCAGGACATGGGGAGGCACCTCTTGGGAATCAGAATTCAATCCAGTAGAGGCCAGCAGGGCTCAGGCAGGGCCAGTGGCATGAGGGCAGCTGGAGAGTTGCAGGGAGGCCTCTGCAGAGTGTTGTTTCCCTGTAGCTCAGAACAGAAGGTCAGCCATCTGACCTTTGGAGTCACTCAGGTTAGCCTGGGAGGAAAGGGCAAGTCCAGTCTTCCTTCTCAGACAGCAGGGAAGACCTCCAGCAGCAAGGCAGCCCTCTGAAGATCAAGCAGGTCTCCAGCAGCAGGGCAGTCCTCCAGTGGTGGCCATCACAAACAAAGGGTGGCGGGTAGGAAGGAGAGAATGTGGGAGGGGAGACCGGAGGTGTGTCGCACGGGGAGTTAGAAATAATATATTTAATTAAAAAAACATACCTTTAGCCGCTGCCCACCTCCAGTGTTGCGTCAGCTGCCTCTCCTCTTTCTGGTCCTATCAACCCTGGGGACAGACTCCCATCTAATCCCTGTGCTGTAGAGCAGTTTGGGGATTGGTCTGAGCAGGCTAGAAAGACGCTCTGTTCAGGCCAGGCAGTCTGTGCGGATTAATCCCTATGTGGACAGCCATAAAGAAGTTGTGGGTTATGACCCATGGAGGAAGAGCATTGGTTCAACCATCCGAAACCAGACTACCTGAGTCCTATCACCGTACTCAGGGAGGCTTACCGTAGGACCAGAGGAGCACTCTGGGCGTATTCAGCCTCAACAGCAGCATACAGCCTTTTGCTCATCTACAGGCCAGTGACACGTGCCTAGTATCTCTAAAACGTCACTCCGAGGGAGCGGGTAACACTGAATACCGCGCTGCCAGATTTCTGGGGGAACTTACTCTGACTAAGGTGCTATGGTGCTGGGACACTTTGACTTTTCAAAAAAAGATTGTAGAACTTCTTAAGGCTGGAACTCACGAGCAGGGTCTAGCCCGAGTGTTGCCTCATGTGAATGGGAAATGCCCATGACCCTTAGAGGGGCAGATAAAGCTCAATTGCCGCCCCAGATAACGCTAGCTTACTTGTCTTAAGAAGGAGGTGTACATTATTTGTGAAGTGTTGTGTTCGCATATATATATACTATGTTTACCCAAAAGCAAGTATCTGACAGGGAAATAACTTATTGAGATAATTAGATGTATTTTGAGTTTTGAGTCTGTCTGTGCTCACCCTACACCTACCTCGACCCCAAAAAGGATTGGACCGCTCGATCAGTGCTGCTACCTAGAGTCCAGTGCTGAAGAAGCCCTTGGCCCAGGTGCTCGGAACCCATAGTATTTCAGGCCCAGGATAACAGAGGTAAAGGGCCTCAACCATTCTTTACCATCTCCTGGGATGTACTTTGACCACTTGTCCTCATTTCCTTTTGAAAGTCAAGTGAACTAAGGAAATAATAACTTGTTTCTTAAAAATGAGTGTAATAGTGTCAACAAAAAAACAGTGCTACCTACCGGGGACTCAGCACGGTACTGTATTTTAGTAACCCAAGATGCAGAAAAAGGAGCTAACAAGCATAAAAGCAGGCATAGGGGAGCTATACAGTACAGTAATCAATGACAAACATCCTCTTCTATTTATTGGAAAATACTGAGAAACATATATGTATTTTTAGATAGCAGATACCATTTGTTTTTTGCAATCGAATTTCAGGCCAAAGTGGAAACCTAAACGTTTGGGAGTTTTCTCCATAAGTGAAGGAAACACATTTCCGATTAACGATTTCCAGGATGTTCCCTGAATGTAAATACAATTATATAGGTATTACAATGAAAGAACGGCAAAAGGCACAGAGCAGTCAAAACATGCCTCAAGTAACTCCAAACAAGTTCTTTTGATTGCTATCAGCACAGGCACCAGCACATGAAAGGCAAGTCCTCGTATGTCTCTAGCACTGGAGTTCAAATGTGCATTTCATCCCCTTGGGCCTTTAAAGAACAGGAAACGTACAGGCTGTTTACAATATCCGCTTTACTGGGAGGACACATTGTAAAACATCTGAAATGTATAAACTATTATGACTAAAAACTCAACAACGGAGCAGACTCTAAGGATATTGTAGTATTCACAGTTCAAGCCAGAATTGCTCGAACCAGCAGTGCTGGAAAAGGGAAACAGCTGCTGTCCCCGCAAGAGACAGAAAGGCAAAGAGCGTTTAAATGCCAGTGATTGCAGGGGCGATGGGATGGGGGAGGTGGCTGCCTTTGACTCATTCAGTCTTGTTGTAAATCTCTCAGTGTTGTTGAATACAAGAGAGCCCTTGTAAAGGGGAGGGGGGCAGTGGGAGGGGCTGCGAGTGTCTCAAATAAATGGGGATTTATTAAGTCAAACCAATGCGCAAGGGTACTAGCCGCTGCTGCCCCATACAGCTGTGCTTGGCACTGCCCCTGCTTTCGCTGTCCTCGGGTAATGGAGGAGGCAGCAGAACTTAAAGTAAAGAAGGTCCACAGAGCCGTGCTGACAGCCAGCATTTCCTCTGCTGTCGATCCTCAAGGCCATCGACAGAAAACTGGTGGCTGTGGGGCAGCTAAGGATGAACCTAAAGGCCAACCCTTTGATGTTTTTGGAGGTTAAGGAGCGCATGATGTCACGTCGCATTGGGGGTTAACAGGCTGCTGCAATCCCTGTGGTGAAGACCCCCCTGATCTTCCAGGAACCCCCAACCCTTGGGTGGGGGGCTATTCAGCCCAAGGCCAATGAATATTTGTGAGTTATTTGGGTGTCAGGGGCCCCTCTTCACATTCTGCAAGGCCGAATCTGAGCTTTAGTGGGAGGAAAAAACGGGGGTGTCTCTCAAAGGGGCCTCGACCGTGTAATTAGGGCATGGCTTTAATAGTAAGCGAAACGTCTGTCAAATAGTCCTAGTGTGCCACCCGACTGGTAATTTGCTGCTTCTGTCATTGCATCCAGATATATAATCCAAAAAGTAGTATTACACCTACAAGAAGCCAGGACTACTGACTCTGCCAATGATTGTTAGTTGCAGAAATTAAATGAGCAACAGCTAGGGCTTCGTTGTATAGAATATTGAAACATGCTTCGTTTCTGAAATGATGAGAATGTGAAAGAACTATTAGGAGTGTCTTTGAAATTACATCAAAGGCAGTGAAGGGTGATACTGTTGCAGAGTTAAGATTATTTTTAATCCTGAGGGTGAGGGCAAAAATGGAGAGTTTGATAGGGACCCGTCTCAGCACCTGCTTTTCAAGACTGCTGGAGTACCGGCAGGACCCGGCCCATTTAAAGCCCTTGGTGTGATCATTTTGGGTTAGGCAGTGATTCGCATTTTTGTGAATCAACTTCGGTGAAAAAACCTCCTGGGTCAATTTTTGTGATTGTGAAGCACTGTTTCAGAACAGAAAGAAGTCTTTAAGACCCTTATATAGGATTTCTTATATTTTACTTGGATTTTTATAAAGCACTAGTCCGCTTTCGTGTCTCTTGGCGCTGTGGAGTAGGGCCAGCTTCATTATAATGCTAACATTAATCGGTGTTTAAACAACCAAGTCCTCAGAGCTTTCCAAAGTGCCAGTAGGAAGGGGTGAGAAATGATGTAAAGGGAATACTGATATGTGTCTCAGTCGTTTGGAAATACCATGGCACGGAATTAAATATACTCCAAGTTTTACATCCAAAGTACCAAGAAGAAAAGGACAGCAGGCCCTGAAAAATCATAATGTATTTTTAAAATGCACGCGCTGTCATGCGCTCATTACCTTTAAAATGTGAGCGCTAGAGGAAAACACGAAATGTCCGGATAGACGAAGCCACTTCGGCCCGTGTGCTTGTCCGTAAATCCAGAATATGTCAATTTAACAATTAAAACGTCAGTGGGTGTTGCCAGCATTGCATTATTTCTAAAAGAACAAAGTACGGTGGACGATCGTTGGGAGGTGACATTTTGGAACGGTGAATGCCTTGGCATTGAGGCCATGGGCCCAGATGGAAGCAAAGGAAGTGGGTCGCCACACCCGGTTTGAAAACAGCCACTCATTGGGGCGTAGTCATCTCCTCAGACCCATGGGCTCCGGTGGCACTGCACCTGTTGCACTGCTGATAACTACGCCCCTGGAACATCCTCGTCCCTGGCCTCCATAAACGACTATTTTCTCCAGTTGAGGAGGCTCCTGAAAAACAAACTTTTTAAGCAGCCCTTCAATTGAAGTCTACCATCGCTCTGTTAGTGTGGAAGGAAGTTTATCCCGGTGAATCAGATGCCTCTGCTCGGCCTATTGTTTCTATAAATGTCTCCCTCTTGCAGTGCTTTGAAGTGCCTCGTGATGTGCAGTTCTTTACAAATACCCTAAATAAATGATCCAAATACATACATATTGGGAACGCCAGGCGACCTGAGGAGTCAGTCCTAATACCACATTTGTCTCTTACACTATTGATCCCAGACGCCATTTTTGACAAAATCTACGAGACCTCAACAGGATAGATCACAGCGTTTGCAGGGATACAGTCTTCAAAGGTGAGACCTTCCCGCGCCCGCTGGAGGAGCCGGACTGTGACCACATCAGTGTTTCAGAGGCCCCGCCCCCCCGTCAGAATCTCTCAGCTCTAAACCGACGTCTTTGATGGGAGTACCCTCGGGCATGACAAAAAGAAACCAGCAGCCCTCTCTTTGAAGGCTGTTCCCACCCCCTCCCACCAATTTGGGCCTAAAGCAACAAAGGCAGTGAATCTCCACTAAACAGTTAATTATTTGCATTCCTTGTTCTGAACAAACTTCGAGTGAAAGACAGACATCAAGACACATTCATGCAGCAGAGTGCCTGTTCACCTTAATTTTCGGAGGGGTGGGGGGGGGGGCACACAAGGGCCGCAAATAAAAAATGGTGTGGGGGTGGGGGGAACCCACAACGGGCGATCTTGATGACTGTGAGCCTGTATGTTTAAAAAATACATATGTGTAGTAATTTATAATTTTTGAGCAACTTGAACCATTTTAAAGCAACTTTTTAACTACCCCATCAACGCCAATCAGGCTTCTGTCAAGATCACAGCACCGAATCTGCCCTTACTCATATTGTAGATGACATACTAAAAATGCTGGATCATAACAAATCATGGCTTCTAATATTGCTTGATTTATCTGCTGCCTTTGACACCGTCAAACAGGACAACCTACTGGAACAAAGGATGGTTTTATCTGGGGTCGTATTACAATGGTTCTCTTTATTCCTCCAAAACAGATCTCTAAGAGTCAAAATGAATCAATCTCCCTACGTCCCACGCGATAACTCTTGGTGTTCCTCAAGGATCCTCTCTCTACCCCATTCTCTTTAACCTATTCCTGGAACCACTAGCAAACCTCCTAAAATCTTCTAACATCCACTACCATATGTACGCGGATCAGAGGCGGAACTAGAGCTATATTTGCGGGGGGCTAAGAAAAAATTTGGGGGGGGGGCTGAACCTTTAATCAGTAGGCAGAGTGGAGTTGCAGGGGCTCTTAGAAGGGGTGAAACAACTGCAAGGCCTAATTATCATTCAAATGGTCTTTTAAAGACCTGTGAAACGTTCAGGTGCGGCTCTGTGTGTACCCGGGATCTGTCTCATCCCAGGCTGCCACACACGACGGGGGGGCTGAAGCCCGGTGAGTCCAATGGGTGTTGCGCGCCTGACGCGGATGACACTCAGCTATATATCAAAATCGCCTCTCTAGAGGACATTATATCCCTCAATTCCATCCTACAAAATACACACCTCTGGCTCACCGTTAACCACCTCAAACTCAATGCTGCTAAAACTGAATTTCTTCTCATTTCTCTGCCGCATAACAACACCAAGATTGATCTGTGGTTGAAACATCTTACAGCCCTCAAATGCTCGCCCCACATCATAGACTCTGCCAGATCCTTAGGCATTACATTAGAAAAACACCTAAATATGCAGGATCACATTAGTGCAGCCACCAAAGGAGCAAACTACCAACTTGACCATTCTGCGGAAACTTAAACCCTACCTACCACACGAAGATCTAAAACAAGCGGTCCAAACCTTAGTATTACCCAGACTGGATTATAGTAGTGCCACACTATGTTGCCTACCTAGATACAAACTGGCCCTTCTAAGTGCCTCCGTCAAGGCAGCAGAAAGACTTGTCCTCAGAACTAAAAGAAATGCGCACATCTCACCAGCCTTAAAAACCTTAAACTGGCTTCCATGCGAAGCAAGAATCCAACTGAAAATTGCTTGCATGACGCACAAAGCATTACACTTCAACACCCCCAGTTACCTAGCCCAAAAGCTAGAAAAATCAGGGGGCAGCAGATTCTGACGAAGTGCGCTCACCTTGCTTCTCAAACCCCAGCGAACCCACAAAAACAAAACTGGGTCTAAAGCATTCTCGGCTATTGCACCCAAGATATGGAACTCTTTACCACCGGACCTTCGCCTAATTTCCTCTACCTCCACCTTAAAAAAAAGCCAAATCTTATCTACTGACTAAGTTCTTATCCTAAGTCAATATATTGGTGACATTGAAAAGGTATAGATACCAAACTTTTATGTAGATTGTCCTTCCTAGTACTGGCTTTATTCCAGTCCCATCCCTGTTATCCTATTTTCACTTTATGAGATGTTCGGCTCTTACACATATGTTTGCCTGTTGACCAGACCAATTGTTAATCTTATTCTCTTCAAGTAAAGTGCTCTGATACCCACTAGGGTCACGTTCGTGCTATCTCTGGTACCCTTTGGGACCTTCACTGGCACAGAATTGAGAACCGGACTAAATTTAAAGCCCTGTGCTTCACGCATAAAATTAAACTTGGTATAGCTCCGCAGTATTTAGGTTCTTTAGTCCAGTCCTATCACCCTACACGCCCGCTTAGATAATCTTCCCAGGCCAAATACTCAGTCTCAAGATTTAAATCTGCCCGCATGGGGGGCCACTCCTTTTCTTATCTGGCACCTGTACTATGGAACACCCTCCCTATCTCTCTTCGTCATGAACCTAATCACTCTGGTTTCCATAAAAGCCTTAAGACCTGGCTATTTAACCAGTAATTTTGACTTCTGATGCCTGTGTCTCTGGCGCCGGGAAACCTCTGGGTAGCTGTGCGTCCTACAAATTTAATTTAATAATAAAAATAATAATACAGAACTTTATAAATAAATAAATAAAATAAAATCCTGTGAATTAAACATTACATCTCCTTCACTTCAACAACCCCCCACACACAATGCACCCTCTCACCTGTAAGCACTGCATTTTCTTTAACTTCTGCCCTTCCAATACTTTGATAGCTGTGTAACCCCTTCACACACTTTGGTTATACAATTATAATTGACACACATGACCATTAGTTTGTACTCTTTGTAGAGGGGCCAAGGATTGGATGAGCACATGTTCTGAACCTTTTATGACCTACTGACAGGCCTTGCGAGAAATGCGCACTGCATTCGGCCTGAATGCCACATCTTTCAGTCGGGGCCAACACACAAACTGAACTCACACAACTACATAGGAGCGACTCTCTTCACACTGCATACCTGCCAACTCACACAGCGCACCGTGTGACACATGATATCGGCTCCCATCACACGGTCTCCCGTGAGAAGCCGTTATCACACTGGTTTTCCAGCTCGTTTTCTAAGGCTTTGAATTGCTGACATCCATTAAGGGATGTAAAAATACCCCAGAACATTTGCACCAGCCTCAGCATGCATTTTTTGGGGGGTAAGGAGGGAGGAGGGGTTTGGGGACGGGGTGGGGTTCAAAAGTACCTTATAGCTGTACACCTACCCCTGTCAGTAAGGAGGAACTGCTGGGTGAATGCATTCTACGGAGCAGCGTGTGCGGAGGAGTGTGGTGGGCCGTCTGAGGCCTGGAGACTGAGCTCACTTTGGAAAAAAGCACGCCAACACCATTTTCTCAATAGACTGTCTTTTTTGACACTGTGGTGCTATTCACATAAACCCAGTAATCTGTTCTATGGTGGATAAATCTTTATGAGCCTCCAGTGTTAACTGGACTCTGATATACACGTTATATGCATCGCCTGGGCCCACTGCAGTGAACATAGCACCTTTTTGGCGGAATGGAAGGTAGCGATTTTGTTGTATGGACGTTGCCGCCTTGTTATACCTGCGGCCTGGAATGAAACCCTCGCACCCTTGCTAACAAGTAACTCTACCCTCCCCCTGAAGGTTCGAGAGGCACATAACACCCCGGCTGTTACCAATACTGCTGAAACAGACAATATACCAGCGTACACAGTGTCACCAATAGCCTCTTTACTTATGTGAATACCCGCGCGGAAAGCGCGCACCTCTAGCTTGTACTGCTACACCCTCAATTGGGCAGATAATACACTGGAACCACCTTTCTACACATTCTCCTGCAGTAGCTACGCCAACTGCGAGGAAGAAAACAAAAGCAAAAAACCAAAACATACAAAAAAAATGGGCAAGCCCGACGGGAGATAACCTAGGCTCACATTCAAAGCCAAAAAGACCACTACACGATCCACCGCCGCAGATTCTGACCAGGCCGGAGTGGACCAAGCGTCGGGCCCCTCATTATCCTTCGGAGGCGACGTGAAGATACTACTTCTGGCAGTTCAACATCAACATAGCCTCAATGACCTTTCAGGGAAAATGGACACACTGAACAATCGCCTGGATTTCCTTGTTTAAAAAGTTGATAAACACGATGGGCAACTGAAAGAAGCAGCGCGTCGCATATCAGAAAATGAAGATGCCACGTCGCAGATGCAGCAACAGATATCACAAATGGATAAATTCCTCAAAGTCATTGCAGCGAAGAACGAAGACATTGAGGCGAGAAGTCGCCGCAACAATATTCGAATTATTGGAATTCCCGAAAGTACCAAAACGGGGCGCATGGAGGATTATGTAGAAAGACTCCTCACAAGTTCCTTTGGCTCTGAATCCTTATCGCCGCAACTTGTAGTGGAGCAAGCACATCGCTCCCCTGGTCCTCGACTGCTGCCAGGAGAGACTCCTAGACAATCATAGCCTGACTCTTGAATTATCGGGAACGAGACGCACCATTGAAGAATGCCCGGGAACAGAAACCGCTGCAATTTGAAGGCTTCACTTTCAGCATCTATCTGGATTTCACTGTGGCTGTTCAAGAGGCGCGCCGGAAGTTCCTTCCCATCAAGCAGAAGCTGCGTAAAGCTCAAATAGAATATGCCTTCATGTATCCCGCTCGCCTTCGGATCTCGAGTCACGGTAAACATATATTCTATACGAATCAACAACACGTTGAGGCCTTTCTGAAGGCCAACCAACAACGTTCACCGAGACACGACAATACCTCCCGCCCCCCTACTTTGCCTCTGGAATGACCCTAAAAAATCCATGGAACTGTAATATGAAAGCCTGGGGTTTGCTGTCTCACTCGCATAAGGTTTGATGGGGTGGTACCCGGTGACGATGGAGGACATAACATCGACCCCATTCCTGATGTTACACATTCCACTCTTCGGATGAGGCTTCCTGTACATGAGATGGTCACAGACAGTTAAGTGCCCGGCTGGGCTTTGAACACTGATAGTGGCTATACATACGATTTTTGATGTTTCCGTTTATTCCTCAGGTAGTTTTATACTCTGTATCGCCTGGCACCCTCCCCCGCCCCCACTGCGGACCCCTAACCGTCACTTGGTTTCACTTGGGGGTTATTCAGCAGGTAGAGGTTGAGTTCTGGAAGGTTTATGGCCCACTGGCACCCCCCCCCCTTATGGGAGATCCCCCGAAATGGTTGATTTCTATGTTGCTTAGATTTGTTCTTTTATTACTGCTCCACTGGGCCCCTTTGGCCCTACAGGAAGGGTTACAGAGTTTGATGGGTTTGGGTGGGCGACTGTATACCGGCACGTTTGGGGTGCTGTTGTGGGTGGGAGTGGTAGGGGAGTTTGTCAGCTACTGTGCAGCCGGCACTGTTGGGTTACTACCAGGGAAAGGTACTGAGATGGGAATGCCAAGTTTATGTAAAATGTATATCGTGCAGAAACTCACTAACGCATCAACATCTATCGACACAAACACACAGGGATACACACATAGTACTATACAGTTTAATGGTAAAACGTTTATGTAATGGCAGCTCACACAGAACAACTACGCATTAAAATGCTAACATGGAACGTCAGGGGATTATGTGATCCTCGCAAATGGAGGCAAATACTAGCATACCTCGATCGCCACCCATTACAGATAGCAATGCTGCAAGAAACACACACCGATCCCCGTCGCTCTAACTGTTTTGGTAGCAATTATAAATTGGCGTCCACCCGGGTGCAGTCTTCATATTTGTCATATTTTCGCGGTATTCTCATATTAGTTAAAAAGAACACACCCTTCATTCGAGGGAGCATGTACAGTGATCTAGCTGGACGGAGCTGCCTACTCTGGGGTACGCTGGGCACACAATCTGTCACCATAGCTTGTTGCTATGGTCCAAACACGGATGACCCACACTTTTTCAACACACTTTGGGGACAAATAATATAGGTCGGGTCTACACATGTTATATGGGGTGGAGATCTCAACACAGCCCTGCACTCGCTATGGATCATTCCAATCCTCTCCCGCACCATTACGCTAACACCCAAGATACTCTCACCGGACTATTTCTTAATCACTGTCTAATCAACATGTGGAGATATGTACACCCACATGACAAAGAGGGCACCTTCTACACAGCAGGTCACCTGACATGGTCAAGACATGATTATTGGATCTGCTCCTGCGGGGTAGCCCCATGGATCCTAGCTGTAGAGCATCTGGCCCGCACATGCTCGGACCATGCACCTGTATGCCTGGAGATGGCCCCCCCAATCTAATCATTGCCCCACGTTGTTGGAGACTAGTGCCGGAGGCACTATTGGATAGTCTTTTTTCAAGCCAAAATAGGAGACAAAATTACTGACTTCTAGGCCACAAACAAGGGTACGGTCACTCATGTGGGCACCATATGGGAAGCTTTCAAAGCCAGTATACATGGCTCCTGTATGGCAAAAACCTTTGGGGTACTCAAAGACATCCGTAGAAACCTGTATCGCCTAGAAACTGAGATAAAGCAACTTGAGAGAGCCATGGGAGGTGGGGGGCCTGGAGTGCAGGGGGTCACATTGTGAGACAAAATTACGGACTACACTAACACTGCAGATAGAGAAGTCAAATTCAGAGGCAAATACTTCATTGCCCGTCGATATGGTGAGGGCGAATGTCCTGGCCGAGCACTAGCAAACAACATTAGACAGCCTCGCTTCTCCAGCTATGTCATGGATGTGGTGGACAACCATGGGGTGCGTCACAGGGATGGCCTAGAAATTTTGAAGACCTTCACCACATTCTATACGGATTTGTATAGCACTCACCGTACCTCCCCACCCGACTTCTCCCCCTACCTAGAGGATATAGCATTGGGCTAGCTGGGTGACCAACAACAGGAGTTTCTGGCGGCACTGTACGAAGAGGATGAATTCCACGAAGCCATTAAGCAAATGCAATTGGGTAAAGCACCGGGATCCAACGGCCTTCCCATAGATTTTTACAAAACTTACATTGATCAACTCATACCGGTGTTAAAAGAAATATTCCTCGCGGCTCACGAAACGCAAATCCTGCCAGCTTCTATGAGAGAGGTGCTGATCACCTTGTTGCTTAAATCGGGTAAGCCTGCAGATCAATGTGAATCCTATAGCCCCCTCTCTTTTATAAACTCCGAAGCAAAAATTCTCGCAAAACTCATAGCAAATCGCCTTACCTTATTGATGGAAAAACTTGTTCTTCCAGACAAAGCGGGCTTTATCCCGGGTACGGTGACATCCCACAACCTTCGGACACTGTTCTCAATCCTTCAGGCCATTGACCCGCACTTACCTCTGGCAGCGGAGTTCCTCGATGCCACAAAGGATTTCGATTAAGTCGAATGGAATTACCTTTTTACTATTTTGCAATGTATGGGTCTCCCAGTGAGCTTTGTGGCGTGGATCCGACTCCTATACAGCAAAAATACTTCTAAATGGCCAAATCTCTCAATCGATTCCCCTCTCTCGTGGTACTCATCAGGGGTGTCCACTATCACCCCTCCTTTTTGCCCTTGCCATGGAGCCCCTGGCCACTAAGATTAGACAACATCACCATGATATAGGTCTTCAGTGCCTTCTCCATCCTGTCCTCATCTCCCTGTATGCTGATGACGTCACCCTATATATTAAGGAACCCATTGCTCTGTGAATTTGTTAAATTTGGGGGTCACTCTGGCATACACATCAACTAGGCCAAATCCCAAATCTTCTCTCTCACCCCTGCAGTCACACAGTTCACAATGGACTTCCCCATCGCATGGGTTTCGGATGATGTGAAATATTTAGGAATACAGGTCACGGCGGACCGTGAAGAGTTGATGATACTCAATTATGGCTGCACGATGGAACATGTCTCGGGATGCATCACGAGATGGATTGTGCTTCCCCTGACCATGGCGGGTCGAATCTCCCTGATTAAAATGGTCATACTTCCCAAATTCTTGTATCTATTCCTTAATATTCCATACGACCCCAGCCGTCATTTTTTTACATCTCTTCGATCTGAGTTGACTAGATTGGTATGGGGTGGCAAGCAACCTCGCATACAGTGGAATATACTCATGCGACCCTACTCACAGGGCAGTTTTGTCATTCCCAAATTTGAACTCAACTATATTTGCGCCCAGGCACATTATGCACACTTCTGGTTTCACCGCCTCGCTATACACCACATATATAATCCCTTCTAAGGGTAGAGGATCTGCGAGCCAGTGTTGCTACCGAACAAATTCAAAGACTGGCTTGATGATATGATACGAGGGCAAGACCAAACCTGTACATACGCTGAACTCATTCCACTTCCCTCGCGCCCGAGAGACATTTGGGGCCCACTTAAGTCATATTTACTTGCTCACCCAATGCAAATTCAACAGCCATCCCCAAACGCACACTCGCCCACAAATGCATGATCCACCGCACACATTATGCACTTTGGGCTAGATGTAGGTAATTTAAATTTACCGATTCTTAAATACCGAATTTTACTGATTCGGTATTTAAGAATCGGTAAATGTGATGTAGGCAATAAATCGGTAAAATTTACCAATTTGGTAATATTCCTTATTACCGAATCGGTAATACCGATTCGGTAATAAGGAATACCTTCCCATTCATTCCTATGGGCCAGGAGGCACGTAGTGATGAATGGGAAGCCATTCACTATTACCGATTCGGTAAATACCGAATCGGTAATAGCGGGAGAATATTCAAGGGTGGCAGGGTGTCAGATTGACAACCTGTCGCACCCCTGAATTGTGCATGTGTGCACATATGGTGCACATACGTGCCCTAGGGGCATGTATGTCTGCCACATGGCACTTTTAAAAAAGCAAATAATTGCTTTTTTAAAGGTATTCAGTATTTGCCACCAACTTGTAGTTGGTGGTAAATAACGAATCCTTAAAGCAAAAATGCACTCACTGAAGTGCTACCTACATAGGTTTGTAGGATTCGGTATTTTACTGATTCCTTAAAATAATGAATCAGTAAATTACCGAATCCTTATTTATTGCCTCCTACATTGGAAAGGGCTAAATACCAGTTGGTAACGGTGAAATTTACAGAATTTCACTGTTACCTACCGGTATTTGCCCACCTACATCTAGCCCCAAATTCCTTACACACCCGCCGTGGTCCTCCATTCGCTATTCTGAGCTTACAAGAGAGACACATTACCCTCCTCTAACCACCCTCCGATGTTCCATAACCTAGGTGCCGTTAAGGATGTATACGAGTCCCAATGTACTTTCGGCCACATGCATCATCGTGAGAGAATGCGATTTCTTATTTGCGATTTTTAGCGAATCGCAAATAAGAAATCGCAATATCGGATGCATCATAAAATTCGCATATTTTATGCGAATCGGTAAAAATCGCAATTTTTACCGAATCGCATAAAATATGCGATTTCTTAAGTGCGAATTCGCATTTTGCGATATCGCAAAATGCGAAATCGCACACATGATGCATCTCAATGAAGGTGCTGCCAGTGAGCCAGGAACACAATTAAGTACACCTGATGCACCATTTCAAATGCTTCAGAGTGTACTGGCAGTTGAAGCTGTGGCTGTTGGAGGTGGAGGAGCCTGTCTTTTTGTCCCACTGCAATGGATCCTGTGAATGCCTCAGAAGATAGTAACTGTAGGAAAAGGTCAAATTCAGTGACCTCGATATAGAGGAGGTGACTGCTAGGCAAGATCAACGCTTTGGCAAAATGTCCCTAAAAGTGCCAGAAGGAGTGAAAAGGAAGCTGTGGCTGGCTATCCAAGCCAAAGTCAACGCTGTAGGAGTGGCACATAGGGACATAACAAATCTGCAGAAAAGGTGGTATGATTTGCGCAGTCGCGCAAAAGAGAAAATGGCGACGCGAATGAAGATGGCCAAGAAGACTGGTGGGGGACCTCCAAAAGACAAGCCAAACAGGCCCCTGGATGATCTTGTGGAAGGGACACTTACTACAGAGGCAGTCATTGGCTTATTGGATATTGACACGTCGGACCTACCAGGAACCTCTCAAGGTAAGAGTGACTCATGTCATATTTATTAACTTCTTTGCCCTTGATAGACAATGGTAAATAATGTACATTTTCCCTTCCCTAAAATCGTTCAAACTAAATTAAATCCTGTGTTTTTAGACAGAAGCAGCAATGCATTGTGGTACTTGAAGTTCTAGTGAATAGGTTTACCAAAAAATGACAATCTTGTTCTACATACTAAAAGCACCTACTAATACAGTTTTAAAAGACACTTTTTAAAAAATAGTGCAGAGATCCAATGCACGTCAAAGAATACGTCAGCTGCCAGATTCAGACAGTGAAGTTACTCAAATTGAAAATGTTGTGGTCCAAGAGGCTCCCCAAAACCCAACTCCAGTGAAAACACAAGGTCACAGACGCCATAGACTGCAGCAGTTTTTCAGGCGCAGGAGACGTCAGGGTCAGCATAGATCCAATAATGAGGAGGACACCAGTGCCAGTGCTGTGGAACTAAAACTCCTCAAAATTCAACACCTACAAGGAAAGGATATTTGTGTTATCAAAAGGAAAATAAGTGGCATGACTGATGATGTGAGTGGCATTAACAGAAGTCTAATGGAGATATCTGAGCACATGGATAATGCAAATGAAATGACTGCTCAGAAGTTAGACAAAATTGCAATATCCTTGGACAAAATGTGTGCTAAAATGCATGCTCAAATCAAACAGTTTTGTCTATTCATACTTGTAGTAGGGTGATGAATAAAATGTGCATGCAGACTGCACAGCTGATTAGAAATGCAGTAACAATGCAGAAGGGCCTTAGACAATTTTGTACAGATATTTCAAAAGGTATGTCATCACTCATGTCTGCTAAAGAAAAATTGCTTAATGTGTCAATCTTTGACATGTCTGTTGGGGAGGACTGTACTCCAAGTAATGATGATGTACCAATGGAAGGGAGTTCTGGGAAAAATGTAGAACACCCTAGTATGAGGAAAAAGGTTAAAGGTACAATAATGCACAAGGGTAATGAAAATGTAACAAATGAAGCCTTAAGGGTCAGAGGGAGAAAGAAGTAGGTTGCTTTATAAATTGAGTATTGCCCTATTCTTTGAACATGAACTTGAGTTTCTGCTTATTATGAAAGTTACAACAAGAAATATATTGATTTCACCATGACTTACAATGGTGTTGGCCTAGATGTGAAAATCACTTTTTTTGACAACATTAATAAAAACAATTGCAAAATTATCACATTGTCTTTGGCATACCTGTATTAAAAGTAATGTTGTGTGATCTCAGCCCGCCTTCTCATTCCCTCTGCAGCGTCTGGACCATGTACTCTGGCTTGGGGTTGTGGGGGTTGATTGTCATTGTTGGGCATTTCTTCTTCAAAATCGAATTCTAGGCCTCTTTTAATTGCAACGTTGTGCAGCATGGCACAAGCAGCAACAATTGTACAGCAAACATCAGGGCGATATTGTCAGGAGCCTCCTGTTTTGTGAAGTATGCGAAATCTTGATTTCATCACTCCAAAAGTTCTTTCAATTACATTACGTTTTGATATGTGGGCTTGGTTAAACAGTTGCTCTTTACGAGTAGTTGAAGTCAGATAGGGAGTGAGTATGAATTATCTAATTCCATAAGCACTGTCACCTATAGGTAATGATGACACAAAATAGTAATTAGTACAGTGTATCTAAGATAATTCATTAACCATTGATAAGTTTTAAATAATGGATTTCTTACCTAGCAAATAACATCACCAAAATCTCCTGCCAACAGCCTTCCATGAATGCCACTTTGCTTGAAAATGTAGGAATCATGGGCACTACCAGGAAAGCTGGCTACCAGGTCAGTAATAATAGTTTTGGCATTACATATGGCTTGAATATTCAGAGAATGGTAACATTTTCTATTGCGAAAAATATACTCATTGTGTGAAGGAGGACAAATAGGAATATGTGTGCCATCTATCCAGCCAATCTCATGTGGAAAATGTGCCAAAATATAGAAATCTAACTTGGTTTGTAGTAAATCTTGTGCAGTACTTGGAAATATAATGTAATGCCTTATCCTATGAAGCATAGCATCTAGAACATTATTAAAAAATCTAGACAGTGAACTCTGGGACACACCACCAGCAATGGCTATGACACCTTGGAATGAACCTGAGGCAAGAAGGTGAACTGAGCAAAGCACCTGAACATGTGTGGGAATGGCTTGGGTCCTACGAGTATGCTTTTGTAAATATGGGTCCAGATCAGCTATCAATTCCATGATGCAATCACCAGTGAGCCTGTACTTGTCATATATCTCTGGATCTCTCTGGCCCAATAAAGTGATGCGCAACCTAAATATCCTTTCACTGATCATTCTCCTCCTAGCTGCAGCTCTCAATCTCTGCCTACGTCCAAATATGATGACTGCAGCCATGGCAAATGGTTCTGACATCCATTGGTGTTCCCCTTATATGCCTTTGTTATCACTGTCACCTGTTGTCCTTTAGCGAATAAAAATACCACCACCTCAGACCACTTCTTATTTTAAGAAATGCTATTTGCGATTTTGACATAAAATGCAAATAGCGATATTTGATGCATGCACATTTTTGAGACAGAAATGCGATTTCCACTTTTAGCGAATATTTTTAGAAATTCGCACATTACATAGCGATTCCTAAATTTGCGAATATAGCATGAATTTTGATGCATCCCAAAACATAGTTTTGGATTCGCAAACGGCCGAATTCTGCGATTCGTACCGTTTGCGAATGCAAAAACCAATGATGCATGTGCCCGTTAGTGTGTTCGATTGTGTTAATTTGCATGCCATTCTCACCGCCGATCTTTCAATGTAATACTAATGTTGACTGTAACATAGATAGACCAACTGTTTAACATGTATTGACATTACAATACAAAAATATATATCTTTTTTTAAAAGATGTGTTTTGGCAGCAATACTTGCGTCACAATGCAAGACACGTACACTTGGACTTTTTTGCTGTTTCAAGGAGGCACTTGCATTGCTGACGCACAACCTCTGATTTTCGTTTATCTAGGCTTAATACTTCCTTTACGTCTCTTCTTGGCTCATTACAACCCTTCGCCAAGCGCCCTTCGCCAAGCGTATCGCCATACGGCATGAGTCACACTCTGTGGAAAGCCTTACATTTTTTGCATCACATATGTGAGAAAATAAAGAACACTGGGAGAGGAATGCTGGCCAGGACACTGACATTCCAAGAGCGCAAGAGCAGCTGTGACCCCCTCTTTCACCTCGATTCTCAGAAATGCATCTGGCTTTACTCAAGTGAGGAAAAATGCTGACTCTTTTGCCTGTTTCGGTCCAGAAACAAATTAAGCTAAATGTGGTTTGGTGTCTTCGAGGGAGATGGGGTCTGGTAATTGACCTTGCACACATAATCTGGGGTTCAGTCTTGTCTTCAGCCCATGACAGGCAATCGTCTGATTGTAGGTAAATCACTTCACTTCTGTACAATCGTAGTAAGTAGATATAATATAAATTAATGTATTTGGTTTGTGCTGTTACATGTAATCTATTATCAATGTGTTCTTGTATTTTTCACCAGTCACCTTCGCATGGGCATATTTCACAGAATTATTTGTTTACTTAAATTTACAATCATACATACAATCATACTCCACTGAGGTTCAGAATTTATCAGGTGCGATACATAGCACCTATTCTGGGAATTTGGGGAATAACATGCAGATTTTGTTGCTTACTGTACCAACATTTGCATGCTTCGTTGAATTCCAAAGTATCCATTACTTAAAGGCCTCCTCCATCCCTAGCTGGAAGTCTGAAGTTCCATAATTGTAAGTGGGAAGGGATACATTTTTAAGGCATATTTGAGAGTCAACCCATCTCATACCGGGCCGTCCGGGGCCCGCAACATCTACCTGCCTGGTGGTATGTATTTGCGGCCCTGCTGGGGTGGGACTTGTTCCCCCAGCATTCACCGTGCCAGTAGAAGAGGGGCCAAGTGCTGCAGCTACTTAAGCACCAAAGGACTCCCGCAGCGCAGGATCTCATACCGAGCCGTTGAGGCCCTTAGCATCTCCCTTCCTGGTGGTGTGTGTTTTTGGCCCTGCTGGGGTGGGGCTCAGTACCCCAGCATTCACCATGTCAGTAGAAGAGGGGCAGGTGCTGATTCTATTTCAGCGCCAAGGAACTCCCGCTGCGCAAGGTGCACCTGGGTGCACCCTGGCCGTACCTGGACGAAGCTTGAACCAAGTGTCAGGATTCCCCCACCGTTACCCACCTTGCACGTTGTGCGACAGTTATCTACTGCAGCCAAAGTGGGGGACGAAGGTTGGGGTTTCAGAAGTCCCGTGAGACATCCGCCAGCTTCCGGCCTTTAGAAATCCTTGGAGGGGTATTACAGAAAGAATCCTCAGGTTGCCGGTCTAGTCTCCCGCAACCCATCGAAGGCGCGAGAACAGACTCGGCTGTGGAGTGTGTCGGCAGCGTTCTAAGCTGCGCACTTCAACAACGTATCTACAGGATTGTGCGTCATTCGCGCGTATGCTCTAGTTTAGTCAGGAGTTAGTGTAGGATTTGTTTCTCATAGAATGCGCTTTTGGCAAACAGGGTAATCTCATGTTGCTCAAGCGTCGGATAGTTAGTTAGGCTGTGACCAGTATTTGGCATACATTTGAGAATAAATAGAGAAGGAAAAAGCAATTAAGAAAACTCAAAAAGAAAGAAACTAAACTTCACTTACCTCTTCAACTTCCTCACGAAGATTTGTTGTATAAGAAGTACCTTTCTTCATCTGCAAAACAGCAAGTACTCCTGGAAAGAAAGAATTGTTTAATAATTGAATCTCTGGAATAATCAATAATTTACTAATTAATTAGCAAACATGTACATTTATACAGAAGAATAAAAAACACTAAAAGAGAATAGAAGAGGGGCAATGCCAAGCGAAAAACATGGTAAGTGAGAGAAAGGAAAAGAATAATGACAATAAAAATATTATAGAGTGTGAGTAGGGAAGTACATAGTGTTTAGTAATGATGTGTTGTTTTTGAATTACAGTTCACTAAATAGGCAGTACCAGAGAAACGCCCATACTAGTGAACCACAAGAAGCGAGGCTGTCTCTTATCTGTCCCAATCCCCTTTCCCCCGACGGGGTTCATCAGAGCTCTTGTGTCTAGAGAGCTCGGGTGAAGGCCTGTTGGAGGACTTGGGAAAATTCAGCATGCTTCTCCTGTGAGTGCTTAGAAAGTTTGTGAGTATTAAGTGGAGCCATGACACCAAGGTAGGGCCCCTCTGTGCCCGTCAGAGCCCGGAGGGGGCTGGGCTGAGCCACCCCTATTGGTTTGCTGACCGTCCGGGTTTGAGGTACATCTTTGGACTTGGTCTGTGGGAGAGGAGAGAACTTTAGTGTGGATCCTGCTACTGGGCAAAAGGAAATTAGGAGGTGGCGTGAACACTGCAACACCCCGGCCCCTACCTTGCTTAATAGAATGATCCAATGAGCTATGAGCACCATAAGCAATGAAATAGACCACACTAAAAAGGAGGATGTCCCTTACGGCAGTGGCTGAGTCAGGCAATAAAAACAACCCCCTTATTCCTCCTTGCCGCTCCACCCTAACGTTGAACACTTCCGAACTATAGCTCCTGGTTTACCCTGCCCCAAATACAGGAGAACTTACAGGTTTCAAGTTCAAGTTCCCCTGATAGCCCACCCCTACGGATGGTGACTAAGTGCTCCAAACGCCTTACTAGACATAAAGATTCAGAAAAGGGGGTGGTGATGGACAGAATCTCTGAATTAGGCAGAACACTCCTACCCAGTCAACAGATCAGGGCTTGATCCATCACCGTTTTTTAGCTCACTGCACCATCCCAGCTCAGAACCTGGCTACATGCAAATTAGTCTGTCCCTGGCCCAGTGCATCATGGGAACAGGGCAGACCAAACTACCAAGCCAATTCTTTTACTGGAAAGGAAACAAGCTTCCGGGGACCGGTTTCTGGCATTACAGCCGTCTTCGGCCCGGCTTGCTTGAATCCTGATGGTGCAGTGAGCAAGGGATTCACATCTGAGCATACCCTTCCACGCTTATGGTGGACAAAACGATTCAGAAAAGGGGGTGGTGATGGACAGAGTCTCTGAATTAAGCAGAACACTCCTACCCAGTCAACAGATCAGGGCTTGATCCATCACCGTTTTTTAGCTCACTGCACCATCCCAGCTCAGAACCTGGCTACATGCAAATTAGTCTGTCCCTGGCCCAGTGCATCATGGGAACAGGGCAGACCAAACTACCAAGCCAATTCTTTTACTGGAAAGGAAACAAGCTTCCGGGGACCGGTTTCTGGCATTACAGCTGTCTTCGGCCCGGCTTGCTTGAATCCTGATGGTGCAGTGAGCAGGGGACTCACATCTGAGCATACTCTTCCACGCTTATGGTGGACAAAACGATTCAGAAAAGGGGGTGGTGATGGACAGAGTCTTTGAATTAAGCAGAACACTCCTACCCAGTCAACAGATCAGGGCTTGATCCATCACCGTTTTTTAGCTCACTGCACCATCCCAGCTCAGAACCTGGCTACATGCAAATTAGTCTGTCCCTGGCCCAGTGCATCATGGGAACAGGGCAGACCAAACTACCAAGCCAATTCTTTTACTGGAAAGGAAACAAGCTTCCGGGGACCGGTTTCTGGCATTACAGCCGTCTTCGGCCCGGCTTGCTTGAATCCTGATGGTGCCGTGAGCAAGGGACTCACATCTGAGCATACCCTTCCACGCTTATGGTGGACAAAACGATTCAGAAAAGGGGGTGGTGATGGACAGAGTCTCTGAATTAAGCAGAACACTCCTACCAAGTCAACAGATCAGGGCTTGATCCATCACCGTTTTTTAGCTCACTGCACCATCCCATCGCAGAACCTGGCTACATGCAAATTAGTCTGTCCCTGGCCCAGTGCTTCATGGGAACAGGGCAGACCAAACTACCAAGCCTATTCTTTTACTGGAAAGGAAACAAGCTTCCGGGGACCGGTTTCTGGCATTACAGCCGTCTTCGGCCCGGCTTGCTTGAATCCTGATGGTGCAGTGAGCAAGGGACTCACATCTGAGCATACCCTTCCACGCTTATGGTGGACAAAACGATTCAGAAAAGGGGGTGGTGATGGACAGAGTCTCTGAATTAAGCAGAACACTCCTACCCAGTCAACAGATCAGGGCTTGATCCATCACCGTTTTTTAGCTCACTGCACCATCCCAGCTCAGAACCTGGCTACATGCAAATTAGTCTGTCCCTGGCCCAGTGCATCATGGGAACAGGGCAGACCAAACTACCAAGCCAATTCTTTTACTGGAAAGGAAACAAGCTTCCGGGGACCGGTTTCTGGCATTACAGCTGTCTTCGGCCCGGCTTACTTGAATCCTGATGGTGCCGTGAGCAAGGGACTCACATCTGAGCATACCCTTCCACCCTTTTGGTGGACAAAAACCGGTCCCCGGAAGCTTGTTTCCTTTCCAGTAAAAGAATTGGCTTGGTAGTTTGGTCTGCCCTGTTCTGAGCTGGGATGGTGCAGTGAGCTAAAAAACGGTGATGGATCAAGCCCTGATCTGTTGACTGGGTAGGAGTGTTCTGCTTAATTCAGATACTCTGTCCATCACCACCCCCTTTTCTGAATCATTACTAGACATAAGGCAAGCAAAAAGGCCACATAGTATACTCAAGCAAAAGAAACAAATGGTGGACAGAATGCTTAACAATGCAAACATTCACCCCCAGTCACAAAGATATGGTTTTAATCCATTGTTCTTTTGCTCATCACACCACTTCAGTTTGGACCCAGCCATAAGCAAATCAGTCTTGACCCTGCTCCTATGGGAACAGTCCAGCCCTGAACTGCCAAGCCAGGTCCTCTCTGGACTGGAAACAAGCATCCTGGGACCGATTTCGGGACTTCACACTTCATCAGCCAGACTAGCTTCAATCCAGTGGTGCAGTGAGCATGCAACCCACGTCGAAGCCTACCCTTCCCAATTAGGGCGACAAAAGCAAAAGAAACAAATGATGGACGGAATGCTGAACAATGCAAACATTCACCCCCAGTCACAAAGATCTGGGTATAATCCATTGTTCTTTTGCTCACCACGCCACCCCAGTTTAGACCCAGCCATATGCAAATCCGTCTTGACCCTGCTCCAATGGGAACAGCTCAGCCCAAACTGCCAAGCCAGGTCCTCTCTGGACCAAAAACAAGCATCGTGGGCCCGGTTTCAGGACATCACCCCTCATCAGCCAAGCTAGCTTGAATCCAGTGGCGCAGTGAGCATGGGACCCATGTCTGGGCATACCCTTCTGTTATGCCCTGCATAGCTTACTCATATCTTGTAGTTTACCTATCTTCTTGCTGCTCAGCCAGTGTGTGTGTTTAGTAGGGGTGGGCGTAGTGTGAGTAGTGGGGCTACGCGAAGCTCTGCGAAGTGGGGTGGGCGCTACACCCACTCACACACTTCATGTAGCCCCACTACACACCGCCCGCCTCCGTCCCGCCCTCTTCTACAACCCTATTTTTAGTATTAAATACAGTAAAATAAAAGAAAAAGAACTTACCTTGGATGCAGCGTCCTGGGGCTCCCTCTTCCTGTTGACGCGCCTATTCTTCAGACGAATGCGCATGTGTGGGCGCCCGCGCATGCGCATTTCTTTTGATTTGTGAAGAACCATAATATTCATAAGAAAGTGGGTCTTGATATGCTAGCTGTTAGAAATTGGGTTACTGGTTTACTGGGGTGTGAGCCCCTATTATAGACAGGAAATAATCGGCACCATTAGAGGTGAAAAGCTTTGATTACCTTTCATAAATGTGTTAAAAACAAGTGTTTATGGTCATTAATCATGGACCTGTGATAAAAGTCTTTTACACAGTGCTAGATGTAAACGTCTCTCTTCTGATACCCCGAACCCGGTCCCAGGATGCTTGTTTCTGGTCCAGGGAGGACGTGGCTTGGCAGTTCAGGCTGGAATATTCCCATGGGTGGCAGGGTTAAGACTGATGTGCATTTTGCTGAGTCCTTACTGGAAAGGCATGGCAAGCAAAAAACAATGTATTTGACCCAGATCTGTGACTGGGGGTGAAGGTTTGATTTGTTCAGCATTCCGTCCAGCATCTGTTCTTTTAACATTTTCCAAAAGTTTCATTTTCAGAATAGTAACTTAAAATCCAACTTTACCATTAAATTAGATTTTAAATTACAATTTAAATTACAATTTTATTTTAGTGTAAAAAGCTTATCTCTATCTGCTCCCAATCTAATATTAGTACTTACTAGGGGGCCGATTCTGATCCGGTAAAAAGCGCTCCGAAGAGCGTTTTTCCCATACGAATCGTACCCTGCAACGTCCCCCGTACGTACGACAAAGTACGATTCGTAGCAGGAGCTGGACTCCGTACGAATCGTACAGAGACCGTACGACTCTAATCTCCGTACGAGTCTCACTCGGAACCCGCTGTTCGCGACATCTGAACGGTTCGCGACTGGTTTATACGACCCAGCAAGTACGATACGTGTCGGGTACGCACCAAATGACCCTTTTTCTACGGGAGCTGAAAACAGCCGTAAAAGCAGAGTTCGCGACAAAACAGGTAAGGAACAGCCCCCCCGGGTACGGCGTGTTCCCTCCATGATCGGGGGGTACGCACCGTACACCCAGCGTACATGGGGTACACTGGTGTGTATGTGATTGTGCGCTTTTCCGTACGAATCGCCCTTACCTGACGTGGACCGTATGACTCGCGTCCTGATACCCCGGTCCGGATCGTACTCATCGGGTCTCTGGAGTTGGAATAGTAATTTTTATCCCTACGCTATCCAACGCTTTCCCTACTTTTGCACTCACTGGAGTGGGAATAGTAATTTTTACCCCTATGCTATCCAACACTTTCCCTACTGTTGCACTCTCTGGAGTGGGAATAGTAATTTCTACCCTCCAGCTATCCAACGCTTTCCCTACTGTTGCACTCACTGGAGTGGGAATAGTAATTTTTACCCCTACGCTATCCAGCGCTTTCCCTACTGTTGCACTCTCTGGAGTGGGAATATTAATTTTTACCCCTACGCTATCCAGCGCTTTCCCTACTTTTGCACTCACTGGAGTGGTAATAGTAATTTTTACCCCTACGCTATCCAACGTTTTCCCTACTGTTGTACTCTCTGGAATGGGAATAGTAATTTTTACCCTTACGCTATCCAACGCTTTCCCTACTGTTGCACTAACTGGAGTGGGAATAGTAATTCTTACCCTCCCGCTATCTGACGTTTTCCCTACTGTTGCACTCACTGGAGTGGGAATAGTAATGTTTACTGCTATGCTATCCAATATTTTTTCTACTGTTGCACTCACTGGAGTGGTAATAGTAAATGTAACCCTCTCGCTATCCTATGGTAAATATATTGTATTTTTTTATATTATTACTATGTATATATATATATATATATTGGCGTGTTACACTCGGCCAATCCCGCCGCCGAGTTTGTCAATATCCAAGATTTCTGCTACGATAAGCAAAACACGCTCTCAGAGAAGGTACAGCTAGTGGAAGTTTATTCACAAGGTATCGCTACGCGTTTCAGCACAAGGGTGCCTTGATCACACGGAAAACCTTAGACCAATCAGGAACAAGTATAAGTACAAACAGAATGACCACCTTATTTAGTAAACACAAAGGAAGGACATATACGTCATGAACATTGGTTCTCTATTGAATCATAGAAGTAATAAACCAGAAACAATATAATGCAGTAATTCATTGCATGAGAATTGTTTCAAATTACAAGTTAATCATAAGTCCGGGACCAACTATGACAACAACTAAAGAATGGCATTACCACTATTATATGAGTGCGCCGTTTGCGCTAAATAATATGCTTATGTGGACTTAACCAAAGGAACTGATGCCGTTACCAATTTATATGCAGTAAGGGTACTGTGGATCAAATTGTACATCCAGTAATACTGACATTTCCGCATTTGACCCCAAAGCTGTGAAAAAGCAAATAACGTATAAAAAACATTTAAGTAAATACGTGTACGGATAGTGCCTAATCCGAAATTAGTGCTGACTGTCACAAGCGCTTTAGTACTGACAAGTATATATATGCGCCATAATAAGTAACTTTACAAGTCATATTAGCATACATTTCAGTTAAGGTTGTGTGGATCAAATTATGCATACAACAGTAAATACATTTCCGCATTTAACCCAACATCAACTGGAAATCCATATATCAGCATCAATAAAGCACATTTCAATCGGTCTAGTGCCCGAGAAGGTCAAGATTGTGAGTTTCAAAAGTAACCAGGCCAAGTCTCTATAATGTCCACGGAAATTAAAAGGAGTAGAGAGAAAAAATATATATATGGTCTCTCCTCAGAAAAGTGATCATTAGAGTCTGTAACTTTAAATGTTCCATCAAGGAAAACAGAGTGCATCTTGATCCGAAGGATCAAAAAGGATTAAATGATAACAAAAGTGATGGTGTGTTTCTTAGCTTATCATGGTGAGGTGATAATCTTCTATTCAATTCAGTCATGTGAGGATCAGTGCAGTGCTCAAATTTTCTAAGGAGTAGTGTGCCCCAGACAAGCTCCTAGAAAACAAGGTAACAAAACAATGATTAAAATAGGTTAAAAAACACAGGAAGGTTATATTATTTCATCAACCAAATTACATGAACTAATCAAATTGCCAATAGTACATATAAGGACACAATCATATTAAGAGGGACCAATTCAATGAATATTGCAGTTCAAGCATGGTAGAGTTAATCCGTATGGAGATGGGTGGCAAGCTCCGCATCCAATTTGTGCCCCCCAGGGAATTTAGTCTCCAGTTCTAATATCCATTTGGATTCTCTTTTCCTAAGGGCAAGTTCGCGGTTTCCGCCCCGCTTGCCAATGTTGACCTGTTCAATTGCATAGTATCTTAACAGGTCGTTATTTGATTGGTGTGCGACTTGAAAGTGTCTCGCAATAGGGTATTTAGGGTCTTTGTTGTTAATGGCCCTCAAATGTTCTTGGACCCTTTTCTTTGCCATGCAGGATGTACTGCCCACGTATTTTTTGTGACATGGACATTCCAAGATATATATCACATAAGTAGAACTGCAAGTTAGGAATTGTTTTATTTGTTTTTTAGTGTTGGTCCCAGGTATTTCAAAGTCTTTCACCATGACACTTGTCCGACAGGCCCTACAGTGACCACAGGGATAAAATTCACTTAGCCCTTGGATATGTTGGCCCTTCTTATCTGTAATATCACTTTTAACCAACATGTCCCTTAGATTACGGCCTCTTCTATATGTTATGAGTGGTCTATTTGTAAGTTTAGGACCTATGATGGAATCAGATTTGAGAATTTTCCAATTGTCTGCCATTATTTTTTGGACTTGGTTGGACTTCTGGTTAAACGTGGTTATGATTCTAGGAGGTTCTGAGGAAACATTAGGTTTAGGCTCAGGATTAAGGGTGTCTAATCTAGAAACAGTGGAAGCTTTTGAGATAGCCTTAGTGAGTACCCCCTCTGGATACCCCCTTTCCCTGAACCGTTTAAGGATGTTGTTGCTCTCGTGTATGTAATCTTCCTCTTTGGTACAGTTTCTTTTGGCTCTTAAGAGCTCCCCGTACGGGATGCTCCATTTAAGTGGGTCAGGATGGGCACTGAGGGCATGCAGTAGACTGTTGCCTGCGGTTTCCTTTCTGTGTAGTTTGGAGATAAGTTTACCATCCAGGATCTCAATGCTTGTGTCTAGGAAATCAACTTGGTCTCTGCTGATGTTATATGTCAGATGGATGTTATAGCTATTCTGGTTAAGCTTAGCAATAAAGTTAACTGCTTCTTCCTCTGTGCCCCGCCAGATGACAAAGAGGTCGTCTATGTATCTAGACCATATGCGTACCTTTGTGAAGTCCTCTCTAAGGTCTACGTTAGTCATGATTTCTTCTTCCCACTTCCCCAAGAACAGATTGGCGAAGTTGGGAGAGAAAGCTGAACCCATGGCCGCACCACGGATTTGTTTAAAGAAGACACCATCAAACATAAATATGTTATTGCGTAGGCATAGTTTCATCATCTCTATTAGCATGACAGTATGATTTTTGAATCCTATTTCACGATTTTTAAAGAAATGGTAACAGGCCTCCATACCTTGGGTATGATCGATGATGGTATATAGAGCGCTGACGTCCATGGTTATTAATATGGAACCTTCTGTCAGTGCAATGGTGTCTATTTTTTTGAGAAAATCAGTTGTGTCCTTGATATAGGAAGCAAGTTTGATGACATAATCTTTAAGGAAGTGATCAATGTATACAGACAAGTTTTCGTTGACACTTCCTATGGAGGATATAATGGGTCTACCTGGAGGTTCTAAAAGATTCTTGTGAACCTTTGGGAGTAGGTAGAAAATGGGCAGTTTAGGATAGTTTTGTTTAAGGAAGCAGAATTCCTGCCATGAGAGAAGCCCCTCAATTTGCCAGTCATGTAGTCTATTCCATGTTTCCTCTATACTATTGTTGTATTCATTAGAATTAGATTTAGTATAGAAGATATTGCCATCAAGTTGTCTGAGGGCTTCCTTTACATATAGGTCCCTTCCCCACAAGACAATATTGCCTCCCTTATCAGAGGGCCTCAATATAATGGAGTTATCATCTGCCAAGGAAAAAATAAACTCCCGTTCTTGTTTGGACAGATTCCTATTCCATTGATCTTTGTTATATTGTTTGTGCTTAAGTTTGGCAAGTTCTTTACTGACTACTTCTTGAAAATTGTCTATGGGGTCATGTGGCATAATGGGATAAAAAACAGATCTGGGTTTGAAGCTTGTACATGCTGCCCTATTCATGTTAGTTTCCCTCACTCCTACAATAGAGTCATCAGGTTGACTGTCTGATGTCACACCCACTAGTGAGTATACATCTAGTAATAGACCTTGATCATTAATGGTAAGTTCAGGTATATCTGTTTCTACAGTAGATATATCAGTACTTTCTCTAGGTCTGAGTGAGTGCCATTTTTGAAGTTTGAGTTTCCTTACAAACTTATAAATATCTATCCGAGTGTCAGAGTAACTAAACAATTCACTAGGGCAAAAAGTCAATCCCAAACAAAGAGTACGTTTTTCCTTAAGAGTCAATGTTCTAGAGGACAAGTTTATGATAGTTTTGTTTACCATTTCGTCATCCATGATTAGCGTCTTCGTCTGTAGCCGCCCCTTTTGGATCCCACCGGCTTTGTACTCTTTCCGTCTTCTCTGCTGGAACTTGAGTCGTCTCTTCTGTGATCTGCTCTTCCTCTTGGTTGTCCTCTTGGTCTCCCACGAGTTGGTGTTTTTTGGAATGACTGCTGCTGTTGTGATTCCGCCTCCTTTTTCCGTCTGGTCCTGAGGACCCTGAACTCCTCTAAAAAAGTTGCCGGTTTCTTGACAACTTTTTCTGTATCTGAGGCCGTGCTGGTGGAATGTCGTGACACGTCTGAATCCGGCTCACTGGCAATAACCTTAGGGGAGCCTGCTCCTTCAATTTCTTGTGGTTCAGATGTCTCTGTTATGGTATTGTCTTGTTTATACAGGTAATCATATTTAGGACTGTAAGTTAGTATCCGGCCACTGTCATAATCTCCAGAGTCTCTATGTAACTTACGCTGTTTACAATATTTTATATCTTCTTCATTGTTTTTGAGGCGCCCTTTTAGCTCATCCTTGAATTTGTTAATCATATCTTGATTGGGATGTTTACTAAATTCCTCCTCAAGTTCTTTTAGTTGTTTAATTATGGATTCACGGTCTTCCCATGCATATTTTATCAAGATGCACAACATGTTCTTGCTGCTTGCGGCTGAATTTTGTGACCATTCCTCTAACATTTGAGCATTGGGCGATTCATGTGACGGGGTGATATATATTCTCAGTCCCCGAGGTACCATACTTTTGTCCACATAATCTTGAAGGGATGTAGCCTCCCACCATTTGGAGGTTTCTTGTTTCCTTAATTTTTCATATTTCCTTAATTGCGATATATGTGAGCGGCTCTCAGTTTTTTCAAGTGTCACAAGCCCGGTTCCTGCTTTACCTGAACCTCGAGCAAATAATGTGGCTGCCTTCCTCCTTCGTTCGTCTTCTTCTTCCATAATGATATAGCAATCTGAATGTTCAATGTAAATATAACATGTGTTCAGTTTTGAAAAATGCACTCGTAGGTTACACCTTGAGGAATAGCGGTGTACATTCTGATTGAAATGTGCTTTATTGATGCTGATATATGGACTTCCAGTTGATGTTGGGTTAAATGCGGAAATGTATTTACTGTTGTATGCATAATTTGATCCACACAACCTTAACTGAAATGTATGCTAATATGACTTGTAAAGTTACTAATTATGGCGCATATATATACTTGTCAGTACTAAAGCGCTTGTGACAGTCAGCACTAATTTCGGATTAGGCACTATCCGTACACGTATTTACTTAAATGTTTTTTATACGTTATTTGCTTACTCACAGCTTTGGGGTCAAATGCGGAAATGTCAGTATTACTGGATGTACAATTTGATCCACAGTACCCTTACTGCATATAAATTGGTAACGACATCAGTTCCTTTGGTTAAGTCCACATAAGCATATTATTTAGCGCAAACGGCGCACTCATATAATAGTGGTAATGCCAGGCTTTAGTTGTTGTCATAGTTGGTCCCGGACTTATGATTAACTTGTAATTTGAAACAATTCTCATGCAATGAATTACTGCATTATATTGTTTCTGGTTTATTACTTCTATGATTCAATAGAGAACCAATGTAATTACACTATTTACTAATGGCCGACGCAATTTTCATGACGCATATGTCCTTCCTTTGTGTTTACTAAATAAGGTGGTCATTCTGTTTGTACTTATACTTGTTCCTGATTGGTCTAAGGTTTAACGTGTGATCAAGGCACCCTTGTGCTGAAACGCGTAGCGTTACCTTGTGAATAAACTTCCAATAGCTGTACCTTCTCTGAGAGCGTGTTTTGCTTATCGTAGCAGAAATCTTGGATATATATATATATATACATATATATATATATATGTTTATTTTTTTGTTAAATTATATTAATTATCTATTGGTTTTGATATTATTTAAGTATTTTGAGTATTTTTAAGTTAGTTATATTTATTATTTTATTAATTTTAAATTACTTTTAACTATTTAAAAAAGTCGATATATTGTCTGTCTATATTTTTAACATCAATATTTTTGATTCAATATTTTTGTACTTACCTGTTTGGAGATAGGAAGTCAATATTTTGGCATTCTATATTTTTTACTCGATATTTTGGTATTTCGATATTTTTGACATTGATATTGTTTCAGTGATCCGTTATTGTCCACTAAACTATAATCAAACTAAGGTAAGTAAACAAGGTACATACAAGATCAGCAAAACTCTTGAATCTGGGACAACACAAAATAAATGTGATCAAGAGAGTTTTATGGGACGTTTGGGAGTAAGGTTCCAATATAAGGGTGCGTAGTAACACTAGCAAAAACTATGAGGGTAATCATCCTTTAGAAAGCGGTGTGGTCAAGGGAAACATATTCATATGGCACATCAAAACCTATATATATATACCATGAGTGGCAAGTGAAAAGTGAAATATACGACGTGCACCCCAAAGAGACACATGGAGAGTCTGTTTTAGAGGTTGGAGGGGGGCCTATGCCTGTCTCCAAAATGACCACCTCTAACAGTCCTCACACACTATTGTTTAGCTTTAGCATGTCCCAAAGTATATGACATTTGAATAAGACGGCCATGTCAGAGTCGACTAAGAGTTAATATGTATGAGATATTTTGGAAGGCACCCTTTTTGAGTACAGATGTAGAAGAATCCTGGTAAACTGAGTGTAATAAAGTAATTAGGTCTACAGAGAAGCAACACTTAGAAAGAAGGCTGCATGCAGGCAATCAGATGTATTACTGGCTTGGTATGCAGCAATGCCTTGATCTAAACTGCAAAGACTTTCAAAGAATGGGCGCGCATAGTTGCAGGAGGTTCAAACGCAGAAAGAGAGGATTCAGTTATGCATCCTGTCTCTTCTGTGCTCCCTGTGAGCACGTACTAAGACCAGGCGGCTGCACGACTAACTAAAGTATAACAAGCATTTGCAATGCACTAGGTCTCGCATTTGCAAGAGTTTGAGCTATTGGCATTGTAAATGAAAATGCTTTTTATTTATGTGTTGTTTTTGAAAACAGATAAATAAAAGGCCTTGTCATTTACAATGCCAATAGCTTGAACTCTCGCAAATCCGAGACCTATTGCATTGCAAATGTTTGTTTGTAAAAGTGCCCCATGCCGCACCTTCACTTTAAAGGCGTATACGTCCCTATCTTTAGACGAGCCATGTCTAAAGAAAGGTGCGTGGCTGCCATTAAAGGGAAAACGTGGTATGGGGCGCTTTTACCCCCAAAAAAGCATTTGTTTGTCAAGTTGATAAACAAATGCTTTTTTTGGAAAAGCGCCCCATACTGCGATTTTACTTCAATGGTGGCCACACCCATTTCTTTAGATGCTGCTTGTCTAAAGAAAGATGTGCGGCCACCATTAAAGTGAAAACGCGGCATGGGGCGCTTTCAAATAAAAAAAGTAATAAATAGAAAGAAAAAAAACATGAGGCCGCATTAGGCACCGCAAATAACAAGCATGTCGTGCTATGGAAAAAAAAAAGCAGGAGTAAACCATTTAACAAAATAGTGCTCGGAAGCCATAATCGAAGCCTACTGAGTAACAACACATGTAACAGGGGGTGTCCTCATGGGAGGTTACAAGATGAGACAAGGCGTTACTAAGGAGGGACTAGTAAGCCTATTGACCAATGAAAAGCCACAGTTTACAAAGGACAGTGACATGAGCCAATTAAAAAGATGGGTGGAAAGTGGGTGGAGCTTCGTGTCCATACCTGAATACAGTATGTCTCGAAGAGACAGCACAAGTGCTGCCTAGGTGAAACCTAAAAACTAAGGACAGAAAAGGCAGACTCCAAAAAGAAGAAAACACATTTCTTCAGTTACACTGACCACTTCTGGCTCCTCAGTGTGTCTCATACCTGTATAGTAAACATTAAGGTTATTTTGACTTTGATCTCATATGGCCAAACTACAAACATCTATCACGTACTCAGAAGACTAAGGGGCCATTTAGAATAAAACGTTGATTGTCCCAGCTCTCAAAATTTGCAATTTCTCTGTTCTATATAGGGTTGAGTACGTGTTGGGTTTCAGATGGTGGAGCCTTCACTGGCTCCACAATATGAAACCTCTGAACTGACAGCTTGTTCCTAACACGTCAGTCATGTCCTAATGGTTGTCCTGCCCTATTATTGGGGGGCGACCATCCCATCTTTTGCAGTCCTAAACATAGAACATTCTGAGGGATATTTACAATGCAACTGTGCAGACTGTACTGATTCTGTCTGTGCCTGGGCAGTGCCAGCCTTGCAGACTGCACCAGACTAAAACTGGCTGCCTCCCCGGGTTCGGGCGGGTACGAGACAAATATGGATGCCTGCCCCCGCTGGCTGACTGGTTTCTACGTGGAGGAGCGGGGGAGGGGTGTGATGTATGAAACCTCGCTGGGCCGGTACGACCCCCATCGGGGGGTGAGAACGAAGGCTTTCGGCCCGCTTCGCCTCGGCGTCTCGGTCGGCTTGCAGCTCACAGCTCCGCCCTCAATCGTCAGGTGCAGCAGCTTCTGCATTGGAGTCCGTTGGAACGCAGTGTCACACTCAGAAAATCGCAATTCGCTTATCTGACGTACAACAATCATTATAAAATTATGCACGATATTTTAAGATTCTTGGTTAAAAGTTGGCAAGAGAAAAAACTAAATTTGAAGCTATTTTGGAAGGATGCTGAAGAGTTCCTATAGAAAGAATGGTTGCTGATCGGGGGTTAAAAACTCGCCCCCCCCATTAGGTTTACATAAGCTAATGATAGCTGTTTCACGTGAGTGGCATATATATTAGCAACCCTCACCAAGAGGGCACTTTTGGAAGGAGCTTTGGAGGCCTGGAGTGAATATAGAGAAGAAAGTTGAAAAATTTACATAATACAAGTTTAGTGACAAACATTTTAGTTATTTGTTCTTCTCCTGATGATCCTCTTCCTGTTCCACGTATAGCTTTGATTAAGGTAATATTTTATTTTTTCTATTGGTTCCTGTAAATCACTTTTCCTGTTTGGAGGAAGTCACATTCATTAACAAACCCACTATGGAGAATGCACATATGTTCTTCAAAGGTATGTTTAGCAGGATGGAGTTACTGATTCTCTTCTTACTGACAATGATGGGAAATCTACCTCTAGGTTCATGACTGACTTTTTGACTAAGTGTGGTGTTACACACTTGATAACTCCAAATCAGAATCCTTAAAGTAAAGACATGGCGATGAAGTTGATTAGGGTTCTAGTAAATTGTATTCAAAGTGTTTCTAGAAGAAAAAAGGGTATTGAGGAATTGGTATGACCTTACAGATCAACTCTTCATGTGGCTACAGTAATAACCCCATTGAAAATGATGAGAAGCAGGACAGTGTCTTCAAAAATGACTCTCAGGTGGATGATGTCCATTCAAAAAAGTATCAATTGATAAAATCTAAGGATCATGCTGATGGCAATACAGACAGGAGGAAGAAGTATGGCAGATGGGAAAAAACAAAAGGTGTGAAAAACTCAGAATTGTGTCAGAAACAGGGAACATTTTTGCCCAGGTTTCAAAACCCTGTGTGTATGCAAGTGGTGTGAAGTGACACATTTCCAATAAATGACTTCAATCAATGGTGTCTTGTTCTTTAATTTTCATTGCAGAAAAGAGTAATAAAGTCAGAACTTATACTGAAAAAGTCAACACACCAAAATGCAGTTAGTCATATTTGCAAAACATATATAAGAATCAGTTTAATGTAAGTCAAGCTAAACAATGCTGTGGTTGCAACCGGGGTAAAACATGCAGAGATTCTGTACTTTCCTTTTAGAGAAGTACATCAGAAGATGGAAAATTAAGCTCCCACTTTCCTTGTTTAAACTGCAGCTTTCATTTTGCTCCATAACCTGCCTTTCACCTTGGCTGATGGCTCTGGCAGCAGGAGTTGTAATGTCGAAGTCAACTATAATAACTTATTATAGTTGAGCAGCTATGTCCTTTCTTTATTACAGGTAACTGAACATGTCAAATTCACCTTTACTATGGAAATTAGATCTGGGCGTTTATACTGGGATTTGCAACCTTACATGTAAAGGCATGTATTACAGCTAACGGACTTGTGGAATTTTAATAATTGTTATATGCCACTCTCTGTATTCTTAACAGTGGAAGGTTGATAATTGCTTTGAGCAGTTAATTACATTTTGTAATTACGACCTGTTTAGTTTATGATGTGATATGTATTTCCACATCCATGTTAATTACTGATTTCCGGTCAACCCTGTTAATTCTCTGTTTTTGAGGAGAAGATATGTTTTGGCTGCAGGCTGTTATATGATGTCAACACAGACTGACTCACAAGTGTCACTGTGTTCCTTACTTGCCTGTTAATCCTTGGGGTGCTGGCTGGTGCTATTATGTTCCCCAGTATTCTTCTATTCTTTTTGGAGACTTGCAGTGGACATGTAGTCATTTCAGATCTTCATTCAAAATTGAATAACTGGTGCCATGAGGATGCCAAAGAATCAGCTGGGTGTCTACCCTTAGTGGAGCCATTGTTTTTGAACTGGGTGGTCAATTTCCTGGTAGTTTCATGACACTTTTCCTTATATCAGGATGTTATTTAATATGCATTTTCCTTATTTGAATGATGGAGGGAGCTGCTCTTTCTCATTTCCTTCATGTGGCTGTATTGATTATTATTGATGCATGTAATCTCACGTGTGCAGTGTTTCCCTTTAAAGTGCGTATCTTTGATTACTAATTACGACAAGGTGGAGGTCTTTGAAAGGGTTAGTGTTTGGGGCTGTAAATGGACACATAAGTTTTTGGTGGTGGGGATTCACCTCAATAGATAGGGTAGGTTAAGGGAGAGAAAAGCGTTTGTGGGTGAAGATTGAAATTCCACCAATTGGCAAGGTTGCTGATTACATACCCATACGAAAGAGAAAACATATTTTCATTAAACCCAGAAATATTTTTTTTAAAATCAGTAAAGGGATGTTATGAAGAAATTAAACTTTCTCAATAGGCATTCTTCTCAAAAATGATAAAATACATGATGATGACATTAAAAAGACATTTGAAAAATAAAATTTTAGTAAAAGATGTTGAGGAAAACATTTTTAACACATGGTATCGATTGTAACTATGGATTATATTCGCCCTGGGGACTGATTTAGAGTTTGGCTGACAGGTTACTCTGCTACAAACGTGAGGGATGGCCCGTGGGCCCTATTAGAAGCGCCATAGGATAGTCTGCACTTGTAATAGGGCGGACGGGGCATCCGGCACGTTTGTGATGGAGACACTTGTCTTGCAAACCCTAAATCAGGCATGAAGACATTACTATGTTTGCTTTTCATTTCTTGATGAATTTTCCAACCCAACAATTGCCCTGTGGATGCATATAACATGTTCAGTGTTGGATGTTTCTGTCTTTGAAGATCCGTATTATGCAACAAATCCATACAAATGTTATTAATTTAAAGCCGGTCGGGCGACAAAGCGTTTGTTATGGCTAAGTAGGCCGAAGGAGGCATTTTTGGCTGCTGTGGGACTGCGGGCTCAATAAGCACTGATGTGACAGACTGCGGATAAGATAAGCAGGGTCCTTTATGCTTTTGTTTCTTCTTTCTCATTTCTCTCATAATATCTCCATTTCGGATATATGATGTTACAACGCGGACTTTTACTCCGCATACTGTTACAACGCGGTTTTTACAACGCGGGTCATGTAACAACGCATGTATTTACAACGCATTTTTTTACAACGCAGGTACCTTTACAACGCAGACCATTACAACGTAAGTATTGGTAAGTATATATAAATAAGAATAATATAATAGTAACTTAATTTTAAAAGTATAATTTAATGTAATTTTAAATAATTTAATTTCCGTAAATTAATTTAAATTTAAATTAATGTTACTTTATTTTTACCCTGTACCCCTGTACCCCAAAAACTCAAAACTGACCCTAAACCCCAAAAATAATGCAAATTAATTTAATTTAATTTATTTGCTTTTAAATAATTTAAATTAAAATTAAATATAATTTATTTTTACCCTGTACCCCAAAAACTAAAAACTGACCCTGAACCCTAAAAATACCCCTTTACCCTAAAACCCAAAACTGACCCTGAACCCTAAAAATACCCCTTTACCCAAAAACCCAAAACTGACCCTGAACCCTAAAAATACCCCTTTACCCAAAAACTAAAAACTGACCCTGAACCCTAAAAATACCCCTTTACCCTAAAACCCAAAACTGACCCTGAACCCTAAAAATACCCCTTTACCCAAAAACCCAAAACTGACCCTGAACCCTAAAAATACCCCTTTACCCAAAAACCCAAAACTGACCCTGAACCCTAAAAATACCCCTTTACCCAAAAACCCAAAACTGACCCTGAACCCTAAAAATACCCCTTTACCCAAAAACCCAAAACTGACCCTGAACCCTAAAAATACCCCTTTACCCAAAAACCCAAAACTGACCCTGAACCCTAAAAATACCCCTTTACCCAAAAACCCAAAACTGACCCTGAACCCTAAAAATACCCCTTTACCCTAAAACCCAAAACTGACCCTGAACCCTAAAAATACCCCTTTACCCTAAAACCCAAAACTGACCCTGAACCCTAAAAATACCCCTTTACCCTAAAACCCAAAACTGACCCTGAACCCTAAAAATACCCCTTTACCCTAAAACCCAAAACTGACCCTGAACCCTAAAAATACCCCTTTACCCTAAAACCCAAAACTGACCCTGAACCCTAAAAATACCCCTTTACCCTAAAACCCAAAACTGACCCTGAACCCTAAAAATACCCCTTTACCCTAAAACCCAAAACTGACCCTAACCCCTAAAAATACCCCTTAACCCCAAACATATAACATTTAAAATATAACTATATACTTACCAATACTTACGTTGTAATGGTATGCGTTGTAAAGGTACCTGCGTTGTAAAAAAATGCGTTTTAAAAACATGAGTTGTAACAGTATCCGCGTTGTAATGGATGCGTTGTAACAGTAGTGCGTTGTAAAAAATGCGTTGTAACGAGTAAACACCCTCCATTTCTAGAGTACAGAACTGAAGAAAGAGATGAAAAGTAATTTGAGATAAGCAGTCGGTCTGTTTGAGAGTGAACCCACCATGTAAGGGCTCTTTTGAACCTATCTCCGATGCCCTCTGACAAAGACACTGTCTGTCTTTAGACTGTCCCCCTCTCCCAACTTGTGATGCTTCTAAAGACCCAACGTAGCACTGGAATGTTTTTACCTTAGATTTCGTGAAAGACTGAGGGGCATATTATCAAGAACGGCGATAAAATTAGCCGCTGTAGCGGCAGGAAACTGCTGCTAAAGCGACGATAATGGGCTTGATAATATGCTCTTGTGAATTCCCATAGCAGCCCAGGTTCTGGTGTTAACCTGGGCTGCTATGGGAGTTCACAAGGGTATATTATCAAGCCCATTATCACTGCTTTAGCGGCAGTTTCCTGCCACTAAAGTGGCGATAATGTTATCGCCATTCTTGATAATATGGCCCTGAATCAGTTCATACACAAGTAAGGTAGGTCCACGTATTGAGCACTCCCTTTTGAGATTTATGTGTAATTTGCTTCTTCTGAATCATCCTTCTGTGGTTAGTTAAAGAAGTACCACTTGCTTTTGATTATTGATAATACTAATAATACTAATAGTATATCAAAGTTTTCAATGTAAAATAATTTGGATAAAAGCACTATGTAGAGGGCAGATTATTATTGTTACTGTTGTTATAATTATTATTTGTATTTGGCAATAGATCAGTATTCGTTTCTATAATTATTAAGATAATAAATAAAATGGCAACAAAATGGCATAGATTCAATAAAGGAAACCAGAAATATGAATTGGTCAAAGTAGAAATAGCACCAACAGCGATAAGTGCCAATGATAGCCTATGGTTGTGATAGACCCGAGACCTAGGCATAATTTCAGGCTGACCATGTAGGAGCGTGGCTCAGATACACCAATCAGGCTCATCCCAGTCGAAGATTTTACCTTCTGACTTAAGGGGTAACTTCTATGTTGGTGGAGAGGGAACTCCATCACAACAGCATCAGTGTTCCATCCACGCCAACATAGTGTTTGCCCGCCCAATTTAAATTCGGCCGCTGTGATTAACACCTCCGACAGGCCTGTGGAGTAAGGGCAGAATTAAAGTTCAGGTTTCACTGCCTGTCTCCATCGTAAGGGTCATTGAAAACTTCTGAATGCTTCACTCGCCATGGCACTGGACTCTCATGGTGAGGGGAGCATTTTCTTTTTGAAAAGAAAGAAGAAAACAATTTGATGCAAGTTTCCATCATACTGCAAAAAGCATTGACAAGAACAGGCGTGATAGCAGGTCCCGGAAATGCTTTAGAAATGACTGCCAGCTTGGTGGTCATTTCCAATTTAAGCGGGCACCATCTCGGCCAGGGCGACAGAGTAATTTAATCACCATGGCGGAGACACAGGCTGCCCGCCTAAATATACATCAGGCCTTTATTCTTTTAAGTTCATATCAACCCCAGGAGTACACTTCAAAAGCCCCAAGGACCTCAAAGGAGGTAATTAGAGACTCACAGGGTGTCAGACAGAAGCCAACAGCAGGATCAAGTCCAAGCCAAATTGACACTGGTAAGCTGGGTACTTCCAGGAAAGGGTCTCTTGCAGCTTGTTGTCTCCCTGCAGCAACAAAGGAGATCAGACAACTGACACTTGGTGCCCATTTCTTTGTCCTGGGTACAAGAGAGAACAACCCCAGTAATTCAGGGCTCTTTTCAGGTAACCAACAGCAAGTCTAGTCCTCTTCTGCTGGTCCAGAAAGTGCTCTGAGATGCCACATTTATTTCTAGCACCAATTAGTATATGAGACTGTAATTGTAATTGTATTTGTATAGAGATTACTACCACAGACGGGGCATTGAAGCACTTTTTGGCGAGTAGAACACAACCCTGAAACCAAGAGGTGAATTAGAAGAGGGAAATATAACTTGCTACTGGGAGTGGTAGACATGTGAGTCTGTCAGTCGGATGGATAGGATAGAGACTAGATTGAGAAGGGAAGAGTTTAGAAAGGATAATTTGTGAGTTCATAGTAGTAAAAGAGGTTTGGGATGTGTCAGAGAGCGCCTGTTAGTTGGGTGTATAGGTTAAAGGATGGATAGAGGAGGGAAGAGTTTGGAAAGGGTTATTTGGGACTTTGTGGTGGTATAAGAGGGTTGGGATGAGACAGAGTGAAGGTTGGATATATTTTGGAAGAGGATTAGGATGAGTCATTGAGTAGTGATTTGGTAAGGTTTGGGGAGATTAGTTATTTTTTCTCTGTAATGTGAGGTAAATATATTAATCTGTGGATACAAACCCACACATAAAAGGTATACATTCATAAAGATTTTACAATGATACGCAAATGGAAAATAATTAGGAGATATAAAATTATGCTAGATAAAGTCCCTTATAAACATGCATGGGCAAATATTTACAAACTCAGGCTTTTTATCCTCAAAGGAGCGTCGAACGTTCAGCGCCCAGTGCTGAACGTTCGAAGAACGAATGCTGGCCCATCGGCCAACGGTCGTGCGCAGCACTGGTAAGGTAGCGCTCGCGACGACCGTTGGCCGACGGCAGCACTTAGGGGTTAAAATGTATTGTTTTTTTAATTAAGATTTGTCCCCCTAGATTACAATAGTCAAATACTTATATATACAATTACTATAATTATATGTGAACATTTTGTAAAGACATGTTATAGGAAAATAAACAATAAGAATACACTCATCACCCTATCTGCTATTGAGTTTTTTATCTAGTTTTATAGGGCTGTAAAGTTATACATATAGGTATGTATGTATATAACATATATATATTTTTATTTATTTATGTTTTGTATTTATTTTAAATATATGTATTTATTTTTTATTCCTTTAGTAGGTATAACAAAATATATGTGTATATTACCTACTGGCGGTCGCCAGTAGGTAGTTATAGTTAGGACCTATTTTCTATAGGAAATCTGCTACATTCTCGTGCTGACATCCCCAGTGTTACATTCTCCTGTTTCTATATTATTACTGTTCCTTTAATTCTGGTGGAATGTTGGTGACTCCACTGTGTGTACATAGGAATGCAAGAGAGTCAGTTGCAGCTGAGCTTCTCTACCTGTGGCATCTTAGGGTCCAATCTACTAATAAACTACAGAACCACACCTGTTTCCTGTTCTGTTTACTTACAAAAGTGGCGACGAGGGAGAAAACAACCCACCTGACCCTTTGATGTCTTCATTCTCATTTTAAAAAAAATTATTCACAAAGGAAAAGAAGACCAAAGAAACCCTTCTACAACAAACAAACAAAGACCTTCAAGAAAATCTTCAAAAAAAGACCTTCAAGAAAATCTTCAAAACCATTCAAAGAAAAAGCAGCATCTCTTACAGTGAGTTGTGTCCATTTTTTTATTATTATTGCCTTCTTATTTCGACTTTCACTGAAAACGCTTGTAAATACCAGAAAACAGCGTTATTAAGACTATGATTTCAGTTCCTCTTAATGTGCTTACAATTAGCAAGAAAACGACATTTTTATAACATTTCCTCGTTTCAAAGACTGTGTTATAATTGAGAAAACCCACAACGTTTCTTTTGCATCTTTCAAAAAAAACATTTGTTTAACAACAAGGCGCGAGCGTGTGTACACGCGTTGAACTTTTCCAGCTGATTCCACATCAGCGTTCGACGTCATCTCTCAAATGCCACACGTCAGGCGGAACACTTGAGACACCGTCAGGCACGTCGCGTAGCGGCCATTTTGATCTCTGGTTGCATAGCAACGCGTTTTCTCCGCGTTTCTACATCGGATCTGCTTTAACCAAGCAACGCTCGTTTAAAATAAAGCAACGCTCGTCTACAATAAAGCAACGCTCGTTCAAAACAAAGACAAACAACGATCAATTTGTCTCAAGTGAACTAATTATCAAGTTTCTTCCTTCAAACGAGCATTTTGTCAATTGTCCTCACAATACCTCTAGCTGCAGAATCAACACGACACACTCACTCACCTGCTATTTCATCTGCCATCGCGATGTACTCTGAAGAATCGGCAATGCATTCTGGGACATTTCAACAATAAAAAAAAAACATACTTTATTAATCCTCACAACAAACTGTTTATCAACATTATCTTCACAGGAAAACCACTTTAACCAGTTTTTCTTCTAGGAATCGAATAAGACAACGGTGACTACCTTTTGTTTGTTAATTTATTATTTTTTTTTGATTCTATTCTCCTTAATATTTGCGTTAATTATACTGTTATCTCTGTTATGCTATTGTGTATACCATTTTATAGTTAGTCATTACTTAACATGGAAACCAATAATATTTTAGCTCCTCCCAAATTTTTACGAGATCCTGGTGTACCTCCTATGAATTGGGAGGATTGGCGTGAATCTTTTGAAACTTATTTGGAAGCAATTGGAGGAGAGGTATTCCTTGCTTCACGAAAATTAGCATTACTCAAGCACAGTCTTGGTGTTGAAGGTAGGAAAGTACTGAAAACATTACCTATTGTACCTTCTGTTAATTCAAAAGTATGTGTAGGCGGAGATGAAGATCTCAGTGAGGAAGAAATTGTATTTGATTGTTCGAAACTTGAATCAACCTTATCTGATGAATATCTAGATGCACTTAATGCACTAGAAGAAAATTTTGGTAAGAAAACCAGTATTGTTGTAGAAAGACACAAATTCTTTTCAAGAGCACAAATGGTTGGTGAAACTGTAGAACAGTATGTTACTGCTTTAAGAAGGTTAGCAGTTACTTGCAAGTTTAAAGAGTTACATGAGGAAATCATAAGAGATCAGTTTATCAATAGAACTAACAATGTTAAAATCCAAGAGAAATTACTTGACTTAAAAGATCCATCTCTTCATAAAACTATTTCTGTTGCCAGAAGGGTTGAAAATAATTCACGTTATGTCAAAGAGTTGAACAATACACATAGCACCGATCGGAGGTTATCTGAAAACAAAGATTCTGGTGAGGTATGTACTGTGTCCAGTAAGCCAAAAACTTTTAATAGTAGATATAATGTTAAACGTGATAGTAGTATTAGACCTCGCAATTTTTCTGGTGTCAACAAAAGCACTGTAACATATAACAAAACGTCTTCTAATAGGACCATGGTTCCTAACAATAAGCAATTTTGTTTCAGATGTGGAAATGCCAAGCATACCACTGAAAATTCTTGGTGTCCTGCGTCAAATGTCACTTGTTTCAAGTGCAACAAAACCGGTCATTTTTCAAAAATGTGCAGGTCAGGGAATCCTAACGCTTGGAAAAGCTCTGTAAATGTCATTGATGAATCTGTTTACTCTAATAGTGATAGCGACATTGAAGTTATGACCATTTGGAATGATGATGAGGTCAATCAAATCTCTGAAGAGATTCAACCACCTAAATGTGAAGTCACTATCAACAACCACAAATTATTTCTTTGGGCTGATTCTTGCTCTTTGTATACCATTATTGATAAGACCATGTGGGAAACGTGTGGTAAACCCGTCTTAACTCATTCACAAAGATCTCCTGTAGGTTATCTATGCATTAGACTACCTGTGATTGGGTGTTTCACATCTGAAATCATTTTTAAGGATAGGAGCGCTCTTGGAACTGTTTATGTGGTGGAAAAGGGGAGAGCATTATTAGGATGGAAGGAAGTTTGGAATTTAGGATTGACCCTTGATCCAAATCATCCAGACCAAGTTTTACTATCTCCCAATTGGCATAAAAAAACTTCTGGAGAAGTTTTAGTAACTCAGGATGACAATGCTGTGTTAGAATTGCATAAAAAGTTCCCTGATTTGTTTAATCCTAAATTAGGTTGTCTCAAAAAATTTGAACATAGAATTGTTCTTAAACCAGATTGTGTTCCTATTGTCCATAAAGTACGGAATGTGCCATTAGTATTAAGATCTCAACTCAAATTAGAATTAGATCGCCTTTGTAATCAGAACATTATTGAACCAATTGAAGCATCTGATTGGCTTAGTCCAGTGGTTTTGGCACGAAAACCCAACGGAAAATTGCGCATGTGTGTGGATTTAAGAGATTTGAACAAAAATATTTGGGTAGATCGCTACCCCTTGCCCAAAATTAACGAAATGGTTGCTTCTGTTAAAAATGCTAAATTTTTCTCGTCCATTGATCTATCCAATGCATACCATCAGATAAAGTTACACCCAGAGTCCCGCCATCTAACATCTTTCATCACTCCTGAGGGTGCATTTCAGTTCTTGAGAATGCCTTTTGGGTTATCTTCCGCCTCGGCAGTTTTCCAAAGAGTCATGTGCAAAGTTCTTGAAGGCACACCTAATATGTTAGTGTTTCAGGATGATGTACTTGTATGGGGTGCAGATAAAGGTGACCATGATATGATTCTACATGATGTATTGCGTAAACTTCAAAAGGCTGGGTTGACTGTAGCTGCTGAAAAATGCAAATTTGCGACAAATGAAATAGAATATCTTGGGCACACTTTATCCGCAGATGGTGTTAAACCAAAAAAGAATCTATTAGATGCCATCAAGAACGCACCGGCTCCATCCGATAAAGACCAGCTCCGTTCTTTTTTAGGTCTTGCTGAGTACTACTCGAAATTTGTGCCAAATTTCGCTTCTAAAGTCTTTTGCTTGAGATTGTTGATGAAAAAAGGTGCGAAGTTTTTATGGTCCACAGAGTGTCAAGCTGTATTTGATGATATAAAAAAAGAAATTGCTAATGCTGTTGCACTTAAACCCTATGATCCCAGCAAAAGGTCGCTCATCGTTGTAGATGCGAGTGCATATGGGCTTGGAGCTGTTTTGATGCAAGGGAAAGACAAATTTGAATGGGTGGTAGCCTTTGCCTCACGTACATTGAAAGGTGCTGAACCTTCGTACTCTGTCATCGATAAAGAAGCTTTAGCTTGTTTTTGGGGTGTGAATTATTTCAGGAACTATGTATGGGGCACTAATTTTGAGTTGAGAACAGATCATAAACCCCTTGTTGATATTTTTTCCACTAAGGGTGCAGGCAAAGCCACACCTAGAATTGCCAAGTGGATTTATAAGTTACAGGAATATGACTTTTCAATGGAATACGTACCTGGAATCAAAAATGTCAATGCCGATTGCCTATCTCGACTTCCTGTTGGTGGTGAAGATGTAGTGGTTGAACAAGATGAAGACTGGTCAATTGCTTCTGTGGATGAAGCTTGCAGTGGTGCTATAAGTTTAGAAGTATGGAGACAAGCTGTTCAGGATGATGTGGTATTGAAGGAGGTAATTGCACGCTTAGCATCACCGTGCAATAATTTTTCTTGGAGTGATTCTGACTTGTCCGAATATAAAACAGTTTGGCCTGAACTTTCTTATGACCTTGTGGTTGGTGTGGTTAGAAGAGCTGACAAACTTGTCGTACCGTCTTCGTTACGAAACAAGTTACTGGATCTTATGCACGAAGGGCACTCAGGCATGTCTGGCATGAAAAGAAGATGTAGATGTGATTTTTGGTGGCCGGGCATGGACAAGGATGTTGATAGGTGTGTAAGGAACTGCGCTGCTTGCACATGCAGTGATAAATCTCATGTTTCTCAAGAAACCACAATCTCTGCTGTTCCATTCCCTGACGGACCATGGCAGAAACTTGCTATGGACATTTGTGGTCCGTTCAGTGTTGGTACTATTACTGGTAAATTTGCCATTGTGTTGATGGACTATTATAGCAAATGGCCTGAAGTTGCATTTGTTAAGGAGGTTAAAGCTTCTAGCATTGTTAATTTTTGTGAAGAGGTTTTTCATAGGGAGGGTTTTCCTGAGAGTATCACGACTGATAATGGTCCGCAGTTCGTTGCTTCTGAGTTCCAAAGTTACTTACATTCATGTGGTATAAAACACATTACTACAGCTGTTTATTGTCCAAGGGAGAACGGCATGGTAGAAAGGTTCAACCGTGTTTTAAAGGATTGTATACAATTAGCTGTGTCAGGTGGCAATGATTGCAAAGTTGCCGTCAAGAATTTGGTTTGGAGTTATAGGAATACTCCACATTCTGCTACCATGGTATCCCCATTTCATCTTTTGAAGGGGCGTTCTGCTGGTAATAAGGTGACTCCTGCATGGATGCTCAAGATTTCTGCTGGTCGCAATTATAAAGAAAATCTCAACAGTAGGATGAGCTCTTACCAAAAGAAGTATGTGGACAGGCATAATGGTAAAATTTTGAAACGTGCATGTAGTTTTCAAGTTGGTGATTTGGTGAGATCTTCTCGTTTTGGGTTATCCAAGGATGGTTCTTCCAGATGGTCTCGTCCCAAGGAGGTGTTAAGAATATTGGGTAATTGTGTTCTGCTGGATGATGGACAAAAATGGAATGTATGTAATGTGGTTAAGTGCAATGATTTGGAACGTGATCTTTGGTTAGAAAAGGGGTCTGGTTCTAGTTCTGTTCCGAGTTCTATTCATTCCCCTCATGTTCAATCCACGTCATCTGATCTTCCAAAGGTGGATGTTTCCAGGCCCAGAAGATTGTCAGGTCGAATCATTGTGAAACCTGTCAAGCTTAAAGATTATTTGTTGTGACTCTGTATATATATATAGAATGATCCTGTATATCATTGTAATGTATATAGTTTTTTTTTTATTTGTTTTTTTTATTTAAGAAGAAGGATGTGTTACATTCTCCTGTTTCTATATTATTACTGTTCCTTTAATTCTGGTGGAATGTTGGTGACTCCACTGTGTGTACATAGGAATGCAAGAGAGTCAGTTGCAGCTGAGCTTCTCTACCTGTGGCATCTTAGGGTCCAATCTACCAATAAACTACAGAACCACACCTGTTTCCTGTTCTGTTTACTTACAAAACCCAGTACACGAAGGGTTAACTCTACCGGACTCCTCTTGTATACAGGAAGAGAAGAGACACGGAGAGGAAGAGGAATGGCCCAGAGGGGAGAGAGACCAATCAGCGGAGACCCAGGAGGCGGGAACAGCCCTTCAAAATCAGAAGTCGGGAAACATCGGAGAGCAGGAGGAAAAGGAGCCGAAGGAAGAGAGCAGCACCACGGACGGAAAGGAAACACCCCAAACAGCAGAGAGGACGCTCAACGGACCAGACCCCAGCAGCGGAGAGGAAGAAGCAGCCGAGCCCGACCTCTGGACGGAGGACTGGTGGACGCCCCCGGAGGATGTCTTCTCTCTGCCGTAACTCTGGAGAGTTACGGCTCCCGCGGTACTTGCACCGGAAAAGGGTAGGAAGGGAGGGAGGGGGAGGACGAGGTCATTTGCCCATGGTGAATAAAGTGGGAGGTCGTTTTTTCTTTCTGGTGTGTTTGGGTAGGGGTGGGTCTTGTTATATGCGAGCACTCGATATAAGCCCTAAACGGAGAGCCTATTTTCCTTTAAACGCTTGCCTCAAGTAGAGAGCGCCTGCCCAGCGGTAACTTGTGAATAAGGGGAAACTGTAGTACCTCGCTCCTATACGGGAAAGCCACTATAGGAAGTCCCCCAACACAGTCACCTGATCTTAAGGTGACAGAGGCTCCTGTGAATAGATGTCCTAGTTCACTTCCCTAAAGTCCGTGCACTGAGGTGTTACCCTTTTCTTTTTGACCCTGGTGACGGCCCTTTTGTTCCCTTTCTTCAGTCTATGATCAGAAGGCCACATATACTTACCGCATTCCATCTTTTCTTTCCCCTCGTTACCCGGGGACGCTACCACCGCTCATCTGGAGGGGAAGACCAGATCAGAAGAAAGAAGAAAGAAGATCACCACACAACCCTTAACTTATGTTAATACTTGATACATTAAAGCCATCATTGATCCACGCATAAGACCTCCTCGATTCTTTTTCTGCCCGTCCCTCTCACTATTCTATTTGGAATAACTTTGGCGCCGGTTGACAAATCTTCGCAAAATTTTCAAAACTAATGGCCAGCTCAGGTCCGCTCCTATCCTGAAAGTCTCAGCGTGATTCGTGAAGCGGGGGCCGAGAAAAAAGGGGGGTCCCAAAACGTGTTTTCCCCATGCAATTTTCCATAGGAACCGTTCATTGCGGCTACAGCCCGAACTGCTGAACAGAATTACACCAAATTTGGCAAAGAGGTAGTCCTTGGTTCAGACTCGTGCCTTTTGCTTAAATTGTGTAAATCCGTTCTGTAGTTCCTGAGAAAATCACAATTAAAGGTACATATATATCAATGGCCTTGGTGGATCTGCGCACCCTAAGCGCACCCTGCCGTGCACGAGCTGTATTCTAATTGGCTGTCAACACTCCAAATCAGGAAGTGTTGGCAGCCATCTTGTGCCTCGGTAGAACCAACACACAGGACTTCCTATAGTGGCTTTCCCGTATAGGAGCGAGGTACTACAGTTTCCCCTTATTCACAAGTTACCGCTGGGCAGGCGCGCTCTACTTGAGGCAAGCGTTTAAAGGAAAATAGGCTCTCCGTTTACAGCTTATATCGAGTGCTCGCATATAACAAGACCCACCCCCACCCAAACACACCAGAAAGAAAAAACGGCCTTCCACTTTATTCACCGTGGGCAATTGACCTCGTCCTCCCCACTCCCTCCCTTCCTACCCCTTTACCAGTGCACGTACCACGGGAGCCGTAACTCTACAGAGTTACGGCAGAGTGAAGGCATCCTCCGGGGGCGTCCACCAGTCCTCGGTCCAGAGGTCAGGCTCAGCTGCTTCTTCCTCTCCCCTACTGGGGTCTGGTCCGTCGAGCGTCCTCTCCGCTGGATGGGGTGTCTCCTTTCCGTTCGTGGTGCTGCTCTCTTCCTTCGGCTCCTTTTCCTCCTGCTCTCCGACGTTTCCCGGCTTCCGATTTTAAAGGGCTGTTCCCGCCTCCTGGGTCTCCGCTGATTGGTCTCTCTCCCCTCTGGGCCGTTCCTCTTCCTCTCCGTGTCTCTTCTCTTCCTGTAGATAAGAGGAGTCCAGGAGAGTTAACACTTCGTGTATTGGGGATGTCCGGCATCTTACACGGTCAAGGTTAGTGCTTGGGTTAAAAGCGGGTTCCTCCTCACATCCTCCTTCCCTAACTTTCTTGCTAGCAAGAAAAGGGTCAAGCGGGTACCTGGATAGGTAGTCAGCATTTGCTTGATCCTTCCCTTTTCTGTGACAAGTAATGAAACAATATGGTTGTAGGGTAAGGAACCATCGTAGTATTCTGTCGGTATGCCCCTTGTTTCTGGACAACCATTCTAGAGGGGCATGATCAGTATACAATGTAAATTCCCGTCCTTCGAGGTAGTATCTAAGTGACTCTTTTGCCCATTTGATAGCGAGGGCCACTTTTTTAATGATGGCATATCATTTCTCCCTCGGAAACAGTTTCCTACTTATAAAAAGAATGGGTCTTTCATTCCCTTGGAGATCAATCTGGGATAGCGCTGCACCAAGGCCGGCATCAGATGCATATAAAAGGTTGAGAATAGTCAGGACTCATAAGAACAGGTCTTGAAGTAAGGGCTTATTGCAGTTCGCAAAAGGCCTGTTTAAGGTATGGTGTGGGGTGACTCAACTCTTTCTCAGTTCTTACATTCTTTTGTAGAAGATCCATCAGGGGAGCTGCCAGCTGTGATAAGTTAGGAATGAATCGCCTATAATACCCCAAGACCCCAATGAAGGCTCTTAAGGTTTTCTTTGTCTGCGGAAAAGGGATAGAAGTAATGGCCCCTATCTTTTCTTCCTGTGGTTTGATACTTCCCTCACCCAGGAGATATCCTAAATCTTTCACAGACCGGGCTGCTAGTCTACTCTTAGTGGGGTTTATAGTAAGTTCACTGTCTCTTAGTGCTTGTATAACTTTGGTTAAATGTATCAAGTGTTCTTCCCAGGAAGAGCTATAGATGACGATATCATCAATATAGGCAGTTGTGAACTCAGCACAGGGTTTTAATACCTGATACATTAAGCGTTGTTACATGGCAGTCGCTCCATGAAGACCGAAGGGAAAAACGCTAAAGTGATAAAGACCACTATATGTAGAAAAGGCTGTTTTCTTACGGTCTTGTAGTCGCAGCAACACCTGGCAGTATCCTTTGTAAAGCTCTAAAGTACTAATGTACCGGGCATTTCCCAATCGCTCCACCATTTCATCGACTCTCGGGAGGGGGTAAGAGTCGAACTGAGAGATTTTGTTGACTTCCCTAAAGTCGATGCAAAACCTGATGGACCCATCAGGTTTTGGCACCAGTTCTATTGGGGGAGTTCCATTCGCTGTTGGATGGTTCAATTATGCCCATGATCAACATTTGCAGTGCGTCCTGTTCTATTGCTTGTCTCCTAGATTCAGGGATATGATAAGGGCACAGTTTTACTTGTTTTCCTGGTGGAGTGGAAATAAGATGTTCTATTAGATTGTTTTTCCCTGGTGCTGTGGAAAATACATTTTGTAAAGAGCGTAACTGGGCTTCTAGTTCCTGTCGCTGGTTTATAGGAAGGTCACTGTCTATGCTTTGTTGAAATAAGGGGGATGCTCTTTGAGGGATTCCTAGACATGCAGGTATGGCCCCTCCCATTTCTTTAATATATTGATATGATATATTTGGGTATTTGACTTATTCTTGGGGTCCAATTCAAGGTGTTATGTAACAGGTGTAACCTTTTCCAGTACCCGAAATGGCCCCTGCCACTGTCCCAACAATTTGTGATCTGAGGAGGGCATCAGCAGGAGAACATAATCATTTATTTCCAGACTACGCTCCTTTGTCTTCTTATCATGCTGCACTTTTTGTGCAGCTTGGGCTTGTTCGAGATGAGAGGCTACTATGCTACGAATTTGCCCCATAGGGGTTTTTAAGTTGAGCACATATTCTAGTAGGGGTTTTGCCCCTTCCGGCTCTTCTTCCCATTCCTCTTTTAGCATATCAAGCAGGGTGTGGGGCTGTCGGCCGTAGAGCAACTCAAAGGGAGAATATTCCGTGCTCCGTTGAACTTTACAGCGAATTGCAAAAAGGGCCAAAAGTAATATGTCTTCCCACTTACGGGGGTCAAGGTCCAACAATTTCTTTAAAGTTGTTTTTAGGGTAGCATTGTACCTTTCAACTAATCTTTCAACCTTTTGAGGATGATAGGCTGCGGTACAGATCTGCTTGATGTTTAATATCATACATACTTGTTTCAGCAAGCGCGTAATGAAAGGGGTCCCTTGGTCAGTAATGATTTCCCATGGAAACCCTACATGGGAAAATATGGTAATCATTGCTTTAGCAATCTGTGTCACATTTGGCTGGCGTAAGGCCACTACTTCCGGGAAGCGAGTGGCATAGTCTACTATGACTAAAACAAAGCGGGATCCACTATGGGAAGGAAGCAAGGGCCCAATGATGTCCATCCCCACTCTGGAAAAGGGTTCCTGAATAAGAGGTAAAGGTTGTAAAGGGACTTTTGTGGGAAGAACCCTGCTGTTCTTTTGGCATATTGCACATTCTTTGCAGGACTGACGAACCTGTTGGTAGATCCCTGGCCAATAAAATTTATACAATATGGCCCTTTCGGTTTTCTCTTCCCCAAAATGACCACCCAATAGATGACTATGGGCCAAGAACAGAAGTTTTTCTCTATATTGACTTGGAACTAGTAACTGCGGGGGCATATCCCTCCCCCATTTCGGTATAACAGACCCTTCTTAACGAGAAACTGGGGACCTACTTGCTTTGGGTCTTCCTCTTCATCTGCTCTGCCCCATGCTTCACGTAACGTAGGATCTTCTCTCTGGGCAAGTGAGAAACCCAAATCGTGTTCCCACATAGGCGCCTCTGTGGGGTTTGCTATAGCCACTTTATTCCTCCCTTTTCTTTTGTTTTCCTGTTTGTTTAGGTTTACATTCGGGATATTCAGAATCAGATCCATTCCTCCCCCTCAGTCCATGTATCCCTCACCAATCTGGGCATATGGGGGTAATCATTTCCTAGTACCAAGGATTCATGTAGTCGAGGGATAAGACCGACACGCAACGGAAGGGCATCAACCAATGAATCATGTTGCACCTGAACATCAGTAGTGGGATATTGTCTTTCATCCCCATGTTCGCATTGTATATTGACAAACCCTTTGGGATGAGTGACATCTCCCGGAATTTCTTGAGGTTGCATTACGCTATGGAAACAGCCGGTGTCTACTAAGGCTTGTCGTTTTTCCCCATTAACCAACACATCCTTATGATAGGGAGGGCTGGAACCAGAAGGGGCACAGTAATAATTGCGAACGATACCGACCTCCATGGGTTCCTCCTTCTGGGGACAAACTTGGGATATTTGACCAAAACCCCCACAGTTGTATCATTGGAGTACTAGCTGGGGAGGTATTTTAACAGGTATCGGCACAGGACTGAGCCATCATGCCCAGTCCTGCAGCTTTGCAAATGGTGGGAGGGGGGCCACGCGGCCCCCCTCCTGGAGCCTTGTTATGGGTGTGGGGACCGCCACCCCCCAGGGCCGGCTCCTGCAATGTTTTGGGGTGCCCACCCCCGGGACACTATAGTTTGATAGTTTGATGTGGCAGTTTGATAGTTTGATATGGCAGGACGGGAGCCTCGCATCCCATCCTGCCATAGCAAACTGCTTTGCTATTTGGAAGAGACAGCAGGAAACCTGCTCTCTCTTCCAAATAGCAAAGCAATTTGCTTTTCCACAGGGGGAGCTGCATAGGGGGAGCTGCATCTTAGCAGCTCCCCATGTGGAAAAGCAATGCATCTCCCGCAGGATTTGGGAAGCCGGTGGTACCGTGGGGGGATTGGGGACCCCCCCATGGTCCCCAACGGAGAGGACCAACCCCGGGGGATGGGGTTCCCGGAACTATTAGTGGCCCGGGAGGGGGGTCACGTGGCCCCCCTCCTCAAATATGAATTTTTTAAAATAAAAAATACATTAATAAAAAGGCCGGCCCCGGCGGATGGGGTCCCCGGGGGCATAAATGGTCTAAGGAGGGGAGCAAGGCAGCCCCCATCCAAAAAGAAAAATAAAGTAAAACAATGGCCATGTCCCGAAGATGGGGTCCCCGCTGCAGATTATGGCCAAGGGAGGGGGGCCACGCGGCCCCCTTCCCAACTTTTGTATTAAAAAAAAAACTGGGGGCAGGCCCTGGGGGATGGGGTCCCCAGGGCCAAGATTATTAGGAAAAGAAGGGGGGCCACAGAGCCCCCTTCTTAAAAACATACCCCCAGAAAATGGCATAGCGCCGGAGGTCACTCCCCCTTCTTGTAGCACTCTGCAAACACACCCCCTGGCGCATTTGAAGAGGGGGCGTTTGCACAGTGGTGAAGGAAGGGGGCGGGGACTGAGTTCACATGTGTGCAAACACACCCTGTGGCACGGTTTAAGCTGGGGAATTAATTCCTTGTCAATCCTGAGGGTTCCTGGGGGCCAACTAGCCCACCAGGTACCTCCAGTAAGCGCCACGGAGCTGCAGAGTGTGGTAAAAAGGAGCATGGCCTCTGAACACCTCTCTGCAACGCAGCCCCCTGGTGCATACTGGAGGTACCTGGTGGGCAAGTTGGCCCCCAGGGATCCACAGGATTGAGGAGGAATTTATTCTCTAACTTAAAACGCGCTACAGTGGCGCGTTTTAAGTTGGGGAATTAATTCTCTTTCAATACTGAGGGTCAAAGAGCTCAATAGGTATCTCCAGTATGCGCCAGGGAGCTGCATTGCAGACAGGTGTTCCGAGGCCACGCCCCTTTTTACACCTGTCTGCAACGCAGTTCTGTGGTGCTTATTGGAGGTACCTAGTGGGCTAGTTTGACCTTAGGGACCCTTAGGATTGAAGAGGACTTAATCTCTCAACTTAGAACGGCCACAGGGCGCTTTTACACAGTGGTAAAAGGGAGGGGACGGGGCCTGAGGTGATGTGTGCAAACACGCCCTGTGGTGCGTTTTAAATTGGGGAAAAAATTTCACTTCAATCTAGAGGGACCATGGGGGCCAAGTAGCCCACCAGGTGCTTCCAGGAAGCGCCACTGCGCTGCGTCGCAGAGAGGTGGTGCAGGCCGTGCCGCTTTTTACATCTCTCTGCTACGCAGCTCTGTGGTGCTTACTGGATGTACCCCGTGGGCTAGTTGGAGTCTAGGGACCCTCAGAATTGAAGGAGAATTATTTGCCCAACTTTGCACAGTGGTGAAGGGAGGGAATGGTGTAGGAAAGTGGCTCTATATATACTGGACCGAAGTGAAATCAGCCGAACTACGAATTCCAATTTACTCACCTGTTATCAGGATAGACCTCAGTGCTGCATCTTTGAGCCCAGTACTGATCCTGGAAAGTCATTTAACCGTACTTACCAGTAACTTGAATTTCCTTCCATAGGATATCATTGCCTGCTTTTTGCTGAAAAAGTTTTGAAGTGTTGATTTAAGAAACGTAGAAATATTCCTCTAAAATCAGCCCAACTACGAATTCCAATTTACTCACCTGTTATCAGGAGAGACCTCAGTGCTGCATCTTTGAGCCCAGTACTGATCCTGGAAAGTAATGCTAACTGTACTTGCCAATAACTTGAATTTCCTGCCGTAGGCTAACATTGACTGGTTTCACTTGGAAATTCTTCTAAGTGTAGAGTATTGGAACCTACAAGTATTCCTCTAAAATCAGTCAAACTACGAATTCCGATTTACTCACCTGTTATCAGGAGATACCTCAGACCTGCATCTTTGGGCCCAGTACAGATCCTGAAAAGTAATTATAACCATACTTACCTGTAAGTTGAATTTCCTTCCATAGGCTAACATTGACTGGTTTCACTTGGAAATTCTTCTAAGTGTAGAGTTTTGGAACTTTAAAATATTCATCCAAATTCAGCCGAACTACGAATTCCAATGTATTCACCTGTTATCAGGAGAGAACCCAGTGCTGCATCTTTTAGCCCAGCACTGACCCTGAAAAGTAATTCTAACCGTACTTACAAAGTAACTTGAACTTTCTTCCTTAGGAATCCATTGTCTTGTTTTCACCAGAAAAGTTTCAGTGTCTATTTTCACAAACTACAAATATTGCTAAAAAATCGCTTGTATGACTTAAAAACATTCTTTCAACTGTTTACAGGAGATGCAGCAGTGCTGGATCCATGATCCACCACTGAGTAAGAAAAAGTAACGATAACACTACTTACCTGCTATGTGAATTTCCTTCCATAGGCTACCATTGACTGGTTTCACTTGTAAATTCTTCTAAGTATGGAGTTTTGGAACTTAAAAATATTCCTATAAAATCAGCCGAACGACGAATTCCGATTTACTCACCTGTTATCAGGAGAGACCTCAGTGCTGTATCTTTGAGCCCAGTACTGATCCTGAAGAGAAATTCTAATAGTACTTACCAGTAACTTGAATTTTCTTCCATAGGCTAACATTGACTGGGTTCACTTGGAAATTCTTCTAATGATTCTATGTGAAAAAATGTTGGTCAACTTTTAAAGTACAATAATATTCCTTACAAATCACAACTGTAACTAACGTTTTTACTCAACTGTTTACAGGAGATGTCCCAGGACTGAATCTAGGATCCAGTCCTGTGGTTAGAAAAGTAATCCATAAAGTAACTAATTGCATTTAACTAGAAATTCACATTGAGCTCAATGTTGCATTGTGTTTGAAATTGTGTTGCCCACTGCAACAACTCTAACTACTGTACTTAAAAGTATATTTAAACTAAAGTAATTCATTCTGAGAAAGTATATTTTGTAATGTAAGGTATAATGTAATTTACAAAATAAAATATCTAAAAATAAATAGTTTAAAAAAATGTAGTAAATCAGTATCAAAAAAATAAATATAACAATTAATACATTTAAAATTTGTCATTTACAAAACCTTTGAAATTCACTGAAAAAACATTAGCATTTAAAAAACCTTTGAAATTCACTGAAAAACCATAGGTTTCAGACATGTTATAGTTAGGAATTCGCATTTAAAAAACCTTAGAAATTCACTGAAAAAACCATAAGTTTCAGGGGTGATATAGTTAGCTGGACATTTCACTCGTACAAAACCATTTAAATTCCTCCGTTATAGTTAGTTCTACTAACTATAACTCGCGCGCCCGCAATCCACTGCTGATGATGTCACATATTACATCATTCATTACATGGTCAGTGACAACACTGATGACATCACCGATGACATCTCAAATGACATCACTGATGACATCAGTGATGACATCATCCACGTGACAATCTGATACACCTCATCATACACTAGTATAACCTTTTAACACTCATTATAAAATATGGAGTATCACATTTGAAACCGTTGACACACCAGTGCAAGTTTCTAAAAACCCACTCAGTAATTCCTACATCTACACACACCTCTAATCACTTACCTATAGATTCACTCATACATGCTAACAAAGATCAATAGAACGTTAATAAATATACTTATACACCTATATCGACATTACACACCAGCACACATCCTATTCACTTATGCAGTCATCCTACTCACTTATGCAAACAATTGATCATACTTACATTTAGTAAACTACAAACATATACAAACACCACTTTATTTATTCATATAGATAGTAACTCATACTTAATGTGTTATAAAATCATTATTACAAGTATAATGTTTTCGATACAGTCACTGATACAATCACTGAGTCTTAAGTATACTTATTTATAAACAACAACTGTCACATACACTGACTTTTAGATTTCTATTTTGTTGGACATGTATCATTGAGAAATATATTTACTCATCACCACACCCATAAAGAAATTCACTCACCCAAACAAGTGTTTCCATGTGCAGTCTTAACCTCATATACAAACTAAATCAACTATTTACACATCTTTGGACAGTCACACACCTCCCACCCAACCACACACACATTCACTATCCCATACAAATACTCACTTAAATAATTAATACTAATATAGACTTTCACATAGCTAGTAACCAACTTATGTAGTAGTTTACACAACAAGAGATAGAGTGAAACAGATATTCACACAGTTTAATCACTATCCCATATATTTAGTGAGACACTTTAAATTAGTCACTTAGACAGTCAATCACAGTGCTCCATCCAAACAATTATACATCCACTAATTCTTAAATGCAGATTGCTATATGTATAATACATACATATTTAAATATCGTACCAAACCACATTCACTGGATGATGTCATCAGTGATGTCATTTGAGATGCCATCAGTGATGTTATCAGTGATGTCAGTGACCATGTCATGAATGATGTAATATGTGACATCATCAGCAGTGGATTGCGGGCGTGCAAGTTATAGTTAGTAGAACTAACTATAACGGAGGAATTTCAATGGTTTTGTATGAGTGAAATGTCCAGCTAAATATAACGGATCTATGACAGAATTTCGACAGACAGAATTTCGACCTACACAAATATCGGCGTAATTATATCGATAGCAAAAATATCGACGCCCTATGTACAACATGGTAAGTACCAAAATATCGAAAAATTAATATCGATGTTAAAAATATCGTTGTTAAATATATCGATTTTTTTTAAATTTAAAATAACATAAAAAAACTGTAAATAATACTTAATAATTACTTAAACATATTTAAATATATGTAATAATTGTTAAAAAAATAATAATACATATTTAATAAAAAAATAAAATGATGAATCATATATAATACATAATTACTTAACAATAATTACTATTCCCACTCCAGTGGGTGCAACAGTAGGGAAAACTGACCCTGAACACTAAAAATACCCCTTTACCCAAAAACCTAAAACTGACCCTGAACCCTAAAAATACCCCTTTACCCATAAACTGAAAACTGACCCTGAACCCTAAAAATACCCCTTTACCAAAGAACTGAAAACTGACCCTGAACCCTAAAAATACCCCTTTACCAAAGAACTGAAAACTGACCCTGAACCCAAAAAATACCCCTTTACCCAAAAACTGAAAACTGACCCGTAAACCTAAAAATACCCCTTTACCCAAAAACTGAAAACTGACCCTAAAAATACCCCTTTACCCAAAAACTGAAAACTGACCCTGAACCCTAAAAATACCCCTTTACCCAAAAACTGAAAACTGACCCTGAACCCTAAAAATACCCCTTTACCCAAAAACTGAAAACTGACCCTGAACCCTAAAAATACCCCTTTACCCAAAAACTGAAAACTGAACCTGAACCCTAAAAATACCCCTTTACCAAAGAACTGAAAACTGACCCTGAACCCTAAAAATACCCCTTTACCCAAAAACTGAAAACTGACCCTGAACCCTAAAAATACCCCTTTACCCAAAAACTGAAAACTGACCCTGAACCCTAAAAATACCCCTTTACCCAAAAACTGAAAACTGACCCTGAACCCTAAAAATACCCCTTTACCCAAAAACTGAAAACTGACCCTGAACCCTAAAAATACCCCTTTACCCAAAAACTGAAAACTGACCCTGAACCCTAAAAATACCCCTTTACCCAAAATTAATTAATATTACAAATAAATTACTTCCCACCCTATTCCCCTATAAACCCACAACCCGCTCCAGTAGTAAAACATATAATTTAGTTAAAAATATACATACATTATCAATTAATTAATCAATTAATCAATTAAAATAAATCATTGCCACATAATATTTAATTGCAAAATAAATTAATCATTGAAAAATAATTATTTAATTACAAATAAATTACTTCCCACCCTATTCCCCTATAAACCCACAACCCGCTGTGGTAGTAAAACATATAATTTAGTTAAAAATATACATAAATTATCAATTAATTAATCAATTAATCAATTAAAATAAATCATTGCCAATTAATATTTAATTGCAAAATAAATTAATCATTGAAAAATAATTATTTAATTACAAATAAATTACTTCCCACCCTATTCCCCTATAAACCCACAACCCGCTGTGGTAGTAAAACATATTATTTACTTTTATATATTTTTAAATTATAAAAACATATTAAACACATATTATAACAATTAATTTAAATACTTAACTAATATTTCTAACACATATTAGTAAATCGAAATTACTTACATCGATATATATGCTATCGATATTAGTAATTTCGATATTACTTACCTTAGGGTCGATATTCTGGCCATCGATATTCTGGACATCGATATTCTGTCCCATCGATATTAGCAACTCGATATAAGTGTAGGTCGAAATTAAAAACTCGATATTTTGACTGTTTACCAAATATAACACCCCTGAAACCTATGTTTTTTTCAGTGTATACACGGACACACACATATATCATTAATTGATATTATTTTATTTTATTATTTCGATTTTTATGTTTTTATGAATTGTTTAAGTAATAACTGTTGAATAGTTAACATTTACACATACTTTGATGTTTATGTGATGTGATATGAGTGATAATAAGCATGTAGTAAAATACTTATATGCTATTTATGTAATGACCCATATACATTTTAAGCATACATTTAAGGAGTGTGTATATTTTAACCAAAAATACTATACACATTTGTTATGCCTAAATATAAGACAGTATATATATTTGTATTCAGAAGTAATATGTGCATTTGTGCAAAGAAATGCACATATCTGAGTACATACATGTTATCAAACTATACATGTTTACAAACACAAGTACATGCACCATGGGTGTCTTGTGCATAATATTGCTGTATATTTGTATTTTGAATATGGTGGTCATATAGGGAAGAGCCAGTTCTTGAATAATCTTCTAAGGATAAGATGGTTATCTATGAATCTTATAGTAAGGGGGTAATGATTTCAATAGTTTGGTTGCTTGAACAGAGAAAGATATTCCACCAATGATTTATCTTCTTGTATGCTGGGGTTTTTAGGTAGGGTGCTAATCTGGAGTGAAGATTTCTTTGTTGTATGTATTTTGTCGTTTTCTTCCTGATGAAAAGTTGTCCTGCTCCATGTTTTGCTTTGTGGGTGATACAAAGCAGCTTGAAAGGGGATCTTCTGGCAAAAGGTAACCAATGTAGAGGTCTTAGGCCAGGGAAAGGAGGAGAGCTGTGGGCTTGTGGCTTTATATGTAGAAGTAGTCAGAGTTTTGAATTTGATGTAGTCTTTTAAAAGTTGATAGAGATCATCCATGGCAGAGGCCATTGGCCTAATCAAGTTTAGACAGTACAAGAGAGATAAGAGCTTGGGGAAAGATGCGTCACAGAGTTTTCATAGTAATGAAGCTTGATCTTGCCACTTGGGCATTCATTGATAGTTCAGAGTTCATGATGATTCCGACATTTCTTTCTTCCTTGGACTAACTTTAGGAGGTCCCAGATCGTCAGGCCAGGAAGAGAGTCGGTCATAATTTTCCAATCACCACAGATGAGTATTTCATTTTTTGACACGTTTAATTTGAGGAAGCACCATGTGATCCATTGATCAACGGCTCAGAGGCAACTGAAGATTTTTGAGTTTCTAATGGGGCTTTCTAGTTTAAGAAGTATTTGTGTGTCATCTGCATAGCTATGGTGGGTGAGCTGAAATTCATTGATAATTGCCGTTAACAAATTCATTTTGATGTTGAAAAGCATAGGTGAAATGATAGATTCTTGAGGGACCCCTACTTTTATGATGTAAGGTTTGTATAAGAAAGGAGGTGTATGGATCTGAAGGGTGGATGTGATTCAGTCAAGAGACATCCCTTCTATGCCAGCTTTGAGGAGTGTTTGAATTAGAGTGTCTTGATCAACTGTGTCGAAGGCAGCTGAACGGTCCAAGAGAATTAGAGTAGCGGCCCCATTGTGTTTCTTGAGAAATAGGATGGTTTCCTTCTGTGCGTTTAGGTTTACAAAATTCAGTGACAATTTTATAAAATTCTTTATTTGCAAATTTTGCATTCGGATTTCTGTTTAAATAGGAGCTTTTATTTAAGCATTTTCGATAGATGACTTGTATATTCTGTTGTGTTTGTGTAGACAAAGTTTGTCTTGATTTTTGTTTGATTTGAGCCATGTGCATTGCAGCTTTGCAATTTGTTCTTCGACTTTTTTAGCTCTGCATTTGTCCATGGCGCTTTTTTCTTTTGGTATTTTATCTGAATTCATTGGAATTAGGAGATCAATTGCTTCCAGGAGCTTTTAGTAGAAATTTTTAACTGAATTTCTTGTGTCCTGATCTGTGTTGGATATTAGTTGTGTTTCTAGGTACCTACAATTCAGTTAGTTTCAAGGTTGATATGTTCTTGCTGGTAATGTGCGTAGGAAACCGGGTTTCTATTGCAGTAAACCCCCACTTCTTTGCCAGACTACTGATGCACTTTGACTTGATGTACCCTGGGTACCTGCCAATCAGGTTCCCAGGGCCTGTGTTCTTTCCCCGATTGGCATCTCTAGCCACAGGCCAGCCCCTGGTAAATGGTACCACAGGTACCTAGGGTACTGTGACCAGGGAAGACCTCTAAGGGCTGCAGCACTTATTGTGCCACCCTTAGAGGCCCTGTACCTGTACACACACACACACACACACTGCCTTTGCAGGTTGCGTGTTGTGGTGCAGAAGAAAGTGAAGAGTCGACATGTCACACATCTCTGTGTGCCATGCCTACACCCCTCTGGCTTGGTGCACTTCGCCTGTACTCGGGAAGAACACACAGTGGGAAAGGGGAAGTCGTTTATAGAACGGGCGTCGGCGAACTCGAAAGATTAAAATGAAAAACAGCGAGTATAAGATGGATCGAACATAGTTTCATACAGAAATTGGAAGTTGTAAATTGGAAGCCGTAGAATCATATTGCACGCCCTGCCTGATACACACAGATGCGGATACGACTTTTCCAACTTATGGCCTCATAGAGGACTAAAGATACTGGAGACGTTCTCATTTCCAGATATGAGGTTATAGACTGAAACAAAGTTGAGCCCTGAGGAAGCCGATGGGTTAACAGTAACCTCGACGAAACGCGTTGGCATGGGATTGAAGTTGGAAACAAATTAAATAAGAAGAAACTTCAAAAGAGCCTTGTTGATTGTTTTTTGTGCTTTGAGGGAATGAGAAAACTGTTAATGTTTTGATAAGTGGTGTGCTACAATTTCTTTGACCTTTAAGTATGCTTATTCTTTGAATTACGCAGTGAGAAGTGGGGTGTTCTCTTCTCCAAATTATTGTAAGCACCCAAGTGTACTGGAGTACATAGTAAGATATTCTAGTGTATTTCTACAAGAGTGCTACAGATCTCCTTTAGCACCCGACGTTGAAGCATTTTGAAGGGATGTTTTCAGATACAGCTTCAGGCTTGTCCTCCTGGAAGATGATGAGCTCCAAAAAAAACTATAGAAAAAGACTTAGTCCGAAGGTAGAATTTTTGACTATGCGAGCACTTCGGTAGCTGCCAAAACCAAAGGCTTCAGCGGATCTCGTCCAACAGGTTGCTGGCTTCGAAAGGGCTTGTGGATACAGCCTGTAACCATGACCTGCAGGAGGATTTTGACTTCAATATGAAAGACTATGGGCCTGTTTTAGATTTCGTCGGATGGAATACTCCAACACAATGGTGACGGATATCCCATCCACAGAAATATAAATCCCATAGGATGTTATAGGATTTATATTTTGGCGGATGGGATATCTGTCACCATTGTGACGGAGTAACCCGTCCGCTGAAATCAAAATCAGGCCCTTTGTCAGAAGGTAAAATCTTTGACCGGCACTCTGTTGTGATTGAATAGAAATCATACCTGGTCAACCACGAACAGTGACACCTGATTAATGCTTTACTTTTTCTTGGCCCATTTCAACATAAATCTTCAAAAAGTCATATTTCTGGTTCCCCTTATTGGATTATTGTCATTCTACAGTGCTCCTCAATTAATAACTGCAATTATTAAACTTATTGGTAGAGCTGACCAAGCTATGCCAGGATTAAAAAATGCTTTTAACCAGAGGAGCTACTCATCTTCTAGCAGAATTGCTGTTGCCCCACCCTCTGAATACCATCTCTGAGTTAATGTATGGTTGCTTTTAATGGGGTTGATAATTTGGTCTATAGGCTTTTTTCCATGCAGACACTAATGTAAGGAAACCATTATTTTTTATGTAAAATCTTTTATGTTAACTATTGGTGGAATCCTTGACTTCACCTGTATGACTGTGTGGAATGTATGGGGTGTAGGCATGCATAATTGGGATTGGGGGACAATTGAAAGATATTTATAAGTTGATTGTCGATCTCAGGGACCCAAGTTCTTGGACTTCAAAAGGAATCGAAGGGCCAAGCAGGCCTAGATGCTTCAGTCACTATCGTACTCCAGCAATTTCCCCTATGTAAATTTCAACAGTTCAGCCCTGCTGATATATTCCGGTGGAAATGCTGATTTTCCAAGTGAATTTTTGGAATTGAAGTTATTAGCCAGACCCAGTAAATATCTCACTCCACTGGGTTAAAATTTACTTTATGCTGTAATACCTCATCCGCCCTACATTTATAATAAGCCTATGTGATCTGGAGTTCCCACGTCTGAGTTAAGGACACAGCAAGTCCTTCACTTTTGCATACACTATGGAATACAGTGCATTCTAAATAAATATTTTTGTTGAATGTGCTTCAAAATAAGCCTTAACTTTTTAGTCAAATAAACACATTTATAGGCACTTCTCTATAAATTGTTGGATATACTATCTAACTAATGCTAGTTGTCCCAAAGGGCCTCATTTATTAGGAAAGGGGATCTGGTAGGCATATTCCTCTTTCTATGTGTACTGAAAGAGGAATAAATAAGTAGAAATAGAGTTATTTTGCCTCTGTACGCCTCCCCTGTGAAGGTGTAAGTGTTTGGCGCATACCCAGGTTTACGATTTCTTGTAAATCTGGCCATGCATTAAAATCCATGGGAGTTGCATGGGAACACCCACGCTATGCCCATGGAACGTCTACCCAGGGCAGAGTAACGCAATGCAGCGATTTGCACTGCGTTGCGTTACTCCAGATTTTTTAAGCCACACAGAGTCATGCAAAGTGGCTTCAAAAATCTGACTTAGAGCTTTGCGTCACACATGTACCACGTGGTGTGGTGCAAACGTGATGCAACTTTTTCATCAATGCCACCCTTAGAATCTAGTAACCAACTACTTTTACTGATTAAAAAATGTGGAATTCTGGCAAGCTATTATGCAGCTATGTTATTTTTTACCTTATAATATGCATTTTAACGTCCTGTGGCGGTCATATGTTGTAGTTCCACATCATTTTTAAAATGCATGAAGCCAAATGGGTACTAATGAGATACAAATTTTTAATATCCCGAGGAGTGATTTTAAGTGATATGTCTGACATCAATCTGTGATATCTTAGTCAATAAGATTACTTTCCACATACTGTGTAATTAACATTTAGAGTCACCTGATTTCATTGAATGATACCCACATTAAATTTTTTAGGAAATAGTAAAATGTGCTATGCATGGACAATAATATGTGGAGTAGATACACTATTATTGGAGTATATCTATGATGTGCACTGGATTGTAAATTCTTGGGAAACTCATACACTACTGTGAATTTTACTATAATATGATTCAATAAATGTAAAGTTGGCTCAATATGAAACAATGTTGAGCATTGTATATCTATTTTTATAATATACTAATGAAAATTATTTCGCAGCGTTAGGACATTGTAAGTTTCTTCTTGTTGATAAAACACAAGAAGGACAAAAATAGAAATGACAACGGTAAACTAAGATAAGTTCCTGAGCCATTTTGTGATGCAGAAAGGGATGGTGTCCCCTGAGGAACACTTTTGGCACCTCTGGGGGCGCAGACCTGACTGCTCATGCAATTTTCTTCAGCAAAGGAATTTTTTTTTAAAGCAGTACTATTTCTTGTAAGGAATTTTAAAAACAATATACGTTTTCCTTTTTGGGAAGCAAATGCAGCTACAGAGGTTGGCAGTGCCTTGCAGGGCTTCATTCTTGCATTTGCTGCCATGCTCCATTGCAGGGACAGAAACTCGAAGTCCAGGAGGAAACAGGAAGCCAGGGTAGCATCTGACCAATAAGAAGAATGGAACCAAGAGCGACAGGCAAGACAACCATTGGTAAGTAATTGCAAGTAAGGGGCAGGCTCAAACAGCCTGATTCATGTACGGGCCGTTTTGCGTGTCCCTAATAGCGAATCATAGCGATTCGCTATTGAGGACACGCAAAACGGCATTCATGTAGGAATTGCTACTTAAATAGCGATTCCTACATGTTCTTTATTTGCGAGTAGCAATTTGCTACTCGCAAATACTCCCCATTCATTCCTATGGGCCAAGAGGCCCATTGGAATGATTGGGGATTTGCGAGTAGCAATTTGCTACTCGCAACTGAGATAGCGATTTTAAGGGTGACAGGGGTGTCCAAAGGACGCCCTGTAGCACCCCTAAAATGCACTTTTGGACAGGTGTTGCGCACACACATGTCCAAAGGACATGTGTGTGTGCTACATGCAACTTTGAAAAATGCTTTTAAAAGCATTTTTCTGAGTTTATGCTATTTACCGACAGGTCTGACCTGTCGGTAAATAGCGGCCCCAAAAGTCCAAAATCGCTATTTTGTTGTGTGTCATGAATAGCATTTAAGGAATCTCTATTAGAGATTCCTTAAATGCCATTCCACGCAAATATGCGAATTCTTAAATAGCGATTTTTGCATTTGGTATCATGAATACCAAATGCAAAAATTGCGCTCGCAAAGGGCCAGATTCTGAGAATCTGGCCGTTTGCGAGTGCAATTTAGCTACATGAATCAGGCTGTAAGATTCTATTAAGCTTTTTTGTGTGCTGCATGCATTGTTCATGCGAATCCTGTAGGTGGAAGGATGTGCTTTTCAGAAGGATGTGCTTTTCAGAAAATGCCTTACAAGTTCACTCTTACAAGGCACTTCACAATAGTGATGCTAATTGCCCAATGACAATAGCATCAAAAAAGAAAATGAATAATACTAAATCCAGTAGGGACAGTGCAAATAAATGGCCATGGTTCGCCCCACAGCTTTATCAACCTGCCACATTTGTAAGGAACCATAGTTGACTTCCATATAGTTGATCTCAGAAGGGCAAAACGCTAGGACAACGCGATATGATGCCATAATATAAGCACCAATGTTGCCAAAATGTCTGAAGCAGGCATCCTCACCATTGCACTATCCTATTAAGTTGAGGTTGCATTCAATTATCATGACATGGCTTTTCAAAGTAAATTGAAGGGAACTGACAGAAAGCTAACATTGCACCCAAGAAAAGTCCAAAGAGCTAGTGCTGCATGCCATATTAAAGTTACGTAAATTACATAAACTACAGAAATGGACGTACCATGGTAAGTGCTGATGAGCTTGTGAAACGAAAGGAGGTTTAGCTGGAAAACAAGGAGTTTTATTTGGGTTGCTGTTTCTGCACTTAGTATTCCTGCCAGTGGGACTCTCAGGAATCCTATCCCGAATGTGCTTCTATCAGCTGTGCTGGTACTCTTGAGAGTGAACATAGTGGAAAAGAGGGGTAATATGTGGTTGTTGCATCATCAATGAACTCATACCGGTTTGGGGTGCACATTTACCTGTATCACTTTTTGTAGGAATTACTGCAGCAAGGCTGCTGAGAGTGAAAGGGAAAAGGTTTTTACAAGGGTTTTGGATATGGCAATCTCTCTAGGAAGACACTGCTCAGACACACCAAAGACCTTTTGAAAGTAAATTTAACTCAAACTTCACTAGCATGAGCAGAGTCAAAGCTTAATCTGAAGGAGATGCTCTGTAGTCAGAAACAAAAAAGCAATGCAGTTAAACAAGCATCAGAAAATCTAATAGATCTCACCTTTGTGAAGGCTATTGGCTTTGCCAATGTCTTTTAGCCATGCTGTACAGCGTTTTGAGAAAAACTCCTGTTTTTCCTTAATTACACTAGCCTTGTATTCTCTCAACAGGCGCTTGTGTGCATCTCTTTCTATAGGGTCCCAAGCCTTCCTCCATCTTCTCTCCTGTCTCCTGCAACTCTGTCTCAAAAGTCTTAACGGCTCTGTGAACCAGGGAGCAGAGGGTTTACGCCATGCCGAGTATCGATGAGATGCAGGGGCTAATTCATCAACAACTTTGGTGATGGAGTTAGCAAGCTCTTGGGCTGCCTCGTCAGCTTCTCCCAAAAAGGAGTGCTCGCTGGTCTTTATATAAGGAGCAAGGCTTCGTTGGTAATATTCCTATAGCTCCTTTTGGGACCTCTATTGATAGCAGCCAGAGCAGGCATCTCTGCCGGGGCAGATGCTAATTCAAGGGGCACTGCCAAGTGGTCTGACCAAACTAAAGGCACCGGAAGACCAGCTGAAAGTCTAGGGTCATTAGTGAACACACCATCTAAAATGTGACCCGTCCGATGGGTTGGGCTATGCACCAATTGGGTAAACTCACAAGCTCCAAGTGAGTCCACCAGCATACCGGTGTCAGTGTCCCCCAAATTATCCAAATGGAAATTAAGGTCCCCTAAGATGGTGAGGTGGGGTTTGCCAAAATAAGGTTCAAGAATTCTCAGAAGATCACCGCTAAAACCGGCTCTCGGGCCAGGCGGTCTGTAAATGAGAATACCGGTAAAAGAGACAGAGGGAGCACATAAAATAGAGAAGTACAATGCCTCAAAAGGGTCCGAGGCCTCAAACAGAGCTTTTATAGTACAGGGCAGAGTGGCTTTACAAAGAACGGCCAACAAACCCCCCCCCCCCACCCCTCTGCGTTTGACTATATCCTGTCCAAGCAGTTTAAAGCCATCAGGAATTGCCAACAATAAATCATGGCCTGACGACCCAGAAGCCCACGTTTCCATCACAAACACCAAATCGGGTTGTCTATGCGACACGAACTCGTGAAAGGCGATGTTATTTTTGACGAGAGACCTAGCGTTGACCAGAAAGCCCTTTCTAGATGGAATGGCCCCAGGTGACATCGACGAGTTCTGAAGACTACTCTCAGGGGTAGCGGGTGGCAAAAGAGCCGACTTGCAGGTGTAGCAAAGGGAGGAGTGTAATATACCCTCCGGAGAAAATCTGTGATCACAGGGCAGAGGGGATGGTTTAAAAGCCAATATCTCCCGGGAAGTGTAACAACAAGTTACCTGTGGAAAAGGAAGAGGGGGTCCAGCGTCCAGCACGTCCTCAGCGCGGACGGGCGCAGACGGGCTGACTCAGGCGTAACTCCGGCGGAAGTCCGGCGTCCCCGCTGCGCGTGACCGCTGCGCGTCGGCATGACCTCCTTTTCAAGACGTCTAGCGTCCTTATGATGACTAGAACGTCTGAGCTCCCAAATGGCGCCGGCAGGCGTCCCAGAGTACACCCAATATGGCCGCCACGGAATCAATCCGAACCGGGAAGAGGGCCCGCCCAACAGCGGTGGGTTTCAAACAATTATGGTGCAAGTGGGGGCTGGAGGCTAAAAACAAGGGATAATGCCCAAATAAAAATGTTAACGCAAATACAAAACTAGGAGCTTTAAAATCTCACGAATAGCCGCTATTCAATCAGGAACCACACGCAGCGCGCAGGTAACGCTCTGGGTGAGCTAGGAAGATCAGCATTTCTAAAATATGAACCAAGTAAAAATATATATCAAAAAGTGTAACTAGATACTATATAGTTTACTAAGATCGTAGAAACTATTCTAAACAAAATAATATAGTGCTACTACCTTTTTCGTAAGGATCATAAAAGCCAGGATGCCACCAATGAAAATTCCAATACCGATTCTGCTGATTAAGCATCACGATTAAAAAACTCATCCCAGATGTTATTGAACTTCTTCAGCCCACCCGTTCGTAAGACACATGCTCGTTCACTTCTTTTAACCTGTGCCATTTTCCAGACTCATTCATATTTTGATGGCATTAAATCCGATCGCCATCTTTGAAGTAGAAGTGATCTGGCAACATAAAGATGTTTAATGGTTTTGTCAGGTAGGCTGAGGACTGGATCATAACCAAGCACTATCAACGGAGCTTTGGACCCACTTATTAATATACATTCAGATGTTCCACATCTGTTAGTTTATCCGAAAATTAATTTCTATTTATTCAACTAGGGATTCTAAAACCCAGGGACTCAGATTTATCAAGGACTTGCGTTTTCCTTGCATCACGTAAGTATATGTAAGGCAACAAAAGTCCTTATGTGATATTTACTAAGCCACGCAAGGGGTGATATGTGGTACCTTGCGTGACTTAGTAAAGAAAGATAATGCAACGTAGTGGCTTGTGCTGCATTGCGTTACGTTTAGTTTCGTAGCGGCAGTGTACCATAGGTAGAGCATGCACATTCCTGTGCATCCACCTATGGATTTTGGCGCAGTTTCAAATTTACTAAAATCATAAAAACTGGAATTGTGCCAAAATGGTGCGACTCCCAAGGGTGGCATTATTTGGAGAAATATTTTTATTTCTCCTTCTTCACTTCCTCTTTCCATGTGTGATGCATTCAACATCACGCACAGAAATAAAGAATTTCCTTTTAATATAATGCAGGCACCTTGCACCATGGAGCAAGAGGGCCTACATTGGCTTACGGCAACATGCAGTCAGATAGCCAAGGAGGGAACAGAGTGTGCCATATCTCATTAGCTATGGTGCATTTCTACTCTCTCTGATTCACGCAACGGAGTGCAGCAAGTTCTAATGCTGCATTGCTTTGCGTAAAACTTTAATAAATTTGGCCCAGGGGAACTATGACTGTGCTAAAATGTGTAGAATAGACCAAAGAGACAGATGGCCACGCTTGAGAGGGGGAACCACCATTTTCTCTATGAGCTTTCTAAAGCCATCAATGTCACTCTCTCTAAATTCTATGTGCATTCTAACAGCACACGTTACATTGCCTCAGTATCAAAATGGCAATTGCACCTCATTAGTGCACTTAATATAGAAAATTAACTTATAGTAAAAAAGACCATAGTGCGAAAACCTTGTAGCAGATGACAACAGAGATGAATGAGTAATAAGTAGGTTACTAAATAGTGATTACTGCTAATCTGTGCATCCATATCATTTCTGGAATAACTTGGAAAGGGGAGTCTTTCAATATTTCCTGAACGTAAGGACAAAGGATTGGTTGAGAGGTCCAAAATTATGCAGCCTCTGATAATCTGATTTTGTACCTGTAACATGGCTTCCCTGCTGCCACAGTTAACAAGGGAGTATCCACACTAGTGGTTAAGGTCAGGGGGCGTTTATAGGCTGAGCATTGGTGAGAAGTTTCACTGGACTGCTGCTTGTAAACAGCATTGTTATTGCATTGTAGGAGTAGGGAAAAGGATGTTTCGATTGAATGATATCACAGAAAAGTTACCAAGGATAAATAGTTTGACCATGATGCAAATAATGCTAAAGTAATGACTGCAGTACAGGATGCCAGATGCCAAAAATCACAGCTGTAGGCATATGGAGTTCAGTCCCCAAAATGACAGCTCCCAGGGTTGTGGACAAAGGGATTGGGGACATCCTTCGCTAAGGGAGTGACCACCTCTCACTTCTGTTGTTATATCATTTCCTTCAAACAATGTCTTACCAGCACTTGCTTTGAGTTTTAACCACATTAAATGCCATAGAATTGTTTTATAAACAGTGGTGTGAGAGTTTTTTCACAATCATAACTGATGATCTGATTAATTGCATTCTGCATCCACCTTAAAGTCATTTCAACCATTGATTTTTCAAGACATTAAGGGCTTTATTTAGTGTTTGGCAGAAAGTGTTCTCTGTCACAAACAATTCAGAGTACCATGACCACCAAACTCTCAGTCCACCCATCTGTTCTGCTCTGATTGTCAGCTTTTCAACAGTGTGACCCCTGTTGACTCTGCTGTCTGAAAACTTACATTGACGTAGGACATTAGACCATCCCCAATTCATAGTGTGGAGTCGCTGATGTCTTTTTCTTGCCCGTCACTGCCAGGAAAGCACCTAGAGCTCACTGCAAGAGACAAAAAAATTATGAGAAAAATAAAGACAGTGGTCATTAATGTTTTTTTTTTTAACCTTCTTTGGGAGTTTATATTTAAAAAGCAAAAAAGTTTGTTGAGTGGCCATCTGAAAGAGGGTGGAACAGCACCAACCTTGCAGCACATTTAGAGGAATCGCCTTGATGGCACAGAGATCCCACCATCACAGACCGAGCAAAGACCTGCATCCTTTAAATCAGGCCATCAATTATTTTTGGCACTAGATTCTGGCTCAAGCAATGATTTTTACAACACATGAATCCACATTTAGCTGGGATCTCCAGTTAGAAAAAAGCGGATTTAACATTTGGGATTCCCAAATCATTATTCATGGCTAGTATTGATTGTAGACCACTGGCAGGAACTTAGGAGGGCCGCCTCCATAAAAGACTCAACTCTTTTTTGGGATCTAATAAATAAAACATCAAGAAGGGGAGGGGATTCTGTTTTACTCCACATAACCGAACAGCAATGGTATTCCCACTTCCTGCATCTCTACTCTTGCGAGGCTGACTCCGTACAACTGCCAGACCCACACTTAGACTCTGAGCCAACTACCTTGAATATCGAACAAGTAGATCCCTTCACCTTTCTTGAGGTCCAAGCAGCTATCAAAAATATTGCCCCTGGGAAGGCTGCTGGCCCGGATGGCTTGCCTGGAGATCTTTTATTACATGATCCGACCCTATGGGCCAATCTTATTTCTCCGCTAATGAATCTCCTGACCCAGGGATATCCAGTCCCTGAGTCGTGGAAAGGGGCAGAAGTGGTTATGATATATAAAAAGGGGGCTAGAGAGGACCCTGCCAACTATAGACCAATCAGTCTGATTGATGTAATTCAGAAGGTGGTTGGCAGGGTCCTCACATCTAGAACGGTGACATGGCTGGAGGAGGGTGACATTTTAACACACCTACAAGCAGGTTCTAGAAAAAAGGTCGGCACGATAGACCAAGTCTTCTGATTCACTGCGATTTATTGGAAGACTGTTTCTGTCGGTAAAGGGTCATTATATCTGGCGTTTATAGACTTGAAAACCGCCTTCGACCTTGTCCCATGCACTAAACTATGGCAGATACTTCAGGACATGGGTTACCCACGCTACCTCCTTGAGCTAGTCAAAAGACTGCATGAAGGCACGTATGCAAGGATTCGATGGGGGAGTGAGGGCCAACTAACTGATAAAATATCAGTGGACAGGGGGGTCCGCCAGGGTTGCGTGATGGCTCCCACTTTGTTCTCCCTCTTTATAAATGGGGTGGCAGGCCATTTGAGGGAGGACCCTGCGGGTGCTCCAACCCTGGCAGGTGAAAAAATACCGACCCTCCTTTTTGCGGACGACACCCTCCTCATGTCCAAAACCCCCTCTGGTCTCCAAACACTTTTGACCAAGTTTGACACCTTCTGTGAGGAACGTGGGTTAACAATTAACACAGCAAAATCTAAACTAATGGTACTGTCCCAAACTAAGAGACCAAGGAAGATCAATGTTGCGCTTAATGGATGTTCATTGGAGGAGGTTAATGCATTTGATTATCTGGGAGTAAGGGTGAACAGGAGAATGAAGTGGGACTCCCATCTAGCAAAAATGCACCTGAATTTGAAAAGGGCTACGGGAGCCATTGCTAGAGAACACCGAGCGTCTGCAAGTAGGCCCATTGCCCCTGTCCTTGCCATCTATGAGGGGAAAGCATTGGCTGCAACAATATATGGGTCGGAACTATGGGGCTTCGACAACATCACAGAACTAACGAAAACTGAAAATAAGTTCTTGAGAGACTTGGTGGGCCTCCCAGTCTCTACCCCCTTGAAACCACTGCTTCAAGACATGGGCCGTCGTGCAATTAAAGACATTGTTACCCTTCGCTCGTTATTATTTTGGGTGCGACTAAGAAGGACACCGGAATTGGTACACTATGCTGCAGCTCTGGACAAACTTATTACCCTGAACAAGATGACTAAGATTCCATGGTTGGACAACCTAAGGGACTTGATCGCCAATTTGGGGCTAAGCGATACATGATTGTCCCAATCACCACCCCCGAAAGAAACAATTAAAAAAATATACTGGGAATGGGTCCAAGCCAAGGAGCTCGAAAAATCAAACTGGGGGGTTTTAACCGATCAATTCCTAGAGCACAAGCCGGTGAAGAAGTTTGAACCCTTTCTCGATGTTATTAAAGCACCTAAAATCGAGAACGGGGTAGGAAACTGTGTATAATAATGCATTAGGCCATCCCCAGTTCGCTGTTTTAGGACTTTATCTAATCTAGTTTTTAACTTACTGTGTCTCCACTTGCTTCAGAAAAGATCTTACCTTTTTTAAGTTTTTATACCTTTTTAACAATGAATTGTATGTACTTTTATGATAAAGTTTGTTTTTATTGAATAAAGTATTACAACAACAACGATTGTATTATATTGATTGATTGATTCCTCACCGACGCACACAAAGCCCTGCACAACCAAGGCCCGAGTTACCTCAACAGCCGCCTCAAATTCTACGCTCCCACACGCCACCTTCGATCGACCAGCCACGCCCTCGCCGCCGTCCCCCACATCCGAAGAGCCACAACAGGAGGAAGATCCTTCTCCCACCTGGCCGCCAAGACTTGGAACTCCCTCCTGACCCACCTCCGCCTGACCCAAGACCACCTCGCCTTCAGGAAGCAGCTCAAGACCTGGCTGTTCGAGCAGTAGCGGACCCCCCCTCCCCAAGCTCCTTGAGACCCTCCGGGTGAGTAGTGCGCTATATAAATGCTATGATTGATTGATTGATTGATTGATTGATCATGACTAGTGGAACTTCCTGTCTGTAAAAGCTGATACACCGATTTTGCATTGACTTACGTTTATTAGTAATATTAAGGAAAAAATGAATCGAAAATATGCGAGCATTCAAATATATTCCAACGCATTTGTCCACCCTAAATACACACCCAAAGTCACTCCAGAGAAGGTTGGCGTAAGCGAGCATGAACGGCATGAAAGTGCTTCAAACCTTGTATGTAGGGGAAAAGGGATTCCCCACATAATCAGATTTCATCATCGCCTATCTCTTAAGTTATATTACTGTACCTTCTGACGGACTCATACCAACTCAACAACCCATAAAAGACTACATATCCAAGGGCCCGATGCAGCAAAAAAGAATAGCTATTGTTTTTATGATTCACAAAACTCAGAGCATATTAAGAAAGATATGAACTTCATAGATTATTGACAATAGAGACGATTGGTTGGAAGACAAAAGCCTGCTGTTCTAGGGCTCGAAGAAATACGATTCTCAAAAGCCCTTGTTCATGCCTGTTACGGGTTTTGAACAGAGGATCATGAGCCAGAAAGTTCTGAGGCGCAGCCAAGGCATATTCTGTCTTGGCTCGAAGAATTAAACCACAGGCCAAACTTTGAATGCACTAAAGCGGTGTAACTAGTCCAAATAAGATATGCAAAATATGCTGGCTTCCTTCAGGCTGTTTGATTATACTATCTAGGATCATAAATTGTTTATGGAATATATTTTGTTCTGGCCGTTCTCTCTCTCAAACTCCCTTCCAGCAAGAAGTACCTAAACCCCCATGACTTCCCTCGAGTTGATACGTTTCATCTATATATATTGTATGTTACTTTCCATTCTATATTTGCTTAATTTTTCTTTATTCATCAACAGTCCTTTATGGTATATTCTTATGCTTTTTCTTGCTGATTTGTATGTTTGCCAATTTTTATTGCTGTACTGTATGTTCTTTTTTATTCATTATGTAATTATCGCTTAAATATTGTTATCTTACTTATTCCAATAAACTTGCTTTGAACTTAAAAAAAAAAAAGAATATATTTTGTTCTTGCAGTGTGTTTCCACATTCAGTAAATCAGTCTTTGGTCCATCCCCGGAAAGGAACAGAGTGTGATAACCATGTTGTGAAGTTGAGATACATGCTTTTCACATTTAGTTCAGTTTGTTCTTCTACAAGAGCCCGGCTCTGACCTCTAAAGTATCTCATCCATTGAAGGAGGGTTCTCTTTCATTAACAATGCGTTTGACCATACTGATGATCTTGGGTATTACATTTCATGGATTTTGGCAACTGAACGATACAGCTGGACAAACTCTCCAACATTGAATTTGTTTAAGATCTTAGTGACCGGTTCTGAGTGCACCGGAAATACAGATGCATTATTCCTGCATTTGGAATTACCGATGCAAACACATGGCAATTATTTACCTCTAACCTTTGGTTCCGGAGTAGTGTGCTTCTCGACACAAAGCTCAATGTCTCATCCGGGGATTGTAAGCACTATCAGAATACAATTTACTATTACAATTACAAGACACTGTAAGTTTCCTTGGAGATTGGAAATGCAGAGGGTATTTGGGTTCCCAATGTTGCTGCTTTTTCACGCAGCCAAATTTCAGTAGCCTCTAGTCGGTGAAGTGTCCAGGGAGGCTGGGCTACTAAGAGTGAAACGCTGATTAATCACAAATTATTTCACACTTTTAATGGAGCCTTATTATTGGAAGTCTAATTAATTCCCAGTGCCTGTGGCTGCCGATATTGTTTCCCTGTCTAGAAGTTCACTCAGTGAACAAATGAAACACGTAGATCAGTCACATGCTCACTGGGGTTGCCGAGTTTTCTTCTGGAGATCATTTTGCAAACATTATCCACAAGGCCATAGGTATACAGACATTTCAGAAGGCACATATTAAATATTTCAAAGATTGCCTGGGTTGCCATGAGAACCTGATCCCTGGATGGGTTTGGTGTTTTTTTCTTTGGAAACCTCCTTAACAGTCATTGGCAATGCCAATACATCTGGCTTATGAATGAAAATGCCTTTTGTGTCCCTGAAGGGCTAAGGCACTGAATAATTAATCACAGATGTACTTTGTCTGTTATCTGTGCATTCATGCATCCATTCATCCATCCACTGACTCACTCTTGCATTCACAATAAAACACACACAAACACAACCTCATATCTCATATGCACAATAAATGAAAAGAATACAAGTAAAAATAAATTCTACCCGCTAAACACGGTTGACTGATGCTTGCAATAATGAAATTAAGCATAGCAGGGGCTGTCTGTCTTGCAAATGCATTGTAAATCGTCTATTGGTGTTTTAAAGTTCCTGCACGGCCACCACATTTAGAACAATGTGTTGGCTATCTTCGAAAGAAAAAACAATGATACACAATGGAGAAAAGCACTTCATAATGATCTCCTGGTTTAGAGGAAGCGGCTTGTGTGATGTGGCGCACTGCAGATGGAATGAGCAGCAAGCAAGTGACCCATTAGCACCTCCTGAAGAGCTGTTGTATTGTCCTAAGAAATATTTAAATAAAAAGCAAAAAAGCAAAAAAATAAAAGCTGAACTATAAATTAAGAAAAATTCAAAGTATAGGACTGACCAACTAACTCTGACACTGAAGCGTATTCATTTTCAGATGGATTTACACATGTGATCATAAAATGTCGTCATTCACAGGGCAGGAGAGCAAATGACTGATGTGGCCAGAACCATTACTCCGTGCAGTACGCTGTCATGGATGGAAGCAGAATGTAAATGGCACTCAAACACACCCATGAGATGACAGAGCTGAACCAAAGGCCCTCTATATACCTTTATGGAAGTATATTTATATATTTATGTATGTATTATTTAATGATTTTCTATGTTACAGGATTAGGCAGGATCAGCATCTCTAACACCACTTCCAAGGGTCCAGGACCTGGGGGGCACTACTTGCGGGGTAGGACTCACTCCAACTGTGGCCAAGTGCATGGTTCAATGGCCTTGGAGCTCGTTATGTCCCTGTAGCTCAGACAGGATACCAGCTAACTTGCCCTTGGAGTCAATCTAGTTCAAGGAGATGGTCCTCTCTCCTTCAAGCAGCACGGCAGACCTCAAGCAGCAGGGTAATCCTCAGAAGAACAAGGCAGGCCCCAAAGCAGCAGGCAGTACTCAGGTAGCAGCAGGACAGACCACTGAGGTACAAGCAGGGCTGGACTGGGAACCAGGATCTGCCCTGGCAAACTACTCGGTCGCCCCCCCTGGGGGGACGGTGGGGGTGTGGCCGAGCTGGGTGCCGTGGCTGGTATCGGCCGATTTTGTTACAAGGGGACAAAATTGCCATCCTCCGGTAAAAAAACGGACCCCCAGGAGCCCAAAACCAGTCCCCATCCTGGCAGCCCACCAGGGAAACGCCCGGTGGCCCCAATGGCCAGTCTGGCCCTAGGTACAAGGCACACCTAAAGCAGCACGGCAGTCTCTGGAGTACAAGGCAGTCCTTCTGAAGTCTTCCACAGGTCCGGACTGTCTGAAAGATGTGGTTCAGGATGTCCAATATTTAAACCTGATGGAAGCCTCTGAAGTGGGTATGACATCCTGGATACCCCCACATCTAGTTCTGAAAAGTTCTTCCCTTCCCATGCCAATGCTCCAAGAAGTCTGGGGTGACCAAAGGCTGGTGTCAGGTTCCTTTGTGTGTGTGCTGGAGTCAGCCCTTTGATTTGTAAGTGGGACAGGAAGCTGCTCCACCTCGTCCATCCCAGAAAGATGGCCCATACTGCCAACATCTAGTATCCTTTGTCGCACTGTCTGGGAGGAATATACAAAGACCAACTGCAAAACTATTCACAGTCATGTGACCCAGGGCACAGACAGCAGGCAACAAATTGTTAGGGCAAGACGATGCCAAGGTTCTAGTGGCATTTTCAGACTTGTGATTCCAAATCTAAATTTACTGTTAAAGAGGATTTACAATTACAATTCATTTGAGTCCAAACTTGACATCCCTATCTGTTCCCAAAAAACGGTTAAATGTAAATAAGGTAACCCAATATTATCCAATTGGGGATATAGCCGTTACTGTATGGAAAATATATGTAGCAGTTTTCAACTTCCAGGACATGCAAAACCTAAAAAAACAGATTCCCTACTTTTTAAATGCCCGAAGGGCTGTTTAGGGCGTACTTTAGGAGTGAATTATACTTTTTTTAAAGGAAAATTTACTTTTGGCAAAAGTTTACTTTCCAGTTTGTCCTGGCAATTTAAAACTGCACTACTGGCTGCAAGGTTAATTGTATTTGACAAGTAGGACATGCAATTTTAATTTTACGTGTCTTGATAGAACACAACAAATAAATGTGTTTTTCACTACTGCAAGACCTACCTTTCCCATAGGATAACATTGGAGTCACCATATTACATTGGTGTAATTTCCAAATGGGATCAGGACACCAGATCATGTTTGGTATCTTTTGAATTGTAATGAAAAATCCTCTCTTAGGGTAAAGTCGGATTTTAACTTACAATTTTGAAAATGCCACTTTTAGAAAGTTTATGTAAATTGTAAATTGACACTTGTATAGCGCACTACTCACCCGCAAGGGTCTCAAGGCGCTTGTACGAATACCGCTGTGGAACCCATCCTGGCTTTCCCTGTGAGGCGTCCACTCCTGGGCACCCCCAAGGTGGAGGCAAGGCATCCTTAGTGTTGTGGGGGCCGTTGTGGAGATTAAGCAAGCTATTGCCCAGAGTTGCAGAGTGGGACTCCATGATTGGAATAGGCACTGAGGCGAGAATTATCAGGTCCGTGGAATTTTGAGCCCAAGACACGCCGAGGCGGGGAATTGAACCCTGGTCCCGGGCTAGACCTCTGCATCAGGGTCTGCCGCTCTAATCATTGAGCCACACTTCTCTGTACTGGAGGGTTGGGCCCTATCACTACCAGCCAGATTAGGCCCCTTCAATTTGAAAACAAAGCATAAGCATCTGGTTGTAACACTTATTTCAAAAGACCCAAATCAAATAATTTCATAACCGTGGTCTGTGTATTTATTTCACATTTAACAATACACATTCATTTACTGTAATTAAAGATATATCCTACAGAACAACTCTTATCTTTTTCAATGAAGGCCTTTTTTTAGTAGAAAAGAATAACAAATATATTCAATGAATGTGAAAAACATAAATAAATCAACATAAATACATTTATGATGATAATGAAAAATCAACGGTCACTAACAAATTACAAACATTCGCAGCATATGGAATTGATTTGAAGGAACATAATTTAGTGCAATGACAATATCAGTCTTGCAGGATTTCGAAATACCAGAGGTATTTTTCACAGATGGTGGAGTTATTGTGGCCCTCTTGGAACAGGCTACGGAGTTATTGCAAATATGATCAGAAGTGGGTTTGATGATTTGAATTTATTTTCCATTAGCCGTCATCGAATATTAACTGCTGTTGCTCTAGCCTTTGTCGTTCAAATCAATTATATTATGTTGTGAATGTTTGTAATGTGTTGCATAGTTTGGGAAACAAGGTTTTGACTGTGGAATCTGTGCACATTTGCTGTGGAAAGTGTGATATAACTTGTACATTAGAAAAGTGGAGCTGGTATTAAACCACACACTTGATCGGTGGAAGCAATAAAACAAGCACTGTCACCTAATAACAAAGATGATGTTAGAACATTTTTAGGTAGGACAGAATTTTATCCCACATTTGTGCCAAACGTTTTAGTAAATGTTTTCATATTGGACTGCTATTGTAAATACAAATTTGAATGGAGCAGGGAGTGTCAGGAAATGCTTGAATAAATCAAAAATGACATAGGTGAGGTGTCTTTTTTTCAAGGATTTAATCCTAAGGCTTCTAATATTATTGCATTGGTATAGTGCAGAATTAAAAGACTGAAGAGATTGTATCGGTGGCTGGGTATGGACATTACCATTGAACGAATGGTGAGAGTATTTACAAAATGTAAGGTCAGATAAGGCTCTTGGACATTAAAACCAACCATGGCTGCTTCACCATGATTCACCATGGGCGCGTACTACCATGGATATGACGGGACCAGTTGGTGATGATCGCAAGTAGGTTTTAGTTGCGATGGATTTATTGTCTAGATGGTCTGTGATCAACATATTAAAGAAGGGTGCTATTAATTCTGTTTTGGAAAATGTGGATGGTATTTTTCTGAACGAAGGGGCCCCAGTGTGTTTGCTTACTGATAATGATGTAGAGAAACAATGAGAGAGACAGGGAAAGCGAGAAACACTCTCTTAGTCCCCAGTTAAGGATATACAACAATAGAAGAGAGGTTACATGTGTCTCAGAAACCACAGGGACGGAGCCATGTAAAGGAAATATTTAGCCAGCCCGATTTGGGAGGATAGGAAAGCCCTCACACACCGACCTGGTCAGTGTCATGCTTCATCATAGGGCCCCACCTCGGAGGCCGAATGCCTCCTCGGTGTGCTTCGATGCCTGGAGACTGCGGAGCAGGTTGTGTGATAAGGCGTGCAGTGAAAAAAGGTAAAGTAAAAGTGTCTAAAGGGTATCTCAAAAAGTATTTTATTGGTAGATCCCTGTAACACAGTTAAAATTGGGCTTATGTGTCTGAATTTACAGCCAAAGGTAATGAATTGGTTAATTCAGAGTAGTTTAGTCAGTCAACATGTTTCAGCCTATTAAGTGGTTTTAATTTACCCAGGCATTCATCAGGACTAGTGTGACCCTGGCGGTATGGACTCTCTAATCATCCACCCTAACCAGAGGACGTGAAAGTGAAAAATGAAAAAAGGTGAAAAAGTGCAAAAAAAGGGGGGGGGGGAGGATCAATGTCCAAAACCCCAAAATCCTGATTTAGGATGTATCTGCACCTGTAGGGAGGGAAAAACACAGACAGACACAGAAAAACATACAAAATAGAAACAATATCAATAATGAGTATGAGTTTGATAGTCTGTCTAATGGACCGACTATCAAACTCATACTCATTATTGATGTTGTTTCTATCGGGGTCACGCTAGTCCTGATGAATGCCTGGGTAAATTAAAACCACTTAATAGGCTGAAACATGCTGACTGACTAAACTACTCTGAATTAACCAATTCATTACCTTTGGCTGTAAATTCAGACACATAAGACCAATTTTAACTGTGTTACAGGGATCTACCAATAAAATACTTTTTGAGATACCCTTTAGACACTTTTACTTTACCTTTTTTCACTGCACGCCTTATCACACAACCTGCTCCGCAGTCTCCTGGCGTTGAAGCACACCGAGGAGGCATTCGGCCTCCGAGGTGGGGCCCTATGATGAAGCATGACACTGACCAGGTCGGTGTGTGAAGGCTTTCCTATCCTCCCAAATCGGGCTGGCTAAATATTTCCTTTACATGGCTCCGTCCCTGTGGTTTCTGAGACACATGTAACCTCTCTTCTATTGTTGTATATACTGATAATGATGTCCAGTTCATTTCTGGTAAGGATAAAGCATTTTTTTAAAGCAATGGCACTCTACATTGTACAACTTCTCTACACAATCTCAGCACAAATGCAATGGCGGAGAGATTCAACAGATTGTTGAAGAGTGCTCTACAGTTATCTTATATAGTGATTCTGATTGGGTATCACAGTTGTTTGAAACTATATGATCTTTTAGGGCTTCTGTTTGTAATTGCACCGGAGTGACGCCATTTTAAGTTTAAAGTGTTTTATTCATCATGACACATCAAGACAAATACACATCAGCATAGAATAACCCATACTAGCCAGAGCGCCCCAATGATCGCAGAAGTTATCAGGCATAGGCCTCATATGGTAGTCCAGCATAGCAATAGAGAGAGAGTGCATAGGCCTAGTGCGACACAATATTTCAATACAAACACCCCCTCCGCCCCAACTCCCAGTAACCCCACCCCAACTACCCTCCACCCTCCCCACCCGTCGTCCAGTGCACTATCATCATCCAATATGTACATCAAAGCCGTAGGTCAAAAGAAGAGGGGACCTCATACCAGTTCACCGGTCCGGTGCCGGCGGGTTCGTAAGCCGCAGAAGGCGGAGGTATCTGGGACAGGTGAGTTCTCTGAACTCCGTGAGCAGTAAAGAGTGAAATGGTTGCCAGAGTTCGTTAAATTGTGCTATGTCCCCAGCCACCACAAGAGACAGTTTTTCCATACCCAGCACATGCCACAGTCTATGGAGCCAGCCAGTGATGGTGGGCGGTGTAACAGTGCGCCAGTGGATCAGAATATTCTGGACCGCAGAGCCCAGGGCGATAGCGATCTGCCTACCTCTTCTGGATCTGAGGGGATACATCAGGTCAGTTGGGAGTCCTAATAAGGTATATGCAGGGAAGCGTGGGAGCTCAATACCAAAGTGAGAGTCTATTTCGTCCAGCACTTCCTTCCAGTAAGTAGCCAAAAGAGGGCAGTCCCATAGGATGTGCGTAAGCGTACCCCGATGCCCACACCCTCGCCAGCATGTGTCAGCCTTACTGTGATCGAACTCGTGTATCCGCTCAGGCGTGTAGTACCAATATGTGGAAACTTTGGTGAATGTATCCGTGAGGCCCATATGATATGCCGAGTGGCGCGCCCTATATGAGATATGGTCCCACTCCTTTGGACTCAATGTTCTCCCGAGTTCCTGCTCCCATCTCTCCCTCCCAGGATTATGAAAATGTGTTGAGGGTAATTGTAAAAACCTATATATATCCGTGATTAGTTTTGAGTCTGATGTAGGTGACAACAGCCACCGCTCGCACGGTGAGAGGAGTCTGTCCGCCTTTTCTCTCACTTGTGGCTGCAGCGCCCAATGTCGGGCCTGCATATAGCGGTGCCTCTCGGTCTCGGGGAGAGAGAATTCCTGACGGAACTGTGTGAATGGGATGACCCCTTTGGGCCCAATCAGATGACACAGGGCTCTACACCCTGCTTGCCGCCAGTGCGTGAACGCTCCCTTCTCCATTCCTGGAGTAAAAGCCGGGTTATCCACCAGCGGCGAGAGTGGCGACGGAAACGAGGTAAGGTCGTACTTAAGGTAAGTAGCGTCCCAGACCCGCAAAGGTACCCTGGTGATAAAGGAGGCGTAGAGATTCTTAGGCCAATGGGACCGGTGCAAGAATGGAATCTCCTGCAGAGGCCGACCCGCCACCGCTTGGTCTTGGAAAAGCCAATGCTTATCCGACTCCCATCTACACCATTCTACAAAGTACCGCAGTTGCGTCGCTTGAAAATATTTACGGAAGTCGGGAATGCCCAAACCTCCTGCTTCAGGAGACAAAAGGGAGAGGGCCCTGTGCAGCCTGGGCGTATTCCCCTGCCAGGTGAAGCGTGCCACATCTGACTGCAGCTGCGGGATCCACCCGGCCGGAGGTTGAAGCGGCAAAGCCCTAAAGAGATAGAGAACCTGTGGCAAAATCGTCATCTTAACGGCAGCAATCCTCCCCAACCAGGAGAGTATGCCACGGTTCCAGCGGCCTAGTTCCTCTCTGATCTTCGCTCCCAAGGCCGAATAGTTAGCCGAAACCATAGCTGGCAACGTGGGCGCTATCTTAATCCCCAGATATGGTATTGCCTCTGAGGACCAAAGCAGGGGGAACCTATTCTGTAGGTACACCTTGGTGGCCGGTTCTAAGGAGTTATCCAAAGCCACGGACTTCCCCACATTCATCTTAAAACCTGAGACAGCACCGAATGCGTCCAGCTCCTCCACACAGGCCGGCAAGGCTGTCCGGGGTGTAGCCAATGTGAAGATGACATCATCAGCGTAGAGGCTAATCGCATGAGCAAAACCACCCATCCGTATCCCTTCCACAGCCGGGTTAACCCTCACCCGCTGAGCCAACGGCTCCATGTATAAAGCGAAGAGCAAGGGTGAGAGTGGACAACCTTGTCTAGTGCCTCTCTCAATATTGAAGGGCGCAGAAGTGTATCCGTTCACACGGACCACAGCTGTTGGCTCTTTATAGCAGTTGAGGACCATGGAGCGAAACTTCTCTCCAATACCTGCCTTCACCAGTACCTGTTCCAGAAAGGGCCAATGTACTCGGTCAAACGCCTTCTCCGCGTCTACCGCTAGCATCATTTGCTCTCCAGGAATCCGGGAAGCCTTTTCCCGCAGGTGGACCACCCGCTTCGTGTTGTCGACCGTCTGCCTCCCTGGGACAAAGCCCGCCTGATCCGGATCAATTAGCCCGGGCAGATGGGGCGCCAGGCGACCAGCCAGGATCCCGGTATAGAGTTTTAAATCTACATTTAAGAGGGATATCAGTCTGTAGGACCCACAATATTTCGGGTCCTTCCCTGGTTTTGGGATGACCGTGATAGAAGCCCTCAAAAGGTCAGACGGGATGGCTCCAGGGTCCGCGAAAGAGTTAAAAAGGTGAGTACGCATAGGGGCTAATGATGTGCAAAACATCTTGTAAAAAAGGGTGGAGTAGCCGTCCAGACCCGGCGCTTTGCCATGTTTGAGTTTGGCTATGGCGGACACCACCTCCTCAATTCCAATATCCCTATTCAGGTGGTCCACCTGCAGCTGTTCCAAGGAAGGCAATGTGACCGAATCCAAATAAGAGGTTGTGGCCGGCACGTCCGGCGGATCACCGGCATAGAGGTTCTGGTAGAACCCTCGGAACACAGCCGAGATACAAGCATCATCCGTCTACAGACTTCCGGTGGGGTCGGAGATTTCCTTTACCGTCTGACTCTGCCGTGCCACCCGGAGTCTATTGGCCAACAGCTTACCACTACGATCTCCCCCTGTATAAAAGGCGTGACGCAGCCGGAGAGCTGCGTATTCTGCCCGATCCTTATCCAAGGCTGCCAGAAGCTTCCTTGCCTCTTTTTTTTTTTTTTTTTTTTTTTTTGGTGTAAGAATTTTATTGCACTTTGTTTCATCACATACAAGACAAATCGATAATCACCTATAGCGTGCTCGCCTACAACCTCAATGGGCCGGCGTCCAGCAACTATGGTTATCAGCAACAGTGCTAGATGTACACAGCCCATCAGCCGACATCCAGCGGACCGGCGGCGAATTGTCAGATAGAGTCCAGTCGCACGTCAGTGCTATGCTCGCTGCCTGATACATCAATAAACTTACATTTTCACAGTTTTTTGATCCTTTTAACTGAAACTCAACATAATTGTACATTCCCCAACTTGTAGTTCTCTCCCTGCATCCTCCCCTCTGCATCACAGCATCCTCCCTCCTGGGTGCCAGCACTTCACATTTGTTCGCCCTGTGTTGCCACCATCAGATGTCCATTCACATCACTTCAGATTCTGAATCTGAGGTACCATGCTCAAGCAAATAGTCACGTAAGTACCCCCAGTAGTCTTTGGGCCTAGAGCCGATCGGCAGTTCCTCCTCGTATGTGTTGAGCGTGTCTCAGCAATATACCATGTCTTCAATCCAGCGTTTCACCTCTGGTGCCCTTCTACTATTCCAGTGGATTGACACCCTTCTCTTAGCCAACAGGAGAGCAACAGCACAGAATTTACGCTTCAAGGCTCTCAAGTGCGGAGTTATACCCAATAAACAGATCTTTGCCTCGCACGGCATGATAACCCCTAACATTTCGTTCAATACCTGTACGACTTGTTCCCAATATCCCGCCACCTTTCTACAGTGCCACGCTAGATGCATAAAGTCAGCATCTGCTTGTTTACACCTGCAGCAGTTTGAATCTTCCCGTAAGCCATGCTTGTGTAGCCTCTGGGGGGTGTGGTAGACCTGATGTAAATACTTGTAATGTATTATTTTCAAATTCCCGTTGGGTGTCAGCATACCCGTAAGCATGCATGCGGAGTCCCATTCTACTTCTGTCAGGGGTTCTGCTAGCCCAGCGCTCCATCTGTCCCTGGCCTTGTGTGTGTTGTTTCCCACCGCCCCCTGTGTACTCGCATAAAGCTTGGACACCATGTGAGATGCTTTGGGTGTAGTCAAGAGTAGCTGTAGAGGTACTAGGGTAGGCGGCTACTCAGGATATGTTGGGTAGTGTTCTCGTATAGCTCTCTGTAGCCTGTAGAAGTTGAAATTAAACAGTGGAGTTGGATTCGTGATGTAATGTAGTTTATCTAGTGTCTGGAATTCTCCATCTTTGTATAGGTCCCCCAATGTGTCTATTCCGGCCCGCCGGAACAGATCCATGCCAACCTTTTCCTGTGTTACCGAGAGGGCTGGGTGATGTGCCAGTGGGAGTGTGGGTGCGTACAGTGGCAGGCAATTTGCTTCCCTGCCTATTCGTCGCCATGCCTCAGCAATCGCGTTGACCGTGTTAATATCACGTTCATGCAGCCTGGTGCGTTTGTGCGTGAGTATATTGGCCAAAGGAATCGGGTCAGTGTCGCCCGCCTCCACCGCCACATGTGTCAGGAAGGGCACTTCATGATACCAAAAGTGTGCGTATTGCGCCTGCGCGCATAAGTAATACAGGTAGAAGTCTGGTACTTTGAACCCCCCCTGGCATATGGCAATGTCATGGTGCGCAGGTCCATCCTTGCCTGCTTGCCCGCCCACAGCAAATTAAGTACTAGCGTCCTGATATTGCGGAAGACAGCAGCGGGAGGTTTTATTGGGATGTTGTTAAATAAATATAGAAATTTCGGCAAAAGCACCATTTTTACTATCGCTGCCCTGTCCGCCAATGAAAGTGGCAGTCTGTTCCATTTCTTTATTTTATCTTCCAGGGTTGCAATCGTCCGCCCATAGTTTGTCCTAATGACCACTTCAGGGTCTCTGTGGAACCATATTCCCAAATATTTTGTGGGTTCCTCCTGCCACTCTAATGGATAGTCTAGCTTAGTCGGTTGTGTGCTGTCTGTTAGTGCCAGCACCAGAGATTTATCCCAATTTATCTGTAAGCCGGCTTGGTGACCAAATTTTATATATTCCCTCAGTAGGGGATTTAGGTGTTGTTCCGGGTGTTTAACATACAACACCATGTCATCCGCGTACAGTGAGATGTGTATGGGTCGGGAGGGCATTTGAATCGCTGAGTGGTGATAATGTTGCCGGATTTTGCAGGCCAGAGGCTCCAGCACCAGAGCAAAAAGCATCGGTGATAGCGGGCACCCTTGTCTAGTACCTCTGCAGATTTGTATGGGTTCTGATATGTATCTATTCACTCTGATGCGTGCCTTCAAGTCTGTGTAGAGCATCGCTATCCATCCCTGAAATATCCAGGGGAACCCCATGCGCACCAGTACCGCACGAATAAAGGGCCAGCCAATAGTGTCGAACGCTTTAGCAGCGTCTAGGAGCACTGCCACAGCCTTCGTTTCCGGAGCTAGATAATGTGCTAATGCGAACAGTGTTCGGGTGTTGTGTGTGGTGGCCCTGTCTGGGATGAATCCTGACTGATCGGGTCTAATTAACATTGGCATAAGTGGCTTTAGCCTGTCTGCCAGCAGACTAGCTATGATTTTGGTATCCACATTCAACAACGATAAAGGACGGTATGAATCGCATTTATCCGCATGTTTACCCGGTTTTAGCAACGTGATGAGCAGGGCTTCCCTTAGCGAAGCCGGTAGTTTCTGGGCCTCATGTGCCGTCCCGTACATCTGTACTAAGTGCGGTGCAAGGAGGTCAGCGTATGCCTTATAAAATTCCGCAACAAAGCCACCCGGTCCCGGTGCTTTGTTGTTAGGTAGGCGCCTGATGGTGTCTGTGACTTCCTCTATAGTTATGGGGCGTTCTAGGTATTTCCTATGTCCATCTGCTAGCCACGCCATCTCAATATCCTCCATGTATTTCAATAGTTCAGGCTGTGACGGCGAGGGGTGTGCCTCGTATAGTGTGCCATACGTTTTCATAAATTCTCGCAGTATACCCTTGGTGTCCGTGACCACCCCCCCGGTGCTAGTGGTTATGGATGTGATATTTTGCGGTGTTTTGCCTGTGCATATCTTTGCGGCCAGCTCCCTGCCAGGTCTACCTCCTTCTCCATACCTCCTCGCAGTAGCTCGTTTAGTTACATATTGCAGCTCGTCCGTTGCGAATTTGGCATGTTCCGTCAATAGTGACTGGATATTCCCCAAGATTTTGGTGTCTCCCGTCTGCGTGTATGACTGTTCTAGTGCTCGAATGGCTTGTTCCCGTGTGTGTAATTGATGTATGATATCCTTTAGGATGCCCGAGGCCGTACTGAGGCAGACTCCCTGGATTGTAGCCTTGAAGGCCTCCCACAGCAAACCTGGGTCTTCCGTGGTTGGGCCGTTAAGATCAAAGTAGTCCCCTATTGCCTTATGTATTGTGGAGGCGTACACTGGGTCTCTCAATGCAGCTGCGTTAAAGCGCCAGGTGAAGGGTGGTGGGTCATAGTGCGGGATATCCACTTCTAAAAGTACCGGACTGTGGTCCGATAGTGTACGTGGCAAGTGCGCAACATCTACCACCCATGAGAGTGCCTCTTGAGTGCCCAGCCAGTAATCTATCCTGGACCAACTGTTGTTTGCTGCGTTTATGTGTGTCGCTGTCGCCACCCCTGGGTTACGAACCCGCCATAAATCTACCAAATGTAGGTCCTCCATTGCGTCTCTCACCATTGCCCTAGCATTACCATGCTGTTCCAAAGTGTGTGCTGCTCTGTCTAGAGCGTCCTGCAATGTGACATTAAAATCCCCTCCCCACAGTACATGAGGTGCCTGCATGTTTGCGATGTTATGCCACACCTTGCTAAAAAACCCCGGCTCATCCATATTGGGGCCATATGTGTTCACCAATAGAATCTGTTGCCGTCTAAGTCTGCCTGCTAGCATTACGCTCCGCCCAGCCGTGTCTCTTTGTATGTCTGTAATTTCAAAGCCCGTACCCTTCCTGATTAATATGCTCACACCTCGTGAATATGTGGAGTAGCTAGAGTGAACCACTGTTTCAGCCCATCTGGCCCCCAGTGTGGAGGTGCTATCTCGTTCTAAGTGTGTTTCCTGCAAGAAAACAATGTTAATTCGCAATCTATCAAAATAAGCAAATAGTCGCCTGATCTTCTTCGGGTTGCCTAGACCCCTCACATTCCAAGTGAGAATTTTCAGCGTGTGACTACGTGACATGTGTATGTATTTGGTGATGAACTATACACTTCAGACGTCTAGTCTGCTTGTTATAACATGTGTGCATGGTGCCATAGCGTACATCTTTCAATAGTGACAACGTCATCTGCTGATTGCAAACATTATGCACATGACAGTACATTCCCATGGAGTTCGCCATGCTTCTCAGACACAGAGGTTGCAGTCGGTTAGATTCTGATTCCCCCGCCCTCCCCCCACCCACTTTAGCGCCCAAACTTTGCCAAAGCCATCCCTGAAGTAACTTTAACTTTAACGGTAACTTCTGCATCCAACATAGTTCGGGGTACACCCTCCTGGGGGTGTCACCAGGTTCACACATCTCCATCCACATAGTGGATGTGGACGGTCTCACGCGTGTGTTTTAGTGAATAGCTTGCGTGTGACTTCCTCCAACCCCTGACACCCACTTAACATAATTAGCCCCGGTGTAATGTCACATCTCCATTACACCAGACTCCCCTACGTCTCTAGTTCCAGCGCATATGTGGGCTGTGCTATGTAACGTGCGTAGTTTCTCCCGCTCAGTGAACAGTTGAACAATCAGGCCGGTCAGGGCCGCGGCTACCTGCCCGCTGCCTCTCATTCTAGTAGCCGGCCCCCCGTCTCTCCCCGTTTACAACAGCATTTCGTATACTCACAACTTAAACAGCACTTCCACGGCATCTCAGACACATGGACGGCACTCACATCATGTTCGTAAGCGCCATTCCAGTCCAGCCGCCGCCACCTTCGCGGCTATCATGGTTCATGAGATTGTCTGCAGGCCACAGTGTTTATAGATTGCCGTAACTCATTAGCGAAGTTCGTAAATCCGTCTAGCAGGACAGTGTCCTTTCTCACTCATTCCACGTCACTCGTTGGTTCATTCCTGTCTTGCTGTTTTCTCCTCTTGCCTTGTTGCTTGACATATTCCTGTGCCGCCTGCACCGTTTGTAGTATGACAGGTTTCCCGCCGGTGATGACTTTGAGTTTCGCCGGATATAACATGGCGTATTCCAGGCCAAGTTCTCTGAGCTTCTTTTTGACAGGAGCGAATTCTTTCCGAGCCTGTTGCACCGCCATAGTGTGGTCTGGGTAGAACTCTAGTGTGTTCCCCTGGTGAGTAATTTTCCCCAGCTCTCGTGCCAGTCTCAGGACCGTGTCTCTGTCCCTGTAATTAAGCATGCGGGCAATGACCATGCGCGGGGCAGCTCCGGGTTTCGGCACAGGCGCCAGTGATCGATGTGCGCGTTCCACCAGGAACACTGGAGACAGTTTGTCGGCTCCAAAGATTTCTTTCAGCAGGGTTTCTACATAAGTCTCCATCTTCCCTGTGTTTGTGGATTCTGGCAGGCCCGAAATCCGTACGTTGTTCCGCCTGGACCTAGCTTCCTGGTCCTCCACCCTCGCTCGTAGGCTTTCCACTGTTTTTTCCAGGCCCCCGCAGGTCTTGGTTGTGGTCTTCTGCTCATCTTCCAGCCTCGAGATTCGCTGCTCTGCCTCCGTGAGGCGCCCGTCGTGTCGTTCAATTTTCGCCGCCATGTTATCAACCCTCTGCACCACGTTGTCGAGTTTGCCGTGCATCTCTTGTAAACTCTGCTGTATCGCCCTCAGAACCGACTCCATGCCTGTGCCCTCCGATGACTCGTGGCTCCCGTCCACCTCTGGGTCAGTTGTGTTATTTTTACCTTGGTTCCGCTTTTCGAACTGGAGCTTAGTCTGGTTCCGGTCAGGCTTCCCCATTTCAGGGTGCTGTTTGGACGTGTGCTGCTCTGCTGATTTTGGGCTGCTGCCCGATGTTGTACTGGCTGTGGAGATGGCACGAGGCGTCGTCACTGCAGTTCCCCCTCTAGCCGTTCGTGTGGTCATCTGCGGGCTACCTGGTGCTTGGATGTAGGGTGGCGCCCAGCGAGGTCTCTTCCGTCAGGTGCGGCAGGCGGTGCTGTTCACTGGACCGTTGAGGCACATCAAGGGCAACACTCTACACTCCCACCACACGCTGTGGGGGGGGCAGTCCCCGTACAGTTGGTGGAGCCGGCGCTGCGCTGATGAATATGTGTGTAATTCTCAGGCGCCTTCGTATGTGAGATATTCTGTCTGCTCACCTCCGTATCTGGTCCACTTACGGCTCCCTCCGTTGTCCAGCCGTCTGTGCGCCGGGCATGGGTCGATGCGTGGCACAATCAATGGAAAGCGCCGTGATCCTTCCACCACTGCCAGTCTATAGTTGCGCTCTGCTCAGACAGACATCGAGGGGGATTTGTCCGGCGGGAACGTCCGCCGCCGCCTCCAGCCTGGTGCGTTCCACGGGCGCCGCCATCTTGCCCACAGTGGAACGCACGCCGATTTTCTGTGGCGTTGTGTCCTGGGGTGTGAAAGTTGAAGAAATTGATGTACATAGACAGCATTCATTCCCCTTCTTCTCCCACTCCTCTCTCTCTGTGCGCACCATGAATACCGTAGACCATTGACCATATCACTCTGCCAGTCAGAGCCCATACCCCTATACATATGTACAGCCATTTTAGGCACCATGGCCTATTTACCCATTGGAACCCCCGGCTTCCCTCCTGCGCATATCCTAAACCCCCTCTCTTATGCGTAAGCCATGAAACCCTTTCCCCCTGTGCGACCCCGCTGCGAAAGGCGACTCTCCTGCTTGACCCGCACAAACCCCCCCCCCATCCCCCCTTGAAGAAGCATCCTTCACCCTGGCTGACATAGCCCTCCCCAGCTGCACCTGGCTGCCCCCGCTCTCTCATGAACGGGTCATAAGATCTCTCTCTCTCTCTCTCTCTCTCTCTGTGTGACTCTGTCCCTGTGTCCACCCTGGCTACCCCTCCCTTCTCCTCACATGGGCAAGTCATAAACCCTCTTCTTCTGCAAGGCCCTGTCCTTGAGAGTCACGGCCGCGCCTGACCAACACCTCCTTCCCTTCCATGAATGCCCCTCTGTTGACAAGCCTTCCCTCCGCGCTCGATTGTCCACGCGGCATGAATATCACTCCTTTGATGACCCCTTCCCCCGAGTCCGGCTGACCACACATGTCCGAGGCCATCGCCTGAGCCAGGAGATACCATTTACTGCCCTTATTGTATGAAGTCACTCCTCTTCAAAGGATCCTCTATTGATCCCAACCATCCCACCCCCTGGGCTATGATCAGGCGCATACATCCTAATCAGCTGACGGAACACTCAGCTACGTGATTGCCCTCCCCTCTTATCAGCAGGTCAAGGGTCCCCATTGTGAACATATGCGGGGCAGGATCGACACGAGGATTATAGGGATGTTTTCCTTTTTGCGTCATACTGTCCTAATTGTACCATCAAGTGTTTTGTAAGGTATAAAAGCAAGAGTCTCAGCTCACTTGTTAGAGCACCTCCCGAAAGACACTGTGTTTCGTGTCCGAAATGACTGGCTCTCCTCATGAGAATTAAACTCTGTTCTTGATTCCTGCTTCCAGCGCCCGTCTCTTTATTTGGTAATTATTCAACATGGGAACTAAGAGGCGGTTTGCGCCAGCAGCCTGGGCATCGATAAGATTATGGGCTCACTTTCCACAATTGGCGCCCAACGTAGGGCCCATCAGTGACATAGGGTCCGATAAGAGAGATCCAGACGAAGAAGTGAACATCTAAATGATCGGGGTATGCCTGCCTTGAGAGGGCCCTCGCCCGGCTGCCGATCGACAGAACTTCACCAATTCTGAACTGACCTCTCTTGAGTGACCTATTATCCTGACTGGAATCCCATAGGAATGCTACATGGAGTAAGAGAACGATCGGGCGCTGGAGGAGGGAGTCGAAGAACTATCCGTATGGTCCGGTCCGGGTAAGATTAAGTAGGGTGTTTTTACGCCTGATTGGTAGGGTGGCTCTATCCACCTGATTGATTGATTGTTTGTATTGGAATCGGTATTTGTATACTGATATTGTTGGTATTGGTTCATTTAGCTTTGAAGGCTACTTGACATATTGGTTCTCTTCTGAGAACGAGACATTCTCTGTTTGCAAACAGCGGCGAATAGGAACGTCGTCCCTCTTTGCAGATAGAGAAGGGTAGGTAATGCAGACTTTTTGTCCCCGTTGTAATTCGTCATGCCTACTTTTCTCCCCACTGGATTGTTTGAAGTCGATTAATAATCGATTGTTGTTCTTTGAGATCTTCCCTGACTACAAACTGAGACGAGTAGAAATATTCTGTCTTCCTTTTTGGATAGCGAAGGGCAGGTAATGCAGACATTTGTCCCCGTTGTAATCCGTCATGCCTGTTTTTCTCCCCACTGATTGGTTGGTTGCCTGGACACTGTTGTTCCAGGAATTGTTTCGTTTGAGGTATTTTCTGCCTGCAAACAACGTGGAATAGAAATATTCTATCTAGTCTTTGCAAGTAGTAAAGGGTAGGTTATGCCCCTTTGTGAATTCGTCAGTCCTACCCACTCCCCACTGTTTGGTTATTTGGGGGGTAGCTCGCATGGTCCGCCCAGGAGACTACCCTTATGGAGGACATATGCTCCCCGCTCATGGGCCATTTAGTGGAAGTAGACCATCTGGTCCGTCCAGGAGGCTACCCTAGTAAATGGAAGTACATCGCTCGGTCTGTCCAGGATGATACCCTAATGAAGGAATATATGTTCCCCTTTTGATCGATAATCTCGTTCCACCCCGGACCATTTATTGGAGGGAACTCGTCTGGTCCGTCCAGAAGTACCCCCTAGTGAAAAGGACACATAAAAAAACCAATATGAAGTGATCACCGTTCCCTACTAACAGAAAGCTTTAGCTCGAAACACGCTAAGGAAGAGAAAGAAAAATAAAAAGAAATCAGGCTAAGTCAGTAACCCCCTGATGAGCTTTTGACTTCACTAAAAATAAGAAACATTAGAAATAGTTCATAATAAGAAATATAAAATAGCGAAAAGTTTGGCAGCAAAAATAGCCACGAGGTAGCTAGGCTTCACTGCCTGTTCCTGCTCCCAACATGCCTGCCTCATTGCCCGCCACGCCCAAATAACGGTCACATGAAATAGAAACAATCCAATAGGTACCTATCCCCATTCCGGAAGCTCCCGAAGTGCAACAGGCTCGCGGTTACGCCCATCCAGAAGGCGAGGCCTCGAGGCACGAGGGGCTCGCCTGGCCACGGTCAGGAGGAGATGATGTTGGGCAGGCGGTCCAAAGAATGACAGAGACCTCTCCTTCTCTCCTCTTCTGCTGCCCTGCAGGCCACGGGGGGGGGGGGGCTGTCTTGCCTCAGCCACCGACCACCCCCCCCCTTCCGTCTCTCGCCTGGTCCGACCCACGAAGAAGGCCGAAGCCAAAAGCGAGAATGGCGGCGCTTGCAAGTAGTCCCGCCACATGTCAAATTCCTGGATAGTTACAGGTAGTGCCGCCACATGTCGACGCCTGGACAGTTCCAGGTAGTCCCGCCACATGTCAAGAGAAAAGGGGGGGCTGTCTTGCCTCAGCCGCCGACCACCCCCCCCATCTTCAATAGCCAGCACGGCCAATATCGAAGCGACGGAGCCGAGGAACGGCGCGGGGTCGCTGGAAGGGGGAGGTGACGCGAACGAGCCTCCCCCACCTCCCTCCAGGTGGAGTCTTCCAGCGACACCCCAATGCTCTTACTTAAAGAGGGTCAACATCAAAAAGCGGTCTTCTGCCCAGGACGGGCACACGCTCCATGCCTTCTCTCCTCGACCTTGAAGATTCTATGAGAGCCGGGGGGGCACCCCGATCCCTCCTCATGGGCGCCCCCGCCCCCTCACTGGGAACCACGACATCGGTGCAACTCCTGCCGGCACCAGCCTCGGATTGGAAATGGCTAAAATGCAGCCACGGCACAGACTTGTTCAGTTCCGGAGGAACACCAGGATGACCCGGTAGGAAAAATTGTTGCCGCCCTTCCCACTCTTTGACTCATGGTCCATATTGTTAGACTGTTAACCACATAGCACGAAACTTTTTAAACTGCCAACGGAAGGTTCTGGGCCAACCATGCGAGACTAGAGACATTCTGACTATGCTGGAACTCGCCTGACCCCTCCCAAAATGGCGCCGACACAAAATGAGACGTTTTGAATAAACTTTGTTGCACCCTGATTGCGCAGCTTGTTGTCCCGAGATCTATATGCAGTTTTTGGATAATGAAAGTAGATATGAAGGATGTTGAGTATGTGCTTGGATAATGAACTGACTTAGGGTGGGTACTGATTATGATTTGGAAAATGAATTGGTGTAATTTAGATAAAGAATGAGTATTGGATAATGAATTTATGAAATAATTAAAACTGAATTCTTGACATGCATCATGCTTGCTCTGTAAGAAAATTTTAATACGATTTTATTGCACTGCTGCACTTTATGCAATGAACTGCCACCAATTTCGTTTATTAAAAGTATTTTGAAAAAGAAAGCATGGTTGTAGCAGTTGCATTAATGAGTTTTGGATGCCCTACTACTGTGAGCGAAGAATAAGTATGATGAAGGATGTAGATCAAAAGGGATCAGATATTTAGCAGCTACACTATGTATCGCAGGCGGCCAGGAAAAGTGTTTTAGACACCCTTAAAACGACACCACAGAAACGCCACCTGGCCGTCACCCTTGCACCCGACAGGGAGGGTTACGACCGAGTAACTCATGTAGATATGTAGATCGTCAATGATCATCTATCTGACATTACTGGTCCCTCTAGGCTTAAACGCCGAGATGGTAAAGAAATGCAGTACGCGGAGATAGGTCGAGTAGGTGGTAGGTAAAAACATTTTTGGACTACTACATGCTGATGTACTTTGAATGCTGCCCCCCCCCACCCCTTCTTTTCCCTCCCTTCTGCAGGTCACGTCAGAACGTCGGCTGAAGTGTGGAAGAGCGACGGTCGGACCACCGACGAAAAAGGGAAAGAGGGAATATGTGTGTAGTCGTTATAACGATAAGTTTTTAAAAGACGTAGGCTTAACATGACTGTTCCTCCTTAGGACATAGCGACTGAGAGGATGGACTGACATAGAAACTGGACAGGTACTGAATGACGAAAAATTGACTAGAAATGACGTATTAAATAATGTAACTGGACGTTTGACTAGGTAGGGAAAGGACAAAGAAAAATTATACGGGTAAGAGTTGCCACGGCACCACCCGTCTAGGAAGTTAGAAATGTTGCTGATGTTCAAAATGCACTACCCCCTTTCTCACACTCTTATAGATATAGCCAAGCTGTCCGACTGTTCTCCCGATCAATACTTGCCGTTGCCTCAGCCTGGAGAACTTCCCACCAAAGGAGGGAACAGAAAAATGGTTTAAGATCCAACCATGGTTAACTAGCACGACCAGGTTAATTACTGATCGACCAACCGAGGTGTAAGTATTGGTAATTGGGAACGCTCGCAGGCGTGACAAGCGAGAAGGGAAAGGGGGGGAGGGTAGAAAGAGCTAAGCACGTAGATAAATAGGATAGTAAAGATACGTAGGATATATATATAAAAACAGATCTTGTAGGCTAACAATTGTTTCCTGTCTTGTCGTGAATGTCTTGTATATGTGTAATACATGTGCCGTCTTCCCTGTCTGAGTTTGTGTGTGTGTAATGTACGAATTTATGTCTTCCCTCTGTCTGTATCTGCGTGTTACCTGACCTTTGCTGTTCCGTGTTGTGAGCGCACTAAATGACCTATTTTCGTACACGTCTCTCTCTTTCTCCACCCCCTTATATCTCTCTCTACATGTCATACGTGTACCGAATGGCTCGTTTAGATTGCGGACGACTCTCACTCTCTATGAGAGTCTCCCTATTTTCTCTCCCTCTTTTTGGTAAAACTGTACCCCACCGGTACCAGTCTGATTTGATACATATTGAACGCGAAGGTGTTCAGCGAAATTGACCGAAAACTAAAATGACTGTGTCTCGCCATATTACTGCCTCTCCTTTCTGCAAAATGAATGAACTTGAATTGGCTGAGAAGGAAAGGACAGGTAAGACGACTAAAGTCCCCCAAATCTGGCCATTTATAGGGGAACTGTATGTCAATGGCACCTTATGTCTGTTCTTCAGAGACGAACGCCAACGTCTAGATTGACCCCCAATGCCCAGATTGCCCCACCCCCCTTTTTGCACCGAAGCGTAAGCGCCCGAAGCATCCCCGCCCCATTTTGATAGAACCCAGTTGCTGTCCCGGATATAAACATGATGACCATGAGTAGCTGTTGACCCCCGAGAAAACACTATTTTACCTGACTGTCGATGATGGCACCCCCGCCCTGTCTGAAAATGTTAGCCAGTCCTGAAGGGAAATGCTCCGTAATGTTGAATATGATGTAACGCACAGTTGATGGGAATCTCAATTTTCCCCACTTGAGTTATAAACAGGACAATGAATAAACCTGCCATAAACTCAGTAGGAATGCTGACACATGCACTGCTTGGTAATAGGACCTCTGACTGTGACCAATGAGCGTATCTCCCAAATGCGTAGAATTGAGGGAGGAATTCACATGCGTAGATATCTTCTTCTGCCATTTCTCTAAAACCTTGTCTTGTACCTATTCAAAGATTCACGATCACCGAAGGAGATGGGTCAGATGTGACGTACAGCCTGGCTGCGGATCTTGGGACTCGTGTGACCTCGACCAAAGGTGGAGCCGCAGAGCAACAGGATACGGGACGAGACCACAATTTCACTGGAAATAGGGTGCTGCCATAGAACTATGGGTGCCGAGCATAAGGCGCCACCAACCGGATTGTTTAGGGAACAGGACTGTGGTCTAACAGCAGAGGACTGACCGCACCCTGCAACGCGAAAGGATAGGACTGAGCTGGACCTATAGCTCCACCGCCGGTGCTCAACAGCGCCAACGAAAGTACACGGACTAGAGCCTACCAGTGATGGCTCAAAAAATAAAAAGACACTGTGACGAAGAGATCTTGTGTAATTGAACCGAATTCCGCTCTCAACTACCTGGTCGAAACTGTTCATTGGTCACATTTTTAAGCTAGAAAGATTTATGCTATGTAGTGCGTTTTTTTATTGTCAGGAACACAACGAAAATGCAATTTCCTATGTGCTGCATTCTGCCCATCACCTTGACTGTCTATGATTGTACGCCGAATGCTAGTATAGACAAAATGCTAATTCATCAACGATGCCTGTCTACCTGTAAACTCATCAATTGCAAAAATGACTGCTGTTATGTAAAAAGGGGCGACTGTGAAAGTTGAAGAAATTGATGTACATAGACAGCATTCATTCCCCTTCTTCTCCCACTCCTCTCTCTCTGTGCGCACCATGAATACCGTAGACCATTGACCATATCACTCTGCCAGTCAGAGCCCATACCCCTATACATATGTACAGCCATTTTAGGCACCATGGCCTATTTACCCATTGGAACCCCCGGCTTCCCTCCTGCGCATATCCTAAACCCCCTCTCTTATGCGTAAGCCATGAAACCCTTTCCCCCTGTGCGACCCCGCTGCGAAAGGCGACTCTCCTGCTTGACCCGCACAAACCCCCCCCCATCCCCCCTTGAAGAAGCATCCTTCACCCTGGCTGACATAGCCCTCCCCAGCTGCACCTGGCTGCCCCCGCTCTCTCATGAACGGGTCATAAGATCTCTCTCTCTCTCTCTCTCTCTCTCTCTCTCTCTCTCTCTCTCTCTGTGTGACTCTGTCCCTGTGTCCACCCTGGCTACCCCTCCCTTCTCCTCACATGGGCAAGTCATAAACCCTCTTCTTCTGCAAGGCCCTGTCCTTGAGAGTCACGGCCGCGCCTGACCAACACCTCCTTCCCTTCCATGAATGCCCCTCTGTTGACAAGCCTTCCCTCCGCGCTCGATTGTCCACGCGGCATGAATATCACTCCTTTGATGACCCCTTCCCCCGAGTCCGGCTGACCACACATGTCCGAGGCCATCGCCTGAGCCAGGAGATACCATTTACTGCCCTTATTGTATGAAGTCACTCCTCTTCAAAGGATCCTCTATTGATCCCAACCATCCCACCCCCTGGGCTATGATCAGGCGCATACATCCTAATCAGCTGACGGAACACTCAGCTACGTGATTGCCCTCCCCTCTTATCAGCAGGTCAAGGGTCCCCATTGTGAACATATGTGGGGCAGGATCGACACGAGGATTATAGGGATGTTTTCCTTTTTGCGTCATACTGTCCTAATTGTACCATCAAGTGTTTTGTAAGGTATAAAAGCAAGAGTCTCAGCTCACTTGTTAGAGCACCTCCCGAAAGACACTGTGTTTCGTGTCCGAAATGACTGGCTCTCCTCATGAGAATTAAACTCTGTTCTTGATTCCTGCTTCCAGCGCCCGTCTCTTTATTTGGTAATTATTCAACATGGGAACTAAGAGGCGGTTTGCGCCAGCAGCCTGGGCATCGATAAGATTATGGGCTCACTTTCCACAGGGGTCTTACTTGAGCCCCGCAAATGTTGCGCTGGTGGTTAATAGCCACTTACCATGTGGCGCCGGGTGTGAGCATGTGTCCCGCTGTGCTAGGAGCCTCGGGAAGCTCCGATCTGCCGAGTGTCCGGAGCGGCCATTTTGCGATGTTCCAGCTAGGACTCCGGGCTTTGGGCTGGATCTTTCCTTCCCCGCTCAGTATGCCGTTTATTTTTGATGCGAGATGTCGGCCTCACCTTCCGATGCCCATATTTATGATCGCCGCTTCATTTCGTGGTGTTCCAAGGGGTTAAAGGCCGCTAGGTGCGCGACCGTCCGGCGGAGCTGACACACTAGCCAGCCATTCCGCAGTGCGCCCTCTAGCGCCCCCCGCTTCCTTGCCTCTTTGAGCTGCCGCCAGATCCTCGGTGCCCCCGTCCTACGATGAATCAGCTCGAGTTCCTGAACCCTATCAGTAAGCTCATCCCTCTTGGTCTTTCGCTCTCTATTGTCGGCCGCGGAGATTGACAAAAATTCTCCCCTGAGGACAGCCTTCAACGCTGCCCACTGTGTGGCCCGAGTGGTGTCGGCGTTATCATTGTGAGCCAGATATTCACGGAGCACCTGTTCAATACGATCAACCACCACCTTCCTATGTAGCAAAGTGTCCCGAAGTCGCCAAGTCCTTGAGGGTTGAACGGCAGGGGGCAGGCACAACGGAGCCTCAACCGCAGCATGGTCCGATAAGGATAATACCCCCATGTCCACTGATGAGACCAGCGCCTGCACCGGTGAGGTAACTAAGAGATGATCAAGCCTCACATAGGTCTTATGTGCATGGGAATAATACGAATAGTCCCTATCCGTGGGGTGCATATGACGCCAGAGATCCAGGAGATCTACCTCCACAAGCCTTGCTTTACAGCAGGCCGAGAATTCCCCAACCTGCGACGAGCGCTGCGTCGATCTATCCACTGCGGAGTCGAAAACCATATTAAAGTCCCCACCGAGGATAACATGTCTGTCTGGCGAAGCAGTGATTTTTTCCACTGCGGACTGCAGAAAACGTTCTTGCCCATCGTTAGGGCTATAGAGGGAGCCGATCGTGAACCTAAATCCCCCCACTCTGAACCTATGTGCCAGCAACCTGCCCTTCTGCTCGGTGAGCTTGTGGAGATGTTCCCCCCTAAAGTGTCTAGCCAGCAAAATCACCACCCCTGCAGTCTTGGTAGCGCAAGAGGAGAAGAACTGTATCGGGAACTTGTGTGAGCGCAGTCTATGCGTGTCATGTGGCAGTAAGTGCGTTTCTTGGAGGAGGCATATGTCCGCGTTAGCATTCTCCAACAGGGAGAGCACGGCCCGTCGCTTGACTGGGTTGTTCAGACCCCGGACATTCAAGGTCACGACTTTAAAGGTGTAAGGAGGCATAGTGGATAGTGTGCATGGAAGCGCCGTCACTCTGTGCGAAGGTCATAGAAGATGTATGTACCCACCCCCAGTTCAGATCCCCGCCAGGGAAACTACTGCGCATGGCTGACTCTAAAGCGCCTTCATACTGTGCAGCGCAACGTCCAACCTGTCCCCATAGCTCCGCATGCGCGTCCCGCCTTCTACCGGCCAAAGCAAGATAAAGAAGGACAGCTAAAGCAACAAATGCCTGCCCGGTGCACTAGACGACCCCTGCCCCCACACCCAACTCCCGGTTCTCACCCCAACAACCCCCTACCCCAACTAGGCCCCCCCTTCCCCCCCAAACCCCCCCTTCTCCCCGCAACCTGTACTAAAAGAACCAATGTCCAAGTCCGGCCCAAACGGGCAAGCCTATGGAAAGTCACCAAAGTGGACGTCCAGCCACTACGCAACCCCCGCTCTCCCCCCCCCCGGCCCCCAAACCTGCAATTCCAAGAAAGCGATGTAGATCTCCCCCCCCGGAGCTCTCCTCAAGCGGTCAGCGCCACTTCACCAGTCGCCGTGTCTCTAGCCACTTCTCTCACTGCACTATCCATTTCCGCCCGGATAGTAGGCGAGTCAGGTCTCGCCAAGGATGCTGAATTCCGGCGGCCAGGGACTGATTGCCAGCCGTCTCTGGTGACATGCCTACGGCGTGGGGTGGGTGCGTCTTCATCAGTCGCGGTGAGGCCCAGAACCGCACAGATGTCTTGAAGAGAGCGCAGCTGATGCAATGTACCATTCCAATGGAAAATGAGGCGAAACGGGTGTCCCCAAGAGTACTGAGTCTCATGCTCCCGTAGGAAGTCGGTCGCAATTTTAAAGGACTTGCGTTTCTGTAGGGTGACCACCGAAAGATCTTGAAAGAGGGCCACACGATGACCCCTGAACTCCAGAGAGGGCTTGGATCGGGCCACCCTGAGGATCCTTTCTTTCAAGGTGTAGTCCGGTAAGTAGGCCAAGAGGTCGGGAGGGGGCGCTGGGGTTCTGCGCCGCGGGCCCGCTCTATGCGCCCTGTCGATCCTGACAAGAAAGTCGGTTGGTCCATCCAAGATGTCTCTGAACAGATCCCGCAAGTAGGCCGCAGCGTCTTCCCCTTCTTCTCCGAGAGGCACACCCCGGACCCGAATGTAGTTCCTCCGGGAACGATTCTCAAGATCCTCCACATGCGATTGAAGATCGATTTGTTGGTCTCGAAGCCGTATCACTTCTTGCTGAAGGTGCGTAAGCTCCTCGTCTCTGGTGTGTCCGGCATCTTCCACGGAGGACACCCTCTCCCCCAGGCCGTCAACCTCCCTTCGTATTTCTCGTACCTCTCCCGCAACTTCTTGCTTAAGTGTCTGAAAGTCTCGGAGGGAGCTAAAGAGGGATTCTAAAAAGGACCTGGTGACTGGCGGTTCCCCCCCACTTTCCCCTTGAGAGCTGCTCGATTGTCCTGGGGAGTGCTGTCCTCGGTCTTGTCGTGCTGTGCCGCTGTTCAGCATGTCCGGTAGGGCGCGATCACCCTTCTTGCTCCCCTTATTGCCAGCCACCCTGAGCGATATGCCGGGTTCTGCAGTCCCCACTAGGGATACCAATGATCGCCGCGTCACCAGGTCACCCGCCAACTGACCAGCCTCGTTCTCCTGGATCCCCAGCGCCCTTACGTCTGCACCTAATGTCCGCCTTGTCCCAATCCGGCTACTTCCTGGGGGTCCGGTCCCACGTGCTGAGCCTGGCCCGACCGTAGGCAATGATGAAAAGGCGGTCTACCCGGGGCACAGCACCACTCTGCCGACAATTCAATCCACCATCCGCCGTCGGGGACACAAGTGGTCTGAAGCGGCCTCTCCCGCTCGGATCTGGGCACTCGTCGCTGCTGGGTTGCTGGAAAGGAAGGGCCGCCGCCGCACCTCCCGCAGGGGCCGATCAAGCCCGAGGGCACTCCCAGCACCCCCCGGATCTTCTTCACGGCTGCGATGCGGCCTCGCGCTGTACTTGGCCTCGGCCTGTACCTCCACTCGTCCTCGTCACCAATTCCGGGGAAAATCAGCCAAGCTTCGTACAGGCAGCAGCGAGCCCTGGCGGGGCTCTCCGCACAGGTCCGGGTGGGATCCGGTGTCGCAGGGCGCCCTCCCGTGCTCAGGCAACACCGCAGGGCGGGCCCGACACCATTTCCGGCCGGACCCGAAGGCCGTCTCTAGTCCCGGCCCGGCTTTCAGTGCTCGCCAGCGGCGTCCCCAAGGCTCGTTCCGCTGCAGGGGGAGACGTCTGAGTTCCCCACACCTCCCGCTGCCGTTAGAGAGCCGCGTGGGGGGAGATCAGCAGCAATCCAATGGTTTAGGGGCCTGGGTGCAGAGGAGATCGCGGCAAGTGCGACCACCTACACCGCCATCTTTGCCACGCCCCTGACGCCATTTTAAAATCATGAGAGTATGTTTGCCCAGATCTAAGTATAATCCTTATTGGTTATTCCATCAAGCATAGGCTGAGCATCAGTCTGTAGACAAAGTAAGAGAAAAGAGACGCAAAGTACGCAATTAAAGGTCAATTTGAGAGCGTGAATAAGTGTGTAGAACATTGTATTGAAGTTGGCCAATAGGTAGGAGTAAAAAAACTGGTATGGTACCTAGGGTATAAGTACAAATTATGAACCTTTGAAAGTGAATACAGGGATGAGGAATTCTGTGCAATTGGAGGATGGCTAATGTTATCCCATGAGCCGCATTGCTTTGTGTGACAAAATGAAGAAGAGAAAGTATAGTAAAATGTTAAAACCAAAATGTTTGCTTGATTACGATGTTGTGGGTTGTGAAGTAAAGAACGAAAATTGTAATCAGTAGAATCAGGAGGGTGTTCAGCTGGATGAATCCATACATGCGCAAAGACATGCATTTGCTAGAAGTGAGGAAGTTGTTGTGAGAGAAAGGAATTTTTATTTAAATGCATCTCTGGACGGTAATGGATTATCAATGTGATAGACAGTGAAGTGAAACAATGCTTTGAATGATTTTTACATTTCTTTTTAAACACTTCATTCGATTTTCTTTTTAATCAAAAGGGGAACATTTGTTGTATTCATTTATATTTGTAATGTTGCTCACATTAGAATATGAAACTATGTAGAACTAGAATTCTCTGAATGCTCTGTGTATGTTTTTTGTACTTGGAAAGTTTGGGGGACAGTTGGAAAAGGCACTTGCTGACGGGTGATCACCCTTGGTTACTTTGTTGATGTATTACAAATTAAGAACATGCTCTGTTCCTATGTGAGTTGGCATGTGCTTCCTTTACACTACAAAAAGGTACTGCAGCTTAAAGCTAGGACTTTTGTCTGACACAAGAGGTTTCTAATAATGGCCTGCCACACTAAGAACTTGTGTGTGACTCTTTCGACCTATGGTAAAGCCCTAAGGTACAGCAGCCTGCTGCAATAAGGACATGTGAAGTATACAAAAAAGTGATGAATGGAAAGCTTGAATTAATCCCAGCCCCTGGTAATTATTTGGGGTCACACCCCAGTCGATCAATATTTTGCACACCATGCCACCTCAGCTTGGGACCCAGCTATAAGCAAAACTATCTTGACCCTTCTCCTGTGGGAGTAGTTCAGCCCAAGCTGCCAGGTCAGGTCCTCTCTGAATGAGACACAAGCAATCCAGGACCAGTTTCACCCTTGTTAGGGCTCATCAGCTGGGTATAACTTGGTTCAAGTTGCACAGTCTGCAAAGGACCCTAGTGTGGCATACCCATCCCACTTAGGGTGCCACACTGAAGTATACAAAAACGTGATAGATAAAATTCTTGAACCAATCCCAGCCACTCGTAATTACTCAGGCTGAATCCATTGTTATTTTGCACAACAACAAGGTGACGGTCATGGAATGCTTGAATTCATCTCAGCCATTGGCAATCGTTCTGGGCCGCATCCCAATTCATCGTTTATTGCCCACCATGCCACCTCAGTTGGATCCCAGCTATATGCACACCAGTCTTGACGGGGAACATCCATAACAATGCGGTCAAAACACAGCGCTGCCATTACCACGCGTCTTTTACAACGCAAGTCGTTACCACGACTTGCGCTGGAGGGCGCTGTAGACTAAGGAATAGTAGATTTACTATTCCAACACCTTCCCTACTGGACGTAGGCTGGAGTTGGAATAGTAAATGTTACTATTCCTAAGTCCAGCACCCTACAGCGCAAGTCGTGGTTACGACTTGCATTGTAAAAGATGCGTTGTGATGTACCGCGATTTAAAAGATCGCGTTGTAACATCATACAACCGTCTTGACCCTCTTCCTGTGGGAACAGTCCAACCCAATTGCTGGCAAGGTTCTCTCTGGACCAGAAGTCAAGCAACCGAGCACTGGTCTCTCCTGTATTGTGGCTCAACACCCAGGTATGGCGTGGTTTTTTAGTGGCGCAGTCTGCAGGCGACCCACAACTGAACATACTAGTCTGATTTAGGGCATCACATTGAAGTATAGAAGCAAGTAATTGATGGAATGCTTTAATTAATCTAAGCCACTGGTAAGTACTCGGCTATACATCTGAATCCATTGTTACTTTGCCCACCATCCACCTCAGTTAGGAACCAGTCATGAACAAATCAGTCTTGACCCTACTCCAATGAGAACAGTCCAGCAGAAACTGCTAGGCCTGAACGGGAGCACAAACAACCCAGGACCGGTTTTGCTTCTGTTAAGAATTGGTTCCAGTGGGCCAGTCTGCACAGGGCATACCTATCCCACTTAGGTTGTCCCACATAAGTGTATAAAAAAGTGTGAAAGAAATAATGACGTACTGGGATGCGGGTCAGAGTAACTACCATTGGCTGAGATTAATTCAAATTACACCCATCACTCCTTTTTGCATGCTTAATACAGTAAGGACTTGTGTCGGATGCACGGGACCTCTAGTAATATCCTAAGTGCATCAGTTGCAGCTTTTTCAAATTCCAAGGGCATGCAAAAGTCACAGTTGGATGATATATTTTTCTCTTTTACTTATTATATTTGCCAAACTGTAAAAATCAAATTGTTAATCAGAAATTTATGAATAGCTTTGACACTTTTGAAATACTTTTGAATGGATTTCTTCTTGTTTCATCTGTTTTGAGTTTATATTTCGAAGTACAAAATCCTAGTCTCATCCCTTGGGGACCCTCAAACCCCCTGCCTAAGGTTTTGTGGGGGGGGTTACTAGGGGGTAGAAGGGGAGCTCCTCCAATTCAAGTGTACAGATCTCTGCTTTATGTTGATGTAACACGACAGTGTTACTGACAGATGTAATACTCATATCAGTTTCATGGAAATTAAGAAATATATAAGGTGCCCAATGCTATTTTGCTGCTTGTGCAAGACTGCGAGTTGCTCTCCTCCTAGTGCAACTGCTTAATATCCGTAAGTTTGTTAAACTTATGATAACAGTGTGATGATAACATTCAATTGTGTCATTCAGGAGCAGGCTCCAGTGTCTATTCGTCCACATATTTCCAGACTGATTCACCCTCCCACGCAATCTGTGACAGTGTTTCTCAGATCCTCGCACATGCCATAGCTGTACTCCTGCTGCTGCAACATCTGTGAGTCCAGTGCTTTTTCCTGTTCATGTTTTCCTGTACAGTGTTCCAAGAGCAAGGCTGCACACAAAGTACAATACATTCTAATACAATACATTAAAAGCGCATTTATTATGTGTTTTCAATGTCAAAGTGTTTCCACTATGTTCCGGCAGTTTTGAGTCATCTTCACAGTGATTTTTGCTTGCATTCTTAAACATGTTTTGCCTCTCATGAGGTGGAGAGCAGCAGCTGTTCTGAATGTGACATCAGTGGGGGCCATTTTCTGGCAGAATGACAAGTGGGAGGAATCAGTTTTTTTGCCGTTTTTTTTTATTTTTTCCGCAGAGCAGATCATGGACAAAAAAAGCCCTTTCTATGTACGTTGTGCAGCCAAGCCGACTACAATAAGGAGGATTCTGCCCATCAGTATTCACAAATATATAGGCGTGTTTAATGTAATCGAATAAAGAGACATCATTTAATAGATTTTAGAAATGCCTGTCTGAATTCTATGAAATGTCTATATTAGCATGTTAATACAATAAGTATTAACATGAATATTATCGGAAATACTGGTTAAAAAATCTTGATACAGTTCTATTGTCCTATAAATAATTTTCGGGATGGGATTGCCCCCTACATGTTGTCTGGGTTTCTGCCCATGCCCTGAGTTCCCATCTGATTGTGAAACCGGTAGCCTGACTTTAACTTTGGCCCTGGCATCTTCCTAATCTAGTGTATGCACAGAGGCCTAGGCCTGTCCCTGACAATGCAATGTCCAAGACTTGTCCTGTGCCCTAGAGGGGCACACCAAGCGTGCCCTCATTGAAGGCTGTGGACTGCTGTCCAAGCCCTGGGTGTACAACTATAAGCAGTGGTGGAACCATAACTTGTTTTTGAAACTATAATGTCATCAGACCTTTCTCCTGTGTCTACTGCACCCTCTCATGTAACATTCAGTTGTTATGTTAAACCCAGACCCTTGCACTGACATTCCTTGTGCATGGTGAGTGTGTGTGTGGTGCCTTCAGTGCCACTAACTCTATGCAGCTCAAGTCAACGCCACGTGGCTGCAGCCCTTGCTGACCGCTGCCTCCGGCCTACACTGTGATCAGCAGAGCTCACAATTCAAATTCAGTCTTGATTCATTAATTGCAGAGTCCAGTAGGCAACAGACATTGCATCCAGTGTAGCCCACCTAGGTGATGCATCATCGCTGCCTGCACACACGCTGAGTGCTTCAGGTACCACTACCTCTGTGCAGCTCAAGTCAATGCCACATGGCTGTGGGCCCTTTCTGACTGCTCCTTCTGGCCTACACAGCGGACAGCAGTGCTCACAATTTAGATCGAGTAGCTATTGCAGATGATGCAGTCGAGTAGGCAACAGACATCGATATCAGTGCAGCCCCCCCGGACCACGCATCATCGCTGGCTGCACACACGCTGAGTGCTTCAGGTACCACTAACTCTGTGCAGCTCAAGTCAACGCCATGTGGCTGTGGGCCCTTGCTGACCACTGCCTCCGGCCTACACTGTGGGGTCAGCAGGGCTAACAATTCAAGATTAGTGCTGATGCAAATTGTGTAAGAGAGTATAATCGGTTAAGAAGTCTATATGCTCTCAATCTGTGCAGCTCAAGTCAACGCCACATGGCTGTGGGCGCTTGCTGACAGCTGCCTCCAGCCTACACTTCGGTCAGCAGGATTCACAATTCAAAATCAGTCTTGATTCATCAATTGCAGAGTCCAGTAGGCAACAGACATTGCGTCAAGTGCGGCCGTCCGGACGAACCATCATCGCTGGCTGTGCACACGCTGAGTGTTTCAGGTGCCACTAACTCTGTGCCGCTAAAGTCAAAACCACGTGGATCCCTGCTGACCGCTGCATTCAGCCTACACTGCGGTCAGCAGGGCACACAATTCTGATTGAGTCGCGATTGCAGATGACGCAGTCTAGAAGGCAAAAGACATTGCTCACAGTGCTGCCCGCCCGGACCACGCATCATCACTGGCTGCACACACGCTGAGTTCTTTAGGTGCCACTACCTCAGTGCACCACAAGTCACCACCACGTGGCCTTATTGAGGTTGAATTCATTAGACAAAAGACATTGCTCTCAGTGCGGCCTGCCCGGACCATCACGCTGAGTGCTTCAGGTGTCACCAACTCTGTGCAGCTCAAGTCAACACCACATGGCTGTGCACCCTTGCTGACCACTGCCTCCGGCCTACACTGCGGTCATCAGGGTTCACAATTAAAATTGTGTCTGGGGTCATTAATTGCAGAGTTCAGTAGGCAACACACATTGCTCCCAGTGCGGCCCGGCCGGACCACGCATCATCGCCGGCTGTGCACACACTGAGTGCTTCAGGTGCCAGTATCTCTGTACAGCTCAAGTCAACGCCACGTGGCTGTGTGCCCATCCTGATCGCTGCCTCCGGCCTACACTGCGGTCATCAGGGCTCTGAGTCTGAAGTCATTAATTGCATAGTCTAGTAGGCAACAGACTTTGCATCCACTGTGGCCCGCCCGGACGCGCATCATCGCTGGATGTGCACACGCTGAGTGCTTCAACTGCCACTAACTGTGCAGCTCAAGTCAATGCCACATGGCTGTGGGCACTTGCTGACCGCTGCCTCTGGCCTACACTGCGGTCAGCAGGGCTTAGAACTCAGATCGAGTCACGATTACAGATGATGCAGTCCAGTAGGCAAAAGACATTGCACCAAGTGCGCCCCGCCTAGACCACGCATCATCGCGGTCTGCGCACACGCTGAATCCTTCAGGTGCCACTAACTCAGTCCACCACAAGTCACCACCATGTGGCCTTATTGAGGCAGAATTTATTAGGCAAAAGTACACCAGTTTCAGGCTATTGTTCGTAGGGACCCTAAAACAGATAAGCTGCCTCCATCAGATATACATTGAGGTTTAAAGGGAAGAGTTGTGTATTTACCTTTAGATTTTAAAAAAAATCTTGAAACTATTGGTGAAGAGAAAGAGGAAACTGAACCTGTAGTTATTCTAGTTAATGGTGTTCCTACGAAGAGTCGGAAAATATGGCAAGAATTAGTAGATGTCAGTAAAGTGCAAAAGGCTACGTTATAGAAGAAGAAATAGATTTAGTTGATGATAGCGAAATTTCATGTGGCCAAATTTAAAAAGTGGACATCTCCAAAACTGAAGAAATGCATGAACATTATAGTGTACATTCTTTACATTCAAAGGAAATGATCGGAAATAGAATTGAATTATTCAAAATGAAGAAAGAGAAGGGAGCTCCCATGAGTGTTTGGGAAAGAAGTTTGGAAGCTCGTTGTTTTCCACAGCTCTTCCCCACTGGAAAAGGTGGACGATATGACAAACGCCCAGTACAGATTCCAGCATCAGAATATCGTACAACAAGATTTTACTCAGAAGATCGAATATTTCAACAATGTATTCAATATATATTTCATCTTTTGTTCCATACGCCTACATTGCGGTCAGCAGGGCTCACAATTCAAATTCAGCCTTGATTCATTAAATGCAGAGTCATTGCCTGCAATTAATGAATCCATGAATTAATGAAAAAAGCCTCCACCCGGGGGCTTTTTTAAAAAAAAATTCACGGCAGGAGTCACACACCCAGTGCGACTTCGAATTTGTTTTGTAAAGAAAACAATTATGGTAGGCCCTGGGAGATCTTGTGGCACCCCCTGAGCAGGCCTATGGGGTAACGGTGTTCCCACCCTGCTCCCTATTTTTCTTTTTCATCCTCTTTTCCACAATTATCTTCTGACTCGGTAACCGACTCACAAAATGGCTGCCCATGCTTCCTGGTTTGGAGTGTTGGCAGCTTATCAGAGTGTACCTCACTCCCGGAAGGGTGCACAAACCCTTCTTGGTGCTCAGATATCGAAACTTCCTTTTTCTAATTTCTCAGCAACTACTGAATGGATTTACACCATTTAACAAAAAAGGCTATTTCTGAAGCAAGGGCTACCTTGTTGCCAAATAATATTGGAAATGCAGGGGTCCGTTTCTGACCCTGTGCCCCGGGGACCACCACCACCGGTGTTCCAAGGCCCGGCCCCCTTTTTATACCACTGTGCAACACACCTCTGTGGCGCTTACTGGTGGTACATGGTGGGCTAGTTGGCCCCCAAGGACCCTTAGGATTGAAAGGGACTTAATCCTCCAACTCAACACGTGCTACAGGGTGCATTTGCACACTTGTCAAATCAGGCCCCGCCCTGCCTTGCACCACTGTGCAAAACCCACCCTGGTGCGTTGTAAATTGGGGTTTAAACCCCCTGAGTGCTGAGGGTCCCTGGGGTACAACTAGCCCACCAGGTACCTCTAGTAAGTGCCACAGGGCTACGTTGCAGAGAGGTGCTCCGAGGCCACACCCCTTTTTACACCACTCTGCAAACGCGACTTCTGGTGCACTGTTGGTGGGGCGGTGAGGGCCTCTTTTGTCCTGAGGACATCAAGACACAAGTGGATTTCATCCTCTAAGCAGCAGTGCGCCAGAAGCCGCGTTTGCAGCGTGGTGTAAAAAGGGGCGTGACCTCAGAACACCTCTCTGAAACGCAGGTCTGTGGCGCTTACTGGATGTACCTGGTGGCCTACTTTGCCACCAGGAACCTTCAGGATTCAAGGGGACTTAATAGGGATGTCACAGTTAGAAATTAGCATGTTAAAAACCTTTGTAATTCACAGAAATTTTTTTAGGTTTCAGGTACGTTATAGTTAGAAATTAGCATTTAAAAAACCTTGGAAATTCACTGAAAAAAACCCATAGGATTCCACTGGGATAGTTAGTTCAGCTAACTATAACTCATGTATCCACAATGCACTGCTCATGACGTCACATATTACATAATTCCTGACATGGTCAGTGACATCACAAAAAAGTTAAAAAATGGCTCAGGCCCTGGAGGACGGGGTCCCCAGGGCCTAAAAAATAGTAAGAGAAGGGGGACCACACAGCATCCCTTCTAAAAATATCAAAAGTATAGAAAAAAAGGTATCTCGCTGGAGGCCACGTCCCCTCCCTGCACCACTCTGCAAACAAGCCTCCTGGCACGGTCTGGGTTGGGGGATTGAGTCCCCTCAAATCTTTTTGTAAATCATCTTTATTGGTTTTTCCCAGGTTATTCATGATGCGGAGAAGTGTGGCTCAATGATTAGAGCGGCAGACCCTGATGCAGAGGTCTAGCCCGGGACCAGGGTTCAATTCCCCACCTCCGCGGGTCTTGGGCTCAAAAATAAATTCCACGGACCTGATAATTCTCGCCTCGGTCCCTATTCCAATCATGGAGTCCCACTCTGCAACTCTGGGCAAAAGCTTGCTTAATCTCCACAACGGCCCCCACAACGCTAAGGATGCCTGGCCTCCATCTTGGGGGTGCCCAGGAGTGGACCTCACAGGGAAATCCAGGATGGGTTCCACAGCGGTATTTGTACAAGCGCTTTGAGACCCTTGCGGGTGAGTAGTACGCTATACAAGTATCAATTTAATGCAATCTGCCAGTTGCGTTACACAGAACAGTACAGTGACATTTACATATGTGACACTTGGTGGGGAACCAGGTTGTATACAATGCTTATAACATACCACAGAAAAAATAAAAGCCGTTCCTAGCATCATACGCATGTCTATAAGTGTTATCCACTACGTGAGTATCAAATAAAACAGCAAACTGTCCTTCGCTCAACATTTTCACACCAACCAAGTAAGTAAATAAACACAAAATTATATGATTTCAGGTAACCCACAGGCACCATGTGGTTCGGAACATATCCGAGCTAGGGCGGCTGCAAAAACAAAAGTCATATTATCAAGAACAGGCGATAAAATTATCGCCGCTTTATCGGCAGGGAAGCGGCGATAATGGCCTTGATAATATGTCCTTGTGAATTCCCATAGCAGCCCAGGTTCTGGTGTTAACCTGGGCTGCTATGGGAATTCACAAGGGCATATTATGAAGGCCATTATTGCCGCTTTAGCTGAAGCTTTCTGCCGATAAAGCAGCGATAATTTTATCACCTGTTCTTGATAATGTGCCCCAGAGGGTGGGATGGGAGGAGGAGAGGGAGGGGAGGAAACATTGCGTGCATTTGCGCCGTCGTACAATCCTAGGGGTCAGAGGTGTTGCCCAGTTCGGCCGAATCACACCGGAAGAGGGGGCCCAGCCAGCGCACATCCATATATTAGCGCATTGCCACTCACACCCAGAAGCAGGGAGCCATCTCATCCATGAGTGAACCCAGGTGCATTCAATTTGCCTTCAACAAATGACACGTATTCCTGCCATTGCAGGGGATTATGCTGTGGATGGTCACAGGGGGCTCTCAGCATTTGCGACGTGTGTGCAGCCACCAGCGCCCTACCGAGGTCCAACAGCCAAATCCGTGTGCTGGGAGCTGCAATTGATTTCCAGGACATAGCTATCCTCCGCTTTGCAAGGGGCAAAGCTAGGTTGAGAAATTTATTACGATTATTTTGCAATGTGTTGCACACAATAAGAAGTGTAAGCCTGGCACAGGTACTGTAGTGTCAGTTGCTTACCCCAGCATCATTGCGATCTCATTTCAGTAGGCACCAAGGCCGGGATACGCCCAGACCATATGGAGGAACTCTGTATCTGATCCCCAGCAACGGGGGCAAACATCGACAGATGCGGGGTACATATGGGCCAGTCTATGTGGTGTTAAATAGGTGTGATGCAAATAATTGAACTGTGTATACTTCAACCTGGCATTTTTAGATATTATTTTAGGGTACCCTATACATTGCGCCCACTGCTTGTCGGTTATGGTCACTGACAACTTGGAATCCCAATATGTACGGAGCATGACTAGGAGGGGGCTAGGTCCAGGCCTGAGGGAGCTATGTTTCAGAGTTACCTCATGTCCAACCCTCCCATGTTCCGACTCAACATTCCCCCATACTTGGTGACACTGCCGCGCTAGTAGCGCATACAGCATAAATGTTCCATGTGTGATTCCGAAGTCTGTTATCAGCTTGTCTAGGCTCTGTAATTGTGAGTCCATGAATAAATCGCCCCAGGAATCCAACCCCACTGCCTCCCATGACTCAAGTTTTGGATGGCGATGACAGTCAAACTAACCCGGTAGAATCTCTAGTGGTGCACGGGTGCATATGGAGTTGCTTGTCTCTTAGGTATCATAAAACGCAGCCAGCTACGTCTAGTTGCCGTCATGAGCAAGTTACCCTGCTTCCTTTGCATCGGAGTAGTGGAGCCTGACAGCCATTCTTTTATGGCTGTACGTCATAAATGTATTGCCCAGCTGGACATCTCTGTCACCTGGGCACTTGCTAGCCATCTCATCGGCCACTGCAGTTGCGCAGCGGCATAATATTGTTCGTAATTTGACGCCCCCAACCCCCATCAGCGAGTGGCAAGTACAATTTATGGAGTGCCACTCTGGACCTAGAGCCTCCCCATATTAGTGCAACTAAGAGTATTTCCAGGTCTCTGAATATATTCTGTGGCAACCTATGTGAAAGTGCAGTAAAAAAGTAGAGGAGCCAGAGGAGTAGCAGCATTTTGGCAATGGCCACCCTGCCCATAGGGGACAAGGGAAGACCACGCCAAAATGGTAGGTCCGCACATACCCTGGATATTGCCTTTCCCAAGTTCCCGTCTTTGATGTTCGCATTGGAATGATAGATCTGTACACCAAAATACTTGAATGTGTCTAACACCCACTTCAGCAGGGTCGCTGGCATAGCCCGCCTTTGATCCATTGGGACAATTTTCATGGGGAAAATCACTGATTTAGGCTAGTTAACCTGAAGGTCCGAGCATGGGCATCCAGAAGTGCAATCAGGCCCAGCAGGACGTGGCTGTACCCCCGGAGGTAGACCAGCGCATCATCTGCATATAGCGAAATTATATGCCACTGCCTGTCAGCATGAATCCCCCAGTCCAGCACCCGTTGTCGCAGTTTGCATACTAAGGGCTCCATAGCGAATGCAAGCAGAAGAGTCAACAGGGGGCAGCCCTGTCTGGTGCCTCGTTTGATAATAAACTGTGATGAGATGTCTCGTACTGTTCGTACTCTGGACTGGGGATTGGTGTATAAGATGCGCACCCAGCGTATGTATTTAGGCCCAATACTCAATTTGCCCAACACGTCCTGTAGATACTGCCACGCTTTTTCTATATCCAGAGCTGCCGACCAGTGGGTGTCAGCCTCCCCACGGGGAAACATCGTTAACAACGCGGTCACTACACCGCAATGCTGTTACAACGCGGTCGTTACAACGACCGCGCTGTAACCACGCTATGCCAATACAACGCAAGTCTTTACATCGACTTGCGCTAGATGGCGTACTAACATTACAAATAGTGTAGTTTACTATCCCAACACCTTCCCTACTGGTAAGTGGACAGGAGTTGGAATAGTAAATTACACTTTTTTGATGTTAGCACGCCATCTAGCGCAAGTCGATGTAAAGACCTGCGTTGTAATGGCATAGCGTGGTAACATCGCAGTCGTTGTAACAACTGCGATGTAACGGCATGCGTTGTAATAGCTAGCGTTGTTCCGTCATACATGCTCCCCACGGGCCCATTCCAACAACTGAATAGACGCCACAAGTTCAGCCCGTACACCTCCCTGGAATAAAACCATTTTGATCCTCATGTATCAATAAGGGGCAATTTCTAGTAGTCTATTAGCCAGCACTTCCCCCAATATTTTATAATCGGCATTCAATAATGACAGGGGACTATATGATGCCATCTGCAGTCGGTCCCTACCTGGTTTAGGCAGCACCACCAACAGTGCTTCCCGCAAGAATGCTGGGAGCTCTCCTCTTTAATAAGCATCCTTATATACGCTCGATAACTGGGGCACAAGTTGTTCGGAATAAGTGGAATAGAACTCCGATGGCCATCTATCAGTGCCCAGAGACTTCCCCACCACTAACTACTTGATGGCGTCCAATATTTTATCATCAGTGATAGGTTCCATTAGCGAATCATGCTGCGATTTCGTGACCTGCGGAAGTTGCACTGGTTCCAAGAACCTTTGCCTGTGGGGGAGGCGCCCTGTATAATGTAGTGTAGTAATTATAAAATGATTAGTTAATTGTTGCCTGTATATTTACTAAGACTCCCTTGGTATTATATATTGCCGTAATTGGGGGTTGGGAACCGTCTGTTTTCAAGAGCCAAATCAACATTTTGCCTGAATTATCGCCCTCTGTATGCTGTCAGGCTAAGTAGTTTTTATAATCCAGTCAACACAGGCAGTCTGAGGTCCCCTTATACGCTAATTGCGCCTGGGCCAACCGAGGGATCACCTGGGGATCCGAGGGTGCCAGACCATCACATCTCTGGATTTCAGTCTTGTGTTTTTGCAGCTCTGCCATCAGTGCCAAGTGTTAGCCATATATCATTTGAATAGCACCTCGCTGAGTGATTCTATGGCTCTATTGAAGGTAGTGCCTTAATTTTCCTGAAAATATGTGTTTATTGTCTGTGATATGGTAGAGAGGAATGTTATGTCCCTCAGCTCAGCTACAGGGAGGCGCCAGGTCGGCATCTTACCTCTGCAAGTGCCGCACACCAGCTGTAGCTACAATGGGTTATGATCCGACAGGGTGCGTGCTGAGTATTCCATCCGTGCAACCCTAGCCAGGGCTCCCATGTAATCATATATAACGTCAATCCGCGTATGCAGATCATGTAACGAAGAATAGTGGAAATACGTGTGTGTATCTGGTGATGGCTGTGCAATGCGACCCTCAGCTGCATGCACCCCACCCAGTCTCTAAAATGCTTGGAGACTTGAATAGATTGTGCTCCCTAGAGCAGCCGGCATGATTGGACCAGGTCGATCGTACGTAGTGTTATAGTCCCCCCATAGTGCCGGTGCCGTGGGGTCAGACAGCAGGGTCGACATAAGCGAATGTAAGAACTGCACCTGCCTGGTGTTCGATTCATACAGGGAGATTAACGCCAATGGAGACCTGTCCAGCAGCCCCTCCAATGTCACGTAACAGCCCTGAGGATCAAGTTGACTGTGTACCATCGTCAAGGGCATGCCTGGTGCCACCCAGATAAGGGCACCTCTAGCGTATCCAGAATATGCGGTGCCTATGACCGACCCCCTCCAGCGCTTAAGCATTGAGGCTAATGTTTGAGTAGTGAGATGGCTCTCCGGTATCAATGCAATGGAGACCTTGTGAGTGTGGAGGTATCGGTATATTTTATGCCGCCGTTTTGCACATTCCGCCAGCCTGCACAAATTCCTGGTCATGAGTGTGTACTTGGTGTTAGCCATTCAGTCCCCAATAACACGAGAGCGAGAGGGCCCCGCAACTCCCACGGCTACCCCTGAACAGCCCTCCAGCACATACCCTCAATCACCCGCCCCATATCCGCCCCATATCCACCAGCTGTGTTCCACATACATTCGTTGTATCACCTGCCCTTTGGAATACGAAATCGCCTTAAACTATAATAATAACAATCCCCTAACTCCCCATCCAAGGCCGGCTAGCCAACAGGCAATTGATCCCATGCACTGAAATGCCATCAAACTTATTATAGAGCCATTGCTATCACAGTTACTTAATGTTGTGTGGGGGCGTAGCTATGACCTGATCTGTGCCAGCCTGCCCTTGGCCATCATACAATAAGCAACACTACAATGCCCCTTAATGTAGACCCCAAAAATCCGGTGGAGAGAAAAGAATTGAACAGTTAACAGTTTACAGGTACACAGGAAAAGTATAGAGAGACCTACATAGTCTCTGGATAACTGTTTATTAATTTTGAAGTCCTTTCGCCAGAACTCTGAATACGTCCAGGCATCACCCAAGGTTGTTTGCCATCAGTGAGGTCATGTTCGGGCTGACGCCCTGTAATTCTGAGCGTTGCAAGTCTGTTAAGGATAACAGGTGGTCCCGCCCATCATCCCACTCAGGGTCAGATCTAGTTGGAGCAGCATTATCGCTTAAGTGTTCCAACAACTGTATAGCTTGGCTCTTTCCCCTGCCACTTGTTTCTTGGTGGGCCATTGTATCTTGTTCCTCCCACGCCCCCCTGCGTGCCCCCACCAACGTCCAGGGTGGACGGGGATCTGCGGGATGGTGGGAGGAGTGTGTGAGAATCTGTTTCAATCTAACCAAGACCAAGCCTCCTCTGGAGCGGAGCAATTGACATTGAAGTCTTTATGCTGAATGACTAGCTTGGCTGGATACTGCAATGCATATTGCAGCTGTTGTTCACTCAGGCATCGCTTAACCTCTGTGTAGGAGGATCTGCAGCATTGGACAGACAGGGTATAATCAGGATATATATGCACCTCTGCATTTTCCACTTGTCAGTGACCCTTGGACCTAGTCACTTGAAGGATATGACCCCCATCTCGATAGTTAAACATCTTGATAGTTAAAGTGGACACAGTAGGCCACCTGGACATGGAGGGAAACCCAGGACTCTTTGCGCCCTTTCAATTGAAAAGAAGTTTGAGACCTTACCCTGCAGGATGTCTTTGGAGATCCAATTCTCGAGGTACAGATCCATGGTGGTCCCTATGTTCGTTCTGGAAGTCCCACAATGTGAATGTTGTTTCTGCGAGAGCAGCCTTCCTGATCCTCCAGCTGACCCGCCAAGTATTCCACCTCTTGCTGGAGTGTTTTCAGCTGGTCTGTGGCCGTAGACACTGTCGGCTGAAAGGACACCAATGTAGAATCTGACTCCACCCTGGGCTTGAGCTTCTTATGATCCTCTCCCAGGAAGCTCATATTAATACACAGGGTGTCTATTTTGGGCCCCAACGTGGTCTTAATGTCCAATATTGCTGCCACCAGCTCATCAAACCGATGTGAATAATCAGGTGGGAACTGGCATTGGACGCCCCGCGTTGTGCAGGGTTCTTCCCTCCATCCGCCGTTAGCATTGCCTCAGCCTGCTGAGGTTGCGACTTGTTCGTACGTGGTTTCCCATTGTGTATGTGGGCACTAGTGAGGCCCTCGAGTTATGGGGGATGTCGGGACTGATGGAAAATCTTTGGGGATCGTTGAGTGCTCGACCCTCCACACCCTGCAGGATGTCACGCTGCATCGTCCCCACTCCGTTGGCCGTAGTATGCCATGCAATGTGGCTCTTGTGATCTAATGCCCCCAGGAGGGTGGGAGGAAGGAACACACGCCGTACCCCAGTGTGCACAGGAGGCACTCGCAGGCCGCTCCTTGAACTCTGGGCTGCCCTGTGTCACCGGTCGTATCTGAACTCTCTGCATGCGGGGGGGGGGGGTGGGAGATGCTAGGCCGCCAACTGGTGTATCGGGATATTCCCGACGGATCGTGGGCCCGAATTCACTACTCCCGCTCCACCATTTGCGAGCTCCTCAAAGGCGGTCCTCAAAGTGGCCACGAAAACAGTGTCAGCCCCAAGCCTTAAATACAGCCCTGCACTGCTGAAAAAGTCCTGCATTAAAGGCAAAATTCCTTACCCCCAGGGTGCAATACAAGTCACTGGGTCCAATTACATATTATGCACTCGGCACTGGGTGGGGGGAGAGACACAGCTTTGCAGTCAGGAAAAGTACCCTGCCATGACGGTCGGTCCCTCTGGCAATGTAATCCCCCCTCTGCAGCCAATTGAGTTGTGCCTTATATGCAGTGGGCCGCACCTCGCCCACTGCACTGCTCCGCTGCTGTGATCAGGCCTCAGATCATCATCCAAAGGGGGGAAGGGAGAGGGCTTTCATATGCGGCCAGTACCCCACGGGCCGTTGGCTGCTGTGTCTTCAGAGGCGGGATGGGGAGAAAGCAAAGACACAGTCTTGTTGCGGGCCCAGACACTCGCGCGCCGGATCGGGTGCCAGCAGCAAGGATCTCACCGGCCGTGAATCCGGGCACAGGCTGTGCTCACCTCCAAGGCTGCAAGCCAGCTCTGGAGTCATGGCATAGACACAGACAGCTCCAGGGGGGACAGAGCATTGTCCCTCCCGCCGTCTTTGTGCAAGGATTACACAGTTGTCCTCTTCATCCAGTAGAGCCGGGCGAGACCCTCGTAGCCGAATTCAGCGGCCAGTCGCAAGGACGGTGCCGCTTCTTGAGCGACGCAGTTGATCGGCTTCTGCTCTTTCGGAGGGTCAATATATATGCAGGGAGCCTCCACTGCACATTTAGCCCCAAATGAGTGGCTCCCGTCGGGGAAAAAAAAGGATTATTCGGCCGGCCATGCACGGCGCTCAACAATGCTCGCCGCACTCTGCACCATCTTGGCCACGCCCCCCAGTCCCCTTGAATCTTAAGGGTCCTTAGGGGCCAACTAGCCCACCAGGTACATCCAGTAAGCCCCACGCAGTGGGGCTTACTGGATGTAAGCCACACTGTGTGGGGTTGCTGAGAGGTGGTTGGAGGCTACGCCCCTTTTTACACCACTCTGCAAAAGCACCTTTTGGAGCACTGTTGGTGGGGAGATGAGGTCCTCTTGTGTCTTGAGAACCTCAGGACTGAAATGGACTTCATCCCCTGAGCAGCAGTGCACCAGGCGGTGCACTTGCAGAGTGGTGTAAAAAAGGGGCGTGGCTTCGGGCCACCCTCAGTAATCCAGCTGTGTGGGACTTACTGGAGGTAACTGGAGGGCTAGTTGGCCCCCGGAACCCTCAGGAGGTGTGGGGACTTCCTCCCGCAACCAAGAGCATGCCAGGAGGCGCATTTGCAGAGTGGTGGACAAAGGGGGCATGGCCTGTGTCCACCTCTCAGCAATCCCCCTGTGTGTGGCTTACTGAAGGTAACAGGTAGACTAGTTGATCCCTAACCACCCCCAGCAGCGAAGGGGACTTCACTCCCCATCCAAGAGTGTGCCGGGGAGCGTGTTTGAAGACTGGTGGGGGAAGGGGGCGTGGCTTGCTGTGAGAACTTACCAATGCTGCTGTGTGGGACTTACTGGAAGTACAGATGCCAAGTTTACTGAGTGCACCAAATACTGCCCCTTTGGATAGAATTGACATGTGGCTAAATCTTATTTAAAAGAAAATGGGGTCTGGTGTGTTTATTGGCACTGGCCTTAGGGGAGATTGAGTCCAGCCATTCAAGAGTTTGAAGGAAATGTGTCCAAGTTCTACTGTATAAAAAGCTTGGAGTACTTGGAAACAGGTTATACTACCAGAATGAAGTGATATAAGAAGCAAGACAATTGTCTTTTTTTTTAACTGGATGTCATTTGACGTGTTAGATTTTTAGGTCGAGCCAGGGCAGCGCATGTGCTGCTCTGCGAGCCATGCTGTATTGGAGTATGGAATAGAAGCCCCGCCCACTCTCCGCCCATATTTGTCATTGGCTTGTGTCATTGTCCTTCGTAATATACTGGCTTCTGATTCATTATTAGGCTTGTTAGTCCCTCCTAAGCACCACTGTATCTTCATTTGTAACATCCCATGAGACTGGCCCTTTTATTTCGCTTGTTACATGGTGCGTCTTTATGTCTGTAAGCACTATTTTCTTTAATTAGTTTCTCTTACTGCAGGAGGGCAGGAGGGTCTCTCATGGGCAGTTGTGACCACTGGCTTGTTTGTTTAACTCGTAGCAAATAGGGAGCTCTTCAGGGGCCATGGGTTACTGAAGGGGGCAACTCAGCGTTGCCTTCAAGCATTGGGAATGCAACAGGTATCGCATTTGTGAGAGTTTAAGCTATTGGCATTGTAAATGACAATGCCTTTTATTTATGTTTAAAAAAAACTAAAAATAAATAAAAGACATTGTCATTTAGAATGCAAATAGCTCAAACTTGGGTAAATGCAAGACCTATTGCATTGCAGATGCTTGTTCTTCCATGGGTCTCCCCCGCCCCCCACTCACTTCCTAAAAAGGACTCAACTGTTGCCAAATCCACAGCTTCTATAGTGAGGCGTAGGTCATGGAACTAGGAAAAGTTGTAATAGAAAGCAGAGTCAATCTGTGGGTGTGTCCAGTGGAAGCCTATTGGCATACGTCATGCATGCAGTGTTTAAATCATGCTGGACTGTGGACAACCCAAGGACGTTGTTGTAACGTTTTGGAAGTTGGAGGCCTTCCCAGTCGTTAGTTATTCTCTTGTGGACATTATTCGCAGGTGCCAGCCTGGGTAACCTCCGTTGATGATGTTGAAGTTGTCCTGGGACACTAAGAGAAGGCAGTGACGTAAAACTCTTTAAATAAATAAATAAATAAATACATAAGTAAAGCAAAGTTCACAGCCAGTGATTCCAGCTGCTCTCTGCTATTGGGAGTAAACCAGTGAGTGAATGAACAAGTTATTGACCTCTACCTGAAAGGAAAATCTTTATTTGGGAGACAAGTATAACTCTAACGTTGCAATTTCTGAGGGAGAAAATGAACAGGGGATATTTGAGAGGAAAGGCAGCACCAATCAAGGCCTGGAGATGCCAGCCCAGCAGGCAATCACATCTCCCACTGCTTACCCGCTCCGACCGCGACCACCGGCCCCGGATCATCCTTTTCAATGGTGATGCATTTCTTTACAGACTGAACGATGGCACGTGATTAGTCTGCAAAAAACACAGTTGATGGACAGAATGCAGAACAATGTCTTACATTTACCCCAGTACAAAGATCTGGGCCTAAATCCATCGTTTTTTTGCTCTCCACACCACCCTAGGTCAGACACTGGCTATATGCAAATCAGCCTTGACCCTGTGCCTCATGGGATCAGTCCAGGCCGAATTACCAAGCCATGTCTTTCCTAGACCGGAATCAAACATCCAAGGACCGGTTTCTGGCTATCAGCCTTCTTCAGCTTGGATAGCTTGACTCCAGTGATGTGGAGAGCCTGGGACTCACGTCTGAGCATACCCAGCCCACTCCGGGTGAAAATTGCAAAAAACACAGTTGATGGACAGAATGCAGAACAATGTCTTACATTCACCCCAGTACAAAGACCTGGGCCTAAATCCATCGTTTTTTTGCACTCCACACCACCCTAGGTCAGACACTGCCTATATGCAAATCAGCCTTGACCCTGTGCCTCATGGGAACAGTCCAGCCCGAACTACCAAGCCATGTCTTTCCTAGACCGGAATCAAGCATCCAAGGACCGTGTTCTGGCTATTGTTGGAGCCTAAAAACTAAAATTCTTTATAAATGATGACTCAATCCACTATCCCACTTACCAATCAATACCAGGCCCATAAACATAGTGAGTGAGGTGAATGGATCATATGTTATTAATGACTTTTGCAATAAACTATCTACAATAAACAAGACCAGCTTGTCATTTTAAAAAGTTCATTTAAACATATTTAAGAAAACTTAGGTTTGGAATTTTATTAAGCAAGCATTAGAAAAAGTCATATAAGTTTTATTCAGCATTTAATAAAGAGATAATATTATTCATTAGCAGAAATAACTGAAAAGGAAGAGCATTTCCAAAACCTTATTAATTAATCAGTTAATGTTATGGGGAATTGAATCCACAAGCCAGAATAAAATATTTTCTGCAGCCCGCTTTATCACTATCAGCCTTCTTCAGCCTGGATAGCTTGATGCCAGTGATGTGGAGAGCCTGGGACCCAGTCTGAGCATACCCAGCCCACTCGGAGTGAAAATTGCAAAAAACACAGTTGATGGACAGAATGCAGAACAATGTCTTACATTCACCCCAGTACAAAGATCTGGGCCTAAATCCATCGTTTTTTTGCACTCCACACCACCCTAGGTTAGACACTGGCTATATGCAAATCAGCCTTGACCCTGTGCCTCATGGGAACAGTCCAGCCCGAACTACCAAGCCATGTCTTTCCTAGACCGGAATCAAGCATCCAAGGACCGGTTTCTGGCTATCAGCCTTCTTCAGCCTGGATAGCTTGAATCCAGTGATGTGGAGAGCCTGGGACTCACGTCTGAGCATGCCCAGCCCTCGGGGTGAAAATTGCAAAAAACACAGTTGATGGACAGAATGCAGAACAATGTCTTACATTCACCCCAGTACAAAGATCTGGTCCTAAATCCATCGTTTTTTTGCACTCCACACCACCCTAGGTCAGACACTGGTTATATGCAAATCAGCTTTGACCCTGTGCCTCAAGGGAACAGTTCAGCCCGAACTACCAAGCCATGTCTTTCCTAGACCGGAATCAAACATCCAAGGACCGGTTTCTGGCTATCAGCCTTCTTCAGCCAGGATAGCTTGACTCCAGTGATGTGAAGAGACTGGGACTCACGTCTGAGCATACCCAGCCCACTCCAGGTGAAAATTGCAAAAAACACAGTTGATGGACAGAATGCAGAACAATGTCTTACATTCACCCCAGTACAAAGATCTGGGCCTAAATCCATCGTTTTTTTGCACTCCACACCACCCTAGGTCAGACACTGCCTATATGCAAATCAGCCTTGACCCTGTGCCTCATGGGAACAGTCCAGCCCGAACTACCAAGCCATGTCTTTCCTAGACCGGAATCAAGCATCCAAGGGCCGGTTTCTGGCTATCAGCCTTCTTCAGCCTGGATAGCTTGACGCCAGTGATGTGGAGAGCCTGGGACTCAGTCTGAGCATACCCAGCCCACTCGGAGTGAAAATTGCAAAAAACACAGTTGATGGACAGAATGCAGAACAATGTCTTACATTCACTCCAGTACAAAGATCTGGGCCTAAATCCATCGTTTTTTTGCACTCCACACTACCCTAGGTCAGACACTGGCTATATGCGAGTCAGGCTTGACCCTGTGCCTCATGGGAACAGTCCAGCCCGAACTACCAAGCCATGTCTTTCCTAGACCGGAATCAAGCATCCAAGGACCGGTTTCTGGCTATCAGCCTTCTTCAGCCTGGATAGCTTGACTCCAGTGATGTGGAGAGCCCGGGACGCACGTCTGAGCATACCCAGCCCTCGGGGTGAAAATTGCAAAAAACACAGTTGATGGACAGAATGCAGATCAATGTCTTACATTCACCCCAGT